>NC_092373.1:85423693-86084790 GCF_030028105.1 Mobula birostris
CACAGTCCTCACTGTAAGTGTCTGATATCCACGTCCCTCACTGTAACAGTGTCTGATATCCCCGTCCCTCACTGTAACAGTGTCTGATATAGCTCACATCCCTCACTGTAACAGTGTCTGATATCCACGTCCCTCACTGTAACCATGTCTGATATCCACATCCCTCACTATAACAGTGTCTGATATCCACGTCCCTCACTGTAAGAGTGTCTGATATCCACGTCCCTCACTGTAAGTGTCTGATACCCACGTCCCTCGTTGTAACAGTGTTTGATACACACGTCCCTCACTGTAACAGTGTCTGATACTCACGTCCCTCACTGTAACAGTGTCTGATATCCACATCCCTCACTGTAAGTATCTGATATCCACATCCCACACTGTAACAGTGTCTGATATAGCTCACAGTCCTCACTGTAACAGTGTCTGATATCCACGTCCCTCACTGTAACAGTGTCTGATATCCACGTCCCTCACTGTAAGTGTCTGATACCCACGTCCCTCGTTGTAACAGTGTCTGATACACACGTCCCTCACTGTAACAGTGTCTGATACTCACGTCCCTCACTGTAACAGTGTCTGATATCCACATCCCTCACTGTAAGTGTCTGATATCCACATCCCACACTGTAACAGTGTCTGATACCAACGTCCCTCACTGTAACAGTATCTGATATAGATCACATCCCTCACTGTAACATTGTCTGATATAGCTCACATCCTTCACCGTAACAGTGTCTGATATCCACGTCCCTCACTGTAACAGTGTCTGATATAGCTCACATCCCTCACTGTAACAGTGTCTGATACCCTCGTCCCTCACTGTAACAGTGTCTGATATCCACGTCCCTCAGTGTAATAGTGTCTGATATAGCTCACATCCCTCACTGTAACAGTGTCTGATATAGCTCACATCGCTCACTGTAACAGTGTCTGATATCCACATCTCTCACTGTAACAGTGTCTGGTATAGCTCACATCCCTCACTGTAACAGTGTCTGATATCCACATCCCTCACTGTAAGAGTGTCTGATATCCACGTCCCTCACTGTAACAGTGTCTGATATCCGCATCCCTCACTGTAACAGTGTCTGATATCCACGTCCCTCACTGTAACAGTGTCTGATACCCACGTCCCTCACTGTAACAGTGTCTGATACCCACGTCCCTCACTGGAACAGTGTCTGATATCCACATCCCTCACTGTAACAGTGTCTGATATAGCTCACAGTCCTCACTGTAACAGTGTCTGATACCCACGTCCCTCACTGTAACAGTGTCTGATATCCACGTCCCTCACTGTAACAGTGTCTGATATAGATCACATCCCTCACTGTAACAGTGTCTGATATAGCTCACATCCTTCACCGTAACAGTGTCTGATATCCACGTCCCTCACCGTAACAGTGTCTGATATCCACGTCCCTCACTGTAACAGTGTCTGATATCCACGTCCCTCACTGTAACAGTGTCTGATATAGCTCACATCCCTCACTGTAACAGTGTCTGAGATCCACATCCCTCACTGTAACAGTGTCTGATATAGCTCACATCCCTCACTGTAACAATGTCTGATATAGCTCACATCCCTCATTGTAACAGTGTCTGATATAGCTCACATCCCTCACTGTAACAGTGTCTGATATCCACGTCCCTCACTGTAACAGTGTCTGATATCCACGTCCCTCACTGTAACAGTGTCTGATATCCACAACCCTCACTGTAACAGTGTCTGATATAGATCACATCCTTCACTGTAACAGTGTCTGATACCCACATCCCTCACTGTAACAGTGTCTGATATCCACGTCCCTCACTGTAACAGTGTCTGATATCCACGTCCCTCACTGTAACAGTGTCTGATATAGCTTACATCCCTCACTGTAACAGTGTCTGATATCCACATCCCTCACTGTAACAGTGTCTGATATCCACGTCCCTCACTGTAACAGTGTCTGATATCCACATCCCTCACTGTAACAGTGTCTGATATCCACGTCCCTCACTGTAAGAGTGTCTGATATCCACGTCCCTCACTGTAAGAGTGTCTGATATCCACATCCCTCATTGTAAGAGTGTCTGATATCCACATCCCTCACTGTAACAGTATCTGATATTCACGTCCCTCACTGTAACAGTGTCTGATATAGCTCACATCCCTCACTCTAAGTGTCTGATATCCACATCCCTCACTGTAACAGTATCTGATGCCCACATCCCTCACTGTAACAGTGTCTGATATCCACATCCCTCACTGTAACAGTGTCTGATATCCACGTCCCTCGCTGTAACAGTGTCTGATATAGCTCACATCCCTCGCTGTAACAGTGTCTGATATCCACATCCCTTACTGTAACAGTGTCTGATATAGCTCACATCCCTCACTGTAATAGTGTCTGATATAGCTCACATCCCTCACTGTAACAGTGTCTGATATCTGCACCACTCACTGTAACAGTGTCTGATATCCACATCCCTCACTGTAACAGTGTCTGATACCCACGTCCCTCACTGTAACAGTGTCTGATACCCACATCCCTCACTGTAACAGTGTCTGATATCTACGTCCCTCACTGTAACAGTGTCTGATATCCACGTCCCTCAGTGTAATAGTGTCTGATATAGCTCACATCTCTCACTGTAACAGTGTCTCATATCCACATCCCTCACTGTAACAGTGTCTGATATAGCTCACATCCCTCATTGTAACAGTGTCTGATACCCACGACCCTCACTGTAACAGTGTCTGATATCCACATCCCTCAGTGTAATAGTGTCTGATATCCACATCCCTCACTGTAACAGTCTCTGATATCCACATCCCTCAGTGTAACAGTGTCTGATATAGCTCACATCCCTCACTGTAACAGTATCTGATATCCACATCCCTCACTGTAACAGTGTCTGGTATAGCTCACATCCCTCACTGTAACAGTGTCTGATAGCCACGTCCCTCAGTGTAATAGTGTCTGATATAGCTCACATCTCTCACTGTAACAGAGTCTGTTATCCACATCCCTCACTGTAACAGTGTCTGATATCCACATCCCTCACTGTAAGAGTGTCTGATATCCACGTCCCTCACTGTAACAGTGTCTGATATCCACATCCCTCACTGTAACAGTGTCTGATATCCACGTCCCTCACTGTAACAGTGTCTGATACCTACGTCCCTCACTGTAACAGTGTCAGATACCCACGTCCCTCACTGTAACAGTGTCTGATATCCACATCCCTTACTGTAAGTGTCTGATATCCACATCCCTCACTGTAACAGTGTCTGATATAGCTCACAGTCCTCACTGTAACAGTGTCTGATATCCACGTCCCTCACTGTAACATTGTCTGATATAGATCACATCCCTCACTGTAACAGTGTCTGATATAGCTCACATCCTTCACCGTAACAGTGTCTGATATCCACGTCCCTCACCGTAACAGAGTCTGATATCCACATCCCTCACTGTAACAGTGTCTGATATAGCTCACATCCCTCACTGTAACAGTGTCTGATACCCACGACCCTCACTGTAACAGTGTCTGATATCCACATCCCTCAGTGTAATAGTGTCTGATATCCACATCCCTCAGTGTAACAATGTCTGATATCCACATCCCTCACTGTAACACTGTCTGATATAGCTCACATCCCTCACTGTTACAGTGTCTGATATCCACATCCCTCACTGTAACAGTGTCTGGTATAGCTCACATCCCTCACTGTAACAGTGTCTGATATCCACGTCCCTCACTGTAACAGTGTCTGATACCCACCTCCCTCACTGTAACAGTCTGATATCCACGTCCCTCACAGTAACAGTGTCTGATACCGACGTCCCTCAGCGTAATAGTGTCTGGTATAGCTCACATCTCTCACTGTAACAGAGTGTGATATCCACATCCCTCACTGTAACAGTGTCTGATATCCACATCCCTCACTGTAAGAGTGTCTGATATCCACGTCCCTCACTGTAACAGTGTCTGATATCCTCATCCCTCACTGTAACAGTGTCCGATATCCACGTCCCTCACTGTAACAGTGTCTGATACCCACGTCCCTCACTGTAACAGTGTCTGATACCCACGTCCCTCAGTGCAATAGTGTCTGATATAGCTCACATCTCTCACTGTAACAGAGTCTGATATCCACATCCCTCACTGTAACAGTGTCTGATACCCACGTCCCTCACTGTAACAGTGTCTGATATCCACATCCCTCACTGTAAGTGTCTGATATCCACATCCCTCACTGTAACAGTGTCTGATATAGCTCACTGTCTTCACTGTAACAGTGTCTGATATCCACGTCCTTCACTGTAACAGTGTCTGATATAGATCACATCCCTCACTGTAACAGTGTCTGATATAGCTCACATCCTTCACCGTAACAGTGTCTGATATCCATGTCCCTCACCTTAACAGTGTCTGATATCCACGTCGCTCACTGTAACAGTGTCTGATATCCACATCCCTCACTGTAAGAGTGTCTGATATAGGTCACATCCCTCATTGTAACAGTGTCTGATATAGCTCACATCCCTCACGGTAACAGTGTCTGATATCCACGTCCCTCACTGTAACAGTGTCTGATATCCACGTCCCTCACTGTAACAGTGTCTGATATCCACATCCCTCACTGTAACAGTGTCTGATATCCACATCCCTCACTGTAACAGTGTCTGATATAGCTCACATCCCTCACTGTAACAGTGTCTGAGATCCACATCCCTCACTGTAACAGTGTCAGATATCCACGTCCCTCACTGTAACAGTGTCTGATATAGCTTACATCCCTCACTGTAACAGTGTCTGATATCCACGTCCCTCACTGTAACAGTGTCTGATCTCCACGTCCCTCACTGTAACAGTGTCTGATATCCACGTCCCTCACTGTAACAGTGTCTGATATCCACATCCCTCACTGTAACAGTGTCTGATATCCACGTCCCTCACTGTAAGAATGTCTGATATCCACGTCCCTCACTGTAAGAGTGTCTGATATCCACGTCTCTCATTGTAAGAGTGTCTGATATCCACATCCCTCACTGTAACAGTGTCTGATATTCACGTCCCTCACTGTAACAGTGTCTGATATCCATATCCCTCACTGTAACAGTGTCTGATATCCACATCCCTCACTGTAACAGTATCTGATGCCCACATCCCTCACTGTAACAGTGTCTGATATCCACATCCCTCACTGTAACAGTGTCTGATATCCACGTCCCTCGCTGTAACAGTGTCTGATATAGCTCACATCCCTCGCTGTAACAGTGTCTGATATCCACATCCCTCACTGTAACAGTGTCTGATATAGCTCACATCCCTCACTGTAACAGTGTCTGATATAGCTCACAGCCCTCACTGTAACAGTCTCTGATATCCACACCCCTCAATGTAACAGTGTCTGATATCCACGTCCCTCACTGTAACAGTGTCTGAAACACACATCCCTCACTGTAACAGTGTCTGATATCCACGTCCCTCACTGTAACAGTGTCTGATGTCCACGTCCCTCAGTGTACGTGTCTGATATAGCGCCCATCTCTCACTGTAACAGTGTCTGATATCCACATCCCTCACTGTAACAGTGTCTGATATCCACATCCCTCACTGTAACAGTGTCTGATATAGCTCACATCCCTCACTGTAACAGTGTCTGATACCCATGACCCTCACTGTAACAGTGTCTGATATCCACATCCCTCAGTGTAATAGTGTCTGATATCCACATCCCTCACTGTAACAGTGTGTGATATCCACATCCCTCACTGTAACACTGTCTGATATAGCTCACATCCCTCACTGTTACAGTGTCTGATATCCACATCCCTCACTGTAACAGTGTCTGGTATAGCTCACATCCCTCACTGTAACAGTGTCTGATATCCACGTCCCTCACTGTAACAGTGTCTGATACCCACCTCCCTCACTGAAACAGTCTGATATCCACGTCCCTCACAGTAACAGTGTCTGATACCCACGTCCCTCACTGTGACACTGTCTGATACCCACGTCCCTCAGTGTAATAGTGTCTGGTATAGCTCACATCTCTCACTGTAACAGAGTCTGATATCCACATCCCTCACTGTAACAGTGTCTGATATCCACATCCCTCAATGTAAGAGTGTCTGATATCCACGTCCCCCACTGCAACAGGGTCTGATATCCTCATCCCTCACTGTAACAGTGTCTGATATCCACGTCCCTCACTGTAACAGTGTCTGATACCCACGTCCCTCACTGTAACAGTGTCTGATACCCACGTCCCTCAGTGTAATAGTGTCTGATATAGCTCACATCTCTCACTGTAACAGTCTGATATCCACATCCCTCACTGTAACAGTGTCTGATACCCACGTCCCTCACTGTAACAGTGTCTGATATCCACATCCCTCACTGTAAGTGTCTGATATCCACATCCCTCACTGTAACAGTGTCTGATATAGCTCGCAGTCCTCACTGTAACAGTGTCTGATATCCACGTCCCTCACTGTAACAGTGTCTGATATCCACATCCCTCACTGTAACACTGTCTGATATAGCTCACATCCTTCACTGTTACAGTGTCTGATATCCACATCCCTCACTGTAACAGTGTCTGGTATAGCTCACATCCCTCACTGTAACAGTGTCTGATATCCACGTCCCTCACTGTAACAGTGTCTGATATCCTCATCCCTCACTGTCACAGTGTCCGATATCCACGTCCCTCACTGTAACAGTGTCTGATACCCACGTCCCTCACTGTAACAGTGTCTGATACCCACGTCCCTCAGTGCAATAGTGTCTGATATAGCTCACATCCCTCACTGTAACAGTGTCTGATACCCACGTCCCTTACTGTAACAGTGTCTGATATCCACATCCCTCACTGTAAGTGTCTGATATCCACATCCCTCACTGTAACAGTGTCTGATATAGCTCACAGTCTTCACTGTAACAGTGTCTGATATCCACGTCCTTCACTGTAACAGTGTCTGATATAGATCACATCCCTCACTGTAACAGTGTCTGATATAGCTCACATCCTTCACCGTAACAGTGTCTGATATCCATGTCCCTCACCTTAACAGTGTCTGATATCCACGTTGCTCACTGTAACAGTGTCTGATATCCACATCCCTCACTGTAACAGTGTCTGATATAGGTCACATCCCTCATTGTAACAGTGTCTGATATAGCTCACATCCCTCACTGTAACAGTGTCTGATATCCACGTCCCTCACTGTAACAGTGTCTGATATCCACGTCCCTCACTGTAACAGTGTCTGATATCCACATCCCTCACTGTAACAGTGTCTGATATCCACATCCCTCACTGTAACAGTGTCTGATATAGCTCACATCCCTCACTGTAACAGTGTCTGAGATCCACATCCCTCACTGTAACAGTGTCAGATATCCACGTCCCTCACTGTAACAGTGTCTGATATAGCTTACATCCCTCACTGTAACAGTGTCTGATATCCACGTCCCTCACTGTAACAGTGTCTGATATCCATGTACCTCACTGTAACAGTGTCTGATATCCACGTCCCTCACTGTAACAGTGTCTGATATCCACATCCCTCACTGTAACAGTGTCTGATATCCACGTCCCTCACTGTAAGAGTGTCTGATATCCACGTCCCTCACTGTAAGAGTGTCTGATATCCACGTCTCTCATTGTAAGAGTGTCTGATATCCACATCCCTCACTGTAACAGTGTCTGATATTCACGTCCCTCACTGTAACAGTGTCTGATATCCATATCCCTCACTGTAACAGTGTCTGATATCCACATCCCTCACTGTAACAGTATCTGATGCCCACATCCCTCACTGTAACAGTGTCTGATATCCACATCCCTCACTGTAAAAGTGTCTGATATCCACGTCCCTCGCTGTAACAGTGTCTGATATAGCTCACATCCCTCGCTGTAACAGTGTCTGATATCCACATCCCTCACTGTAACAGTGTCTGATATAGCTCACATCCCTCACTGTAACAGTGTCTGATATAGCTCACATCCCTCACTGTAACAGTGTCTGATATCCACACCCCTCAATGTAACAGTGTCTGATATCCACATCCCTCACTGTAACAGTGTCTGATACCCACGTCCCTCACTGTAACAGTGTCTCATACCCACATCCCTCACTGTAACAGTGTCTGATATCCACGTCCCTCACTGTAACAGTGTCTGATGTCCACGTCCCTCAGTGTACGTGTCTGATATAGCGCCCATCTCTCACTTTAACAGTGTCTGATATCCACATCCCTCACTGTAACAGTGTCTGATATCCACATCCCTCACTGTAACAGTGTCTGATATAGCTCACATCCCTCACTGTAACAGTGTCTGATATCCACATCCCTCAGTGTAATAGTGTCTGATATCCACATGCCTCACTGTAACAGTGTCTGATATCCACATCCCTCACTGTAACACTGTCTGATATAGCTCACATCCCTCACTGTTACAGTGTCTGATATCCACATCCCTCACTGTAACAGTGTCTGGTATAGCTCACATCCCTCACTGTAACAGTGTCTGATATCCACGTCCCTCACTGTAACAGTGTCTGATACCCACCTCCCTCACTGTAACAGTCTGATATCCACGTCCCTCACAGTAACAGTGTCTGATACCCACGTCCCTCACTGTGACAGTGTCTGATATCCACGTCCCTCAGTGTAATAGTGTCTGGTATAGCTCACATCTCTCACTGTAACAGAGTCTGATATCCACATCCCTCACTGTAACAGTGTCTGATATCCACATCCCTCACTGTAAGAGTGTCTGATATCCACGTCCCCCACTGCAACAGTGTCTGATATCCTCATCCCTCACTGTAACAGTGTCTGATATCCACGTCCCTCACTGTAACAGTGTCTGATACCCACGTCCCTCACTGTAACAGTGTCTGATACCCACGTCCCTCAGTGTAATAGTGTCTGATATAGCTCACATCTCTCACTGTAACTGAGTCTAATATCCACATCCCTCACTGTAACAGTGTCTGATACCCACGTCCCTCACTGTAACAGTGTCTGATATCCACATCCCTCACTGTAAGTGTCTGATATCCACATCCCTCACTGTAACAGTGTCTGATATAGCTCACAGTCCTCACTGTAACAGTGTCTGATATCC
Source organism: Mobula birostris (assembly GCF_030028105.1). Classification (NCBI taxonomy): domain Eukaryota; kingdom Metazoa; phylum Chordata; class Chondrichthyes; order Myliobatiformes; family Myliobatidae; genus Mobula; species Mobula birostris. The sequence continues at coordinate 85,432,833 of NC_092373.1, forward strand.
ACGTCCCTCACTGTAACAGTGTCTGATATAGATCACATCCCTCACTGTAACAGTGTCTGATACCCACGTCCCTCACTGTAACAGTGTCTGATATCCACATCCCTCACTGTAAGTGTCTGATATCCACATCCCTGACTGTAACAGTGTCTGATATAGCTCACAGTCCTCACTGTAACAGTGTCTGATATCCACGTCCCTCACTGTAACAGTGTCTGATATAGATCACATCCCTCACTGTAACAGTGTCTGATATAGCTCACATCCTTCACCGTAACAGTGTCTGATATCCATGTCCCTCATCGTAACAGTGTCTGATATCCACGTCCCTCACTGTAACAGTGTCTGATATCCACGTCCCTCACTGTAACAGTGTCTGATATCCACGTCCCTCACTGTAACAGTGTCTGATATCCACATCCCTCACTGTAACAGTGTCTGATATAGCTCACATCCCTCACTGTAACAGTGTCTGAGATCCACATCCCTCACTGTAACAGTGTCTGATATAGCTCACATCCCTCACTGTAACAGTGTCTGATATAGCTCACATCCCTCATTGTAACATTGTCTGATATAGCTCACATCCCTCACTGTAACAGTGTCTGATATAGCTCACATCCCTCATTGTAACATTGTCTGATATAGCTCACATCCCTCACTGTAACAGTGTCTGATATCCACGTCCCATACTGTAACAGTGTCTGATATCCACGTCCCTCACTGTAACAGTGTCTGATACCCACATCCCTCACTGTAACAGTGTCTGATATCCACGTCCCTCACTGTAACAGTGTCGGATATCCACGTCCCTCACTGTAACAATGTCTGATATTGCTTACATCCCTCACTGTAACAGTGTCTGATATCCACGTCCCTCACTGTAACAGTGTCTGATACCCACGTCCCTCGCTGTAACAGTGTCTGATATAGCTCACATCTCTCACTGTAACAGAGTCTGATATCCACATCCCTCACTGTAACAGTGTCTGATATCCACATCCCTCACTGTAACAGTGTCTGATATCCACGTCCCTCACTGTAACAGTGTCTGATATCCACGTCCCTCACTGTAACAGTGTCTGATATCCACATCCCTCACTGTAACAGTGTCTGATATAGCTCACATCCCTCACTGTAATAGTGTCTGATATCCACATCCCTCACTGTAACAGTGTCTGGTATAGCTCACATCCCTCACTGTAACAGTGTCTGATATAGCTCACATCCCTCACTGTCACAGACTGATATCCACATCCCTCACTGTAACAGTGTCTGATATCCACGTCCCTCACTGTAACAGTGTCTGATACCCACGTTCCTCAGTGTAATAGTGTCTGATATCCACATCCCTCACTGTAACAGTGCCTGATATCCACATCCCTCACTGTAACAGTGTCTGATATCCACGTCCCTCACTGTAACAGTGTCTGATACCCACGTCCCTCACTGTAACAGTGTCTGATATCCACATCCCTCAGTGTAATAATGTCTGATATAGCTCACATCCCTCACTGTAACAGTGTCTGATATCCACATCCCTTACTGTAACAGTGTCTGATATAGCTCACATCCCTCACTGTAACAGTGTCTGATATCCACATCCCTCACTGTAACAGTGTCTGGTATAGCTCACATCCCTCACTGTAACAGTGTCTGATATAGCTCACATCCCTCACTGTAACAGAGTCTGATATCCACATCCCTCACTGTAACAGTGTCTGATATCCACGTCCCTCACTGTAACAGTGTCTCATATCCACGTCCCTCACTGTAACAGTGTCTGATATCCACAACCCTCACTGTAACAGTGTCTGATATAGATCACATCCCTCACTGTAACAGTGTCTGATACCCACATCCCTCACTGTAACAGTGTCTGATATCCACGTCCCTCACTGTAACAGTGTCTGATATCCACGTCCCTCACTGTAACAATGTCTGATATTGCTTACATCCCTCACTGTAACAGTGTCTGATATCCACGTCCCTCACTGTAACAGTGTCTGATATCCACATCCCTCACTGTAACAGTGTCTGATATCCACATCCCTCACTGTAACAGTGTCTGATACCCACGTCCCTCACTGTAACAGTGTCTGATACCCACGTCCCTCGCTGTAACAGTGTCTGATATAGCTCACATCCCTCACTGTAATAGTGTCTGATATCCACATCCCTCACTGTAACAGTGTCTGGTATAGCTCACATCCCTCACTGTAACAGTGTCTGATATAGCTCACATCCCTCACTGTCACAGACTGATATCCACATCCCTCACTGTAACAGTGTCTGATATCCACGTCCCTCACTGTAACAGTGTCTGATACCCACGTCCCTCAGTGTAATAGTGTCTGAGATAGCTCACATCTCTCACTGTAACAGAGTCTGATATCCACATCCCTCACTGTAACAGTGTCTGATATCCACATCCCTCACTGTAACAGTGTCTGATATCCACATCCCTCACTGTAACAGTGTCTGATATCCACGTCCCTCACTGTAACAGTGTCTGATACCCACGTCCCTCACTGTAACAGTGTCTGATATCCACATCCCTCAGTGTAATAATGTCTGATATAGCTCACATCCCTCACTGTAACAGTGTCTGATATCCACATCCCTTACTGTAACAGTGTCTGATATAGCTCACATCCCTCACTGTAACAGTGTCTGATATCCACATCCCTCACTGTAACAGTGTCTGGTATAGCTCACATCCCTCACTGTAACAGTGTCTGATATAGCTCACATCCCTCGCTGTAATAGTGTCTGATATCCACATCCCTCACTGTAACAGTGTCTGATATAGCTCACATCCCTCACTGTAACAGTGTCTGATATAGCTCACATCCCTCACTGTAACAGTGTCTGATATCCACACCCCTCAATGTAACAGTGTCTGATATCCACATCCCTCACTGTAACAGTGTCTGATACCCACGTCCCTCACTGTAACAGTGTCTCATACCCACATCCCTCACTGTAACAGTGTCTGATATCCACGTCCCTCACTGTAACAGTGTCTGATGTCCACGTCCCTCAGTGTACGTGTCTGATATAGCGCCCATCTCTCACTTTAACAGTGTCTGATATCCACATCCCTCACTGTAACAGTGTCTGATATCCACATCCCTCACTGTAACAGTGTCTGATATAGCTCACATCCCTCAATGTAACAGTGTCTGATACCCACGACCCTCACTGTAACAGTGTCTGATATCCACATCCCTCAGTGTAATAGTGTCTGATATCCACATGCCTCACTGTAACAGTGTCTGATATCCACATCCCTCACTGTAACACTGTCTGATATAGCTCACATCCCTCACTGTTACAGTGTCTGATATCCACATCCCTCACTGTAACAGTGTCTGGTATAGCTCACATCCCTCACTGTAACAGTGTCTGATATCCACGTCCCTCACTGTAACAGTGTCTGATACCCACCTCCCTCACTGTAACAGTCTGATATCCACGTCCCTCACAGTAACAGTGTCTGATACCCACGTCCCTCACTGTGACAGTGTCTGATACCCACGTCCCTCAGTGTAATAGTGTCTGGTATAGCTCACATCTCTCACTGTAACAGAGTCTGATATCCACATCCCTCACTGTAACAGTGTCTGATATCCACATCCCTCACTGTAAGAGTGTCTGATATCCACGTCCCCCACTGCAACAGTGTCTGATATCCTCATCCCTCACTGTAACAGTGTCTGATATCCACGTCCCTCACTGTAACAGTGTCTGATACCCACGTCCCTCACTGTAACAGTGTCTGATACCCACGTCCCTCAGTGTAATAGTGTCTGATATAGCTCACATCTCTCACTGTAACTGAGTCTGATATCCACATCCCTCACTGTAACAGTGTCTGATACCCACGTCCCTCACTGTAACAGTGTCTGATATCCACATCCCTCACTGTAAGTGTCTGATATCCACATCCCTCACTGTAACAGTGTCTGATATAGCTCACAGTCCTCACTGTAACAGTGTCTGATATCCACGTCCCTCACTGTAACAGTGTCTGATATAGATCACATCCCTCACTGTAACAGTGTCTGATACCCACGTCCCTCACTGTAACAGTGTCTGATATCCACATCCCTCACTGTAAGTGTCTGATATCCACATCCCTGACTGTAACAGTGTCTGATATAGCTCACAGTCCTCACTGTAACAGTGTCTGATATCCACGTCCCTCACTGTAACAGTGTCTGATATAGATCACATCCCTCACTGTAACAGTGTCTGATATAGCTCACATCCTTCACCGTAACAGTGTCTGATATCCATGTCCCTCATCGTAACAGTGTCTGATATCCACGTCCCTCACTGTAACAGTGTCTGATATCCACGTCCCTCACTGTAACAGTGTCTGATATCCACGTCCCTCACTGTAACAGTGTCTGATATCCACATCCCTCACTGTAACAGTGTCTGATATAGCTCACATCCCTCACTGTAACAGTGTCTGAGATCCACATCCCTCACTGTAACAGTGTCTGATATAGCTCACATCCCTCACTGTAACAGTGTCTGATATAGCTCACATCCCTCATTGTAACATTGTCTGATATAGCTCACATCCCTCACTGTAACAGTGTCTGATATAGCTCACATCCCTCATTGTAACATTGTCTGATATAGCTCACATCCCTCACTGTAACAGTGTCTGATATCCACGTCCCATACTGTAACAGTGTCTGATATCCACGTCCCTCACTGTAACAGTGTCTGATACCCACATCCCTCACTGTAACAGTGTCTGATATCCACGTCCCTCACTGTAACAGTGTCGGATATCCACGTCCCTCACTGTAACAATGTCTGATATTGCTTACATCCCTCACTGTAACAGTGTCTGATATCCACGTCCCTCACTGTAACAGTGTCTGATATCCACATCCCTCACTGTACCAGTGTCTGATATCCACATCCCTCACTGTAACAGTGTCTGATACCCACGTCCCTCACTGTAACAGTGTCTGATACCCACGTCCCTCGCTGTAACAGTGTCTGATATAGCTCACATCTCTCACTGTAACAGAGTCTGATATCCACATCCCTCACTGTAACAGTGTCTGATATCCACATCCCTCACTGTAACAGTGTCTGATATCCACGTCCCTCACTGTAACAGTGTCTGATATCCACGTCCCTCACTGTAACAGTGTCTGATATCCACATCCCTCACTGTAACAGTGTCTGATATAGCTCACATCCCTCACTGTAATAGTGTCTGATATCCACATCCCTCACTGTAACAGTGTCTGGTATAGCTCACATCCCTCACTGTAACAGTGTCTGATATAGCTCACATCCCTCACTGTCACAGACTGATATCCACATCCCTCACTGTAACAGTGTCTGATATCCACGTCCCTCACTGTAACAGTGTCTGATACCCACGTTCCTCAGTGTAATAGTGTCTGATATCCACATCCCTCACTGTAACAGTGTCTGATATCCACATCCCTCACTGTAACAGTGTCTGATATCCACGTCCCTCACTGTAACAGTGTCTGATACCCACGTCCCTCACTGTAACAGTGTCTGATATCCACATCCCTCAGTGTAATAATGTCTGATATAGCTCACATCCCTCACTGTAACAGTGTCTGATATCCACATCCCTTACTGTAACAGTGTCTGATATAGCTCACATCCCTCACTGTAACAGTGTCTGATATCCACATCCCTCACTGTAACAGTGTCTGGTATAGCTCACATCCCTCACTGTAACAGTGTCTGATATAGCTCACATCCCTCACTGTAACAGAGTCTGATATCCACATCCCTCACTGTAACAGTGTCTGATATCCACGTCCCTCACTGTAACAGTGTCTCATATCCACGTCCCTCACTGTAACAGTGTCTGATATCCACAACCCTCACTGTAACAGTGTCTGATATAGATCACATCCCTCACTGTAACAGTGTCTGATACCCACATCCCTCACTGTAACAGTGTCTGATATCCACGTCCCTCACTGTAACAGTGTCTGATATCCACGTCCCTCACTGTAACAATGTCTGATATTGCTTACATCCCTCACTGTAACAGTGTCTGATATCCACGTCCCTCACTGTAACAGTGTCTGATATCCACATCCCTCACTGTAACAGTGTCTGATATCCACATCCCTCACTGTAACAGTGTCTGATACCCACGTCCCTCACTGTAACAGTGTCTGATACCCACGTCCCTCGCTGTAACAGTGTCTGATATAGCTCACATCCCTCACTGTAATAGTGTCTGATATCCACATCCCTCACTGTAACAGTGTCTGGTATAGCTCACATCCCTCACTGTAACAGTGTCTGATATAGCTCACATCCCTCACTGTCACAGACTGATATCCACATCCCTCACTGTAACAGTGTCTGATATCCACGTCCCTCACTGTAACAGTGTCTGATACCCACGTCCCTCAGTGTAATAGTGTCTGAGATAGCTCACATCTCTCACTGTAACAGAGTCTGATATCCACATCCCTCACTGTAACAGTGTCTGATATCCACATCCCTCACTGTAACAGTGTCTGATATCCACATCCCTCACTGTAACAGTGTCTGATATCCACGTCCCTCACTGTAACAGTGTCTGATACCCACGTCCCTCACTGTAACAGTGTCTGATATCCACATCCCTCAGTGTAATAATGTCTGATATAGCTCACATCCCTCACTGTAACAGTGTCTGATATCCACATCCCTTACTGTAACAGTGTCTGATATAGCTCACATCCCTCACTGTAACAGTGTCTGATATCCACATCCCTCACTGTAACAGTGTCTGGTATAGCTCACATCCCTCACTGTAACAGTGTCTGATATAGCTCACATCCCTCACTGTAACAGAGTCTGATATCCACATCCCTCACTGTAACAGTGTCTGATATCCACGTCCCTCACTGTAACAGTGTCTGATATCCACATCCCTCACTGTAAGTGTCTGATATCCACTCCCCTCACTGTAGCAGTGTCTGATATCCACGTCCCTCACTGTAACAGTGTCTGATATCCAAATCCCTCACTGTAACAGTGTCTGGTATAGCTCACATCCCTCACTGTAACAGTGTCTGATATAGCTCACATCCCTCACTGTAACAGAGTCTGATATCCACATCCCTCACTGTAACAGTGTCTGATATCCACGTCCCTCACTGTAACAGTGTCTGATATCCACATCCCTCACTGTAAGTGTCTGATATCCACTCCCCTCACTGTAGCAGTCTGATATCCACGTCGCTCACTGTAAATGTGTCTGATACCCACCCCCCTCACTGTAACAGTGTCTGATACACACCTCCCTCACTGTAACAGTGTCTGATATCCACCTCCCTCACTGTAAGTATCTGATATCCACGTCCCTCACTGTAACAGTGTCTGATATAGCTTACATCCCTCACTGTAACAGTATCTGATATCCACGTTCCTCACTGTAACAGTGTCTGATACCCACGTCCCTCACTGTAAAAGTGTCTGATATCCACGTCCCTCACTGTAACAGTGTTTGATACCCATGTCCCTCACTGTAACAGTGTTTGATACCCACATCCCTCACTGTAACAGTGTCTGATATAGCTCACATCCCTCACTGTAACAGTGTCTGATATCCACGTCCCTCACTGTAACAGTGTTTGATACCCACGTCCCTCACTGTAACAGTGTCTGATATAGCTCACATCCCTCACTGTAACAGTGTCTGATATCCACGTCCCTCAGTGTAATAGTGTCTGATATAGCTCACATATCTCACTGTAACAGTGTCTGACACCCACCTCCCTCACTGTAACAGTGTCTGATATCCACATCCCTCACTGTAACAGTGTCTGATATAGCTCACATCCCTCACTGTAACAGTGTCTGATATAGCTCACATCCCTCACTGTAACAGTGTCTGATATCCACGTCCCTCACTGTAACAGTGTCTGATATCCACGTCCCTCACTGTAACAGTGTCTGATGTCAATGTCCCTCACTGTAACAGTATCTGATATAGCTCACTTCCCTCACTGTAACAGTGTCTGATATCCACATCCCTTACTGTAACAGTGTCTGATATCCACGTTCCTCACTGTAACAGTATCTGATATAGCTCACATCCCTTACTGTAACAGTTTCTGATATCCACGTCCCTCACTGTAATATTGCCTGAAATAGCTCACTCTTTACTGTAGTACTGCCTGAGAAAGCCCACAGCCCTCACTGCATGACTGCCTGATATTGCCACATTCCTCACTACGAAATCATCCTGATATAGCTCATATTCTTCACTCTAACAGTGTCGTATGTTGCCTACTCCCCTCAAAATACTCCTCCCAAATAACCATTACTCTTCTCTGTGTCATAGACAATATTGTTCACTGGAAAACTACTTGATGTAACTGAAGTGTTGGAAATGCTCCACACTGGATAGAGTTCAAGTTTCACAATGGTAACATTCCATCAGCCCTCACTATAACTTCCTCATGCAGCCCAGAATATTCAACATCTCATTTGGAATAAAAAAAACTGCAGATGATGGAAGCCCAAAGGAATGACAGAGAACAGATGAAATGCTCAGGAAGTTGAATGGCATCCTTGGGGACTGAAGCAGAGTCAACCTTTCAGGCCAAGGACCCTTCATTAGATAAACACTCAGTGGCCACTTTATTAGGTACACCTGCTCATTAATACAAATATCTAATCAGCCAATCATGTGGCAGCAACTCAATGCATAAAAGCATACAGACATGGTCAAGAGGTTCGGTTGTTGTTCAGACCAAATATCACAATGGGGAAGAAGTGTTGGAATGAAGACCCATTGTAAGATTATAATGGATTTTAAAATTTTGTTCCAGGCCATTGCTAGAGTCAAGTTGGGCAATGGGACAGGTGTTCCACCCATCCAAACCTGTGATGTATTTGGCAGGAAAATCTCTGGCAGCCTTACTGCCCTGAGAATTTTATTTATTTATTTATGATAAAGCATAGAGCAGGTCGTTCCAGCCCTTCGATTCCATCACGTATATGCTGGACAGAGGGTGAGATTTCAGCCTTGCCATCTTGGACCAGGAAAAGGCCTTCAACAGGATATCACATGTGATGGATGTGCTCTCCAAAATGTGTTTTGGTGAGGAATCAGAAATCGGATCGATACACTGATATCTGTAATGTAGTCCAAATCGATGGATGGAAGCTGGATAGCTCCCCCATCAGGTCTGGAGTCAGGCAGGATTGTCTTCTTTGTGTGTTGCATTGAATCCTTGTGCTGAATCCATCAAAAAGGATGAAAGCATGAGAGGGTTAATGTTACCAGGCAATGGAAGCACACAAGTCAAAACTAACTTTGTATATGGACGATGTTACTACCTTCTGCTCAGATCCATGGTCAGTTTGCAAATGGATCAGCACCCGTGACCCGTTTGACTAGCATCCAAGGCCAGCGTGAACTGTAGTAAGACTGAGGCCAGATGTGGCCTGTTCCTCGTTCCTCTGCCTCGGATGTCTTCCAGTTTATCTGAGTGTCCAAGATGGAGTCTGACATGCTCTAATACACCAGTCCCCAAAGAGTGGGGGCAGAATTGCACCCAATATTGACCTCATCCTGATGGCCACCTTCGTTGTGGTATATCAGTGGTGTGTGGATCTAACGTAGGTGGGCGCCAGGTGTCTCTGTGTGGAGGATAGGTCTGGCCCTGTTCGAATGCAACATCCCAGTCAGCTGGACATTAGCGCACTACCCAACCTTTGCAGAAGCGTTCTTCTAAGTAAACACGCTCATTGTCAAACTGCCTAACAGTACACAAACCTCACTATAACCCTGAGTGATAAAGCACAGAACGACAACGCAGATTTAAGTAATCCACACTCTTCCCCATATCTATCTGATAAAGCCCACATAAATCACTATAATTGGTTGATGTAACTCATATCTTTACTACAATATTATCAAATTACCTCGTGGTTTTCAGTATACCACCCAATATTGATCTCATCCCTCTGTGTAACATTCTGACGTAGATATTACAATTCTCAGCATAACTCTGCCTGATATAGTCCACAGCTCATTTAATAAGACTGACCTATTATTATAACTGTTGGAAGTACACTCGTGGCCACTTTATCAGTTACACCTGTACACCTCCTCCCTAATGCAAGTATCTAATCAGCCAATTGTGTGGCAGCAACTCAATGCATAAAAGCATGCAGACATGGTCAAGAGGCTCAGTCGTTGTTCAGACCAAACATTGGAATGGTGAAGAAAGGTAATCTAAGTGACCTTCACTGTGGAATGATTGTTGGTGCCAGACGGGGTGGTTTGAGTTTCTCGGAAATTGCTGATCTCCTGAGATTTTCATGCACAACAGTTTCTACAATTTACAGAGAATGGTGGGAAAAACAAGAACCATCCAGTGAGCAGCAGTTCTGTGGGTGAAAAAGCCTTGTTCATGAGAGAGGTCAGCGGAAAATGGCCGGACCGGTTCAAGCTGACAGGATTGCGGCAGTAACCCAAATAACCATGTGTTATAATAGCGGTCTGCAGAACAGCATCTCCGAATGCACAACATGTTGAACCTTGAAATGAACGGGCTACAGCACCAGAAGACCATGAACATACACTCATTGGCCACTTTGTTAGGTACTGGAGGTATCTAATAAAGCAGCCACTGTGTGTACTTCAATACATCATACACCCACTGCTGTAAAACTCTCAAATATTCCCTACTCTCTTCATTGCAGCACCGGATAGCTATTCAATGCCTTTCACTGCAATTTTGAGAATAGAGGGTGCCATGGTAGTGCAACACGATTAAAGCTTGAGGCGTTCTGGAGTTCAGAGGTCAATTCCGACGGGTGCTCTGGTTTCTTCACACAGTCCAAAGACGTACCAGTTAGTTGGTTAATTGGTCATTCTATGATTAAGCTAATGTTAAATAGGTAGACTGCTGGGCTTCATGGCTCATTGAGCTGGAAAGGTCTGTTCCATACTGTATTTCTAAATAAATAAAAATGTCTCTCACCTCAACAATATCTGATAGATTGCACGTCCAACTGTAACACATAAGGATCTTATACCTCTGATTATACTATTGTCCGAGGTACCCACATTGCAATTGTAACACCATCCAACATAGAACTCACTTCTCTGTAGAAGTGAGGGCCACCTGACTGAACCAGCAAGGAGGGTGCTGAATACATAAAGCCAGTCTTGCACTTCACTCAGCCTACCTGATAGAACCAGCAAGGAGGGGGTTGAAGGCATAAAGCCAGTCTTGCATTTCTTTATCATTGCATGCTTGTAGCAGTATCCCACGATGTTCAGTGCACACAGCAAAGGTGTTGGGAGTCTGCAACAAACAAAAAGGGAGAACGTCAGAAATGAGTGCACTTTGCTCAATGGTGCAGCCAGTAGAATTGTCACTTCATAGTTCCAGTGATCCAGGTTCAATCCCGACCTCCAGCGGTGTCTGCATTTCCTCCCTGTGATCACAGGGGTTCACCCTGGATGCTCTGCTTTCCTCCCACAATCAAATGACATGCGAGCTGATAGATTAATTGCTCACCGCCAGTTGCTCCTAGTGTGTGGACAAGTAATTAGGGGAACTGATGTCAATGTGGAGAGCATAAACAAGGATAATGTAAATGGTGGTTGATGGTTGTAATGGGACAGTGGACTGTAAGGCTTGTTTCGATGCTGTATGACTACAAACACATCGACTCCTGCAAATAACATATTTTAGGTATGCTCAGACCATAGCAGAATTTGAATTATTTCACAATATGCTCTCAGGGGAAAGACAAAACAACTTTCAGGATTCAGTCCAACTTGGTCCAGATACTGGGATAACCCCGGCTCCCGCAGTCTCGTTCACTAGTTTGCCTTTGATAAAAGGCTACCTTTCAAGGGCATCTGAAGCACAGAAAGGATGCAGAGTCGTTGAAGTTGAGCAGGTTGACATCATGGAGCAAAGTCTGATGTCTGGATGGTGAGTGTTAAAGGGGTGTCAATCTGAAGGGAAAGGTTGAGATTTAGGCTGATCACATGCGAGTCAGTCACAACTGATCTACGGTGACACAGACATGATCAGTCACAGTCAGGGGGTGGGGGACAGGAGCTTGGAAACCTCTGTTCGTTTCAGGGGGTATGGAATGTGAAAAGACACAGAGGAGCTAGAGAGGAGAGGGAATGGTGAATCCTGCTGGAGGGTGAGGGAAGGTTGAGGGCAATAAGATAGTTAGGGGGATTGGTGGAATCGGTCAGTCAGTAGGCAGGTGAGTGTGTGAGTCTGGGTCAGGAATGGATCAGTATAAAGGGTGGGTGGGTCTGTGGCTGAGTGGATGGGTTGAGGAGGGAACTTAATTAACCTGGGGCCTGCTTGTGGATCATTCAGTCTGGGGACTAGACAGCAAAAATCTGAGAGGGGCTAATGTTGTTATGTTTCTGTGTTGTGGGTAGAGGGAGCCAGGGGCATTAAACCAGTCAGCCCTAACTGGGGTGCTCAATCACAGATTGAAGGTGGTGTTTGCACAGTGGGGGTGGTGGTTGTCAAAGGGTGCAGAAGATGAATGGAATTCTTAGGCTCTGCAGAGTGAACTACTAACATAATATCATGCACTGTGTAATCTAGCCCAGGTGCAAAAATAGCATCTAAATTTTGGTGATGCAAGGGAAAACTGTCAGGAATCTACCCAAGAGATAAGTCAGTCTGGACAATGCGGATTCAATATAAATATCTGTCTGCCACTTTGATGGTGTCCTAGACTCATAACAGCAGTGGTCAGGCCAGTTGGCCCATGATGTTGTGCCAACCTTGATACCAATTTATATTAACTGTCCCCCTCCTGTAAACCATCCATTTCCCTCTATTCCCTTCATATTCATGTCAGTCTATAAATCTTTTGTTCCACCAAACTGCCTCGAATAACCCTTGTAACCCTTGTACCTACCACTCTCTGTGTAAAAATCTTGCCTCTCAAATCAACTTTACAGTTCTCCCACTAACTTTAAAACCATATCCTCTGTCGTTTGACATTTATACCCCGGGGAAAAGATCCACATTCCTTCTATAATGGGGAAGCAGAACTTCATACAAGTGTGATCTGACTAAAGTTTTATATAACTGTAACAGGACTTCCTTACTTTCAGACTCATCACATGCCTTCTTTAAACACATCCACTTGCATAGCCCCTCTCAGTAAACTATGGATCTTATAAAACGCCGTACTAAAATTCATGTAGATAATGTCCACAGCCTTACCCTCATCAAGTACCTGTCACTTCCTCAAAAAGCTCAAGCAAGTTTGTAAAGCATGACCTTCCCCCACACAAATCCATGCTGACTGTCACTAAACAGGCCATGGCTTTCCCAATGTGCATGGATCCCATTCCCCAGTAAACTCTTCAATAGCTTCCCTAATAGTGATGTGAAGCCCACTGGCCTATAATTACCTGGATTATCCCTATTTCCTCTCAAAAGGAACAACATTTGCTATTCTCTCATCTTCTGGGACCTTACCTGTTGCTACTGAGGACACAAAGATCTCATTTGCTTCTTTCAATATTCTAGGATATATGCCATCAAGCCCTGGGGACTAATACTTTTCAGAGAACACAGCATTACCACCTCCAGTACATTAGCATGGTCCACTCTGCTTTCACTATCCTCCAAATCCTTCGCCACCATAAATCCCAATATGAAGTACTCATTTATTATCCCAACCACTTGCTCTAACTCCAATTATAAATTCCCTTCTTTATTCTTGAGTGGCACCTAGCCTCTCCTCAGTTATCTTCTTTTTCTGAATACAAGTGAAACCCACTCGGCTTCCTTGGGTGTGTAAGTGTAGGGAATACCCTCTCTGGTCCTGCCAAACACATGAGATTGAGATGGCTCTCTCACCCCAAACCCCGGTCTGTGTGGATGCTGTGTCATTTGCTACCCTGTTACAACTCAGTGCCAAGAAATAGCAGAGAGCACACTGCATACGATTAATTATATTTATGAATCTTAACTAAAGGGTTAGTAAAGAAAAGAAAGAAGAAAAAAACAAAAAGAACCCATTATAATTAAACAGTCAAATATGCACAAGTTGGAAATCAACTATTCCAAAAGTCATGCGTATTCACCGATCTTCAGTAGACCCCGGCATCTTGCTCCATCGGATCATGGTCACCCACTGGTCGAATCCTACGACCGGTTCTCTCCAGCATCTTTTCTCTTCCTCTCCCGTCAAACAAAGGACGCAGCACACATTCCAAAGCATCCGTTATCTCTAACCATAACCCAAACACTGCTTTTACATAAAGACCATTACTTTAGCAGTGAAACCTTTCCCAGGGTGTTACACAGTATAAAATGCCCTGGGATTCTCCTTGACCCTAATCACTAAGGATATTTCACGGCCCCTTTATGCTTTTCTAATCACCTGTTTTGAGCATTTTCCTGCTACCTTTATATCTCTAAAGGCCCCAGTTTGATTTAGCTTCTGAAGCCTTATGAATGCTTCCTTTTAGTTCCTGACTAAATTTAGGACCTCTCAAGGCATCCAAGGTACCTTAGCTACCATCCTTGTCCTTACTCCTGACAGGAACATGCTGATCCTGAACTCCGATCAGCTGGTCTTTAAACAACTCTCTCACATGTCAGGCGTGGACTTGTACCATGGCAACTGTTCCCAATCAACACCCCTTAATTCTTTTCTTATCCTGTTGTAATTTGCCCTCTCCCAACTTCGCACCTTCCTGCAAGGTCCAATTTTATTCTTACCGATAACTAACTAAGAGTTGTGGTCACTATTCCCAAAATGTTAATTCACTATCAGGTCTGTCATCTGGCCCAGGTCCCGTATGTTTTCTCCTCCAGTTGGACTGTCCACATACTGTTTCACAAACCTCTCTTGCACTGAAGAAATCCCACCCATCTAAGCTTTTTATGTTAAGGAAGTTCCGATGAATATTGAGGAAGTTGAAGTCACCCACTATGACAAACATGTTGTTTCTCGACCTTTCCATAACCTGTTTACATATCTGTTCCTCCACTTCTCAATGGCTGTTCGCAGCTTATTGGAAAGCTGTAGCCAAATTGCCTCCTCTAATTCCTCTCTGAGTACCGCTGTGATATTCTTCCTTGTCAATAGTGCAACCCCTCCACCTCTTCTAACCCCTCTCTGTCACTCTCAAGAAACAAAACCAAGGAAGATTGAGGTGCCAGTCCTGTCCCTCATGCGTCCAGGTCTCTAATGGTAAGAACATTGGAATTCCATGTACTTGTGGGGAACGGAGGAGAGAGACCCTCATACCTTCAGCATGGCTTGCTGATCCTCACTGTACTCCACCTGTGCAGCAGATAGGTTCAGGATCGCCCTCTCCACTGTGTCCTTATCGGAGTTATAAATGTACACATACGGCCTCCTCACAACCACAAAGCGCTTCACCCAGCCATTGGTCTGGGGCTCCAGGAAATGCAGGGTCCCTTTCTTCGACACAATAGGACTGGAATATATCAAGAAAGACAGAGAACTCTATGTGTAAAACCTCACCGTGTGGTGATACAAATTTCCAATATAATTGCTTCCTCTTTGTACATAACTCAAATCAGCCAGCGGGGTATTGGCCCAGCCTCATGGGGCATTCAGAGTCGAGGCTGGTGAGGCTGGCTGGCTTTGTTAGATGACTTGTTGGAGGCAGAGAGAGGAGTAAGAAATTACATACAAGAGGACTGTAATCTCAGCCTCCTCCTGTGACCCTGCTGGTAGTTACTTATTCACCAGCTTTAGAAAAAGCCCATAGTCAAATCACTTGTCAGTTCAGGAAGCTTCATAGACTTCTGTTGAGCTGCACAGGCTTCTGTTGAGAATGCATTGGAGAAGTGCATTCATTTCACCTCACCAGGGAAACACTGGCTATTGAGTGCAGTTGGAGAAGGAGGGTGAGGCCTAAAAAGTAGAAGCAGGAACAGGCTGTCCAGCCCTCTGAGCCAGCTCGGCGATTCAGTACAATCAGGTGTGATGCTCTGTCTCCATTTCCTCTTCCTGCTTGTTTTCTATAAAGGGGCTAAATGGATTAAATAGTAATCTTCATCTTCCCTCTCCCTTTCCAGTCCTGATGAAGGCTCTCGGCTGAAAACATCAACTGTTTATTTATTTCCATAGATGCTACCTGACCTACTGGGTACCTCCGGCATTTTGTGTGTTTTTCTCTGCAGAATCTCTTGTGTTTTAAATTATAAGGACAGGTTGTATAAGGCAGGCTTGTAAGTTCTAATTATATAAATTTAAAATGAAATATCTAATTTGAATAAATAGTTACCTCTACAGAAACAGAGTCCAAAACAATGAGGCATAATCATAACATATAGAAATAAAGCTGGAAAAACTTGTTTAAAGGTAAGTGGAAATCTAAAATTCCCTTCTGCAGAAATCTGCTGATACTTTAAGGGTGTGAAATCTGCAGATGCTGGTGATCCAAAGCAACACACACAAAATGCTGGAGGAACTCAGCAGGTCAGGCAGCATCTATGGAAAACAGCGAACAGTTGATGTTTGGGGTCGAGACCCTTCACCAGGACTGGATGCACATAGCCACTGGTGAAGAGAATAGTATAGGAAGGGGAGTTTTGTCATTATGGTGGGAGGTTAATGTTCTGAAAGTTAATGCTTTTTATGTGTAAACGTAGAAGTGGTCACGTTAAGGCCATACCTCACTCGAATCTCCTGGATATCAGCCACAAACATGCGAGGACCTCCTTTCTCATCCTTGCCCTGCACGGGAGATTTCTTGGGTATTCCATCTTGTACTGCATCAGGATCTGGACTAATCGCTCTGGATTGGTTCTCAGGGGTCCTGGTATAGAGATTATAACTTTTAAGAGCATAATGTCATCATTAAGCAGAGACCAGCCACTCTAGAGATTAGTTAAGATGTTACCTATGTTTTCTCATTTTGCATTTGTTACTTCCCTTTTCTTCCTGCCTCAAATAGCTATCAACCCTGCGGCCATGAACTGGAAAACGTCTACGTGGCGTCACAGATAAGTTTTTCCATTCATAAGAATAAATGTATGTATGCACATTGAAATTTTCAATATTATTGGATCTCATTCATATGTAGGTTTCAATTTTATAGACATCAAAAAGTCAATTTTGTTCATGTCAGGAAATAGACAAAAATCACTAGATATGACTACTTTCAAAATATCATACACTATTATATCAATTACTCTACAGTATTGTAATGAATGACTTCAAAAGCTCGTAAGACTGATAAGAAAGACCCATTACTAAAAGTGGAGAGAGAGTGGAAACTAATTTTGCCATAATTAATAAACCTCTTGGGCTTCCAGCTGGGTATGAATATCAATTATAACCAATGTTTCAATGACAAACTCTGCCATCCCTGAAGAAGATGGCAGAGTTTGTCATTGAAATGTCAGTTATAATTGATATTCATACCCGGCTGGAAACCCAAGAAAAGTTTATTCAGGCATATACTTCAGGAAAGCACTAAATCTGTTCACTCTGTGGTTAAGAAGGCATACGGTGCATTGGCTTTCATCAATCGTGTGAATGAGTTTAAGAGCCGAGAGGTAATGTTGCAGCTATATAGGACCATGGTCAGACCCCACTTGGAGTACTGTGTTCAATTCTGGTCACCTCACTACGGGAAGGATGTGGAAACCATATAAAGGGTGCAGAGGAGATTTACAAGGATATTGCCTGGATTGGGGAGCATGCCTTATGAGAATAGGTTGAATGAACTCGGCCTTTTCTCCTTGGAGTGACGGAGGATGAGAGGTGACCTGACAGAGGTGTACAGGGCTAAAATTTCTAGCACTAGTGGGCGCAGTTTTAAGGTGCTTGGAAGTAGGTACAGAGGAGATGTTGGGGTAGGTTTTTTTATGCAGAGAGTGGTGAGTGCATGGAATGGGCTGCTGGCGACAGTTGTGGAGGCGGAAACGATAGGATCTTTTAAGAGACTCCTGGATAGGTACACGGAGCTTAGAAAAATAGAGGGCTACAGGTAACCCTAGGTAATTTCTAAGGTAAGGACATGTTCGGCACAGCTTTGTGGACTGAAAGGCCTGTGTTGTGCTGTAGGTTTTCTATGTTTCATCTCTTTTTTAGTTTGGCCATTCATAGGAATGAAGGTATGTTTGTACGCTGTAATGTTATGGGTGTTCACTCACATGTAGGTGTGCCCATTAGTTGGAGATTTGTAACCTGGGATTGACCTGCATATTGTTTATTATTTTCAAAACTTCGGTCATATTACATTGAAGTCTACTCCCATGTGTAGGCAGAGACTAAAGGCTGCAGCACTAGTGGTGAGAACCAAGAAGGCATGGTCAAGGAAGGTGAAGAAGCGCTTACGGGACTGTTTTGAGTCAGTGGACTGGGCTTCATCTTTGAGTCTGAATAAATATGCCACATTTGTCACCAACTTCATCAATATCTGTGGGGATGAGTGTGTGCCTTTGGGAACATACATCCCAGTTTGGCAAAAGATAAATCAAGGAAGGTAGTGCACCCGTGGCTGACAAGAGAAATTAGGGATAGTATCAATTCCAAAGAAGAAGCATACAAATTAGCCAGAGAAAGTGGCTCACCTGAGGACTGGGAGAAATTCAGAGTTCAGCAGAGGAGGACAAAGGGCTTAATTAGGAAGGGGAAAAAAGATTATGAGAGAAAACTGGCGGGGAACATAAAAACGGACTGTAAAAGCTTTTATAGATATGTAAAAAGGAAAAGACTGGTAAAGACAAATGTAGGTCCCCTACAGACAGAAACAGGTGAATTGATTATGGGGAGCAAGGACATGGCAGACCAATTGAATAATTACTTTGGTTCTGTCTTCACTAAGGAGGACATAAATAATCTTCCAGAAATAGTAGGGGACAGGGGGTCCAGTGAGATGGAGGAACTGAGTGAAATACATGTTAGTAGGGAAGTGGTGTTAGGTAAATTGAAGGGATTGAAGGCAGATAAATCCCCAGGGCCAGATGGTCTGCATCCCAGAGTGCTTAAGGAAGTAGCCCAAGAAATAGTGGATGCATTAGTGATAATTTTTCAAAACTCGTTAGATTCTGGACTAGTTCCTGAGGATTGGAGGGTGGCTAATGTAACCCCACTTTTTAAAAAAGGAGGGAGAGAGAAACCGGGGAATTATAGACCGGTTAGCCTAACGTCGGTGGTGGGGAAACTGCTGGAGTCAGTTATCAAAGATGTGATAACAGCACATTTGGAAAGCGGTGAAATCATCGGACAAAGTCAGCATGGATTTGTGAAAGGAAAATCATGTCTGACGAATCTCATAGAATTTTTTGAGGATATAACTAGTAGAGTGGACAGGGGAGAACCAGTGGATGTGGTATACTTCGATTTTCAAAAGGCTTTTGACAAGGTCCCACACAGGAGATTAGTGTGCAAACTTAAAGCACATGGTATTGGGGGTAAGGTATTGATGTGGATGGAGAATTGGTTAGCAGACAGGAAGCAAAGAGTGGGAATAAACGGGACCTTTTCAGAATGGCAGGCGGTGACTAGTGGGGTACCGCAAGGCTCAGTGCTGGGACCCCAGTTGTTTACAATATATATTAATGACTTGGATGAGGGAATTAAATGCAGCATCTCCAAGTTTGCGGATGACACGAAGCTGGGTGGCAGTGTTAGCTGTGAGGAGGATGCTAAGAGGATGCAGAGTGACTTGGATAGGTTGGGTGAGTGGGCAAATTCATGGCAGATGCAATTTAATGTGGATAAATGTGAAGTTATCCACTTTGGTGGCAAAAATAGGAAAACAGATTATTATCTGAATGGTGGCCGATTAGGAAAAGGGGAGATGCAACGAGACCTGGGTGTCATTATACACCAGTCACTGAAAGTGGGCATGCAGGTACAGCAGACGGTGAAAAAGGCGAATGGTATGCTGGCATTTATAGCAAGAGGATTCGAGAACAGGAGCAGGGAGGTACTACTGCAGTTGTAGAAGGCCTTGGTGAGACCACACCTGGAGTATTGTGTGCAGTTTTGGTCCCCTAATCTGAGGAAAGACATCCTTGCCATAGAGGGAGTACAAAGAAGGTTCACCAGATTGATTCCTGGGATGGCAGGACTTTCATATGAAGAAAGACTGGATGAACTGGGCTTGTACTCGTTGGAATTTAGAAGATTGAGGGGGGATCTGATTGAAACGTATAAAATCCTAAAGGGATTGGACAGGCTGGATGCAGGAAGATTGTTCCCGATGTTGGGGGAAGTCCAGAACAAGGGGTCACAGTTTGAGGATAAAGGGGAAGCCTTTTAGGACCGAGATTAGGAAAAACTTCTTCACACAGAGAGTGGTGAATCTGTGGAATTCTCTGCCACAGGAAACAGTTGAGGCCAGTTCATTGGCTATATTTAAGAGGGAGTTAGATATGGCCCTTGTGGCTACGGGGATCAGGGGGTATGGAAGGAAGGTTGGGGCGGGGTTCTGAGTTGGATGATCAGCCATGATCATAATAAATGGTGGTGCAGGCTCGAAGGGCCGAATGGCCTACTCCTGCACCTATTTTCTATGTTTCTATACTGGACATACCCACATCAAAAGCCATGGATAAACAAGAGGTTCGCAGTCTGCTGAGGGCTAGATCTATGGCATTCCAGACCAGTGATCCAGAACTATACAAGAAGTCCAGGTATGACCTACAGAAGGCTATCTTAAAAACAAAAGAGCAATTCTGGTTGAAGATAGACATGGGTTTAGTATTTAGTTTTTTTCTCTTTTTTGGGGGTGGAGGGTTTCCTTGTATTTTTTTTTCTTTTTATTTCTTTTTTTTTATGATTAATTACATCATACCGGTGCCCAATACCTGTGTTATTTGAAATGTTTTTTGTATACGTTTATTAACAATAAGATTATTCCAATCTCTTTGTATCAACATTGTTATTTTGTTTATAACTTTGGAAAAATTAATTAAAAGATTTAAAAAGAAAAAGAAGAGGATAGACATCAACTCTGTCGGGGTTTGCAGGCTATTACTTCCTACAAAGTGATACCTAAAGTCATGAATAGCAGTGATGCTTCACTCCCAAGTGAACTCAATGCCTTTTACGCATATTTTGAATGAGAGAATAAAACTATATCCATGCAACCCCGCACCCCCCCCCCCCCGCCACCGGTAGAATCCAGTGACCCTATGATTTCTGTCTCAGAAGCCGACGTCAGAATATCCTTCAAGAGGGTGAAGCATCTCAGGCATCAGGCCCTGATGGTGTATTTGGTAGGGTACTGAAAACCTGTACCAACCTGCCAGCAGGAGTGTTCAAAGACATCTTCAATCTCTCACTGCTGCAGTCAGAGGTCCCCACCTCCTTCAAAAGAGCGAGAATCATACCAGTGCCCAAGAAGAGCAAGGCGAGTTGCCTTAATGACCATCACTGAGTGGTACTCACGCCTACTGTGATGAAGTGCTTTGAGAGATTGGTCAAGTATAGAATCAACTCCTGCCTAAGCAAGGACCAGGAACAACTGCAATTTGCCTATCACCACAATATGCCTCCAGCAGTTGCAATCTCACTGGCTCTCCACAGCCTTGGATCACCTGGACAATAGTAATACTGACATCAGGCTGCTGTTTATTGATTACAGCTCAGCATTCAACACAATTATACCCTCAGTTCTAATCACAAAGCTCCAAAACCTGGGCCTCTGTACCTCTCTTTGCAACTGAACCATTGACATCATCACCAGGAGACCACAGTCTGTGCGCATCAAAAATAACATCTCCTCCTCGCTGACAATCAACACTAGCACACCTCAGGGATGTGCACTTAGCCCACTGCTCTACTCTCTCTACACCCACGCCTGTGTGGCTAGGCACAATCAAACTCCATCTGTAAATTAGCCGATTGTATAACTATTGTTGATAGAATTTCAGATGGTGACGAGGAGTGAGAAAGATCAGCTGGTTGAGTGGTTGCACTCAACATCAGTAAGACCAGGGAATTGATTGTGGACTTCAGGAAGGCTAAGACAAGAGAACACAGACCAGTTTGCATCGAGGAATCAGAGTAGAAAGGGTGAGCTGTTTCAGGTTCCTGGGTGTCAACATCTCTGAGGATCTATCCTGGGCCCAACAATTACAAAGAAGGCATGGCAACAGCTATTAGGTGTTTGAAAAGAACTGGTATCTCACCAAAGACACATGCAAATTTCTACAGATGTATTGTGGAGAGCACTCTAACTGATTGCATCACCGTTTGGTATGGAGGGACCACTGCGCAGGATTGGAAAAAGCTGCAGAAAGTTGCAAACTTAGTCAGCTCCATCATGGGCACTAGCCCCCAGCACCAAGGGTATCTTCTAAAGATGAGGCCTCAAAAAGGCAGCATCCATCATTAAGGATCCCCATGCCCTCTTCTCATTGCTACTATCAGGGAGGAGGTACAGAAGCCTGAAGACACACACTCAACATTTCAGGAATAGCTTCTTCCTCTCTCCCATCAGATTTCTGAATGGCCAATGAACCCATGTACATTTCCTTAGTATTTTGTTCCCCTCTCTTTTTGCACTAATCATTTAATTTAGTTTTTAATATATACTTATTGTAATTTGTAGTTTTTAATACTATATACTGTTGCTGCATAACACATTTCACAACATATGCCAATGATATTAAACCTGATTCTGATTCTGAAGTCATTGCTTTATCAACCAAAAAATCTGTCCTAACACAGGGTCTCCTTCTGATGACAGTCCAAGATCCTCACATGCCTCCAAATAATGGGGCCAAACAGTGGATTCAGAATTGCAAATGTAATCCAGTAAGGCCTCTTGTACCAACATACCACAGAACATCTAATCTACCCCATACTCATTGCTGTAAATTCACTTATCTTTCACTGTAATGCCTGCAGATATATCAAATATTCTTTACTGTCATATTCTCATTGATATCAAGTGTACCACACTGTATATCTTGTTCTGGGTTTACTTGACTTGTTATAGCACTATCTGATAAACTTTACTGCCCTTGCTGTTGCACTCAAATTAGCAACACTTTTATAACCTGTGCTTTAGTGTTCCGAAGCTCCTCACTTTAATGTATTAATGTACAGTACCAATTCTTATGATCCTTCAGATACCCCATGTCCCTTCATGTACCATTTCCTTGTAATCTCCTCATATCTTAGTTCAATGCTCTTTACTATATCTTATACTTCTGACTACAACAAATTCTTATAAACTGCTCAACTCTTTGAGGTAACAAGTCCTAGTGCATTCTATATTTCTCACAGATTCAGTCAAAATATGGTCTCTGCCAAGGATCCAAACCAGCACTGATCTTCAAAGAGGTGCTCCTCACCCATTATTCACAGGTTTTCTGTGGCTGACAGACATCATTTAGAGAACAGATAAAAAGCAAAAGTAATACATGGATTCTAACCTCAGCTCTGCGATAAATTGCCCTTCCAGTAAAGAGGGACAGGTGGAAGATGGAGGCAGCGTGGCATTGCTCAGTGCAGAGAATGATGTGTCCCTCGTCAATGTAACAGACATCTCAGAAAGCTGAAAAACAGAAGCACCCAGTAAAGTTTAGCATCAATGTCTTATTACAACCATCTGATGTAAATAGTATGCCTCACATTGATGTTAGCTTCCCTGCCCTTTACAAAGACTCACCCTGGACTCGGTGACTCTGCTATCCAACACTGGGAGGGTTGGGGGTGACTAGCTGCGGCTGCTTTGCAATTTGCTCTTCGTGAATCAGAAATCTGTCCAACTTCATTCACCATTATGATTGAACCCAACACCCAAATCTTGGAGTTAGAATGCTGACATTTCCCTCTGTTTCTGTTGTGGAGGAAAAATGCAATGTCCCTACCTCTAACTCGAATAGAAAGCTACTTCTATGGACCAAAAGCAGACAGTATCTTTGTTGCCTGCGATTGACCTAATTTTATCATCATATTCATTCTACTGCTTTGTGTTTTCCTTTATCTGGTTTTCACTGACAGTAAGTTTCATGTCTGATGCTGAGAATTTAATGCTGCAGAAAGCATTCTGTATAGAAAGTACAGGGAGATAATTAAAATATAAGTCAGGAAGGAAAAGAAAAATATATTAACAAAAAATACAATGAATCTTTAAGGCATATTAGATTTAAAAAAAGGCACTTATGATAACAATGGAAATAGTATACCTCACGTTGATGTTAGTTTCTCTGCCCTTTACAAAGACTCACCCTGGACTCAGTGATTCTGGCTGCTATCCAACACTGGGAGAGCAACAAGACCATGGATAAGGTTTTTTAGATGATTATGTTGAAATGATCTTCACAAAAAGTATTGAGGGTGCTGAAGTTTAAACTTTTAAATGTGATAAAAATAGGCAGATCATATTAAAGGGTTTAGCATTTTTAAGTTTGCTAAAATGCTCGGATTGGAGATTGCGTTGCCCAGGTGTTTAGAGGAAACAAGGGAAGGAGACAGCATAAACTCTGGCTTTTATTCTCCAAACCTTTCTGCCTGGAAATATGCTGATGGGAAGCTGAAGAATTATCGACATGGTACATTTGCTTCAGAAGGGAAGAAAGAGTTGACCACCCACTGGCTAGTCAACTTGACACATGTGGTGGGACAGTTCAAATAATTCCAAAGGACAGTGGAAATAATTATTTATAAAGAACAGACCAATCAAAAATTGCCCCTATGGATCTATTAAATGAAGGTCATTTTTCAATGACAGTTCATTTTCGTTAATGTATTTCTCTGTGGAAGGAGGGTTTAATGACTGTCATGTCTTTCATACTGTCTACATGATCTATGGAAACTAACTGACATGCTGATCAGTAAATTAAAAGCCCGTGGAATCAAAGGGAAAGTAGGAGACTGGGTCCAAGTCTGGTTGAATGGTAATGGTGGACAAGTGCTTTAGTGACTGGAAGGTTGCTCGTGGTGTTATTTTTGAAAAGCTCGGTAATAGGTCCTTTGCTTCTAATGGTATATATCACTGAACAGCATGCTACTCCCTCTATGAATTAATTATGTACTAATTACTGCCCAAAACGAGATCCCAGTGAAATCACAAAATAAACTTCATACATCCATTAGAGATAGTAGTGAAATAAAACATTAAGACATATTTAAACAAATTTGAGTGAAATTCTAACACATACATTTGATTTATGTCAAAATGACTTGCGGCTGAACCTGACCTTTACCGAGTCAACACAGAGAGGAAACTTGGTCTGAAGTTCCTGTGCCATTTACCCTGATGAATCATTTGACCTCTACTGAGTTTGTTGTCAAGGAGATGCATTCAATCAACAATCCAGTCTCATACTTCTTGTAACATGGTGGCAATGATGTACTACTTGGGTTTTATTTGATGCTCATTAATTTCCTTGCTAAACTCAAAACAGTTTAGTGATAAATGGCTAACTCATGTGGGCTAGCCTTGCTCTCTTTTACACACACACACACACACTACACTCACTCCATCAAGGCTTGTGTTAATTTGACAATACACCAACTCTTCAGATACCTTGCTCTCACTGGCACTGATACAGACGTGGCTATATTCTCTGTTGAAAGTGTGGGACAAGAGTCGGAGGCACTGTAAGGCAGAAAACACCCATTAGTTTGTGGTTAGAATTCCTTTCAATAAAGCATATTAATTGCACATTGTACCTTTCCTCTATCAATGGTCCCATATGGAATCCCATCCTTTTCAATAGCTCTTAGATGCTGTATACCTCACTTCTATCAACCATCCTGTTCGGCAGTCCTCCTTTATGGAGTTATAGAGTCTTCCAGCACAGAGCCAGGCCTTATGGCTCCCCATGTCCTTTAAGCACCTAACTATACTAATCTCATTTGTCAGCTCCTGGTCTATGGGCTTCAATGACTTGGCAATTCAAATGCACATCTTGATTCCTCTTAAATGTTGTGGAAGTCCCTGCTTCCACCATCCTCCCAGACAGTGTGTTCCAGATTCTCTGGGTGAAATCATTTTTCCTCTAATTCCTTCTAACCCTCTCACTTGTCATTGGAAACCGATGCCCTCTGGTTTCAGATCTCTTATAATCAAACCTATCGATGCCTCTTATAATTTTGTATACCTGTCACGTACACACCCCCACCCTTCTCTGCTTCAAGGAAAACATACTCCAGCCTAACCAGTCTGAACTGTTTCATCCCAGGCAATATTTTAGTGAGTCCCATCTGTGTCTTCCCACAGTGCAGCAACCAGAATCGTGCATAGCACTCTAGCTGTAACATGACCTCTTATATTGCTCTTATATTTTATACCTGGGTAAATAAACGCTAACATCCTGTATGATTTCATTACCACCTTCTCTATCTGTGCTGCCAGAATTGAACAATTCCTCTCTACTATACCTCCAAGGATACACATTTCTGGACAATTCTGGATTAAGTGTTGTGTAATGAAGCAGATTTACTTAACATAAAGGAGGCAGAGATTATAAAATGATTGAATTCAGCCTGCAATTTGAGAGGGAGAAGATAAAGTCAGATGTAACAGTATTCCAGTAGAGTAAAGGGAATTACAGAGGCATGAGAGAGGATCTGGCCACAGTTGATTGGAAGGGGACACTAGCAGGGGTGACAGCAGAAAAGTAGTAAGACCATAAGACCCTAAGACATAGGAGCAGAATTAGGCCATCTAGCCCATTGAGTCTGCTCTGCCATTCAATCATGGCTGATTCTTTTTTTTCTCCTCCTCAACCCCAGTTCCCGGTCTTCTCCTTGTAACCTTTGATGCCATGTCCAATCAAGAACCTATCAATCTCTGCCTTCAATACACCCAATGACCTGACCTCCACAGCTGCATGTGGCAACAAATTCCACAAATTCACCACCCTTTGGCTGAAGAAATTTCTCTGCATTTCTGTTTTGAAAGGGCGCCCTTCTATCCTGAGGCAGTGCCCTCTTGTCCTAGACTTTCCCACCACATGAAACATTCTTTTCATATCTACTCTGTCTAGGCCTTTCAACATTCGAAAGGTTTCACTGAGATCCCCCTCATCCTTCTGAATTCCAGTGAGTACAGACCCAGAGCCATCAATCGTTCCTCATATGATAACCCTTTCATTCCTGGAATCATCCTTGTGAACCTTCTCTGGACCCTCTCCAATGCCAGCACATCTTTTCTAAGATGAGGGGCCCAAAACTGTTCACAATACTCAAGGTGAGGCCTCACCAGTGCCTTATAAAGCCTCAGCATCACATTCTTGCTCTTGTATTCTAGACCTCTTGAAATGAATGCTAACCTGGCATTTGCCTTCCTCACCACCGACTCAACCTGTACGTTAACCTTCAGAATGTTCTGCACAAAGACTCCCAAATCCCTCTGCATCTCAGATTCCTCTGTTTTCTCCCCATTTAGAGAATAGTCTGCACATTTATTTCTACTACCAAAGTGCATGGCCATGCATTTCCCAACATTGTATTTCATTTGCCACTTGCTTGCTCATTCTCCTGATCTGTCTAAGTCCTTCTGCATCCTATCTGTTTCCTCAATACTACCTGACCACTGATCTTCGTATCATCTGCAAACTTGGCAACAAAGCCATCTATTCTATCATCTAAATCATTTATATACAGTATAAAAAGAAGTGGTCCCAACACCGACCCCTGCGGAACACCACTAGTCACTGGCAGCCAACCAGAAAAGAATCCTCTTATTCCCACTCGCTGCCTCCTACCAATCAGCCAATGCTCTAACCATGTTAGTAACTCTCCTGTAATACCATGGGCTTTTAACTTGGTAAGCAGCTTCATATGTGGCACTTTGTTAAAGACCTTCTGAAAGTCCAAATATACAACATCCACCGCATCCCCTTTATCTATCCTACTTGTAATCTCCTCAAAGAATACCAACAGGTCCGTCAGGCAGGATTTTCCCTGAAGGAAACCATGCTGACTTTGTACTATCTGGAGTCTCAGGGTACAATTCAGAAGCACAGGACAGATACATCCCACTGATGAAGAAGTATTCTAAAGGGAGGATGAGGCAACCGTGGCTGACAAGGGAAGTCAAAGACAGCATAAAAGCAAAAGAGAGGACATACAATATAGCAAAAAAAAAGAGGAAGTTAGAGGATTGGGAAGATTTTAAAAACCAACAGGAGACAAATAAAAGAAGTCATAAGGAGAGAAAAGATGAAATATGAAGGTAAGCTAGCCAATAATATAGGAGGATACCAAAAGTGTTTTTAGACATATAAAGAGTAAAAGAGAGGTGAAAGTGGATATTGGACCACTGGAAAACAATGCTGGGGAGGTAGTAATGGGGGAGAAAGAAATGTCTGGCAAACTTAAAGAGTATTTTGCATCAGTCAACACTATGGAAGACACTAGAAGTATGCCAGAAACTCAGGAGTGTCAGGGGGCAGAAATCAGTGTAACTGCAATTATTAAGGAGAAGGTGGTGGGGAAGCTGAAAGGTCTGAACGTAGATAAGTCACCTGGACCAGATAGACTACTCCTCAGGGTTCTGAAACAGGTAGCTGAAGAGACTGTGCAGGCAATAGAATTGATTTTTCAAGAATCACTACATTCTGTAATGGTTCCGGAGGACTAAAATCCATGATGGGTGTGGCGTTTAAACTAGAGCTGCAAAGGAATGGGAACCAGAGCACCAGAACAGGAAGTGTCGTGGTTGTGGAGAAAGATGTTGTTAAGCCTACATACAAAGCCAGGAATCAAAAGGTTGAGCTTGGTGGAACTCATGTTCTGAGCTGTGTATATTTCAATGCAGCGAGTATTGTAGGACGAGCTTAGGGGATGGATCAGTATGTGGAATTATGACACTGTAGCCATTTGCGAGTCTCAGTTGCACGAGGGGCAGGACTGGCAATTCAGTGTTAAGGGATTCTGTTTTTTTTAGGCACAACAGAGTGGGAGGGATTCAAGACAGAGGGGTGGGATTATTCGTCAGGGAAAATGTCATGGCAGTGCTCAGTCAGGACAGACTTGAGTGCTCGTTTAGTGAGGCTTTATGGGTAGAACTGAGGAACAAGGAAGGTGTGACTTTATTATAGACCACCCAACAATCTGCAGGATTTAGAGAATCAACTTTGTAGAGAGATTGTAGACTATTGCAAGATACTTAAGGCTGTAATAGTAAGCGATTTTAACTTTCCACATATTGACTGGGACTCCCATTCTGTAAAAGAGCTGGGTGGGAAAGAGTTCGTCAAATGTCTTCAGGAAAATCTTCTTAATCAGTGTAGAAGTCCCAACTGGAGAGAAGTGTGATAACAAATCTCCTATTAGAGAAGCAGGGCAGATGATAGAAGTTTGTGTAGGGGAACACTTTGAATCTAGTGATCATAATGCCATTAGTTTCAAGGTAATTATGGCAAAGGAGAGGTCTGGTCCTCGGGTTGAGATTCTAAGTTGGAGAAAGGCCAATGTGGATCGTATCACAAAGAATCTGGCAAGTGTGGGTTGGAATAGGTGGTTCTCTGGCAAAGGTGTTCTTAGTAAGTGGGAGCGCAGAATTTGTATAGTCCTGTCAGAAGAAAAGGCAAAAATAAATGCTTCAGGCTAAAGTCAGTATGGTTTCCTTAAGGGGAAAATCTTGCCTGACAAATCTGTTGGAATTCTTTGAGGAAGTAACAGGCAGGACAGATAAAGGAGAGTTAGTGGATGTTGTTTACTTGGATTATCAGAGGCCTTTGACAAAGTACACACATAAGGCTCCTTAACAAGTTAAGAGCTCATGGTATTACATGAAAGATCCTTGCATGGATAGAAGATTGGCTAACTGGCAGGAGACAAAGACTGAGAATAAAGGGCGCCTTCACTATTTGGCTGCGGTGGCTAGCGGTGTTTTGCAGGGGTTGGTGTTGGGGCCACTTCTTTACATGTTATATGACAGTGGTCCCCAACCTCCAGGCTGCAAAGCATGCAGGGGTGCACCAGTAGCCAGAGTGCACCCACCACATCTTTAAGAAAAAAGCCAAAATAAACAAGCTAATTAATTAGGTGCCTAGCTTGTTTATTTGGGCTTTTTTCTTAAAGATGTGCTGGGTGCGCTCCAGCTACCGCTGCACCCTTGCATGCTTCGTGGCCCGGTATCGGTCCGTGG
Source organism: Mobula birostris (assembly GCF_030028105.1). Taxonomy (NCBI): domain Eukaryota; kingdom Metazoa; phylum Chordata; class Chondrichthyes; order Myliobatiformes; family Myliobatidae; genus Mobula; species Mobula birostris. Next base: position 85,462,927 of record NC_092373.1, read on the forward strand.
CCCGGAGGTTGGGGACCACTGTTATATGTCAATGATTTGGATGATAAAATTAATGGCTTTGTGGCCAGGTTTGTGGATGATACGAAGATAGGTGAGGGGCAGGCTGTGTTGAAGAAGCAGGGAGTCTGTAGATGGACCTAGACCAATTAGGAGAATGGGCAAAGAAGTGGCAGATGGAATATAGTGTACGGAAGTGTATGGTCATGCACCTTGATAGAAGGAATAAAGGTGTAGCCTATTTTCTAAATGGAAAGAAAATTCAAAAATCAAGGGTGCAAATCGTCTTGAGAGTTCTTGTGAAGGATTCCCTAAAGGTTAACTTGCAGGTTGAATCAGTAGTAAGGAAGAGAAAAGCAATATTAGCACCCATTTCAAGAGGATTAGAATAGAAATGCAAGGATGTAATCCTTTTTGGTTTTAATTTCCATATTTCCATTCCATGAATGAATACACCAAGTCTTGTCCCCTGTCCTCAAAAGGAAATGAGCCTTTGCTTGAATTCTTACCTTAGCTGCTAATTCTTTCTGGCGCTCGGTGGTGGTATAGCTGGAGGGTGGAATGTCATTGCTTCCTGTTGAGTGCAAGCTATATGATGAGATGCTCTGGGATTCACTAAGGTCTTCACTGGTGTATGAGGATACAGATTCACAGCCTGACCTCAACATGGTCTCCAACTTCTCACGCAATAGTAGATAGTGTCTTGTCTTTTCCACCTGCGAACCAAATAAAAGGCAAGAATTTTATTTTCTTTAGAGATACAGCGTGATAATAGGTCCTTCTGGCCCAATAAGCCCTTGTGCGGCTCAACTGCACCCACGTGACCAATTAACCTATTACCCGTACACCTTTGGAATGTGGGAGGAAATCAGAGCGCCTGAAGGAAACCCATACAATCAGGGGAGAACGTACAAACTCCTTACAGTCCTAAACACAAAGTATATTAGCAACTGTTTTTGAAATTTGTTTCATTTGGCTACAGTAGTGGAATCGCCTTGAAGAAGTAAGTCTGACAGTCCCTTCTTTGAGGAAGCATTTATGAAATTTGTAGAACACCCTATCCTACCATGTACAAAACACAATCTCCTGAAGGAACTCTGCAGGTTGAGCAGCATTTCTAAGGGAAAAGGAATCTACCTGAGGCATTTCCCTCACAGATGCTACTTGACCTGCTGAGTTCCTCCAGCAGATTGCTTGCTGTTCCAGATTCCAATACCCGCGGTCTCATGTCTTTATCCTACCAGAGTCCTAACCTGGCCACAAAGTTCTTCTGAGTGATACTAGAAGTTCCTAAACTCACTGCCAAATGTGTGCAGAATTTCCTCAATTCAGAATTTACACTTCTTGACTGCTAATTGTTGTTCCAAACTATAATAAGGGTGAGTGTGTCTGGTTAGGGTACCATCAACTGTATTCAGAAATTTGTTTGGCTTTGAGAAGTTTGTTTAGTTTAAGCTTTAGCATTCAAACTCAGTTGCTTCTTACTGAATGTAAAGTTCCCCAGGAATCATTACGATTGTTTTAAAACAGAATAGCAATGATGCATGAAATAAGCAATTATTTATTTAATACTGGTCGTTTGTTGGAGATTTAATTGCAGAACTAAGTTCAGCACAAAGAGTAGGCACTTCAACCAAAATTAAAAGGCCACCATCTGTGAGTAACTCAATTAGAAATGACTAGAAACTATTGCTTTCAACAATAGAGCAGCATGCACTCCAGTTTCATTGGTGAGTAGAAATGATTTTTATCTCGAATATTTAAAATGTTTATGAAGTACCAATTGATAGGATTACTTCCAAAGGGGTGGGTACTTTAATAGCATCCTTGAAGTCCCATAAAGTGAACAGAATCCCACAACAGGGTAGATTCAATCTTGGCTTTCACTGTTTTACGAAAGGGGCTATACTGTACTGTGATCTGAAACTCAATTTGTGCTGAACAACATTAAACAAGTGCAAACATTAAGATTATATTTCCACCAGATGTAAACTTCACTGACTCAAGTGGGGCTACTCCTTGTCTTCCTCATCAAATGGAAGTCCGAAAGCCACTTGCTCTCCGGACACACATTTGAAGATGGGACACTTCTGGTAAGATATCAGAGCCTCAGTTGCAAGTTTATCATCAGCTGCTATGAGGGGAGGAGAGGAAGGAATATGATCACGGAGGTTTCGATAAAATTCTTAAAAAGTTCAAAATTTTGTCCCATCATCCAAGACTCCCTTGACAATTGCAGAATTTCTTAACCTCCTGTAATAGGCTGAGTTTCTCCAATTCCCATTGGTGGTCCAGAATGAGGCTATCACTTCGAGGTCGCCAGCCAGCTAGATTCTCTTCGCCACGGACGTAGGCAACTGAAGTGTCGAGGACCCGCCTGCGTCTTCGCTGCATGCCTGCAAATAATGAATTATGTTAAGTGCAATGCAAAGTGGTGCTAGAATCAGTTTGTTAAATGGAGAGCTATGAATGTTTTTGCTATCCAGAACATAATGTGAATTCCAACCATAGGAAGGCAGGGAGTCCTACTAACCATACCTGCCAAGGTTCAGCCCTCGGCTGTAACTGAAAACAATTTGATGAGGTTCCTAAATTTCTAACTTTACTCCAATGCATTGATTTCAGTTTGCAATGTGGCCTGTTGATTTGTTTCCATGAGGGCCCGCAACCAGCAATATTCTGAGACTTTGCTGTTTTAAATACGTTATTTAAAAACTTTTACTATTGTGGAAAAATTAGTTAAGATCCATATGAAGAGTGGAGTTAGTAATCAAGAAAATATAAGATTGTTGCTCTCAAACCAGAAATATTTAACCATTAGCATTGAGTTATAGAGTTATACAACACAGAAGTGAGCCCTTCAACCCTAATTTTCAATGGCTTTCCCATTTTAAGTACCTGCTTAAATTGTTCTTAAGTGTAGTAATTGTATCTGACTCCTCTAGTAGTCAGTTCCAGATATTAACCATAGTGGGGAGGGGGAGATTTATTTATTGAGATACAGCGTGGAATAGGTCCTTCTGCCTAGCAACCCCCCAATTAATCATAGCCTAATCAAAGGATAATTTACAATGACCAGATTAACCTACCAACCAGTAGGGCTTTGGACTGTGGGAGGAAACTGGAGCACCCGGAGGAAACCCACGCGGTCATGGGGCAAATGTACAAACTCCTTACAGGCAGCGGTGGGAATTGAACCTGGGTCGCTGGTACTGTAAAGCTTTGTGCTAACCACTACACTACAGTGTCCCCTCAGATCCATTGAAAACTTCCTCTCACTCTGTACTTACATCTGCCTGTTTTTGAGATCCCTTCCAAGCGAAAAGGAGTCTAAACACCTACCCTATGTACAATGCCTCCTATAGTTTTATGTGGCACTATCATGTCACCCCTTCGATTACTTTGCTCCAAGGAAACAAAACTGACCTATCCAATCCCTCCTTCTAATGACAATCCTCCTCCAACATCCCGATGAATCCCCTCCACCCTCTCTGCAGCATAATCACATCCCTCCACATAGTGTGCAACAGAAAACTAAAAATCATGTTCAAATAAAAATGATGTCTTTTTTATGATTGAAACAGGGGTGGGGGAGTCACAATGACACAGACAGTAGAGCCACTGCCTCACAGTACCATACACCTGGATATGATCTGACCTTCTGTAGTCTATTCACATGCTCCTTGTTTACTTCATAGAAACAGAGAAAACCTACAGCACAATATAGGCCCTTTGGCCCACAAAGCTGTGCTGAACATGTCCTTACCTTAGAACTACCTAGGGTTACCCATAGCCCTCTACTTTTCTAAGCTCCATGTATCCATCCAGGAGTTTCTTAAAAGACCCTATCGTTTTCACCTCCACCACCGCTGCCAGCAGCCCACTCCACGCACTCACCACTCTCTGCGTAAAATACTTACCCCTGACATCTCTCCTGTACCTACTTCCAAGCACCTTAAAACTGTGCCCTCTTGTGCTAGCCACTTCAGCCCCGGGAAAAAGCCTCTGACTATCCACACAATCATTGCCTCTCATCATCTTATACACCTCTGGCTGCTTAGGTTTCCTCTCTTATCCAGATGAGTAGGTTATTGCAAATAGTCCCTAAAGTGTAGGTGAGTGCTAGGATTTTGGGAGAATAGATGATGAAAAGATGATAATGTCCTGATGAATGGTCCTGGCCTGAAACATTGACTGTTCATTTTCTTCCAGAGATGCTGCCTGACCTGCTGAGTTCCTTCAGCATTTTGTGTGTGTTGTAATAAAATATAGGGAGAATTAGATTACCACAAGATTTGTGTATGTGGGTATTGATGGTAGGCCTGATTTTGTGCTGTATCTTTCCATGATATAAATTGTATAAAAGGAATAAGCCTTTTCAACAAGTTCTGAAAAAGGAGAATATTTCAATATTTCACATTCTCTTATTACGTAAAAAGTCATTATTTCTGTAAACTAGATTTCAACATTTCTGATTTATCTCAGCACAAAGAAAAATATTAGATTTGGGATTTGAAGTTAAAAGCAGGGTGTTTGCCCCTCTTGCATTTGTTATTCTCATCCCTCAAGGTTCTTCATTTCACTGGAAGCTGCCACACTCCTCACTGCCTTCACTACTAATGCACCTGGCCTCATCCAAAGGAAGGTTACTTTGCAGAGCTTGAAACAGATCTCCAGTGTCCCCCAAAACCATGTATTCTGTTGATGAAACAGTCATATTTAATATTATGATGAGGATCCTAGGAGGATTTTACTGGCATCAGGATATTTCCTCTAAATGATTCTGCATCTATATATGATGACATTCTTTTTAAAGTTACATACTCTTAAATATTTAGGTATTATCATCACTAAAAAATTATAGAGACCTTTATAGAGCTAATTTGGTTCCTTTAGTGGATTTTATGAAGCAATTATTTTGTAGATGGAACCCACTTACACTTTCGTTAGCTGGCCGAATTCATGCAGTTAAAATGATGATTTTATAGGAATAAATTATATTCACACTTGAGGACCATGGAGGAGGTGCTCTTCAGAAAATGAAAGATTTGATGTATTTTTCAATTTAGGATATGGGTAAATCATATAATGATGTGGGAGGCTATTCAACCCATTTGGTCCATTTGCCTCCCATTAGTCCTATCCCACTTTCCTTATTTCACTTGCAACTTACAAGTGCTCACCAATGCTCCTTGTAATTCTTTTTGACCACAAACCTACATGAAAGGGTAATTTGTAGATACCCTCTGACAATATGTTTTGGATGTGAGAAGAGCAACCTGTCCGATTATGGATAGAATGTGTAAACTCAACACAGAAGGCAAAAGGAGTCAACATTCAACCTGTGCCCCAGGACCTGTGAAGCAACTACTGATGGTTCATCACTGGGAAGTAGCTTCATTGTTAGCTAGTCTGCAGATTTTGGCATTTTAGGATTTAAGTTCATGTCTACCAATCTGAATTATATTCTGTTTGAGATACTTAGTGGCTGGATTCTCTGTCCTTTTCTGTAAAGTGGTGGCCCATTCACATTTAAAAACCTAGAGTGTCAGGCATTGAAGCAGTCCTGGGGATAGTTACTGATTCAACAATCCGCAGCCCACAGTGCAACCCTGCAATTTGATACTCCCATTATACCCATGGGGCACTCTGTGCTCAAGTGACTCCTGGCTGCTGCATTTCTGAATGACCTTTCACTGCTCTGCTGGGTTGACATGTCTTTTTGCAGGAACAGAGGCAGTGTGTGCAGTCTGAATCAATGATCTGGCTGACTGGCCTCTGCATCAATGCTTGATACTTCTCCCCTTCCGGAAGTTAAATCACATGCGGTCAATCTCTGGTATACAAACTGGAACGAAAAGATGTTAAACCTGACAAACTTCTCAAAGTAAACTCATACTGTTGGTTTAACTAGTTAAACAGCGACCAGCCTTACCTGGGCTCACAGCATCTGCCACCCGGCACAGGCTTAGTTCATACACACCAGTCACTCGGTTACTGTAGAATAAAAACAAAAGGACATGAACTCTTCAATGAACTTGACTGATTCCAAAACCTTGCACAACATAATCTTACACACCACAGGTAAAACTACAGGGTATTCTCCCAATTAGTGCTATCCATTGTTGGGAGTTTCACCCACACAGCTCTAGGCTTGACAGCAAATGCAAAGAAGGAAGAAAACTCATCTGGTAGATTTGTCAATGAAGAGAAGAATGGCTTTCACTGTAGACACAGATGATGGAATCTGGAGCATTTGTTGAGGGAAATGAACAGTTGACATTTTCATCTGGACAGGTCTCCAGATGAAGGGTCTCAAGCTGAAATGTCCACTCCATTTCCGGCTATCGATGTTGCCTGACCCACTGAACTCCCCCAGCAGTTTGTTTAACTTTCATTGTACCCGCTCTTCTGATCTGAGATGATCTTTTCCTAAACTTGTCTGACAATCAGAAGGTAAAGCTTTTTTTTAAATTCCAGGAAAATGGTATTAACACCCCTAGCAGAATTCCACCTATCCACCTCCTCCGGCTATTTCTCCAAAAGGAGATTAATTATTTTACTTCGTCTATCACTGGTAAATTATTGAAAGGCTTAATGATTGTCTGAGTGTAAAGATAACTACAAGTAATTTTCATGTTTATTTCTCTCTAACTGTCTTAATTAACAAATTAGATATAATACCTCTGTCACAGTGGTGGGCCATTGGGAGCAAGGGTGGACCCAAATGCAAGACACATCTTTTGAGGTTAATTAAAATTTAGTTTATTGTTCGATACCAGGAGAGCAAAGCAGAAGCAGCAATAGCGAACTGGACAAGGACTCAGGACTACGACTAGGCTGGGACAAGGGTCTAGGCTAGGACTCGGAATAGGATCCCAGAACTAGAGGCGACATAAAGAGGCTACGGTATGGACTCCGAGCCAGGGACTGGGCAAGGACACAGTACCTGGGTCTTGCCTCGGGTTCGGACCCCAGAACCCGGCATGGACATGACATGGGCTAGGGAGAGGAGGAACATGGAAAAACAAAGCCCCAGTCTCGGGAGAGCAGGTACATGAAACCATGAACACATACACAGAACACAGAGTCAGGACCCCTCCTTGGGTACAGGACATAGGGCTGGGACTCATGACCCCCCGCAGGGCAACGGCAAGACGGCCTGACTTACCCCACGGAGGTGAGGACAAGACACGACAAGACATGACCTCCCATGGGCCAACGGCAAGACGGCCTGACTTACCCCACGGAGGCGAGGACAAGACACGACAAGACATGACCCCCCCACAGGGCAACGGCAAGACGGCCTGACTTACCCCACGGAGGCGAGGACAAGACATGACAAGACATGAACCCCTGCAGGGCAACGGCAAGACGGTCTGACTTACCCCACAGAGACAAGGACAAGACAAGACCAAAACAAAAGAACACCAGACACTACCAATCTAGCTCCGGCGATAGAACTAGATCGAGGTGCAGACGAGGGCTAGAAGCGAGAGAGGCACAGAAGGGATTCAGACGGGGGGGGCGGGTAGGACAGTAATAACAGACCGCCAGGGCCAGGACTTGACTCGGAACTTGGAAGCCGCCAGGGCCGGGACTCGACTCAGTACTTGGATGCCGCCAGGGCCAGGACTTGACTTGGTACTTGAATGTCCCCGGAGCCAGGACTTGACTTGGAGCCTCCGGGTAGTGGCAAGCTCTCGACTCAGCCCAGGAACAGAAGACAGCGGTTCTTAATTCCCTCCGGCGGGTTAACTGACTGACCCACCTCGGTGAGGAAACTTTGCAGGCTCGCTTTGGCGAGGTAACTTGACAGGGTTGCTCCGGTGAGGAAAGGCGAATCACCAGCATTCGCTTCGGGCGGAGACTAGGCTTGCTCCGGCCAGGTGACATTGGCACGCCATGACTTTGGTGACTTTGCAAACACTCTCGCGCCGAACGGCTGAAAGCCAGAGACTATAAACTACCGGTTCAGCCGAGAGTTAATTGCCTCCAAGGCCGAGGGACACAGGAAAACAGGGAACCAAAGGGAAACAGGGAGTCAATGGTCCGGATCGTAACATAAACAAAGTAAGTTTAAAGGGACCCCGATCCGGACTATGACAACCTCGTTCCCAACTCATTCCTACAGCAACCACACATTACCCAGAACTGCTTTGTTGTTCCACCCATCTTCTCTGCAACTTAGAACTTGTTCTCTTTACCAATTTCTGACAATGTATGACCAACCTGAAATGTTAACTGTTTCCCTTTCCACTGATGCTGCCTGACCTGCCAAGTGTTTCCAGCGTTTCTTTCTTCATTTCAGATTTCAACATCCGCAGTTCTATGAATTTTATTAGCCACATATTTCTATCACACATCACAGAAACACACCCTTCAACCCAATAAAGCTATGCCAGCTATCAAGTATATTTCAATGCATATCGATAACGTGGAAGTAGGTTCACGGGTTTGGTGAGTGAGACAGAAAACACTGGCTTCAAATAAGCATATTAATCACTTACTTACAAATAATAAAAGATTTGACCAAACATTTAAGTCCCCGCCCCCCCCCCAGTTACACAAACTACAACACTAAATATTTAACAATCAGAATTTTAGCTAAGAGCATGTGTCTGGAGCAATTTTTTTGTTTTTTGAAGCATGCCCTAGGGACAAAAAAAAGAGAACAGGCCTTCTGCATGTGCTATTCTTATACCTGAGGTGTTTGAAACCGGACACCTCACAAATCAACTGATGGGAAAGAGCTGCTACAGATTACAAACGAGCCAATCAACGACCGACATGGTGGAAGCAGTTTTCGACTGGCAAATAAACAACACCCCTACATGACAATGTCCCATTTATTAGCAGCTGGTCCACAGCCTACTATGTATTGAAGATTAAAGTGCTCATCCAGATTCTTCTTAAATATTGTGAGAGTATCTGCCTCCACCACCTTCTCAAGAAATGTGTTCCAGATTGCAATCATCCTCTGCATGAAAATAACTCTTCCTCAAATCCCTTTAAACGTTTCTCCACATCTAAACATGTGCCCTCCAGCCTTAAACAGTTCTTCCATGGTGAAAAGTATTTTATTTTCTACTCTATCTTTGCCTCTATTAATGCTCACAATTTTATACAGTTCGATCAGGCCCTCCCTTAGCTTACTTTGCTCCAAGTAAAACAACCAAAGCTTTGAAGTCTCTTTTCTTTATGGTATCCTTGGCAAGATCCTAATGGATCTCCTCTAGACCCTCTCCAGCGCATTCACATGCTGTGATCAGAGTCAGGCCATTTTCTTTAAGTTTGTTTTGCTGAGTTACACACTACTCTGCCATTGCCTGTGGGAAGGATGTGACTAACAGCTTCTTCCCTGAGGCTGTGACACTGCTGAACTTCTCTTCACAGCACTAAGCGTATTGTACTGTCTCAGTACTTTTATATTTGTGTGCTGTAGCACTTTTTTTATTTGCAGTTATTTTGTAAATAACACTATCCTTTGCATTTTTGGTCAGATGCTAAATGCATTTCATTGGCTTTGTATCTGTACTCGGCATAATGACAATAAAGTTGAATCTAATCTAATCTAAATAATGCTGCAGTGTTATTAACATTGCTCTTTTTCTCTGTAAGTGAGCAATCTCAGTCTTATTAAGATCAATGCAGTACGACATCCCATTAGAAACGAATGTTTGAGCCTTACACTGCTGTTCCAAGTTTTGTGAATGTTGTGGACACCAGTAAAATCACCAAGAAAGCACAAAGTTCTCGCAGCAAAACAAATTCTTAATCACAATTGCTGATAATCTCCAGTACAATGTATGCCAAGTCTGTTACGTCCATGTTAATGTGAAACTCATTTTTGCAAAATCTCTTTTTTGGGTGTTAGCATACAAATTTATAGCCCGATCTGGTGAAAAGATGGGTTCCAATTTTCATACTTAGTTTATTGGTAATTGATAACTGGTTTATTATTGCCACATATACTGAGATAAAGTGAAAAGCCTTGGACAGATCATTCCGTCCACAAGCACACTGAGGTAGTGCAAAGCTGAAACCAAATGAAAAAGCAGAATATCATGTTGCAGAGCAAGTAGTCAAATAAAATGTATCAGCCATGATAAGGTAGACTGAAAGATTAAGAGCTTGCTTCTATGATGTAATGTGGGATTGTGAATGAAGCAAAGCGAACTTTAGAACTCGATGATCTATCCAACCAATCCAGATCCTACTTTATCTCAGCCTATTTCTTCCCCGCTATAACCTCAGTAATGCAATCAATTTGAGCTTTAATTTAATTCCCTGCACACTGACCACCGAGCTGCCAGGCAACTCTCTCTCTCCATCTGTGTACTACACCACGGTATACATTTCATGAGGAAAGACGAGCACCTGAGACCAGCTGAAGGCTGTCGGCAGTTGGCAAATACCTACCTTTCTGAAGGTTTGAGGGTTCCACTGCCAAAGAGATTACGGATGGAGCGGGAGGCAGGTAGCCTGGCATCACGGGTGTAGAAAACCATGCAGAAGTCTTTGGTGATGACAGTGGGCTGTGTGCAGTTCTCCATCTGCAATTTTAAAAAAGTGTTTATAAAAACTGAGTTGTCCAGGGAAGTAATACAATTGCTCACCGACAGACAGCCAAAACAGAAAAATTCCTGAAAAACTACAAAGGAGAAGTTGCAGGATGTCTGATAAAAGGAATTAAGAAATGTTACTTCCTCTCATTTCAGTCTCTTCCTACATCCGTGACACTTCATGTGCTCTCCCTCACTTCAATAACTTTGTCTCCCAGCCCAGATCATCTTATTTTCATTATGGATGTTCATTTCCTATAAACTTCCTCTCCCGATCAGGAAGGTCTTAAAGTTCTCTGCTTCTTTCCTGACAACAGGCCTAATCAGTTTCCCTCCACCACTGCCCTCCTCTGTCTGGCGGAACTGGTCCTCACCCTTGACAATTTCTCATTTGGCTCCTCCCACTTTCTACAAACAAAAGGCGTAGCCATGGGCACTCACATGGTCCCTGGCTACCCATGCCCTTTCAATAGCTACATGGAACAGTTCATGTTCCAAGCCTATACTCGTAATGCTCCTCAACTTTTCCTCTGCTACAATAACCATTGCATTGGTACTGCTTTCTGCTCCCATCCTGAGTTCGGCAATTTCATCAAACTTGCCTCCAACTTCCACGGCTAGCATTTTTTATGTGTTGCTGAATCTGTGGAGGGAGATTTATGTCCAACCTGTGCTCTATCTGATCCAGAAGAACTTTACTTGATGGGACAAATTGCATGGAGTTTTACTCTGTATTTAACTTGACCACGTGGTTTTAATGATGCAAGCTAGATGGTGTTTCACCCTGCAGCAGAGCTGAATCTGCCCTGGAACTAGTCGCAAATGAAGGAATTTTGAAAGAGTTTTATTTTCTGTTTGAGCTGATGTTGCTTTCTCTGAAAGTATTTGATGAAACTGTACAAACAGATCTTCCTCCTTTATTTAATTCACACTGTACTTCTGAATGTTTTTTGATGAAACTGTGTAAAGAATGATGGTGGGAGGAGGCAATAGCAGTCTCCTCCCACCCCGCGTGTGCAGCCCTCCGGTGGAAAATGATATTGTATCCGATAAATAGGGGCCGTGGACAATTCTGATTTGATGGAGAGGAACATGAAAGAACAGAGGAACATCTGGAGAAATTCCTGAAACACTCGTTTGCTGTTGTTGTTACTGCATGTTCGGGAATCTTTCGGAGGGTAGCCCTCAAAATCCCCGGCTTTGCCTGCTGTTGGCAACCGAGATTGAGGTTGAATCATTCGGACAGAGATGGCGCTCAGTACTCGGTGTCGGAGAGCTGATTCAGAGGCTCGAAGTTTTCGGATGACTCGGAGACGGATTGTAGTTGGGCATGGCAGGGTGAGTTTTTCTTCCTTCTCTCCTCTGCATGAGATGTGCGACATTTGAGAGACTTTGAACTTTTACTGTGCTCATGGACTTCTTCATCAAGTTATGGTATTGTTGCACTGTTGTAACTATATGTTATAATTATGTGGTTTTGTCAGTTTTTTCAGTCTTGGTCTGTCCTGTGTTTTGTGATATCACACCGGAGGAAATATTGTATCATTTCTTAATGCATGCATTACTAAATGACAATAAAAGAGGACTGCGTGTCTTCATAATCTAATCTATTTTAAATTTAATTCATCCCATTCTCCTTGAAATGTTTACTGGTATCTGTGCTGATACTTACATGGATGTGCTGAGAAATGTGTATGGGAAATGTAAACTGCTTCACTTCTTACACCCACACCATTAAAGAGAACAAAATTCACAGGAAACATTCTTTTTATTAAAGCAAGCTCCTACCTCCAAATACGCAGACAACGTCATGTATATCTTCTCTCCATATGGGGTCACTCTGTTGAGCAGCAGGGAGTTGTGCATGGAGCTGTCCCAGCCTGCTTCAAATCGGTAAAAGGTTCTGCAAAAAGGGCACTATCCAGTCAGCATATGCCGCTTTCCAAACGCCACTCAGCTATTTCGTTTTTTGTTTTCTTCCACAAATAACAGGAATCAATGGGAGATATACTAGTCACAAAATTTTATAGAAAATCTGTAAACATTTTTGGCAGTTGAATGAGTAATATGACATAAACCCAGTTTTGTTGATTATGTCAGCTACTGATGATGTTATTTCCTCGAGGAGACGCTTAGAACAGGCAAAGGGAACATGCCCAATGGTTTGCTCTGTGTGCTGTTGGCTAATTATTCACCTGCAGGTGTCATGATCATAAGTTGTGAAAGGGGAGAATGGGAGTCAGCTAAATTGGGAAACAGGGAGAGGGATAGGTGCAAATTGTATGGAGGAAGGGTTTGTAATAAATGTGAAAGACCCTAATAACTCTTGAGAGATAACTAAAGTGCCGTGTAAAGAAACTGAGCTACTGTCCCTTATCATCTGCTAAACAACGCAGGCAATTACCTCTCTGATTCCGGTAATCAGGGAATGCAAAGGATAACAGCTATATAAAACTTTGATTACATCACGCTTGGGAGTATTGCATGCAGTTCTGGTCACTACATTACAGGAAGGATGTGCAAGCTTTGGAAAAGGTGCTGAAGGAGTGGTTGGATAAACCTGGATTGTCTTACCTGGAGGTTGGAGGCTAATAGGAGACCTGACAAAAATTTATAAAATTATGAAAGGTACACAGCCATGGATAAAAATATCAAATTCCAGAGGGCATGCACTTAAGTTGAGAAGGCGAAAGTTAAAGGAGATGGGCAGGGCAAGTTTTTTTTACACAAAGGATAATATGTCTGGAATTCACTGCCAGCAATGGCGGTGCAAGAAGATATGCTAGTGGCATTCAGATAGCCACATGAATATGCAGGGATGGAGGGATATGGATCCTGTACAGGCAGGAGAGATTTAGTTTGATTCAGAATCGTGTTCAGCTCTATGTGCTGCGCTGTTCTATATTCTACGTCAAATCTTCAGTTACAACCAGCAGTGAGAAAAACATTGGCTCACTTCCGTAAACTCAAAAGTGTTCAGAGGGACAATATGACCCATAGTCACAAAAATAGGAAAACCATCAGGTGTTAGTGATTAGAATTATAAGGAGACAGTTCTATCAATCCCCACATCTATAAAACTGAACTCCGCTACTTGTAGAGAAAACAAGAAACAATTTGATGACATTTACAATATCAAACACCATTTTGACAATGTAAAATGCATGTTGCCTCGGGATTAATTTAAATGCTGGAGTTTTATAAATCGATCTTTCACTGTTCAAATTATCAGTGAAAGGCAAGGAGTGCAAGGCAACTATTGACAAGAACATAGTATGTCAGGTGAAGACAGGTAGCATGGAAAGAGCAGCACACAGCATCTGTGGAACACACTACAACAGGAAGGATATGCATAAAGAGCTTGTATGAAAAAGACACGAAACATGGGCATGAAGTGCAAAGACCAAAAAGACATACAGAATGCAAGGGATTTATTATGCAGCAGAGGACAAAGACAGGGACAGCCAGACATAGGGGTGTCCATTACAGTTTTATACGGATTACAACCCTTCATTTAAGTAACATGTGGAGTTGTTTTCAGGTGGGGATCGAATGGGCTCGGCTGGTTCATGTGTCAAGGTTAAACTCTTAAACAGGCAGGCTGATTGCTTCACTGGAAACTTTAATGCTCATTCCCATCGTCCAGCTCCGCAACCAGGAACCTGAATATGTATTACATGCAAGTTTCAGTCAAGAAGACATCAGTGGGTTTGGAGAGTTTAGTTGTCAGGAAACATCTAGGAACTATTACTAGAAGTTAAAAAGGCACGGAGAGATGTTTAAAATGCACCATGACAGGGCTAGGGAAATTAAGTTGATGGAATGTTTGTATTAGCAACTTTTGATAAAGAGGAGTCACTTGGATTTTTTTTGCCTGTGTTTTTCTCTTATAGAGGCTGAATAATCTGCAGTGCATTTACAAAAGCTCTTCCTGACTAATTAAGGATTGTATTTGTAGATCACGAGCTGCTCAGTGGTTTTGGGCCCTCAGGGACAGTGGGACGTTAATGTGAGCCACTTGCTTGGTCACATTAGCCAACTCAACGACTTTAACAATCTCACATTTATTTTGTTTTATTCTGGAAGGGAATAACTAATACATTTTTGGCTGGCTCAAGGGAAGATTTTCTATTGTCTCATTAAAAATATTTCACCCCCTCCCTAACCAAACCTAACAGGATGAGGTAGGTCCAACCTCAACTTTGTTTCAAGAGTTGGATATAATTTGGTATGTTAAACCAAAGAGTCTGTCTGTGTACATCACTATTTTCAAACCACCGATGACAGCTCTTTCTGCTAACTTTCCTTTGAGGACACTGCAGCACTGTTTTCCCCAGCTTCAAGCCTACCCACTTAACAATGGGTTTGTAGCAGTTAGGCCACCTCCCCCTTCGCTGGGTTTGGTAATCACATCCCATCAACTCCCTGTATCAGCATATCTAGAATGATGTTACTCCAGTTCCTCCATACATCACTCTCCCAGTATCCTATCTTTCTCTCTACTGATAATCAGCTCCATCTCCCTTCCATTGTCAACTGTGGTTAATCATTCAGATTACACTATTTTAATCCCTGAAGATGGAGAAGATGCTGGCGAAGTGAGTAGAATGTGAGAAGGTGAATTCATTCCAACATTTATACTGGGCCTTAGTAGGTCTCCTGCCACACAGAATTCAGGTTCTCTGCACCTCTCTTCTTACATGGCTGCAGCTGATTACACAGAAGTGCTGGATAATGAATCAAATTAGAGCCAATGGATGTTATTACAATATCATATTCTCACAGATGGTCTGGGAAGGTGCCTCATTTTTAAGTAGAAAATTGGGACGACCAGGGATGAGTTGACAAAAAAAAATTAGAGTCTCTTGAGGTGAAAAAGCTAGGATTTATTGGTTGTGTGCCTGAGGTTCATAAATATTCCTTTATAATGAACTAGCCCTGAGATCAAATTGTTCTTTACGCTGAGTAGGCAGAAGAAGGAAGCCCTAATTTTAGGGGGTGTCAGTTCAAAAGGGAAATGATTGTGCCTTCATGTCGCCAATATGGGCTTCATGACTGGGAGAAGTGGTCAGGCATTCAGGGAGAAACCTCTCATTAATGGTGAGCTCGGAGTGCCCCTGCTTAAGTGAAAAATTACATTAGGAAACGACAGGACAAAGACAACAGACTCAACACCATGAATAAATGCTTTCATCACCTCTAATTTACATCAAAACAGTTTTACAAATGCTTTACCATGCATGGTTCACAAGGACTTCCACCTCTGGTATCACAAGTGGTTCCTTAACTTAAACTTAATTGAAATAAAACTAACATTGTTGGTCTAAATGCAGAATTTAACAATGGCTTCTTAAGCCAATCGGAATTCACCCATATCCCAGAAGCAACTATAGTAACATAGAGGACCTTTACCAGGGGTGTGCGCAGGAATTTAATTTTGATCTCTTTTTGAGGAATACCTTTAACATTTACAATTTTTATACATGTGGGAGTAGCCTTAGTGTGTTTACTGATTATTTCAGGGCTCATGTCCCTGCTGGACCCAACTGCGCATGCCCCTGGCTTACTCTACAAGAGGCTGTCGCCAATAAAACTCCAGCATCTCACTTGTGTAATAAACCATTTGAATATGTTGACTTACAGAAGAAGGTGTGGACAACCACTTCTCTTACATCGGAACACAATATGCAAGGTTCGGTGCACGTGGTCACTTAGGATTAAAAATGGTTTGATTTTTCTCCGCCAATAGAACCCTATCAACCTTTGACCGTGTGTATGGCCATTCCAAAAATCTCCTTGTAACCATAATTTCTGTTGCTGTTGCGGCTTTTCAGAATTGGAGCTTGGGATAAAAGCACATGACACAACACCACAACAGGAAGTTCTATCTATAAAACATAGTTTACAGTTGAAGGCGTTTACTAAAAGACAATTCTAGAACCGGTTCTTCTCCTTTGGGAGGACCTCATCCTCGCTGCTCCTTGCAGATGAAGCAAGCAAGTTCCTATCTCATGACCTAATGTAAGTGTGGTGCAAAAAATAAACAGTTCTAGTCTCTTCACTTCCCTTGGCAAACCCATGTCTCTAGCTATAGCAATCTTCTCCTGAAGGATGTCACACTTGGCAACGTTTTACTACCTTGTGCCACAGTAGGTTGCACAGCTCCTAGTACTCTGTATATCAGGATCCTGACCCTTTCTCCTCAGCCAAGTGATACTCATTCTAGAAACAGATTTAACTGCAATTACAGACTTGCAGTTAGTGGGAAAATGGGGAAAGAAGTACAGAAAACTTGAATAAGAATAAATTGGATAGGTACATGGATGGGAGAGGTCTGGAGGGTTACGGACTGGAGGTAGGTCAATGGGACTAGCGGAATAATGTTTCGGCACAGACTAGAAGGGCCGAATGGCCTGTCTTCTGTGCTGTAGTGTTCTGTGGTTCTAATGTAGACTTCTCGCTATAAATAGTGGACTGAACTGGGGTAGGAATGGACTGAACTAGTTTGGTTACCACACATTCAGAATTATGAGTCTGTGGTACTGCAAGTGAGGTTCTGACTCAGCAAATAAAAATACAAAACTGCAGATGCTGAAAACCTGAAATAAAAAATTGAAATTATTGGAAACTCTCAACAGGTCAGGCAGCATTTATGGAAAGAGAAATAGACTTAACATTTCAGATTTGAGACCAAGGGTCTGAAATGTTCAGCAACAAATATTCTGCTGGAGGATCTCAGCGAGTCAAGGAGTACCTGTTGGGGGAAAGAAACTATCAAGGTTTTGGGTCAAAATCCTGAATCAGAACTGCATCAAAACCCTGCTGCTCTGATGCAGGGTTTCAACCTAAAATGTTGACAATTCTATGCCCCATAAGTGCTGCTCAATCTGCTGAGTTCCTCTCAGATGCTGATTTTGCTGAACCTGAAGTACCCGCAACACTAACTCACTTTCTCTTTTTGCAGATGCTTCCTGGCCTGCTGAGTGCTTCCACTTTTTACTGCATTTATGTTTCTGCTAAAGGACTGAGTATGAGTGTTGTCCCTCAACATCTCAGGACTTTATGTGACTCCCTGCTCAATGTGTTAATGAACTGATTAGCAGAGGGCAAAGAGGAACCGTCCCAAGGAAAATTAGAGCAGAATCTTCAAAGGACTTAGGGCTGTTGAGCAAGATTAGTGGGGAAAGGGAAGGTTGGTTGTGGAACAAGGATAAAAGGAGAACATTAATATACAATGCCATTAATGATTTGTCAGAAATGAGTTTTAACCTGTTCGGGCTGGGTTTAGCAAATCATGTGTTCTGAGCTCACTCAGAACTGTACAAATAAAATAATGTAATCAGAAAAAAGAAAAATATCCAGGCCAAGAGGTAACTTTAGCAAGCAGAGCTGTTTGTATAACTTCGGTCAGGATGGGTGAGGTGGCCAATGAGCTTATGATAAAGCAGATTTGATATGGAAGGAGCAACTGTCAGTTTGGAAGGTAGGGGCAGGGAGAAGGCATGGAAGGTACAAGTACTGCCAGCTCACGAACAGGATCAGTCCAGTCCAGTCCAGACTGGGTCTGTCTGCCTGGCATGCCTGACAAATCTTCCTCTGAACTTTCATCTAACACACCCATTTCAAACAGATTAAAGCTCCTTAAATTATAACCATTATTAAATGGTCAGGTCTTGCCCATTTCTAGTATCAATTTACCTTTCACCTTCAGGCACCATCCTAACTTCCTGCTGTGATGTTGTGAAAAGAATATTTAATAGTGCTCTCAGCCAATCTTGATAACTTAATTGGGGGTATACAGGCCACAATGGGTGGCAGATGAACATTTTTTAAAAGAAATATGCCACTAACAAAAATAATCTTAATAAAACCAATTTTTAATGGGGAACGGGTGCAAATCTTTACTGTCTTTGGTGGCATGCAAGATGCATCAACTGGTAAAGGAGAAAAAACTTGTGGGTGCAGCCCGTCAGTATCTTTTGACATGTGCATCGAGCATGGCTCCCAGATTTTCAAACCCCGCACCCATCACGACTGATTCAATATCGGATTGAGTGCAGATGTCAAACTTTGAGCATGCTGGCTTGTTCAAGCTTGACTACAGCAGAACCAGAAGATTCAAAGAGGCAGTGTTGCTCTTAAAGACCTGCATGTGGCCTCATCATAATTACTGAGGGTCTGTCTCCCATTTCCTCCAGAGGCAAGTACAGAAATCGAAGGAGGCAAGCTTCAGGTTGTTTTGCTTCTCCTATCTCAACCCATATCCAAATATTTCAGAACATGGAACTGTCTTTACTCACTACCAAAACTGCTTCTTATACGTCAAAAACTATGTGCTACTGATACTTTCTCCTCTTCCTCCAAAGTGCACCCTACTTAGAAACTTTCAAGCTTAAGTTCAATTTTCTAGCAGCTCATATTTAAAATCCCTCTGCTAACATAGTCCCAGTGGGGTGCTCCAGTATTGGGCACCTCTATATATCAATGCCCATATTCAGTTCCATTCAAATCCCAGCCTATCCTGACAGCATCTGGATGTCTGAACTTACTGCTGCTGACCAGTCCTGAAACACAGTGGGTTAACAACGCTGTCTGCTAGCACAGCATCTACCCCGAACTGTAGAGTATTCCAAGGATTTAGCTGGTTCTACTTCAGATGAGAGAGTTCCTCACATCTTCAGGATGTTCCGTGATCTCCAGACACAAGAACGGTGAGAAAATGCAAGCAACACTTCCTCCATCCCCCATTCCCAACAGGTTTTGACTTCTTGTCCACATTGCCAGTGGACAAGATGTTTCCAGTGCAGATAATGTATTTGGTGTTCATCTTTCTCTTTCTCTTGCATGCTTTGTGTGTGGAACCTTGTGCTGGAGAACTTATCTGCCAGTTCCTGCTCCTCACCTCTCTTGGGAATCTTTGCGTGTCCCCATTGCTCCCTTCTTAATTGACTTCAGAAGTGACACATACTTTACACCCTGGCTCCTTCATTCTCATATATAGGAAGTCCATGGCCACACCTTTGGGACAGTAAACAGACCTAATTACCTATGGAGTACACAGTACAGAATGAAAGCAAGTGTTTTTTTGGCCATTTGAGCTGTCACCTATAGCTTTCTTTGATTTGAACCCCACCCCTATCTCCCATCTAGCATAGAAATTAGTCTTCAGTTGCTCATTCCATCCCTCTTTTTCCATTTGGTCAGTCTCATGGACCCAGCAAAGTCCCTCGAGAACTCTGGTTCAGATGAAGGGTCTCAGAACTGAACTATCTTTCCTGCCTTTGAATGCAGATGTACAAACGTTTGTACTTTATGACTATGCACCTGCAGGAAAGCTTGTTATTGCTCCAGTTTACTGAGATTTTCTTCAGCATTAAGTCTCTACATGGAAACACTGCTGACTTGCTGTGTGTTTCCTCTGTTGTCCCCATTCTGCATCTCCAGATTTCCAATTTGTTTTAACTTTTCCACAGCATTTAAGTTCAAAAACCGCTGACAGGATTGCAGGTCAGTAAGAAGGAAGACTGTCTCTTTGATCAAGGGAGATATCACAATCTTGCAATAAAGACATTGTAAAGGAAGCACAATTATCATTGAGGGAACAGTAAGTTAACAGGCACAGGACACCAACATAGGAGTTAAGTAAATCAAAACAAGTGATACCAGTGAATGAAACAAGAGAAAGGACAGGACACAAACTGCAGAGAAAAAGAGCGAAAGAAAAGTCACTGTGTACCTATTGTCATTTCCGTGTGTTATGCTTTTAGTGAAGCCAACCCAGAGACAAACACAAAAGGGGAAAAAAAAGAAAAAAATGTCAGAAGTTTAGTCCTCAGGATGTTAGATGCCATGTCAGTCATGCCCACCTGAGCAACAGAGAGGGGTGCGGTTGGTGAAGGAGTGGTGGGATTGGGGTAAAGGTAAAAGTAGATACCCTGCCCTCCACCGCCAAGTCTGCCATCGAGCACTAGTGTGCAGCTTCCTTCAAAGGATCAGAAAATTCTGCAAAGACCTGTTAATTGTTTAGGGCTTCCAATATCCAGCTGCACAGCTGAGTCACCAGGTACAAATGAAGGGAAGAAAATGGTTACTAGACCTTGTCTATACAGCTATTGCAATGTCTTTCAACTTGGGAGCAGTCTTGATAGATTGTTATTTGAAACAATCCACCAGGATTACTCCCAGTGTACACAGTGAACCACTGGGCACCATTATGCTGTGAGTTTCAACAGCAATTAATATTTACACTGGTGAAGAAGCAGCAACTCAATACTGTTAAATGGTGTGCAATTTTCCTCTACTGGATGAACTGGAGCTCGATACAGTTACTTATGAGAAAATTCTGCTGATTAAACAGGAATTCTGTACCTGCGCTCACTTTGATGACAATTCCAAGTATCAGTAATTCGGCATAGGAGGAATTACCAAGTTTTATTTTCTTGATAAAACAATAAAGTCTCAAGGTACTCAAGGCTAAGAGGTCTTCCAGTTTGTGAAGTGGTTTAAGGTTTTATTCCTTGAAAGCAAAAGATTTTCAAAAACAAAACTAAAAATAAATGAAGAAACTCAATGTTTTACCACAAATTTTAATAAAGTTGAGGAACATTTGAAGATCATGGATTTAATTAGCAGTTCCATGAGTATTTCATAAAGGCAAGTTTAAAGAATATGGCAAGAGGAGTTGATGAGCTTGCTTTTATCTACTGGCTCTGTTTTTTCCATTCTGATTAGCAACTCTGCCACAGGAAAATCTTGCATAGGAGAATAAATGGCTAATTACAGGCTCCGTTTATCTGCCAATTACTAAATAGACCCTCTGAATTAATACACTTTATCATAGCAAAAACTCTTAGGAATTAAATCACCCATATAGTCAGACATCCTTAATGTGCTGCATTAAAAGAAACTCTGCACAAATATAGTGAGACACCCTTATCCAGCTGAATCGATGGGGATTATACACAGTGAAACACCCTTATTCTATTGAATCAACAGGAACTCTATACAGGGAGACACCCTTAAACTGCTGATGCCCCAGTTCCAGCTGAACAAAGAGAGATTCTGTAACTTTACACAGAAAATAAACCTCATCCCACTGAGTGAATTGAAACTCCATCAATATGCAATGACGCGTCTTTACCCTGTATTTGCAGAATGCCAATATTGATGCGCAATAAACTTTACTGAATGGACAGTGGATCCTTAAAATTCCCAAATTTTTGGGGAAGATGTGTAATCTGTCAATCTGACACAATCAACAGATGCTCAGTATCCACTTTGTATAGCCCTTAAGAAAATATGTTGATGCAGATTCTCACTCTCACACCTCTATGACGTGTAAGTCAGCAACCAGTCTCCAGGTTTTCCCTTACTAGCACACTAAGTCAGAGAGTCATAAAGTCATGCAGCAAGGAAATGGGGCTTTGGTCCAAATAGTTTATTCCAATCAAGATTCTCATATAAGCTGGTTCCTTTTGTCTGCACCTGGCCCATAAGCTACAAAACCTTTCCTATCCGTGTGCCTTCCAACTGGCCGTCACGGTAGCATCGTGGTTAGTGAGATGCTATTACAGCTCAGGGTGTTGGGAGTTTGAGTTCAATTCCAACGACATCTGTAAGGAGTTTGTACGCCCTCCCCGTGGAATGCGTGGGTTTCCTCCCACAGTCCAAAGATGCACCGGTTAGTTGGATGATAGGTCTTTGTAAATTATCCTGTACTCAGGTGAGGGTTAATCGAGAGGTGCTGGGCAGCACGGCTCGAAGGGCCAGAAGGGCCTATTCATGCTGTAGTTCAATAAATAAATAAATAAAATGTTTTATTAGTTGTTATTATACCTACATTAACCACTTCCTGTGGAAGCTCATCGCCTGTATGTACCATCCTCTGTGTAAAAACGTTGCCGTAAGTCCCTGATAAATCTTTCCCCTCTCACCTTAAACCTATGTTCTTTAGTCTTTGATCCCTAATTCTTGGGAAAAAGTCTGAGTACATTCAGCCAATCTATGCCCACTTATGATTTTATACACCTATATAAGATCACCTCTCAGTCTCCTACACTCCAAGAAGAAAAGTCCCAGCTTGTCCAACCTCCCTCTATAACTCAGTCCCTCATCCTGGCAAATTTATCTTAACTCTTTCCAGTTTAATACATTCTTCTTCTCTAAGGA
Organism: Mobula birostris; assembly: GCF_030028105.1. Taxonomy (NCBI): domain Eukaryota; kingdom Metazoa; phylum Chordata; class Chondrichthyes; order Myliobatiformes; family Myliobatidae; genus Mobula; species Mobula birostris. The sequence goes on from NC_092373.1 coordinate 85,485,657, forward strand.
TGATCAAGACTGAACACGATACTTCCACTGTGGCCTCACAACTGCACATCTTCTATACTTCGAGCCCTGACTGGTGAAGGCCAGCAAGCCAAAAGCCTTCTTTACCACCCTGACGACCTGCGACTCCACTTTCATTGCCATAAATCATGATCTGTGTTTGCCCATGTGCAATAGCAATAAAGCTTCGGAATTCATCAATTGTCAGGTTAAAATGCATGACAACAACTTAATGCCTTTAACACAGCACACCAGAGCCCACACAACTACAAACGTAAGGATTAACACTGCAAACTTTAGCACATGCAGTAACCTTCTACAAGCCCTTCCTGCTTCAAAAGAAATTAACACAATGATGTATGCAGCAGTGGAATAGCTCCCCATGATCAACCCTGGTCCTTAGCATCACATCAGTCCTTATAGCATTGCCACTGCAAGCGCTACATGCAGCCTTTGACCTTCTCAGAGCTCATGGAATTGAGCGTCAAGCCGAATTGAACTGGCAATGCTTAGGCAGGTCTTTGCAGAATGTGGTGAAGAGAGGAAAAGTGGAAAAAAAAGAAACAGTCCAAATAAATTAAGATATTAATTTAAAGAAAACCAAAGATTTGGATGGGATTTCGATGCCTGAAGCTGTTGAGAAATAAATATTTGAAGGATTTAAAACAAAAAAAAATACCTAGGCATATCCGAATCAAGAAATTGCCTGCAAAAACACAAGAACAATACCTTGTTAGTAGACTCAATAAAGTACCAGTGGTGACGGTAACATCGTAAAGCAAAGCAGTGGACAGCAAAGCTACGTTCTAGGAGATAGAAGGTCACTAAGGCTCATTGTTCATCAGCAGTGCTATATTGTGTGAAAGTTCATGTTTCTAGCCTCTTAAAGCAATGATTTTAGCCAAATTATTAATATGGAGCAAATAGAGTTTTCAGTAAAAATGAGAGGAACCTAAACAATCGAATGTTTTGTGTCTTTCTCTCCAGCACTAAGCCAGCTCCTACTTTCCAATTTAGAATCTGTTACCTAGTAGCTTAGAAAATAATATTTAAGTTTCATATTGAGGTCAGACCAAGGATCAGAATGCCTAAACTGAATTGTTGAACACAAATTTGCACAAGTGAGTACAGTCAGCCCTGTCGGAAATGGGACTGATTTCTACACTTGAAGTGACAGAAAAGTAATGGGTGATCAGATTTAAAGAGCAAAAGGCTCTCCCTTTTTAATATGTTGTCAGAACTTCAGATGCATTATTTATAAGCTGCTTTGCTCAATGATAGATTGAAAGAATAAATATGACATTAGTGCAGCCACACTTGGAGTTCTGCTTGGCTTTGGAACTCATTTCTTGCATGGAGTGCAAATCTGGCTGGTTTAACTCACCACTGTTGGCCAGCAGTGCAACCCAATACCTGCTTATCCCAGACTGTTTATTTCACCAAGCACATGCTGTTCTGGGAGGTGTGTATATTGGCAATGTTTTGATTGATGCTGCATCCACCCATAGGTATTTAGTGACCTTCTATGCTTGCAGCAGCAACCATGACCAGGTGGTTAAAGAAGAACATAACTGTGATTATTTGCTTTTTTTATATATGATTAGTCACGTACTTTTGCAGCAGCTACAACAAAACAAATGCAAGTAACACTCACTCCCTTTCACCTGCATACAAACATACTATTAACCTTGATCAAACATGCTCTTTCATTTGTTCTCCCAGGTGCAGCCTCACTTATTCACTCATACTCATTAATATTAGTTCAAACTCAAACACAACTTTCTTCAAACTATTCAACACTTTCTGTCTATGTAGTTATGTAGGTGAGAAGTAAACACTTTACAAATGTGAGATAATCCGAGTTTGTTCACTTCCAGTATTAATAAAGCTGGATATCTTACCCAGTCTAAGATGACAGGTGGTAAGAAACATTGTGGACTTTTATTTTAGCAGGATTTTCATTGCTTTTAACCCACATTTCCTGTTGGTAAGAGGTCTTAAGAAGGGCCAGAAGGGAAAATAAATGCCTTGATAATGCTCTTTGTGGTGCCAAGGAGAACAGAGTTGTTTCTCAGTGAAGTATTTATCTCTCTGTCCCTCACCACCATCACTGGTTGCTGAAACATCATGATCCCTGCTGCAGTCTCTCCCCACAGAAAATTTTCTCATCCCAGACCACAATATTGCCTTGAAATTGATGTCTCCCCTCAAGCTGGTCCTCAGTCATCAAAGCAATCACCTCCTTGTTTTCTTCTCCCTGGTTTCTCAGCTGTGACCTTTCCCTCGCCTGAGTCAGTCAGACTTACCGTCAGGAAACATCTCATGAAGACATTAGTTAGGAACCTGGAATTACACTCAGCAGATGATCCAGACAACTCACACTCTCATCAAAAAGCTACCAGATATACCATTCTAATCACACAGTGTACTGGAATCTATTATTGTTCGAAATAAACCATATCAGCGAATCCCATGGTAAAAGGGCAGTGTGTCACCAGTCCCAGAGTATCAAAGTACATTTAGTCATTCACTGTTTCTCAAAAACTTCATTCTATTCCGGGCTTATTAACTTGCTTGTACAACACTGCAGATTCGGTCAGTTTCTGTCATATTCAAGACATCCTCAAGGAGCGATGTCTCAAAAAGGTGGCATCCATCATTAAGGATCCCCATCGCCCAGGACATGCCCTCTTCTCATTACTACCACCAGGAAGGAGGTACAGGAGCCTGAAGGTACACACTCAACCATTCAGGAGCCCTCTGTATTCTGATTTCTGAATGGACAATGAGCCTATGAATACTGCCTCACTACCTTTTTAAATTTTATTTTTGCACTACTTATTTAATTTAACTATTTAATATATGTGCTTACTGTAATTCACAGTATTCTTCTCTATTGCATCGTATAGCTGCTGCAAAGACAACACATTGCACAACATATGCTGGTGATATTAAACCTGATTCTGATATTTTAATTTCTGCTTCTAAATATTGAGGAGGCTTTCATTGACTTTGAGCTCCTTTAAATTGGGAGCCATTCTGTCAAAGGCTCCATTCATATCTCATCAGTTTTCCCTGGTCCTTGTAAAATAAGGGCATAAATGACCCCATGAAGTTTCAAATGGCTCACACATAATCACTCATTTTTAAAATTTTGAAATATATTAGTAGATGGGAGTACCAGAAAATATCAAAAAATGCTATTACACAAGTTTAGATGTGTAGATGGTCAACAAACTGCACAATATCAATGGAATGATTAATACTGTTAATCGGTCTACTAACCAAGCAGTGTTGAAATTCTCACAGGTTATTAAGTTGGTGCTCTGAAAAGAGGTGCTAATTTCCTTTGCTTCAGCCTCAATGGCGATGGAAAGTATCACTCAAATCCCAGGGCCAAATGAAAAGTGAGCATGCTTGGAGCAGGACACTGGGAGAATTATTTTATCCGACCATAAATAGTATGTGCAACAAGCTGGCACAGAAGATCACTGCATTATGTATGATCTCATCTGCTTGATCACATAACTGTCCATGGTACATAGCGGTTAGCATGATGCTATTACAGCTCGGAGTTCAGAGATCAATTCTGATGTAATCTGTAAAGAGTCTGTACGTTCTCCCCATGGAGTGTGTGGGTTTTCTCCGGTTGCTCCGGTTTCCTCCCACAGTCCAAAGACGCACCGGGTAGTAGGCCAATTGGTGATTGTAAACTGTACCATGATAGGGTTAAATCAGGGATTGCTTGGCAGTGTGGCTCAGAGGCTCAGAAGGGTCTGTTCTACGCTATATCTCTAAATAAATAAATTTTTTTAAAAAAGTAGGATACGGTCACCAGTCCCTCAAACCGACACCACCATTTATTAAGATCCTGCCTGATTAGATTTTGATATCACTGCAAAGTCAGCATTTGTTACCTATCGCCAATCAACAGTTAACTGCATTGGTGGGTTGGGAGTCACTTGAAGGGCGTACTGGGTAAGGAGATTTTCCTTCTGTTACGACCATCAGTGAACCCTTGGCTTTTTCCTAAAACTATCTAGTAGTTTCATAATCAATGTAGCTGATACTATCTTACTTCTTTATTATTGAAATTTAAAGTTAACCATATTCTCCTGTACCAACTGGGTCTAAGAACAGTTAGAAAGTTCTAGGAACATTGGACCCTATTATAGTCTGTATTCAAATGAACTAGGTGATATGTTGGTTTCATCTAAAAAGAGGAACATCTCAACTCTCATGTACAAATTTATGTATGACGTACGTCTCTAATACCATGTCAATTTCTCAGATTTCAACTTAAAATATCTGGAACGTGGTGAAAATAAAACAAAACTGCAGATGTATATCTGAAATAAAAACTGGAAACAGTGAAAATATTCAGCAGCTCAGGCAGCAACAGCGGAAAGAGAAACAGAGTGAATATTTCAGATTGAAGACACTTCATCAGATCTAAAAAGGGATCCGGCATCTAAGAAAGCAAGAAGTTTTCTTAGATGCCAGATGCTGCCTGACCAGCTGAGTTTTCCAGCATTTTAATTTGCAACATGGCTACGCAACCAGCACTGGTGTTATCCACTGTTTGATTTTAAAATACTTTGAGACACCACAAGGAGAGATTCAGATTGAGTTATAAGGTCCTGTCATTTTCCAGGGATCTGTGTGTCCAGATTTTCCTCTCTGGTGGTGATGGTGGTACAGGAGAATATGTACTTTGCAACTGGTTGCAAAATTGGAGGGATTATTAGTTCCACTGCTCTTCAGACCAACACAATGGCTCCCTATCATTTTTGGTCTGATTAATAACAAAATAATGTAATTTTTTGTTTTAAACTATTGCCAAGGAATGTAAAGCACAAAACCAATTTTGCAAAGGGAACACTGAGAAGTCACCAATCCTCAATTAGTTGAAATAGAAACCATTGTCATCTACTGAATTGAAATCAACACTCTTAAGGTAAACTCACAAAATGATGGCAATGGTTTATATTCAATAATGCTTTGAAAGTGCCAATCATCTTATGTATTAAGTAATAATACTTGCTCAATGTTATTGTTTTTTTTTTAACATTTTTCATACTTTGAACAGTCTGCACACAGTCCTCACTATACTAAAGTAAATCAGTAAATGGTATCAGAATTCCTGTCTCGTCACTCTCAGGTAAGGAACAGCATGGGTTTGATGCAAAACTTTCCCTTATACTAAATTCATGATACGTCCATTGAGGGACTGTTTAATGAGGGAATGCTAGAAGGATTTGTACTCTCTATATAGCTGTGAATTTAATCTGGAAGTGTCAGATGATGGAATGCTAGAAGGAGATTTGGTCTGTATTCAGTTGTTGTGTATCTGGTGGTTGTGTAGCTGGGACACAGAGTGAGCTTTCCCTTGCATCTGTCTATTCATTACCTAGGTCCATCTGATAATACAGTGTCTAGAGAGGCACTTTCTTTATTTAATCTGGGGAATGCTTTACACATTAATGAAAGTTTTACTCAATTAACCTTATGTTGTAGCTCAGGGAGGAGCAATCTGTTTCAGAGTGGAGAGCTAAGGAGGGCGGTTCTGAAACAGGAACAACTGCTGGGATGTTTGACTTGAACCACAAAATAATGATGTAGAGGCAGAGACGTGGGTTGTAAGAGGGAAAAGACGTAAGTGAGAGTACTGGGAATCCAAGAGAAGAGGAATGACCTGGAAATTGTTTTGCAATTTGTTAGATGCTGGCAGCTTCAAAGTGGGCACAAATGATTCAACTCTCTGGCCAATGCTCAGTGTCTAACCTACCGATCCTCCAGGGATGGATGTGTGTAGCCTGCCGTTAAAATATTCAAGGACAGGATGTTAGGATCGATGACAGAATCATCTGACTCTGGAGTGTTCCGGATCCGACCTAAGGAAGAGACAATATGCGCCTGGTTACTGAGAGCAGAGAAAGCACATCCCATTCCCCCATCCGCACTACTTCGATTGAGTAGTGAACTTCTGTGGTTACTTCACAAGTTTGCCCATTCTTGGGATTTATGTTCATCTCTTCCCTTATTATCTAAACAGTTCACCACGTGTATTGTCACAGGGTGAAAACTCAGATGGCTGAAAGGTCAGCCATTGCACTGGGTTTCTCAGTGGTGCTCTAGAGGTTGTACCCTTAGCTCTGACTCTATGAATGTGAAGCTTAGCTTGACTACACTGACCTGACATGCAACCGAGTAAGTGGAAGAAGCATTGAGCCAATGGAGAATCCCTTCTTCAAGTGAAGCATCAAATGTCCTGACTCCCATTTTGGATAGTTCTAATAGTGTTATGACACTATGACCCAGATGAACGCAGGAACTCTGCCTGGTGTCTTGACTAATATTTAATCTCACCCAACAATACTGAGAAACACACTGGTGCAGAAATTTTATTGATAGTTGCACTTATTGTTTAATAGGAAACCTAATTAATCATCTCCCTGCATGGATAATTGAAGTGTAGGGTCATCTCCAAGGCATTAGGTGTGCACAGTGATTTCACTTGGTGAATTCCACGCAAATAAAAACACAGTTGCAAAATTCAACCGTGCATTTGTGGTTTATGAAGGGTGCAGCTTTATTTCTGCGACAGTTATTGTTCTTCTCATTTTACACTATTAATCCCTGCATCAGTGTCCTATACTGACGACACAGGATTGTTGGATTGTCAGAGGCATGTGGCACTCTCCCCAGAAATCACCCCAGCACTTGCATTAGAGAACAAATTTACCCCAAATTAGCAAGAGTACTTGAAGAGACAGCTGAATCCCATCACTTGTTAGAAGACTAGGTGACAGAGTTTGCAATTTACAAACAACTTGGACGTCACCTAGCCCAACGTGCCCTTCCTTGATGCCAAGTTTTGTCTGACAATGGGTCTGTAAAATTGCTTGGCATGATTTTCTAAGTTGAAGCTGCTTTTACTATTTTGGCCTTTTTTTTCGATTTAGGCTCTGCCTTTTGATTTGTAAGGCCAATCAGATAACTTGATCTTTGCATTAATTGCTTTCCTCCCTACTTACCTACAACCAACTCTCGCACTTCCTTCCAATGTATATCACTTCCGGTCTCATGCACGATCGTCACTGTTACCCTCCTCTGGATTCCCTAGCACAAACAGACAATAGGAATGACATTAGTTGCTCGAGCCACTTAACTCTAATCATACTATGACAAAGCTCTTACGGCTTGCGACAGTCTCCACATGGAAGGTCTATGTACTGGGAAAGAAGAATACACAAACATTACATTTTTATGACCATGGTATTAAAGCTTTCTCGTTCAACTGTAGGAACCTGTTGCATATGTGAGCTGTTCTGAGTAAAAGGAATCCAATGTCACACAGTAAGTCTGAAGTGACTTTGGGCTGTTTCTATCATAATGTGATTTAACCACACTCTAAAAGTTCTACTGCTCTGATAAAAACCTGTACTTACATACTCTCCTTACAATGCCTGGCTTTGATAACATCTCCCAAATGTATGTGACAGCATCTATATGTGCTCCTATTGGATAAAGCTCGATGCCAGAGGGTTTAATTTGCAAAATTTAACTCAGTTATCTCTGTAACAATATACAAGCTCACTAGATCATATTGCTCCTGCTTAATTCTTACTTACTTGATTACAAGAGTGAATTTGTTCAATGGATTTTTCTTTGTGTTACCCACAAAGGGAAATTCACAGCAGTTCTCACCCCAACCTCATTTCTGCTCAACACCATGCATCTATTTCACACTCACATTGATTTGCCAATGGGTCACACACTGGAGTGGGACTCAGGCTGCTATCGATAAGCGTGAAGGAGAACAGCCTGGTATGGCCTTCCCTCCCACTGTGTAAATGGAGGTTGATGAAACAACAGAGAGGCTCAAAACGAGGATCAAAGTAAGACTAGCCAAACAGATAAAGAGGCACTATGGGTTAGAATAGAGAGGGCTGGTCAGAATTTAGAGATCACTAAAGAATCACTCATCCAACAAGATATCCCATATTCTGCCAGGACTACAAAGGGGTTTAGAATAAAAAATGGAAATCAAAGAAAAAACGTTTACAATCCAATTCACATTGGAAGAGAGCCCTGTTGTTACTGTCAGTTAATGACATTTCTAAATCCTGTTGTTAAATACTGAACATAGTGTAAATTCCCTCAAATATTCATAACCCCTTACTACTGAACACACTTTATCTTGACCACCCCAACAACTAACTGCAATCCACGTCTGTCGAGATCCCTCACTACCAATCTACTGACTGTAGCCCATGACAATTGACACCATCCACTACAAGTGTATCATTACACCTGGTCCCCTGACCACCAATTGCAGTCACTATAACCACCTTTACCCATCACACTCCATAACAACCGATGCCTCCATCTTGACAAATGACTGTAGACTAAGTAATCCAACCATCAGCCCCTACACCAGCACATCAAATTGTTGACCCTCTATCTAACAATCATGTATTTTCACCTATGATCACACCCTCTAGACCCCCCACCAATCCTTAGCAATAGGATTCCTTCCCAGAGTGCTTCACAACTGGAAATGGCAGGGGATATAAATGAAACTCTCTTGACTGAGCAAAGACTGTTCTCTCTTCCATATTCTACAATGTTACAAAGGAGCTCAATGTAAACTAGAAGAAAAGTACTCACCTTCTGCAGCAAAGGATGAACTGCTGGAAAATTTCTATAGGTTGGGAAACATTTCTGAATGCAAAGTGTTAAGTCAATGTCGTGGGTTGAGATCCTGCAGAAGGATTAGTATCTCCCAACAAGGCATATAATAACCTTTGGGCTTAACACTGAATTTCAGCTATTCAGCCATTCTAGCCTTCTATTGCACAGCTCCAGGCACAGTTTTTATCTATCTCCTGCTTTTTTTCCCCAGATTTTATTGTCCCCTGCTATCCGCAGTTCCCTTACATATACCTTATGTTAACTATTAGTCTTTAGTTCTGAATATCTTCCACCACCTCTCTTATGATATCTCTCCTGCCTTTGACAGACCATCATACCTGCGTCCTCTCCCCTTTCCCTTCCTCTGCAACTTAAAACTTTTGACCTCTAGCTTCTCCCAGTTCAGGTGAAAGGTATTGATGCTGTGTCACCTCCTCTGACTTTCTCTGAACTACCGACTGTGTCCAGAAGATTCTGTTGTAAAGTGCTGAAGCTCCAGTGGGGGACCCACAAATGAGATGATTGTCACCACCTGTGACCTGATAATTTGACATGTCTTTATTAACATGGATCAGTTTTCATTCAAAGCCAAGGGGAGACACGTATAAAAGAATAAACTTTTCAGAAACTTAAAGAGTCTGACTCATTTGAGACTATACGGTAGTACCTGGTGTAGTAAGAAAGTTCCATGACAGGGCATTCCACCTCTGTGGTCGACTACAGCGGGAATGTACCTGCAAAAGGAAAAGGGAGACATTGTGTTCTACCGTCTACTGCCTATCTAAATCAAGCAAACATTAAAGGAAATGTTCGCTTTGCATTACAACAGACTTTTGTTTTCTCTTCTTTCTAATATAATTTATGTTTTTCTTGTGAAAATTATCTCTGATGCCATGTGTCTGTGATGTTGATGCAAGTTTTTCTTTGCATCTGTGCATACATGTACTGTACATGTGCATATGAAAATAAACTTGAATTTGACACGCATTGTCAAATCTGGTCTGATGAGTAACTTTGGCAGCCTGAACTTGAGCTTAACAAGGTGTTCTTCATGTTACATACTGCAATGGGTGATGGCACTTACTCTCCAGTAGCCTCCAGCTCACAGATCTCGAAGAACACCAGCAGGTCATACTTGCCCTGACACTGCCCTGCCGTGGGTCGGCTCATGGTGCTTAACTTGGTTGCTGGCACTGGAAATAAAATAATCATTAGTCAAGGCAATGGAAACAACCAAGTGTTTACCCAAAGCTTGCAAATGGCTCTATTATCAACTTCCAATAGTATCTGTTCAAAAAGCTGCTGTTTTGTTCAGCTGCAAAATTGGCATGCAAATTAGGAACTGATCTTTACTTTATTTTTCAAAATGCAATTAGTGACAGGTTCAATTCTGTCATTACTTTAACATTCTTTTCCAGTAGGTAATCAGAGGGAATAACTTGGCTGGGATTATCTTGAAACAAGGGAGTCTGAGGAGAAGTTTAAATTATGGGTGACATAAACATTAAAAAAGTTTTCCTTAGCAAGGGATTTAGGGAGTTAAGAAAAAATATTTAATCCTGAAGGGGTCATGCATTTAGAAGGCTGCTGGAGGCAGAACCCTCTCTCATATCTACATAATGTACCCAGATGGGTACTTGAAGTAACTGCAAGGGCCAAGGACAAAGACTGGGAGTAAGGATTTAACCTGAAGTCCATGGGCATGTTAAGTTAATTATCTCCTTCCACATGATAGATTTCTATGGCAGTTGGCCAACTCAAGGAAACAGACATTTCTTTGGACTTTTTAGAGATTAGATTCACAGGGCACCGAAAGATTCGTATCACACAAAATACTACTGACAATCAAACAAAAGCTCACTGCCTTATGTAAGATCAAAACGAAACAAAACACAGCAGACACACAGGAGTTGAGAATAAAGACACACAGGAGTTGAGAATAAAGACCACACAACACACAGCACTAACCAATCTCACCTATATTCAGATACATTCTATCTTTCTGATTGTGGATTCTTAAGGGTGATTCACACATTGATAAGTTAAAAATGTGCCAGAAGTATGATTTTATTCAGGGGTTCCATCAATCCCGAGAACTTCACTATTCCACATGTTTGTGTTGAATTAGTCATTCAACAAACCTAATACTAATTAGAATTAAAATGAGTTCTTGTAGCAGCACTTTCTTGTGCCATCACACTTCACTTTCCTCTCCAGTTCTTGCTGGAATGAATTGGAACTAAAGGAATTAAATTCAAAAAATTGCAGAGAATTTTGGCTTTTGTTCTGGGACTCGTTTACTTCAGTTAGAAATCCAAACTGCTAAATCCCACCCCTAAGTATGCATTCCTCTCTGTATAATAATGCAATCTTTCTGATTCGTGGCTTCCCTTCAGTTGAAACTTCTCCTCTGAAAGAATAACCTCCCTTGCTGAGATTATCTCACACGATGAAAGATTCAATCACAGCAGAGAATGATTGGAACAGATATCCTTACCCCTGACCATTGACCAAGGGCACTCAGTTGATATCTGAGCTTTCTTGAATCAAAAATAACATACTTAAGTAAAAGGACAACAGCTGAGCGTGATTGAATAACAGCAATGGACCAGGTGTGCATTGTCTTACAAGATACGATTGGTTCCAAAACAGCTCAGTTATGAATCGGTATATTTTTGGCTTTCAGTTGTAAATTTGGTGCTTTCTAACACTTCAGCCTTGTTTTCCATTGGGAAAAGGCACCAAGGACCTCTTTTTTGTTGCCTTTAAACACAAACCCCAACTTTGTTCATCACTGATTTGAATCACTGATTTGACATAAACCTTAGGGAAATCTTCCATCTTAGGTTCAGCTTAGGCTTGTTAACTTTCAAATGTAAAGAAACCCCAACACTGACATCAATATCAAATATGCCAATTCTTTTCTGAAGTCATATCTATTTTTGATTTAGTTGCACACTCTTGTCCACTGTTGTTTGTTATTGAGTGAGACACAAGAGCACAGGACTGAGAAATGACACACTGTTGTGTCCTATGGGAAGTGATTTTGAATTGGGTACATCACCAGGGCCAAGGGAAGTGAGTTGGACAAACTTGGGATCAGCATTTTATACAAGCAAACAGAATGTTGAGTCCTCATATATCAATATTTGGGAACTTGCAGGAAAAAAACTCTTCTTTAGGGAGGATGCTGAAAATTACAGGCTGGGGTTCCACCAGAAAAAGAGTGCTTTTCTTCGTCTGGTCCAAAATCAAAGAACAGAAGAGGAAAGGGGAAAGGAAGAATCCATAAACCATGGCAGTTTCGGATTATAGCCACTTCCTACATTATAAACACAAGAGATTCTGCAGATGCTGGAAATCCAGAGCAACACACACAAATGCTGGAAGAACCAAGCAGGTCAGGCAGCTTCCATGGAAATGAATAAACAGTCAACGTTTCGGGCTGCGACCCTTTATCAAGACTGGAAAGAAAGGAGGAAGAAGCCAGAATAAAAAAGTGTGGGGAAGGGAAGGAGAACAAGCTAGAAGGTGATAGGTGAAGCCAGGTAGATGGGAAAGGTAAAATACTGGAGAAGGAACCTGATAGGAGAGGAGAGTGGACCACTATATTATATGTTCAGTGGGAAGGAAAATGTCCTGAGTTTGTGAGTTAGAATTCATATTCATAAAGGACAGGAAGTGGGGAAGATGAGTTATCCATGGTGGAGATGAATTAGGTACAGCAAAACTCCAAAAATCTGGTATCCAATTGTTTGGAAATCCTACTAGTTTTGCCTCACTTGTTAGTACACTACATCATCAGTAGTCATCCATGCAGCCACATGCTTGTGAGGTTGGTTGTATATTACTGGGTGCACAGGTTGGGCGTGCAGCTGGAGCCCTGGTCAGGGTGGAGAATGCCTCAGTCAGAGACATGAGGATGGGTTTGCAGCTGGGTCCAGGGTGTAAAGTGCTTGTTGGAGTCAGCTTGTACTGATTTTTGCCAAGCTTTTACTGACTGTATCATGGTTCTCGTGCTCCCTTTAAATTCAACGGGGCTCTGTTTCCCATTCCGCTTAAGCTCACTGAGTTCATTAGAAAAGATTTTTTTAAAAATAATTAACAAAGTGTCTTGGACTAAAAGGAGTAATATCCAGTTATCTGGGAAACCTATTTGATTGCAGCAAAGTCCTGAAGATACAGGATTATCAGAGTTTTACTGTACAGTAGTGAGAAGTACCAAGAACACTTTAATAGTTCTGGGATTAGGCGATGAATCAGCCACCGATAACTGGCAAAGTATCCAATCAAAGAGACTTCCAACAGGCTCCATTACTACAAACCATGTGCCTGGGCTTTCCTGACAGCACAGCCAGGGTAATTGGGGAGGGGCAGGGGAGCACACTCCTCCTCCTCGGAGAGATAGGAAACAGCAACACTAGCAGCAGACACGGCGTGCATGGACAGCGAATCCAGGAACGGAAGGCTCAACCCATTAGGCATCAGGTGTCTAATCAAAACAAGTGCTTTCTCATTCTCTGCCAGATGTATAATGGAAACAGAAAACAACAGACATCATGACATTGCATCAACTCTGACAGGTTGTCTAATGAAGAAAGGAAAACATGTTAGTATTCCCACCCCTCCATGCGCTAGAGAAAACCGGAGTGTGACCTCGGATATTATCCAGCCCTGGGAGATATCTCTGATTTCAGGCGCTTTTACTTTGGGAACTGAGGCCAGCTCTCTGCCCTGATAGTACTTGGTAAAAACAGTGCACTTCTCAGACAGGGTGGCATCGTAGAACAACGAACCACATCTAATATCACATGAGAAACAGCTGCTATCACCAGTCTGGCAATTAAGTCGCACAAGACTTGGTTAAGATGGTCAATATGACCATTTCTGGCACCTTTGGTCAAACTTTTCATCCAAAGTACATTTTGAGCTCTTGCTATCCTCACTGCCTCTGTGTTGTGTTGCTCAAAGTATAAAATGAATTATTATCTGAGGTGGGCATGAGGTAGCTAGAGGGTTGCTTTCTTTTGACCCTATTCCACTGTGTGTCATCACCTCTGCTGGCATTCTCCTGCAATGGAAAGGTGCATGGCCAGGATCATGGGTCTGGAACTCGGTGAAAGCTCTCCAGTAACAGTCGCACCTAGCAACATGTGAGGAGGGTTGAGGTGGTATATTGTTTTCGAGGTCAGAAATTGGCATCTTTTAAGAAAGATGTGGTGGGAGGGGTTTTGGGTTGAAAGTTGCTCTCATGGTAGTGCAGAAAGGCTGCAGTAAACAGACAATGTTATTGGAAGTGTTGTCGCGGAACCTGCTCTGCCAGTCACTGGTGTTTGCCCACTTTTGATCTTCCTGACATTCCAAAATCCATTCTCTGAGCACATTAATCAAGATTTTTACAATTATACTTGTTTTTCCTTTTTCCTACTACCCTGAGATTGCCGACTCAGTGGTTTCGCGGAGGCAACTGGCTCCTCTTTGGATGAAGGACGCGCAAACTGAGCACAATAGGCATGGGACCCAGGTGAGGCAGGATCAACACTTCCAGTTGATGATCACTCTGTTTTGGTGATGGCAATGAAATTCAGCTCCTAGTCTACAACACTAAGGAGCCTACAGTCATTTTTAAGGACATCTGGAAAGCCAGTAGAATGGCTTATGACCGGGTAAAGGATGGTCTTATGCATTTTCCTATCTAATATCTAACCTCTGTGTTTCTATGCAAATCATGAGAAAAGCATGGAAGAGCTTTATTTGTCTCACCTGGTTTAGATAAGGGCATCACCCGAGGGAACTGCCGGCGAGATGGTCTTAAGGGGCTGAGAAAAGGAGAAAGAAATAGGTGAAAACCTATTTTAGTACAATGAAGCTGGGTGTCTATTGAGAGAAGATCACCAGCCAGATTACATCAGCATGTGGTACCATAAATAGATGATTCATTCCCTGGAGCACTTTACACAGTGAAATTCCCAGCTTAGTTGTTTAATGCAGAGGCTGGCAAAGTGTAAAGAAACAATTTCTCTAGGAATGAGCGCAATCTATGGGGGCATGACAACTAAGCTGCTGTTCATAGGAACAGAAGAAGAGTACATAGATTCTTATCTTCTTACAATGTTTAATGAGAATTTGGTTGATCTGTGACCATCCTCCCACTTTTGCCCCCAATCCTTAATACTTATATTAATAAAATGTATCAATCTCTGAATAATGATTGACTTTGCCCGAACAAAATGTGCAGGAGATAGGAGCAAACTTCGACCAGTTTCCTTGCTGAACTTTTTTAACTTGCTTCCTAAAAGATCTGACTTAATTTTTGTTATGTGTCTGCTACTAGTCTGCCAACCACTGGAAATTGTTTCTCTCTATCCACTCTACCAGTTTTATTGTCTTGAAAATTGAGATCAATGCTAAGTCTCAGCAAATAGATAGCAACTTCTGTTACCCATACTCATGATTGGTGTTGGAATTCAAGAATCATTCCAGCAATTTCAGCCATCATTCCAACTGATTATACCTTTCCAGGATGTGGTGCACAGAACAGAATGAGGCACACCAGCTGTGCTCTAATCAGGGCTTTGTGTTTCTGGACTACCTACTGGAGACACTTCAAGATATCAGCAATGGTGTCTCCAAAAAAAATCCCCAAAGTTACAGAAGGATAAGTGAACTATACTGTCTCTTTAAGGTAGTATGTCCAATGCTAACAGCCTAATTCTACTTTGTTGTCTTCAGTGCACAGGCCATATCATCAACAGGCCTGAAACCAGGCAATCCAAATTGATACTCTTTTCTGAGCAGGGTGACAGGAAGTCATTACTAGATGGGCACAAGAAAAGATTGAAGAATACACTTAAAACATCCTTGAAAAAATTGCAACAGCTTCACTGACTCCTGAGAATGCTTGGCCCATGACCACTCAACATTGAGAAGCACTCCTAATGACATTGAGAATATTTGACTGGATGCACTTGGACCATACCAAAAGACTAATGTAAAGAATGAAAACAGAGCACCATATCACAAACTACCCATCCATTTGGCACCTCTAACTTTTGAAGAGTTGGCCATTCCTCAGAGTTGACAAAACTAAAGTAAATCATCTTCAACCGGAGGCAGTACCTCAGAAGAAGGCTTCTGTGTAGTGCCTGCAGCAGGAGTATCACTGATAAATTCTATAGACAACATAGACATGGGGTGATTTCTCTCTTTCAATCAGATATTGTGCTCTTTAGTTGACATACATTTGGACTGTTATGTCCTTGAACAATTTGTCTAATCTTAGATCCTCCCCACCCACTACAAGTAAAATTAAAGACTTATGCAGAACCTCTGTTGCTACAAGGAATGAGATACTAGCCTTTTATTTATATATACTTCTTTGCATGTTATGGAATTGTTTATAATTGTTGAATGCTGGTGTTTTTTGTTACGTGCTCTGCCCTGACCAACACACAACAACAAATTCTTAATACATGTAAATGCATCTGCTGAATACAGTTAATCTTTGACACTTGATTCTTGATAATGTGGCTATAAGTGATATACAGCGGGAGAGTCTACCTGATGAGGTCCTTGCAGAGAGGTGGGAATGGATGCTGTTGGTAGTGTCCAAATACCTCAAAGACAATAGGTTGGGTCTTGATATACTCTATGAAGGATTTGGTCACCTCCACTGCAATCTGTAAAAAGAACAAATCTTTCAAATACACTTCAAGATGTAAACAAAAGACTGAAGTCTCCAGAGTGCTACAGCCATTAACAGGACAGGTAGCAGGGCACACTGCCATGGGCAGGGTTGCTGCATGACTCTACAATACTGCATGTGCAAAGGTTTTAGAGCGAAAGATGTCTGGTTTACTTGGGAGGCTAACCTACCCTCAACTCACTCAGATTCTGATTGTTGCTGCCCATTCAACACAAACTCCTGAAGCCCATGATTCACAATCCCTGATTTGCCCAACTCTCTTTACTCTTGATCTCCCAATCCCCAAACTCCTCCAATGGTGAAACATCAGATCAGCAGCCCTGGGGCCTGGTGGTTTGATGCAGTGGGCCAACAGTGTGTGCACCATTCAACAACCCTATCAAGAGACTTCTATTTTAAGCTTAACCCTACACATGCTGCATGCGTTACGGGCTCATGCAGGGAGGGAGTTTTGTTGGAATTTCAGTTAAGGATTGGGTGAGTGTGTTGATTACGCTTTGACAGTCCAGAGGAGCAGATCATCGTCCAGTGGAGGGTGTGATTGAATCAACAGAGCTTGGAGATGACAGGGAAGGGGATATGGACGCCATGGTAGGTTGGGAGGGAGAATTGACATGGTGCGATGAAAGAACACAAGCACAGGAGATAAATAATTAAAAGGATCCATGTAATTTAGGGTACCAGATCTAGTGAGGAACCTTACTCATGCAAGGATCCCTTCAATTACACTACTGCAGAAGTTTTATGTTTCTGACTTATTCAGATCAAATGAATAGTTAAAAAAGAGGTAACAAACACAAAATGCTGGATGAACTCAGCAGGTCAGGCAGCAAACATGGAAATGAATAAAGTGGACGCTTCGGGCCCAGACCCTTCATTTTGGACTGGAAAGGAAGGGGGCAAAAACCAGAATAAGATGGGGAGGGGATGCTGATAGGTGAGGTGTAAGGTGTGTGGGTGGGTGGATGGGTGGGGTAGAGGGGGAGGTAAAGTGAGAAGCTAGGATGGGGTAGGTGGAATCGATAAAGGTCTGTAAAAGAAGGAATCTGATTAGAGATCACAGTGCACCATGGAAAAAAGGAAAGGAGGAGGGGAACCAGAAGGCAGGTAAGGAGAAGAGGTGAGAGGGTAACCAAAATGGAGGATGAATAGAAGAAACAATGGAGTGGGGAGAACTTGCTGGAAGTTGGAGAAATTGATATTCAAGCCACCAGGTTGGAGGCTAACCAGATGAAACATGAGGTACTGCTCCACCAACTTGGGTTTGAACCCTTCATGGCAGTAGAAGAGTCCATGGACAGACATGTCAGGAAAAGTTGGGAACTATTACCAGTGTAGGCTTGGGACATGGACTGTTTTACGTAGCCAGTGAAAAGGCAGTCATAACTAGAGCCCATATAAGTGCCCGTAGCAATACCTTTAGTTTGGAAAAAGTTGGAGGTTGGAGAAGGCAAAAGAGAAATTGTTGAGGGCAAGGTCCAGTTCCACTAGATGGAAGAGGGTGATGATGGAGGGAAACTGGTTAGTTCTGTTATCCAGGGACAAGCAGAGAGCTTAAAAAGCTTTTCTGATGGGGAATGGAAGTGTGTAGGGACTGGACGTTCATAATAAAAATAAGGCAATCTGGGCCGGGGACAGAAAGTAATTGAAGTGACGGAGAGCATGCAAAGTGTCACAGATGTAGGTAGGAAGAGACTGAACCAAAGGAAACAAAATGGAATCAACGTATGCAGACATAAGTTCAGTGGGACAGGAACAGGCAGAATCAATAGGCCTACTGGGACAGTTAGGTTTGTGGATCTTGGGTAGGAGCTAGAAACGAGCAGTGTGGACAGGAACTGTGAGGTTGGTAGCAATTGGATGGGAGATCACCAGAGTTAATGAGGTTGGTGATAGTGCGGGAAACAATGGCCTGGTGCTCCTTTGTGGGGTCTTGTGCATTGGCTAAGTAAGAGGAGGTGCCTGAGAGCTGCCGCCTAGCCTTAGCAAGGAAGAGGTCAATCTGCCAGAACCCTTATCTGTGGGTTTTAATGGTGAGGTTGGGATTGGGGCAGAGTGCGAAGGCTGTCTGTTCAGAGGGGGGTTGGGTTAGAACAGGCTAGAGGAAAGGCGAAGTTGAGACAGTTGATGTCCCGTCGGCAGTTATGAGATGAAAAGATCTAGAACAGGCAGAAGGCTAGTGTGGGGTGCAGAAAAAGAGAGTTGAAGATGGGAGAAGGTGTCAACAGTGGGAATCCTCATCAAAGAAGTAGGCTGGGAGATGGAGGCGACAGAAGGAGAACTTGTCATTATGTCAGGTACAGAACTCATTGAGGTGTAGATGCAAGGGGACAAAGATAAGGCCCCTGCTGAGGACAGAACATTCTGCCTCACAGAGGGGTAAAGCAAAGGGTGTGGTGAAGACATAGCATAGGGTGGAACTGGGTTCATGGAAGGATCAGATGAGAGAGGAGTGCTGGACTGTTCAAGGAAAGTGTGGTGGGAGGAAAATGGGGGCTCAGAGGAATGAAGGGGAGAGGGGGGGACACTGATAGGCCATGGGACGGTGGGGGACAGTGGTGGAAGAAGAGGAGCAGTAGGCCACAGTGAGAAAGGTCTCAGCCCGGAGATGGCTGGGACGACAGTTTGGAGGGGGTCTGGGTTGAGGCAGCAGCCATAGGCAGCCGGGGTCTGCAGTCTGGAGGCAGCTGTTGTCAAAGTAGCAGAGTCCACTACCATGCCGTGGGCAATCTTCTAATGCTGCCTGACTTGCTGAGTGTCTCCAACATTTTGTGTCTGTTGTTTAAGATTTTCAGCATCTACAGAATCTCATGTATTTATAAACACAATACCTGTACTGCAGTTTCCCTAACCATTTTTAACAGGAATTCTGGACAAATCCCTCGCTTTTGTGCTCCATGCTGCTACAATGCAACCATATGCTCTCTTAACAACTTTCTCAACTTGTCCTGTCACCTTCAAAAACATTTGAAAACATTCTTGTAGCCTCTTTACAATGATATCACTTAGCTTGTTTTGGATCTTATTTTTCATACCAAGTATTAGCAGGATAAAGTGTGCCTTTAATACCGCAAACACGAGGAATTCTGCAGATGCTGGAAATTCAAGCAACACACATCAAAGTTGCTGGTGAACGCAGCAGGCCAGGCAGCGTCTGTCCAGCTCTTGGCTCCATTCCTCCCCCTCCTGTCCTCTCCTATCATTTTGGATCTCCCCCTCCCCCTCCCACTTTCAAATCTCTTACTAGCTCTTCCTTCAGTTAGTCCTGACGAAGGGTCTCGGCCTGAAACGTCGACTGTACCTCTTCCTAGAGATGCTGCCTGGCCTGCTGCGTTCACCAGCAACTTTGCTGTGTGGTGCTGTGCCTTTAATATGCCAGTTTTTATGGCAAACTGTTGAGATTCTCCTGGTATTTTACACTGTTGCACACACTGTTTACTGCATTTTCCATGTTTTTTCTTCAAATTTTGATACAATGCTACAGAGATGAGGTCATTATAAACTGTTGAAGAGTTATTTCAGTCTAGATGAAGTGTCTTGATTTTGAAATGACAAACGTTCATTTCCCTCCACAGATGCTGACTGACTTTCTGAGTTCCTCCAGCATCTTGCTTGTTTGCCCAGATTCCAGCATCTGCATTCTCTTGTGTCTCCAGTTTAAATGAGTCTGAAAAGCTACCCTTTCCCATTACTCTCAGTTTCCTGAATCTGATCTGCTTTGTCATTACTTCTTTAACTGCAAGGGCATTTGCTAACAAGCATATTGAATAATATTTTGTTGAGCATCACTTGTACATCTGGTCAACATCAGCAATATGTTGTCACTTAATGAAAGGACCACATTGAATTAGTAAATAGAATTTATCTTTAGCCAAACCAATGCTGTCTCTGCTTTAATTGCCTGTAATTTCCTACAACCTGAATAGTTTTGGTTCAATTAGTATCTCTATAAGTCCCTACCATTTAGGTTGACTAGCCCATGGTTGTCTGTTTTTTCCTCTCTCCTGGTCTTTAAATGGGAAAAGATAGGACTTTTCCACTGGCTGAAGTTCTAATTTGGGGCAAGACTAATTTTACAGGAATTTGCAAAGGGTGATAGGGCAATGCTGGTTACAGGTGAAGGAACTTCAGGCAAATGGGAGGCTTTTGAAAGTGAGATCTGGAGAGTTCAAGGACAAAATGTTCCTGTTAAGAGCGAAGAGAAATGCTGGAAGGTTTAAGAAATGCTGGTTGAGGCTCTGGTCAGGGAAAAGGAGACATATGTCAAGTACAGGCAGCTGAGATTTAGTAAGCCCCTGAAAGTTTGAAAGGGATGTAGAGGCATACTGTAGAAGGAAATTAGGAGAACAAAAGGAGGATATGAAACAGCTGTGGCAGAAAATGTAAAGGAAGTTTCTAAAAGATTCTACAAGTACACTGAGGTTAGAAGGGAACTAGGAACAGAATTGGTCCCTTGAGGATCAGTGTTATTGTCCTGCTTCAGCTGGATGGCCAGAACTGCAAAGTGTGGTCTCATTAACGCCCTGTACAGTTTGTGTGACAGAGTACTGCGTGGGCATCCGGAATACCGACTCACATTCTGCACGTGGTAAAAACCAAGTGGGGGTCCTCGGCCTGTGTTTTTTAATGGTTCTGTTGAAAAGGCTTCCTCTTGCCGATGGATGAAACTGTAGCAAAGTAAAAAAAAAGAGTAAAATCACAGACAGACCTTTGTTGGAAGCATTACATACAATTTAGTCATAGTACTGGGTCAGTATATCAGATTCTTGGGGTGCTGCAAATACAGGCAAAATCACAAGCTTTCAGTGGGCTACTTTACCCACTCTCCATCCCACCTTGCTAAACAGGAACTCTTAAGACTGCTTTAAGAAGATGGTGGTGCTTGTGGGTAAGATGGTACTACAGCATCACGATAAAGGGATGAATCTCTTAATGGGAAAAATGGCCCACTTTTCAGTGGCGAAATACCATGCTATCCATAGGCAGGGCAATAGCCTTCTACAGGATGTCAATGGCTTACTTACTTGAATTGGCAGAAGATATCGGCATATTCAGCTGAGATACTCGATGCCTGTAAGACAGTCACTCTGAAAGTGAAGTTGCTTCCAATCCTGAGATGTTCTACTATACCATCTACCTGTGCATCTACTGGTGACTTCACTGGACTCTCCAGCTCCTCCTGAGTGGCTGCAAAATGGAGACAAAACCACACACATTTATCCCCAATCTCACACAAGGTCAGAACTGGTTTAAGTTGGTGGTGACGGAGTGAGGGGGAGATGGTGTCTAAAATGGCAAGGGTTAAAGGTCCATGTCTCACTCTTGCCCATAACCATTTTAACTATACATGGAGAAAGTTCCTGTTTATGAAGTAGGGACATCCAGGCCATCTTAAACATACTCTCGACTAAATCCTGCACTGCTGGTTGCAAAATCTTGCATCAGTCATGACCCTGACCACAGCAGTCCGTAGGAAGCCCATGTATGTCTTCCTCATGGACTTTGGGAAGCAGCAACATAACTCTCAACTCCAAAAACAGGTGCTTGGACAGTCCTAGGCTGCTTCCCACTGCTACTGCCTCACCTCACCGACCCAGTGACTGCAAATTTTCCGGACTGCCTACCTCCTCACTGGCCTTGGTGGACACACAGCATTGTATCCAGAGAGGTCAGGAAGACAGCTCGCCTCAGCTTCCTAGACGCAGGACTATTCCAGACTGAATGCAGTGACCTCTGCCACTGACACTGTAATACACTCTGTATTATGTAGATTCACGTCGAGTCTATAGTCATGGAAAGATTTTAACAAATCTTTTGTCCCCCAGGAAAGGCAGAGAATACGCAGGCATTGCCTACACTGTTTGATTCATGTCCTTACAAAGGCCTCCCAGAATCTTCCTGTCAGGACTACCTCATGGGTCTTCATGGCCCCATGCATACCCCTTCTTCACCAGCCCATGCAGAACCCCGACTCCGTGGGAACCCTGACCCTAACTACCTCCCACCGATGCACCATTTGTTCACTCAGTGACAACATTGTCCTGCGTCGCCTGATCGTAGCTGCACTGATAACACCTGTAGGATTACTCTTGTCAACTGAGGAAAGTAGTGAAACATCAGAGCGGAACATCAACTTCACTGTGGCATTAACAGGGAAACCTGTTAACGTTGTTCTGAGAATCTCACATGATGTTTCAGTTCTTTCTATAACTTTCACAGAAAACATCACAATACCATTTTGAAGACAAAATGGGTCCTGGAGTAATCTCTCAGCCTGTGAATCCATGGATAACATCATATCAAAGTGTGATTCTTCTTTTATCTGTTGTCCATGAGTCACAATCTCAACAGGAACCAAGAAGAGGGCATCACAGAATCCCAAAGTGTGGACACAGGCCAATCTGCCCTCTACACTGGTACTCATTCTTCTAATATGCTACTCAATTAGTCTTCCTGACCTGATCATTTGCCACAGTGTTGTACATCTGCTTTTAAAGTAGACAGATATCCAACACAGTTTGTTATATCCAACCACTAAATGTTTCCAATAACATGTTGACCGCTTTCTATCCAGTGTAGGTCCCTTGTACTACCTGGTATGCAGTCAACAGGTTTAGAAATGAAAGCAAGAATGAAAAAAAAGGCATGGAAAGTTTTAGTGGCTCTATCCAGGAACAGGAATCTTCTGTCAGCTGATTTCACTTATCTGGGAAGACACCAGATGTGAAGATGTGCCCTCCCAGCTAGCACTTAGATACCCTGAGAAGGTAATACCTTTTTCCAAATAGCTCCTGGCTTCTGAAACATGCACATCCCAGCACCACCAGCTTCAACCACGGTAATATACAATGCGGTGTGTTTGCAGTGCAGTGCATACCTGTGCAGGTGTTGTTGTTAACCTCATCAGCTGAAGGGCCTGAATCGCTTGACTGACCTTGCCCTTCAACAATGCGCAGCTCCTCCTGCGACGTGCCTGAGCGTGACATTCCAGCCGTGCAACAGTCCGACTGAAACTAAACACAACAGAGAGCAACAGAGTGACATCACTCCAATACCCTTCATCAATCAGACAAGAATTTGTGACAACATTGATCAAGTTAGTCATAATTTTGGCAGTAAAGACAATTCAGCCTATCATACAGGCGCAACCTGAACTATATAGTCTGAAGGCCAGTACTGTGCCCTGCTTCATGTAGTTTTCCACTTTCACCATCTCACTCATTGGAGGTGGAAGGCCCAGCATGAACCAACAAAATATCTTCCAATAAGTAACTCATCACCTGCAGCCTACTTAAACCCTGCTCTCATCCAGAGTCCTTGTTCATTTATAGAACCAGCCAGCCTTGAACAGTGGCTTCCAGCCTTCACTTACTTTGTTGCCTTGTCATATTAAGTACTTGTTCTCGCTTGTTCTGTGGCCCCCTGTGGCTAGTTATTTTGCAGTTTATTAAAGCTATCGCTCACTGCTAAATTGTCACTGCTGCTCTGCGTTTGGGTCAGGCCTACACTACATTTCCTGACAGGAGGAGTGAACCCGTGATTTACCCAGCAACCTCGGCTAGCAGTGAGGAAACTGTCCGTTGACTTAAGCACACAGTCTAAAAGCAGCAGGAAACCATTGACCAACTGCTTGCCACTCTCAAACAACTTCCCTTGGAGAACCAGATTCCAGTGCCTGAATGCTTTGACAGATCCTCAACGTGATATCGCAGCTTCCTGTACCAGTGCAGCCTACGTTTCTAGCTTCAGCCACCTCTGTATTTTAAGGACCAGGACAAGATTGCATTCGACATTTCTCTCGACTGGGTGAGCTCTGACCTGGGCAGCTGCTAAATGGGACAATAAAACCACCATTTGCAATAAATATATGAGAAATTCGCTGCTGATATACGTAGGGCTAAAGGCCTACAGCACAGTCATCCCAGTTCCCCAGCCAGTGCAGGGTTCTTCCTTGTCAAAAAGAAAGATGAGGGCCTTCGTCCCTGCAGTGACTATAGCGGACTAAACAATATCACCATAAAGAATTGCTACCCTCCCCCCTTGATGGATAATGCATCTGAAGCATTCCGTGGGGGCCCAGATCTTCACCAAACTGGATCTGTGGAGTGCATACAACCTGATCCGCATTTGCCAGGGGAATGAGTGATCCTCTCGTATCCCCTTTTGCCAATCACCTGTCCAGCTCTTGGCTCCATCCCTCCCCTCCTGTCTTCTCCTATCATTTTGGATCTCCCCCTCCCTCTCCCACTTTCAAATCCTTTACTCACTCTTCCTTCAGTTAGTCCTGACGAAGGGTCTCGGCCTGAAACGTCGACTGTACCTCTTCTTAGAGATGCTGTCTGGCCTGCTGCGTTCACCAGCAACTCTGATGTGTGTGGCCTCTATTAATACTTTGTGATGTCTTTCGGACTTCCAAAGATCCAATTACTTTCTAAGCCTTCATCAACAGGATCCTTTGAGACCTGTTTCACCGGTATGTGTTCATCTACCTCAACAATATCCTGTGGAACTCCAAGACCCGGTTTGATCAATTCTTCAGTGCCTCCTTGAACACTAATTTTACTGCAAGTTAGAAAAATGCCAGTTCCACATCCCAGTCATTTCCTTCCTGGGTTACGTCCTTTCACCCCACAGCGTAACCATGGAGACAGAGAGAGTGTGCTGTTGTTGAATGGCCCCTACCGCACTCTCTCAAACAGCTGCAACACTTGGGCTTTTCCAACTTTTACCACTGGTTCATTGGAAACTACAGCCAAATCGTCGCCTCTTTCACCTCCCTCACGAGGTCACCTAACTCATGGATAACTTGGTCTGCTGCCACGGACTACACTTTTGGGAGCTCAAGAGATGCTTCACCCACTTCTCCCACTCTCTGAACCCCTCAGGACCTTTTGTGGTAGAGGAGGGTGCATCTGACATGGGCCATCCTCTCCCAGTGAGGACCAGATGGGAAGTCACACCCTTGTGTTTTCTTCTCATGAAGTTCATCTCTACACTGTGCCATCAAGGAGTAGGGGACAGAGAGCTACTTGCAATCAAGGGGCCTTGAAGGAATGGAGACATTGGCCAATGGGGAAACAATGAGCCCTTCCTGATCTGGACTGACCGCCAGAACCCCATATCCACTCAACAGGCCCGTGGCTCCTCGTTGTTCCTAGCCTTCAGTTCCCTTGTTGCCTTGCCGTGTTAGGTATCTGTTCTGTCTTGTTCTGTGTCACCTTCTGGCTTGTTATTTTGCAGCTTATTATTTAAGTTATTGCTCACTGCTAAACCATGTCTGCTACTCTGTGTTTGGTGAGTCAAGAGTCCTCTATGTTTCCTGGATTTAAAATCTTCCACTGGGTTCCCACTTGACCTTCAGTGCTCTGGTGGGAATAATCCTAGAATCTTAGTGCTCACATTGATGCTTTCATTTGCCATCAAGGGTAATTTAGTGAATAAATGATCCAGGATTGTTAAAGTCATACAATAGACCCTTCGGCCTATTGAGACCGTGCTGACCTTCAAGTACCCATTAGCATTAACCCTAAACTGATCCCATTTTTATTCTCCCCACTCTCCCATCATGCGACTTTATTGTTCGTCCGCACACTAATGACAATTACAGTGACCAGTTAAGCTACCAAACCACAGATAGTGCGCTACAGGTGAGGATCAAATCTGGGTCACTGGAGATGTAAGGCAACAATGCCTCATGCTGTGCCTCGAGCTGTTTACCCTAAATCAACCTTGCCCTAATTGATGTATTTCCTGAACACCTCATCTGCACACCAAAATGTATTATCCCGCATCTCTCCAAAATAAATGGCTGTCACACCTTGTTGTCACTCCATGAGTGAGCCTTAATCTTCCATTAAAGTACCATGTAGTCATTAGGTTTGGAAGTTCAAGTACCAATTTATTGAGCTTGGAACCATTTCACACATCTAGCTGAATGCTCTGCAGAACCTTGCTATCATAGATTCTATTTCACTTTAAAAAAAAACCTTCTTTCCCAGATCATATGGAAGCTGAAGATGTATGTTACTGTTCTGTATATAATTCTAAGCATCATATTCTCAGGGCTGGAAATCACTGTGAGTATTCTCAAGATATAGATGTGGTTAGGGCTCAAGGTTCCTGTGGATTTTCTTAGAGGTCATTGTAGGAAATTCCGTGGGTAAGTGATTATTGTGGGTGTCCTCAAGGCTGGTGTTTGCTTTGGACGTTCTCATGTTTAGAGGTTAGTGTGGATATTTACAATGTTAGAGGTTACTGTGGGGATACTTAGGGTGAGAGATTAATGTAGGCATTTTCAAGGTTAGAGAGTGCAGTGGGGATTCTCTGGGTTCAAAGATACAGTGACAATTCTCCAGGTTAGAGGTTACTGTGGGCATTCTCTGGGTTAGGGGTCACTTTGGTGATTCTCAGGGTTATATGTTAGCGTGTGCATTTTCGGGATTCAAAGTTACTGTAGGCACTTCCAGGGTTCAAGTTACTGTGGGTATTCTGAGAGTTAAAGGTAATTTGGGACATTCTTAGGCTGAAAGATTACAGTAGATATTCTTATGGTTAGAGGTTGGCATGGCTGCTCTCAGGGTTAGAAGTTAGTCAGCGATTTCTCAGAATTAGTCTGTTAACTTGTGCCTCCCAGAAACCTTTTTAAAATATTCTCAAGCTGCACACTACTCTTCATATCTTTATGTTGTTGGTAAATTACCTATTTACTCCATTCTGGTTCTATTCCAGGATGGCAGTAGTGCAACCACTAGAGCTGGTGGCTCACAGGTCCAGTGATGCTGGTTCAATCCTGTCTCCAGTGCTGTCTATGTGGAGTCTGCACATTTGTCCCCTGTGTAGTGAGTGGAAGAGTCTGAAGGTCGATGGGAACAAAGGAAAGGTGGGTAATAGGGAGTAACAATGGGTAAAAGGGTGTATGAATGGGTAACAGGCAGTAAGAATGGGCAAGAGGGAGTGAGAATGGGTAATAAAGAGTAAGAATGGGTAACAGGAAGTAAGGTGTCAAGACAATGCTGATAAGTGGTGACTCTCCGTGTGCTGCTCTGATGGAAATCATTAAGCGTTCCTGCTTAGGGCTACCACAACTGAAATCCACAGTCACAACCTTGGGTACTTTAGTAAACAACATTGTTTTAAGATGTTTAAAAAATCTTCGATCCTCAAAATCAATGGACCCTGGATGGCGGACTCAATCGCGAGTGCAGTTCCCTTTTAAGAAAACAGAAGGAGAATTGGGCTACAGGTACAAACAAATGAAACTCCCACTCCCAATCATCCTGTTGGCAAATGTACAGTGCCTGGAAAATAAAATTCAAGCTCTGAGAGCAAGATTGCTGTATCAGAGGGACATCAGGGACTGCTGTGTACTTTACTTTGTGGAAGCATGGCTTACACCCACCATTTCAGATACAGAACTGCAGCCCAAGAGCTTCACCATTCACCCAAAGACAGATCAGCTGAGTCTGTTAAATGTAGAGGAGGTAGAGTTTGCTTCATGATTAACTCATCATGGTGTACTGATGTGACGGTTTTGCCCTAGCTGGAACATCTAGCGGTCAAGTGTCATCCACTTTATGTGCCAGGGTAGTTTTCTGCCATCATCCTGGTAGCAGTGTACATTCCACCTCAGGCCAACGCCAGGCAGGCACTGGAGGAGCTGAGCACTGTGATCGTCAGTCATGAAGAAGCACACCCACTTGCCTTCCTTCCCTATTATTTCAGGGGATTTCAACATGGCCAGCTTGTAGAAGTCTCTGAACAACTACCACCAACCCAGCCTATCACCTGTGGAACCAGAGGAGTCAACACAATTGACCATCCTTATACCACTATCAAGAGTGCTTACTGTGCCATGCCATATTCATTCATTTGGAAAGTCCAATCACCTTGCTGTACTTCTACTTCCAGAGCACCAGTGGCGAGCATCAAGAAGGTATGGTGGAGGGAGCACTGAGTCAGTGGACTGGACACTATTCAGGGATTCACCTTGTCATCTGAATAAATATGCCTCTTGTCACTGACTTCATCAAAACCTGTATGACAGTGCGCCTTCTTGAACCAGGAGATTCATAGTCTGCTGAGGGCTAGGTCAGTGGCATTCAAGACCAGTGATCCAGTACTATACAAGAAGCCCAGGTATGACCTACGAAAGGCTATTTTAAGAGTGATAAAGCAATTCAGATTGAAGTTAGAGATGGAATCGGATGCACGTCAGCTCTGGCAGGGTATGCTGGACATTACTTCCTACGAGGTGACACCTAACATCATGGATGTCAGTGATGAGTCACTCCCAGAAGAGCTAAACACCTTTTATGCACACGTTGAAGGGGAGGATAAAACTACACCTGTACGAATCCCTACAGCATCTGGCGACCCGGTAACCTCTGTCTTGGAGGCCGATGCCAGAACATATTTCAAGAGGGTGAACTCTCGCAAGGAGTCAGGCCCTGATGGTGTATCTGGTCGGGCAATGAAAACCTGTGCTAACCAACTGGCGGAAGTATTCAAGGATATCTTCAATCTCTTATTGCTGCAGTCGGAGGTTCCCACCTGCTTCAAAAGAGCACAATCATACCAGTGCCCAAGACGAGTAGGATAAGCTGCCTCAACAACTATCGTCCAGTGGCACTCACATCTACTCTGATGAAGTGTCTTGAGAGATTGGTCATGCCAGAATTAACTCCTACCTAACTATGCAAGGATCTGGACCCATTGCAATTTGCCTACCGCCTCAATAGGTCTACAGTGGATGCAATCTCACTGGCTCTCCACTCAGCCTTGGTCACCTGGACATAGCAATAACTATGTCAAGCTGCTGTATATTGATTACAGCTCAGCGTTCAACACAATCATACCCTCAGTTCTAATCAACAAGCTCCAAAACCCGGGCCTCTGTAACTCCATCTGCAACTGAATCCTTGACTTCCTCATCAGGGGACCACAGTCAGTGCAGGCTGCAACTAACATCTCCTCCTCACTGACAATCAACACTGGCACACATCAAGGATGCGTGCTCAGTCCATTGCTCTACTGTCTCTAAAGGCACAGCTCAAATATCATCTATAAATTTGCTGATGACACAACTATTGTTGGAAGAATTTCAGACGGTGATGAGGAGGCGCGGAGGTGTGAGATAGGTCAGCTAGTTAAGTGATCACAATAGCAATCTTGCATTCTACGTCAGTAAGACCAAGGAATTGATTTGTGGGCTTCAGGAAGGGAAAGTTTAGGGAACACACACTGGTTCTCATCAAGGGATCAGCAGTGAAAAGAGCAAGCAGTTGCATGTTTCAGGGTGTCAGCATCCTGGGCCCAACATATTGATGCAATTACAAACAAGGCACGACGGCGGCTACATTTCATTAAGGGCTTGAGGAGACTTGATATGTTACCAAAGATGCTCGCCAATTTCTACAGATGTACCATGGAGAACGTTATAACTGGTTGCTTCACCATCTTGTAAAGCAAGCCACCGCACAGAATCATAAAAAGTTGCAAACTCAGCCATCTTGATCATGGGCACTGGCCTCCCCAGCATTGAGATCTTCAAAAGGCAATGCCTCAAAAAGGTGGCATCTGTCATTAAGGACCTGATCACCCAGGACATGCCCTTTTCTCATTGCTACCATCAGGGAGAAGTACAGGAGCCTGAAGACACACACTCAGCATATTTCCCGCTGCCATCAGACATCTGAATGGATAATGAACCCACATACACTACCTCACAATGTTTTTTGCATTGTTTTCGAACCATTTATTTATTTTAAAATTAAGTTACAATAGTAATTTATAGTTTTCATTAGATATTGCAATATCCTGCTGCCACAAAACACCATATTTCACAACATATGCCAACGATACTAAACCTGATTCTGAAGAATGCTCTGTAAGCTGGCATAAACCAGATGGGCTAAAATGGCTTCCCCCTTTCTTGTAAAGAAATATAAAATCACCTGGTAAAGCCACCTATAATGTGGTTCAGGAAGTGAGTACACAAAGAAAAGCCCCATTACCTTCTCAAAGTGCTGGTCATCAAAGGAAATCTTAGCTGTTCCTGATTGTCGAACCCCAGAACCATAGTCTGGGGCTTCCTCATCAGCTAAAAATAGAAAAAATAAAAATATTGCTCAATTAACACATTGTGTTGTTAATCCTGGAATTATTTTTCTAACAGCGCTTGATTTATGATAATGAGACTAAGAAAGCATACTCTGAATTTATATCCAGTTTTAAATCTTCTTCAATGTGCATGTTAAAAATACAGTATTAAATATGAAAACACAAGAACAGGTCATTTTAACTTCACATGCCAAGTGAAATCTTAAATGGTACGAGTAAATCAACTGTCCTGCTTTCACGTTTCATGAGATTGCAATGGGCAAAAGAATACAATGGCAATTGCAAACCTTCACCGTATTCAAATCCTTTTTCTGTTCTAATGATTTCTACTGATTTAATCCCTGAGTAACCAAATGCATTCCATACAGTTCTTTATTATGGTTTTCACCTTTCTGATGATACCACTATGTCGCAGGGTGAATGGACTCCGTGTGATCCACTGTACCTCACTTTGATGTTTACTCTTTTCACACTTTCTTGCTTACCAGAAATGGCCTGGACGGCCACACGTAGAAATCCTTTGACTTCTCCCTTCTCACTGACTATTGCCACACGGTGCACTAGTGGCACAGGGTATAGCAGGTTACTGAGATAAACGAATGCTCTGGAAAGAAGAACAGAAAGCACATGAGCCAATCTGCCTAACTGCAACTTTACCTTTAGGTGGTTCTACACTTCCACATTGGCTCAGGGACTTCACTGCTAGGGCTGTTAGAAAACAGGGTGCAGTTGGTTGGTGGGTCTTGCCGCTGGAAGTGGTTAAGGCAAGACATCTTTGAAGGCAGAGCGCACTCCACAGGACTGCGAGAAAGAAAAGATACTTGGAGAATAGGAATGACTGAAGGTTTGGATTTGATTTTTGCCTTTCCAATATTTTTTAAGTAGATATGATCTGTAGCTGACTTTATTTAACATCACTCCACTTTGCTGGTAGTTGGTGTTTAGGTTTTTCTCTCTCTCCCCACACATGAAGTGAGTACTGGCCAATGGAAACCGTCAACTTGATTGGCCCACACGGTCCTTTTTCGTTCTAGTCGTCATATATCAACCCAATGGGCTGGTGGCAGTGGTTGGATTCTGTAGCACATATCCCTAGCTCCTTATGTTTTCATATCAGATTTTCTGGTTGCACTAAGTATTGAGTTCAGTCAGATTGTCGCATTGTTCAGAGTCGGGGAGCAGACTGCTGTCCACTTTGCCTCGACCATTCAAATCATGTCTTGTACTAACCCACTGGGTAATGGATTCGTGCTAGTTCACAAGCTGTCCTGGCAACATCTAATCTGCTTGCCACCTGAAAAAGTGTATGTCCTGGATATAGAAAGTGCGGGTGGGGAGTTTAAGCATAGAAGTAGCCATGAGAATTCAGCTGGCCAGGTATAGCTGAATATTGGCAGAATTGGAATAGTCTGATCTGCAGTCAGGCATACTGGCTTGACTTGGAGCCTTAGCTGATACTGATGGGACCTGACAGTGGACTTCAGATCCCACAACACAGAATTAGCTGGCTCACTTTGTGATTGAAACTCGTCAAAACCAAAAGCATTTTGGTCTATATCCAACACCACCTCTGCTCTTTAAACCACGGCTGTCCTCCTGCTTCTTCAGGGAAAGTTCAAGCAAACATAAACGTTACTTTTGGATACTTAATAGTAGTAACTGGTGAGGCAATTTTTCATAAAGGAGTAGCTGCCAAGAAATGCAAATCTCCGAATAAGATGCTTAATAACTGGCCAACCAAGCAAATCTTTTGCAACTATTTCATTCTTCAAATAAAGTAAGTCATATTCTCCAAGATAGTACATGATGGTCCATAGTTCTGAGTTGAAGGTATATCATCCAACTTCATTAGAGACTTTCTTTTGATTCATAACAAAGCACCTTAATGTTCTCCCTCTCAGCATTGGTGTTTCTGGAAGGAGCCTTCAATGTACA
The DNA here is from genome assembly GCF_030028105.1 of Mobula birostris. Taxonomy (NCBI): domain Eukaryota; kingdom Metazoa; phylum Chordata; class Chondrichthyes; order Myliobatiformes; family Myliobatidae; genus Mobula; species Mobula birostris. Next base: position 85,518,109 of record NC_092373.1, read on the forward strand.
AGTGTCTGATTCAAAGGCAAGTGTGGCATTGATAGAATCACAGTTGACAATCTAACCAAGAGAGCATTTTCCTAACATGGAGATATAGAATGATGTAGCACAGAATTGGGCTCATCAGCCCACCATGTTTATGCTCATCACCAAGTACTTCCGCAGACAGATGTTATTTAGCAGGACTAGGTCTTCAGCCTACCGTGCACTGGCAATTCAAGTTCTTGTCCAGATACTTCTTAAAAGTTGAGAGTACCTGCCTCCACCACCCTCTGGACGAATAAGTTCATTCACAGATCCCTCTAAATTAGGGGTTCTCAACCTTTTTTTATATTATAGACCACTACCATTAGGCGACGGATCTGTGGACCCCAGGTTGGGAAACCTTGCTCTAAAGGAACGAGTAAAAGTCAAAGCCAGAAAATATATTTATTTTAATAACTGTTGCCCCAATTGCGTATTCTTTCTCAAAGAAGAGGTAACACGTACACATTGTTGATCAGTCCAGGATGTATTTTCTTTATATGTGTTCTTCCTGGTAGAATTCTAGTGTGGCGAGCTATTCACTGATCCCCCAAATCCAGTCAAGCACAGTTCCAATCCCCATGTCATTGGAAACACTGGCAAAGGCCAATGTTTCATAGATCAATTCAGATTCCTGACCCTGAAAAATGAGTCGCAGGAGAATTTATAGAAAGAAGGAAAAAAAGAGAAAAGATTCCGTCCGTATGCAAGTACCAGGAAGGAAGCAGCTCATGGTGGGTTGCAGCAAAATCTGCAAAGATGCAGGAGCTTACGTTCTGAAACGTTTTTCATGGAGTGGAATGCAAAGGAGAGGCAGAGGAGACAGAAGTGAGCCTTACGTTGGTGACGTTTTGGAAAAAGAATGCCAAACTCCTTGTAATCATTGGACAACCTACAGCACCTATCAAAAGTTGGTCTGGACTGTTGGTCAATCAGAGCCCATTTTCAACAAGTCATAAACCTGTCCAGGAAACTGACAAAGCAACACTGCAAGAGTGACAAGAAAAGTGAATGACTAATGCTCACTGACTAGAATGGCCAAAACATGGAGAATCCAACACTAGCTCTGAAGGAAATCTCAGCTGTGAGGAACAAAGACACTTTGTGATGGTTTTCCAGTGTTCCTTATGTTGATGGGTATCCTGAACTCTAGTTAACTGAAAAACAAACTCAGGGAAACAGCAATAAATAGGCCAAAATTATAAAGGGTGATGAACAAACGTAGAATTATTTCGACAGTATTTTTCTTAGATGACCAACCCCTCCTTAAGAATACACTGTCTTTAGATGAGACAAGCAGGAAATAGAACACGTTTTTTTGTAAAAAAACATGGATATGTAATCAGCCAATCTCTGCATGTTGCCCTGCTTATCTGTCTGAAATAACCATCTCAGGTTTCTTTAACTAATGTCAACAGTGAACAGGATTCCATTTCTCAGGAGTCTTCTCAAGATTAACATTACTTTGGTGTGAACTGTTAACTTATGTTTAATGTTATTAAAGTTGTCAGAACTTAAAACTTTCTTACTTTTGGAAGCTTTGCCTTCAGCTCTGAAACAAATTTCAACAGTGACACGTTCATGAAACAGGCTTCTGTGCTCATCTCCGTCATAAGATAATTTGTGGAGCAGGACCATGCTCTCTAGCTGAAGCCATCTTGCTACCATCCAGCAGCCTCAGCAACTTTACATGGACAGGCACTGCTGGATGTTTTCAAATGACTTAACCATTAATGAATTCTTGTAGGCCAAGTTAGTCAGACCTTTAACTGGACAACTTGCAGTAACTTTACAATAGATGGATAAAATTTTCAACAGCCATCACTTGAATAGGAACTGACAAGCAACCCAGTAAATGGGTATTTAGAGTGACAGGAAAAGTGTATTATTTGTTCTTGCTCACTAAGTTTTAGGAAAAGGTTATTGAATTTGTTAAGAAGGCCTCTTGATTGGCCATTGGCAAAAAGGATTCCATTGATGAGGTTGTATTCAAGTCTGGGAAAGGGAGTAAAGAGTAAAGTCCCTGAGTGATCAAAGTAGAACCACCTGCAATCTTCATCCAACATATACAGTACGCCACAGTGCCAGGAAGCAAAGCAGCAAAACAAAGCAGTATCAGAAGCCAGCCACAGCCAGCCAGGTGAGAGAAACTGGAGACAACCACACATGTAGCACTAAAAGCTTCATCAACAAGTCACAATCAGCATGGAAGGGGAGGGAGTCACCGCTGCCTTGCAATCAAGCAAACTTTGTGGACATAAAAACATCTGTAGTAAAAAAGAACATAAAGAAAATATTCAGTAGCATTAAATATGAGCGACCATACTGGATCCAGTGGATTCAGTCTGCTTCAAGAGGAAACTAAATCCAAATGGGACTATCACCTAGTTTCCATTGCTTAAACTGTAAATTTTCCACATAAAAACATGAAATATAATACTCTGAAGATCAAAACTTCTCATGGACTCATCTGGAGAGATACTAAAAGTTTACCAGGCACTTGCCGTTTTCTGTCACAATTTTCACAAAGCCTGTGGGAAGCGGAGGAAAGTAAAGGAGATAATGTTCTGCCCCTATGAGGGGTGATCTCTTGGGACAACTTGCTGTTCAGCCATGGCATTACACTTAGAGGGCATTTTTTCTGTATAATCTAGAAATTTCTCACATCAAGATTTTAAATTAGTTTATGTAGTTATCCATCCCATATTTTATACTGAGATTATGCAAAGCAACCGCCTGCATTTCTTGTGGAACATTATGTCATGGCCCCGAATTCATTGGCAGCAACTGAAAATTGGCATTTATATCAAAAAAATAAACTGGGTTTCCATTTCCTAATCATTTGGTACCAATTTTCTGAATTCTATTTTTTTTTTTAACTATTTCTAAATGTGGTATGTGTTCAAAGTATGACCTTCAGCATTGGCTGAAGTTGAAATACTCAATGCTTCGAAGGATAACCATAGGTTATTTCTTTTCGCACACTATAATCTGTTTTCACCTGAATAAATTTCATTACTTGTGGTCAGGTTATTTAGAAAAATGCAACTTCCTAGGAGCGAGGAAGCTCTCTGAAAATCTTAAACTAACAATAAGTAAAGGGGCAATCAGATCCAAACCTTTCGTGATTTTTTTCCTTCTCCAATGCATCCTCTGGGCACAATCTAGGAGAACCTTGCATTTTAAGCAACATGTGATAAATTTCCTTCTAATCAATGACTGTCAGCTGTATGAGAGCCACTGCCAGAAAATGACATTTAGTCATCTGCAGAATTGTGAAGAGCACTTTTGTAATCTTTTTGTGAAGCTTTCTGCTACAGAGTGGAAAATAAGCAACAATACTGAAGTTGCAATGGTTCAGTGCACTACACTTCCATGTACCACTGTAAAATTCCACATGATTGACAATTCTGCTCACCTTCGGTAAACAGGTTCCCAAGGTAATCAATACTATGTTCTTCATGCTCCTGTGAAATGGTCAGGAACCTTCTGTGTCAGCAGTAGTGAGCTCAGTGTCGAGATACATCAGATGATTTGGTAGTAATTCTACCCTAAGACTCCATTATGATATTTAAATAATTCTATTATTGAGGGATGATGTATAGGCAATTTCATGATAATTAAAAGTTGAGAATTTCCACCAAGTTGGAACCAAAGTTGGTCGAATGGAGGAAACACTAGTCTTCCTGCCAACACTTGTTGTCCAGCAGACCATTGGATTTAAATAAGTGAAATAAGATTTCCTGACTGATTTCAGTGACTTATGTTGACATCAGATTATTTCTTCCTTTCACTTTTGCACCTCCCACATTTCATGTCACTTACACATGGCTAAAAATGAATGCCAATCTTGCAACAAGGCGGAGGGTCATGCTTTTCCTTGTGAATGATCTCAATTACTGGTCAGTGTTTAACCAGAGAGATAGTTGGGGGAGGGGGGGAGAAATACACTGCTTGTGGTACTGGGGTTCAAATTGTGGGTTTTATAAATGTCTTAATATTTCTAGATGTTTGGACTTGCATACTTTGATTATTTTTTTCCCAGTTCTGGCCAGGAAAGTTTCAGAATTGGATAGGGCTGGAAATGTCATACAAAAATGAATATTCTGTATGCCATCTGATGAACTGACAATATGCTGTGTGAATCACCAGAATGTAGATCACTCTACTCATTTTTATAAGGTGGGTCTGATGCTGATGGTATATAATTTTACTTCCATGTTTGGCATTCCCAAATTTTCATTCTACAAAAGTTCTCAGTAGAGACCATGAAGACCACAGTTTGGAATGCAGACCTTCCCACCTACTGTACACACACAGAACTTCAGAAGTGAGCACATTCTCAGGGGTGACATCATGAACAACTAATCAAAGCGTCAACAACAATGCCCCTTGGCTCTTTCTCTGTGAGGGGCCACTAACATCCCTGATGAAGGGTCATGGACGCGAAACATTGACTGTTTCTCTTTCCCCAGGTGTTGCTTAACCTGCTCTGTGTTCTGCTTTTATAACCACTGTATCAGATACTGTCCAAAGTGTTCCACCAAAATTATATGGTTTATATGCTGAGCTTCTGATATCTACAACAAATTTTAATGATTTTTAATCTGATTTTTGGGAGGGGCTTATAAAATATGACTGTGTTTACTGTTAACATTAGCACAAGATCTGTTTTTATACTTCATGAAGAGAATTTAAAACCTGATGTTGATTTTGTTGCCTCAGAAATAATTAGGAATACATATTTCATTAAATGTGTTTCTAATGAAGAGATATTACTAGGTTTCCAACAAAATTAATCCCCTTCCTTTTCCAACTAGTTCCAGGGGCAAGTGACCATGGTGTACTAATTAGCTCAGCACAGGTTTGATCTGAAAATGGACAGATAGGAATAAAAAACACCTGTGTGACTCATGCAACAATCACCATTTTCCTTGGACATGGAAAGACACTTGAAGCAGACTGAATATACGGTGCCCAATGCAACGGAGCTGGTAACAAGATTGGTGAGGTGCAAAGGTGGCATGCTCAGAACACAAAGCTTTCAACACAATAAACAAAGAAATGAAAAACATCAGTTGAAAGGAAACATTGGCTAAACATTGTTAGAGCCAGCTTCTACTGTAGAGCTTGTAAAATTAACAGAAGATACCCAGCATCTGGCGCAGCGGTTTACAAAATGGCAGCACAGCATGTGGCAAAACAGTTTGATAAAATAATTATTTTTTTTCCAAAGCCGCTGTGCTGAGATAGCCAATTGGGATTAATTGTAACACGTTTGGAAACTGAATGCCTTGGCAAGCCTTGTTGCGATGCCTTGGCATGACCTACTCAAAACGTCTGGCATGCCCTAATGAGATGACATGGTAAAGGGACAAGCTCTTTCATCGGGAGAACAGTAGGATTCATTGCTGTGAAAAAAGATCTCAGATGATACTATAAATGACCTTGGACTGTGAAGCATAAAACTGATAAGGCAACTGCATTGACACCTGGACTAATCTTCCATGTTATTAGAAAAGTTCACATTTATGCCACTATAATTCAAACAACTGCTTCTAAACCAGAAGCAAAGCAATAAATATTCATTAAATGTAAATAATGTTTAAAATACTTTTAGACATTCCAATAATGATAATTTTATTACCTTTACAATCAAGCTGTTCGGTCCTAAACATAACTGAGGAGCAGGCCAAGTCTAACTTTCACACCTGGATCTGTGAGGACTGGGCAGAGTAACCCATATCATTGCATATTCCCACTCGATTTCCAGGATCACGTATAACTATCAGAACCCCAATTCATCTCACAAATATTACCAGAACATATTTCACCTATATTTATGTTGGCCTCCTGAACTTGAACTACATTAAATTTGTACTCCTTCCATCTTAACCCTGCATTAAGGAACACTCACCTACAACTCTTGCCCTTACTCATCTTTAATCTCTCATCTCCTTAACTGCAGAAAGTTAGTCAGCTCCATCATGGGTATTAGCTTCCATAGTATTCAAGACATCTTCAAGGAGCGGTGCCTCAGAAAAGCGCCTTCCATCATTAAGGACCCCCATCACCCAGGACATGCCCTCCTCTCATTGTTACCACCAGGAAGGAGGTACAAAAGCCTGAAGGCACACACTCAGCGATTCAGGAACAGCTTCTTCCCCTCTGCCATCCGATTTCTAAATAGACATTGAACCCATGAACATGACCTCACTACTTTTTGCTTTTAGTTTCTTTTTGCACTATTTATCTTAATTTAACTATATAATTTAACATACATATATATACTTACTGTGATTCAGGTTTTTTTTTTGTTTATCATGCATTGCATTGTATTGTTGCTGTAAAGTTAACAAATGCTGGTGATATTAAACCTGATTCTGATTCCGAACTCCAGGAATTCAAAATATTCAGCTCTTTTCAATTCCCCTTATCCCAAGCTACCTTTGTAATTCTGTTCCACTCTGTGCTTCCTTCCAGCCCACTCCATCAGTTCAAGAGATATCATCCACATCAGTAATTTTCTATGCCCCTGGTCATTTACCTGTGCTTTCTGTTAAGAACCTTCACTATCACATCCGAAGCCTTAATCTCTCTCGTAATTCAGAGTTTATTCTTTCCTCACTGTAACACTATTTAGTCAGAAGGCAAGGGGTATATTCAATTTTTTGTTTGCATATTGGAGACTTCTGAGATTAAACATAGGCAACGGACATCTCTGTTGAAGAAGCCGATCCCTTTTGATTTTCCTAAAATTTTTAGTTCTACCGAATGCATCTCAGGTGCTTTACTGGCAAGAGGTAACCAGAACGGAAAAGGCACACAATATTTCTTAAAGTTAACGCAAAGGAGTGGTAAACTGTTTATTAATGCAAGTCTCACTGCAGTGCCTGATTGTCAACCACACTGGAAGCCACTCCTTTTAGAGATATAATGGAATCCTTATGTATACAACTGTGTTGCAAAAGCAGAGGATTAACTGTTTTAAAAGCATCCATTTTGGCTCGCCACTCATTGGATTTAGAAGATCACACTTGATGCTCATGATTCTCCTGTCCAAAATCCAATTGAAGCATTTCATTGTTCCTGACAAGAGGAACACACAGCTTAATAAGTAGAATTCTGCTCTGTCTGTACATCCCCAAACACAAGAATATCAACTTGGGGATCCATTGCACCTTATTAACCCACAGAGCAGTGAATCATGTGCTAATAACACATTCACTTTCACTGGGCTGAAGAAATCATTTGCAGAAATCTCTGCTTAGAGTCACCTCATGCAGAGCAAAGGGCACTTTTTCGGTAAGGTATCCAGCTTTTGAAACTTACTAACCCAGCAGTTCATTGCCAATGGATTAACACGGTTTATAACCTCAGCATTCCCAGATAAATTATAATCACTGACTGCATGACTTTCACCACATTTTGCATACAGTAGGATTCCATTCTATCTGACAATATGAATGTGAATTTTGGCTTGGCACTTTCAATGTTTATGCCAATATCTTATTCAACTTTCCATTCTTTTTCTTCTGGATAGTTATTCCACTATCGTAGCAGAATATTACAGTCCATGTCTTGAAAGAGATCTCCCTCAGTGTGACGCAGCAGCTGCTGAGGAAAATCTGGGACTTGCGGTGAATGGCTAAGAACTCTTGTGAGCACTTTTGCCACTGGGGTTACTATTCTCAGAGTGAAAGAGCTAGTCCCTTCCCTTCATGCTCTAGAGACCTCACCAACCTTCCCACTAAACTGAACCAGGGTGAACGGTCGTAAAACGGGTCCTGGCCATCATGGTGGAACTGGTACCCTTCGTCTCCCCCCAGGTCAGAAAAGGGATCATCCAGAAAGGTTTCATCGTCCAGCTCCTCCTCATCCTCCTCCTCCTCCTCCTTTCCATCATGCTGCTCGTCTGCGAGCTCAGTGATGTCAGAGTCAGGGTTCGAGAAGGTGGGGGAGGGGGTGAGATCAGCCATGCGCTCAGTCATGCAAGTGTTGAAAATGGGAGTACTAGTACAGCCAGAGACAGGGGAACTAGGGTTAGTACAAGACAAAGACATGTTAAATAAAACCTCATCATTCCACAATCAGCAGGAAACTCTCTGACTGACACCTCTCATCAAGATTCTGCTAAGTTTGCTCCACAGTAACCTGAAGTCAGTAAGCTTTGGTCAGAAGCCAGTTCCTAGGCAAATATCTGTTAACAAAGTAAGATGTCACGTTGCCACAGAGGCAATGTTTACACACAGGACAGACCCACACGGAATGTGCACTTCAATCTCCGGGTACAGATCAGTAAGCAAAAGATATCTGATGAATTTTCTTTTAAAGAACAGTTAGGGAGCTGATTTAAAATGTAATAATTATACAGAACATTCACAAAGTTAAAAGCAGGTCAGTGGCATGGTCAATGGCTCCCAGTTCTGGGTGGGACCACTTCCTGACGGTATTACTCTACCCAACGAGGGTTTCAACACCGTTGCAGAATCAGAAAATACGCGAGCCACCCAACCAGACACTTCCCAGTGTCTCCTGGCCACTTCTGACCAATCTTTTACTGAGTTCATAGATCTGAGGGACAGATTCAGAGCAGCCCAATCCAACCCTTTATCCTGTCAGAGTATTCCATGCAGCAGAACTTGCACTTGGCATTCACCTCACCAGATCGTCACATGGCCTTACCATCACCATGTTTCCTTCCCCCCTGTGCTTACAGGATCACATAGCACAGGGGCAGACATCAGACCCTTAGTTCAGGCACCTACTCAATGGAATAACAATAAGCCACCTCCCCTTCCTTTCCCTGTGGAACTGGTCTGTTTTATGTACTCAGTTGCCTCCTAGTTCCTCTTTTGCCACCCCACTTAACCAGTGCATTCAGACCAGGACAACTCTCCCTATTTATAATGTTCTCTCTCTCCTACTGGTTCTTTAGCTCATGCAGTTTAGAGAAGGCAATACCCATGTGAATGTATCGGTAAATATGGCGAATGCTAAGGGCCTACCACTTGGCTCACAATACACTCTTACCACCTCTTCTCCCCTGCACTGAGTGAGCTACTATTTATGGTGCGTTCATCCGGTCGCAGGGGCCCAGGCTCTACCCTGACCTCAGATGTGGTGTGTTCCCGTCTGTTCTGTGATAGTGTGGGTTTCCTCCCCCAGCATTCCAGTTCCCCCCACCCCCACCTCGATCCCAAAAGGAGTGCCAGTTAGTCAATTGGCTGTTTAGTGTTGGTTAATGGCAGAAAGAAACAAAGTAGAGTTGTTGGCCAGGTGCGAGATAGAGTAAAGCTAAGTCTGAAGGAGCCTAACAGGTTGTTCCCCTGGCAGACAGAATGGGCTTGATGGGCCAAATAGCTGTTTTAGGCAGAGAACAACTAAGCATTGTAGTTACTGCTGACTTGATCATAACCTCAACTTCTCTCAAAACCTGTTAGTTATTATTTTAAATAGGATACCAATGGGAGAATGAAAAATGGTGGTCTTTTTGGTATCCAGCTCTCTGGTCAGTGTGTGAGGTGTGGGAAAGGGTACAGGAACAGGGCCACAGACTCATTTCAGCTCTCAGTGAATGCCAGTCTTGCCTGTTCGTTCAGCTGTACAGTACAGAGTGTTTCAGCCAGAGCTGGCTGTATTTGTAAATAAAAATCAGAATTAGCCAGTGCATGGATTGGTTGTGAAGTGGATGCCCAGCGCAAGATCACAAATATAACTTTCAATATTCAGTATTTACAACTGAATGCATAGGAAGTGTAAAGGTACATCACAGAAATATTTCAAACGATATCAATAATTTCATAGGGATATCACAATATGACACTCCTGCTGTACAATATTCACCTGTTATTTACATCACTCTCTGAATCAGAAAGAGAGGAATTTCTCGTTATTTGGGTAAGAAACAATCTCATGAGTTACACATAATGAACCTGCTTATCCAAACATTACAACTGTTACACATGCTAGAGTATTGTAGAGGATGGACCATGGACAATGGGTAGCCAGTACAGGACGAGGCTATAGAGTATGCACTGCATGACATGACCAAGACAGCACGTGGCATGAGGAGGAGTGAACACTACAGTGTATGCAGCATGGGGATTGATCAGTTTTGGATGTGGCATTTAGAAAGACCAGTTCACAGTGTCTAGTACAAGCCATGACCAGTACAGGACGAGCAGAATGGGCAAGGAGACTGTGTGAACTTTCTGTCCATTGGATGTGGGTCTCTGTGGATGTGCAAATATGATTAACACAGCAGCCTCTGAGAATCAGCAAGGTCCCTTGACTGGTGGGTTCAATGTATCATCATTGTGCTTCTTGTAGCATACTATCAACAATAGCTCAGCTCCAAGGCCAAAATGCAGGGCAATATGCTCTGATCACAGAACATTGTACATGACTCCTGGGTGGATCACAGACATTATGAGAACAGGCATTTCCTAGGCTTTTCTGGGACTGTCTACCAGTACCATTGTTTCTGTAGACAGCCCATCATAGAAACTTATCACCACAGGGTCATGTAAATAATTTACCTTCTACATCTAGGAAGTATTCTCCACCACTGAATTGGAATGATTGGGTTGGACCTCTTGACTCAATAAAAAGCTTTATGATTGTGAATGGTTTGCTGGGGGTAAATGTAGAGATGTTTCTGCTTGAAGCTAGAACCTGAAGAATGAACGCTAACTGTTGGCAAGAGCAGAAATGGAAAATCTGGGTACTAGACACTCCCCAGCTGATGATCTCCATGTGAAAACCCCTTCAATATCCATTGATCAGTAACATAGAACAAATAAGAGAATAAGACATGGGGCAGAATTAGGCCATTTGGCCCACTGAGTTTCTCTGCCATTCTATCAAGGCTGATTTATTATCCCTCTCAACTCCAATCTCCTGCTTTCTCCCCATAACCTTTGACCTCCTTTAAAATCAAGAATCTCTCAACCTCTGCTTTAAACATGACCTGGCCTCCACAACCGCCTACGGCAATGAATTCCACAGATTCACTGCCCTCTGGCTAAAGAAATACCTCCTTATCTCTGTCTCAAAGAGATGTCCCTCTATTATGAGGCTGTGCCCACTGGTCCTAGACTCCTCCGCTATTGGAAACATCCTCTCCACATCCACTCTACCTCAGCCTTTCAATATTCAATAAGTTTTAATAGCATCGCCCCTCATTCTTCTAAACTCCAGCGAGAACAGATGCTCCTCATATGTTAACTCTTTCATTTCCAGAATTATTCTCACGGAGCTCCTCTGGAGCCCCTCCAGTGCCAACACATCTCTTCTTAAATAAAGGGCCCAAAACTACTCACAATGCTCCACATGTGGTCTGTCCAAAGCCTTATAAAGTCCCAGCCTTACATCCTTGCCTTTATATTCTAGTCCTCTGGAATGAGTGCAACAAATAACAAAGGATCAGGCTAATATTTTCTTTGCAAATAATTTCATCTGAGCTGAATGGCATGGAAAACAGGCCCAAATTGATAAGCTTTGCAATTTCCATTGAAAGACCTATGCCCTAGAAGCCACTAAAGAAATCGCATCTCCCTTCTATACAACCAGAGAAAGCAGAGACAGAGGCGGAGACGGAGTGATGATGGCTCTAAATTACGACTCCTTAGTGTTCATCCACGAAAACAGCTTAATTTCTACCTTTGATGTCTCTCCTTTTCCCTTTCAGGGTGGATGGGGTTCTGTTGAACACCCTGACCTACACTCAGACTCTGGTTCTTTGTGGGGTTGGGATCCACTCTCGAGGGCACATGACTGGTCGCTTTTTGATATCCCAGGACACAGCCTGGAAGAAGAGTGCACCTTTGGGGTTCCAAGGTTTTGCGGCCCTGGGGATGAGCTGATTCTAAGCTGATGCGGCCAACTGAAGCATCGCAGTATGGAATGGAACGTCAGGAACTACGGATCAGCTGTTGGAGGTGTGTACTTGACCAGTCGCATGCGCTCTCTCTCGCTCTCTCCCTCGTTAGTGGGTGAGAGGTTGGTGCTGGTTTCCGAGTCACAGAGCTCAGAAAAAAAGCAGAGCGACTGACTTTTAACATCGTAAACCAGTGAGTTAATTTGTTATGTCTCCTCTCTCACTATGAAACGGGAACACCTTTTTTTCCCCTTCATTAGGGAGAGAGAGCCTGTGGCATGTTGAATTGTGGCGTGAATGATTAGTTTTTGTTGTACTGCAGATCAGGGTCTTATTGGGGGCCTCGGTGGGTGGTGGATGCTGAAACTTTTTTACCGAAGTGGGTGGGGGTGAGGTTGCATCATTGCTTTGCTGCTTGTGTGTGGGAGAGGGGAGTGGGGGGGCTTTGGGGTTCTGACATTTTAACTGTCATTCATTCTTTGGGGCACTCTTCTGTCTTCATGGATGTCTGCGAAGAAAAGAATTTCAGGATGTATATTGTATACATTTCTCTGATACGAAATGGAACGATTGAATGCATGACCTGGCATGTGGCAAAATACACCTCTGATTAAGCCCTTTGCTTCCCACTGAAGAAGCAGAGACGCAAACAGAGGGGAACTGAAAGTGGTGCTACAACATCAACGACAAAGTAAAGCACGGTAGAGAATCCACTCAGTTGATCTATCAATGTGGTACATGAAATCCCAAATTGAAGTGGGTGGAGTTACACTTTCTATGGGCCTACACTGACTGAAACAGTGTTCACTCAGTAACCACATTGGCTCATCTCACACACATAATGATTACACTGACAATGAGTATCACAGCCATTCACTAATTGGTCTTATGCGAAGTTGATATATTGAATAGATAGTTCAGTCATTTAATGATTGAAACATTTGGTGCCACAGGGATTTGGGGGCTGCACTAACTGGTGTCACACTGTGCAGTGAAGCCAGCGATTGGTAGGACACCAACCCAAAAACTGCTTTGATTAGAACTGCAGGTTTGATACTGATCAAATGATTGCCCTGATGAAAGCAAACTAATTGGACTGACATTTACCACACTGTCCTGATGATTGCAGTGACAGTTTCACACAGAGTGGAAATACATTGATGGGAATAGACCAAAGGAAAACTATGTTTTAGATTTCAGCAGAGGGCTGAAATGGAAAGACAAAGCTGAATACAAATGTAGCTTCAGAAGAAACATAAAACAGGTTACTAGATCTTCTACAGATATATAGAGAGCAAAAGATTAAATAAAGGAGTTTTTGACTAAAGCAGGAAAAAAGGATTGAGAAATAAAGAAACCACAAAGAAATTAAATATTTTAGTTTTGACTTTACAGCCAAGGAAACAGAAAACCTCCCAGAAAGAATGGAAAGAAAGAGACTTAAAATGAATGAAGAACTAAAGAAATCAACATCAGTAACACTGCAGAGGAATTGATGGGACAGAAAGCTGAAAAATCACCAGAATACAATTGCCTGCATTCTGACATTTTTAAGGAGGTGACTACATAGACAATGGATGATATAACTTAATCATCCTCCAAAATTCCACAGATTCGAGAAAGGTTTGTGGATGGTATTTATCCAGCATTTCTTCTGGATTCTAGCAATCTTTCCAGAAACCATGGAAATATCCTACCCCATCCATTATTTATTTATATACACACATTCTTTTTCTCTCTCTCTCCTTTTTCTCCCTCTGTCCCTCTCACTATACCCCTTGCCCATCCTCTGGGTTTACCCCCCCTCCCCCTTTCCTTTCTCCCTGGGCCTCCTGTCCCATGATCCTCTCATATCCCCTTTGCCAATCACCTGTCCAGCTCTTGGCTCTATCCCTCCTCCTCCTGTCTTCTCCTATCATTTTGCATCTCCCCCTCCCCCTCCAACTTTCAAATCTCTTACTAGCTCTTCCTTCAGTTAGTCCTGACGAAGGGTCTCGGCCCGAAACGTCGACTGTACCTCTTCCTAGAGATGCTGTCTGGCCTGCTGCGTTCACCAGCAACTTTGATGTGTGTTGCTTGAAATTCCAGCATCCGCAGAATTCCTCGTGTTTGTGTTTTCAAAAGAGGAAGTTTATTTCATTGATGTATACAGTAATCAGGGGCTTAGCAAGGCATGTGTCTCAAAACAAAGAGTTGGCCATTCAGGAATACTATGAGGATATCGCTTCACTGAATGAACCTTTGCAATTCTCAATCTGAAGTCTGTGGAAATGCAGCCGAGGAACAGAGTCAGGACATAGCCTGAATGATACTGAGAGAATCAAGGTAAATGGGCTGAGTGGAGGAAAATACCAGTGAGTTCAACTTCAGCAATGCTCTGACTGAATGAAGGTCTGCAGAAGTTGCTAAATGGTCACTTCTGCAAAAGTTTCATTTATTTATATATTTAAGTTCATAGTGCCTCAGTTCTTGTATTAGATAGTGTCGTACTCACCCAGTGAGTGCACTGACTGGGGTTACACTGGCTGAGTGGTTACATTGAATGCCTTCAAGGTGAGCCAATGATTATACTGCCCTTTTTCCACACTGATCTAATGATTATGTTGTGTTGTGTCACCAAGATCTAACGACTGCACTACCCTGCGTCACACTCATCTAGTTAATACACCACACTTTGTCACACTGATCCAATGACATACCAATTCAAACTTCTGCAGTGCCCCAGTGCCCCATCATGATGGTACCAAGCAGTATCATATTCACTCAGTGACTGCAATGTCCTGTGCCTCTCTCAGATATTGATTTGACTGATGCTATAGTGTCAGTGTTTGCATGACTGGTGCCCCAGTGGAATTCTTTGTCACTGTTTACACTAACTGGCTCCTGCAGTGTCAATGTTTCCATTCACTGCTGTCACAGTGCCAGTGTTTGCACAGACCAGTGCCACAGATTCACTGTTTGCACTAAAATGCCACATCTTCAGTGTTTGCGCTGAATGGCTCCATAATGTAGTTCTTGCACTGAGCAGTGCTACAGTCTCTGACTGGTACCAAGTGCTTTTGTTTACACTGATTTGTTCCACTGTCAATATTTACATTGACAGGTGCCACAGTATCAATGTTTGCAGGAATGGAGTGAAATTATTATTTGTAATGACCGGTTCCACAGTACCTGTATGTGCACTAACTGGAGTCAGAGTGTCAAAGTGAACACTCTGACTAGTGACATAGTGCTAGTATTTGCACTGACTAGTTCCAGTTTGTTACTGGTTACACTGACTGGTGCTACAGTGTCACACTTGCACTAGCTGGTGCCACAGTGTCAGTGATTACACCTGACTGGCTTCACAATGTCAGTGTCTTTTAAAAAAAAGTAAGTTTATTACAAGATTTTATATTCAGAACATTACAAAGACATATATATTTAGCTAAATTTCAAAACAATACATGGCCATCCTTAACCAGGATGCAGTCATGTCTCTGGGCATCCAATGGTCCCAGAAGGCCTCCTAAGATTTCTGCTGTCACTGTGTGCAGCTTCATGAGAGACATCAATAAATACAGTAGATGTAAGCTTGGAGAGGAGGGATTAGGCAGAATGTTCAAGTGCCAGCTGTCTAGAATATGAATGGCCACCTTGGCCAGGCTCAGGAACAGACCAGCAAGGGGATCCCTCAACCGAAAACCATCCACAACCCCACACAGGATGACCAAGATCAAGAACATCGGACTAAAGTGCATCCAAAACTTAAGGAGCATCTCCTTCAAACTTTCAAATAAAGACTGCAGTTTCTCACATTCCATATAATGGAACATGGATCCTCTCAGGCTGCAGAAATGATGGGTATTAGGTATATCTGTGAGCTAGCTGAAAAATCTGTAACTCTTTCCACTGCAGGTCCCCGATATAAAGGGGGTGGGCTCTTTAATAGACTGATCCCCACTGGGGATCCCGCTCACTGTCATATGGCAGAATCGAATTTCATACTGTGTCTATTTGGCAGATGATGGCAAGGATCTGTGCAGGGGAATGTTTGCACAGAAAATTCTTCTGCACAGCATGGAATGGTATAAAGGTTATCTCTGAAAAATAGTTCTCCTTATGTGGGACCAGCTCCTGAGTAAAGTTTTGGGGCCTGGATCTGATGGGAACGCTGGCCAACCCAGGAAAAGCTGAGGAAGAATTTGTCCACAACCACGACCCTCTCAAAAGGGTGGGAGCCAACCGTGATCACTGTCAAAATGTTTCTCTTTCAGAACGAAAGAATGCTCTGACTGGAGGCAACTGTACCTCAGCAAAAGCTACTGTAGGTAACAACCTCAGAGCAGCACTGTTGTTGCTGGCTGCTGGAAGCTGCATGTCCCCCGGGAGGCTATGTCCCTGGTGAAATACTGTCAGTACATCACCCGCGCTTGCTACTTCAAAGGATACTCAAAGTGTAGATGACTCAAAGGAGTCTAAAGACAGGGTCACCAACTGCATAAAAATGCACCAATGATTGTGCACCCTTCCCGATTGGGAGACCCAGAACCAAGCAGAGACTCAGTGATCCTTATTGATCAGAAATTATCAGAAGAAATTTACCAACTTCCTCTGGGTCCTGGTGATAAAGATAGAGGGCAGCATGAAAGTATTCAACCATTACTACAACAGGGAGGTCACCAGATGACCTATGTGCAGCAAACTACTGGCAAAGATCTTTACCTCTAAGTCCAGCCACTTCACCAGCTAGGCTTCCTCAGTGGGACTTAGGTAGACCCCCAAGTAGAGCAGGTGCATGGTACTCCTTCCCATCGGAGGTTAGCTGCCACGAACCTAGGAAGACTTTGAAACATTTCTCCCAGTTAATCCTGGCTGGAGGGGGCAGTGGAGAAAACTTGCTGGCATTTGCACATCCTCCGCGGGTCAAGACGGTTTGTGACCATGAGGAGCATGTTGTCAGCATATGCCAAAAGACACAGGAATGGCTCTGAGAGGATGGAATACATCTGGCCAGATGTGGGATGTCGCTGATGTACTCCCAAACAGAAGGAAGCCAACAAGGACCGCATGTCTTCACAATGCATTCCACAGCAGAATACAGAATCAGACCAGGCCTACCCAGTGTGGCCCAAGTCCAAACTCGTTCTGAAAAGATACTCATGATCCACCCTGTCAAAGTCCTTGACCTGGTCAAAGGAGAGGAAGGTGAGCAACATGCCAGTCCTCTGGGACTTGTGGACAAGGTCCTGGACCAAATGGATGTTGCACTGAATGGACTGGTCTGGGACTGTGCAGGGCTCATTGGAGTGAATCACTTGGGCCAGCACAAAATCCTGAATAACGGCTATTGCTCAGGCAAAGACCTTGCAAACTGTTCTGAGGTGAGAGACCGGGTGACAGTTTCTCAAGCAGTGAAGATTTTTCCTTCTTAGGCAGCAGGACTACAACTGTCTAGGTCTCCGGTCACCAGGCTTTCTCCCAAGACCGTGACATTGTTGCCTCTCAGGATGGCCCAGAAGGCTCTCAGGAACTCCCTAGTCAGTGCATACAGCCCCGGGGATTTGCCCCTCTGGACTTGGTGGAGGGCTACAGTCAGTTCCTCCACCGTCAATGGAACGGCCAGGCACTTGGCAACCAGAGGGTGACTTTCCGTAGATCATCCCACAAAACTTTACATTCATCTTTGCTTGGAAGGATCTGGTGAAGACAGTGCCTGGTAAAAAGAACGAACTGAGGCACTAATTCTCTCTGAATCTGTGATGGAGGAATCATCAGTTGCCAGCAACTCCATGAGCAGCCTTTGGACATCCTGCCATTTTACAAGGAGTAGAAGAAGGAGGATGAGGTGCGGTCTAGATCACACAGCATTTAGACTGTGACTTCACATATCTGCCTTGAGGCTACTCAAGCTATAAACGTCTCAACAGTTCCTTCTTCTCTTGACACAAATGCCACAAGAGGGAGTCCTCAAAGATTCAACCCAGACAAGACTCCAAGTCAAACACTTCCCTCTCAAGCCTCTTGATTTTGGACTCCCTCCCTTTGCTCAACCCCTTCACATACCTTTGACATCAGAGGTGGATGTTAGCCTTGCTCACAGCTTTAATATCTGCACTGACAGATTCCAGAGCATCAGTATTTTCAATGATTGGTTTCACAGTGTCTATGTTTGTACAAACTGGTTCCTCATTCATTCTTTTCTCTGATTGATTCCACAATGTCACTGTCATGACTGGTGCCCCAGTGACAGTGTTTGCACTGGCTGGTGTCCCGGTGACAGTGTTTGCACTGGCTGGTGCCCTGGTGACAGTGCCTGAACTGGCTGGTGCTTCCCCCCCACCCCCCGGTGACAGTGTTTTCACTGACAGGTGCCCCAGTGACAAGTGTTTTGCACTGACTGGTTCCACACTATCACTGAGTGCACTGATTGATGTCAGAGTGTCAATGTTTGTACAGATTGCAGTCACAGTGTCAGTGTTTGCACTGACTGGTCTCTCTACATGTTTGTCTATACTATCTGCTTGTGCAGCATCAGTGATGTGTTCCACAGTGTCTGTGTTCACTTGGACTTGTTTCACAATGCCTGTGTCTACATTGACTGGTCCACATTGTCAGAGTTTGTACTTTTGAATTGACTTGGGTCAGTAGGGTCAGTGCTTGCACTGGCTCGTGTCACAGTGTCAGTGTTTGCACCGATTTATGGTGCAGGGTCAGTGATTGCACTGATTTACGGTGCAGGGTCAGTGATTGCACTGGCTTGCGTCGGATAGGAGAACACTCATCTTTTCATTGCAGTGACTCAGAATTCACTAACTGGTGACACAGTGATTTTCTACCAGTTTCTTTGCTGGTTACTTCTATGAACTGGACTATCAAAAGATATTGTAAGGATGTAATATTTCTTGAAACATTTTCACAAAATTTCTCTACACCAGCATCTACTCCAAGGCAAGTGTCACTCTGAAACGATGGAATGAAACATACTTCACAATGTGATATTGTGACATCCCACAGAATGACAGATTCTCTCCTACAGTCCAGCGTGTCTGCCATGGTCAGTCTCATTCCAGTTCTGGGCCTGAATCCCCAGCATGCCCTCTATACACCTCCACCCGACCCCCATATTTCAGGGGCTTTACTGTACTGTTTCCCTTAGCTACAGTATATCTGTTTACTATGATCAGCCACGATCCTCCTTTAGGCATTTCGTTCCACGTCAATCAGGCATTATATGTTTTTATTTTATTTAGCGATAAAGTGCAGAATAGACCCTTCCGTCCCTTCCAGAAACCACTGATTTAACTCTACTCTATTCACGGGTCAATTGACAATCAGCAATTAAAGTATGTCTTTGGACTGTGGGAGGAAACGGGAGCACTCGGAGGAAACCCATGCATTCCACAGGGAGAATGTACAAGCTCCTGATGGAGGATGGTGGGTTGGAGCTCCTAACTCTGATGCACCAAACTGTAATACCTTTACCCCTGCCTCCTCGTGGCCACTGGTCAGCTGCCTTCTCCAAACAAATAATGGCTTCAGTGTCTCCCTCTTGTATAAGCCTTGCTGCACTATTTTAATTTTTTTCCCCAAAGGAGGTTTATTTAGTGATTACAGTTTCACATTATTA
Organism: Mobula birostris; assembly: GCF_030028105.1. Classification (NCBI taxonomy): domain Eukaryota; kingdom Metazoa; phylum Chordata; class Chondrichthyes; order Myliobatiformes; family Myliobatidae; genus Mobula; species Mobula birostris. Next base: position 85,537,614 of record NC_092373.1, read on the forward strand.
CCAGAGTAGAGTACTCCATAATACACACTATCTAAAGTTTCAAAGTATCACATAGTCATCTCAATCCAGAACACAGTCAAGCCCCTGTGCCGGCCACCGGTCCAGAAATCCCTCACGGTACCCATGGATACGATATGTTGTTTCTTCAGGGACACATGGGCAGAGATGTAACTGTGGAAAAGGGGCAGGCAGAACCCTTGATTGTCAGCTGTCTCAACCTATGAATGGCAGCCTTGCTGCCCTTGTGGTTGGGACAAGTTGTGTGATGTCTTACTACATGTCCTGGTGCTTCAACAAGTCATTCATTTAGAAAAATGACATACGATTTTAGAAACTCAGAGAACTCTGAAGGCTTGACAGACTGGTGCCTAGAAGCTGTCAGTCCTGCCTTGGGTGTCTATAACCAAGAGGCAAAGTTTCAAGAATCAGCCAGAATAGGAGATAATTCCATCACTTTAAGGGGTTCTCAAACTCAGCATTTTTAAAAACACATTAGTTCAAAGGCTGTGGACTTTGCCAGTAATGATTTTATTTAATTTAATTGCACCATCCTTAATTGTTCTGTGAGAGCGGTGGATTCTTCAACATTTCATGGACAGTTAAAAGGCAGCGTGTTGATTGGTTGATTCACGGGCCTTACCAGATCAGATTACATTCCCTGAAAGGTCTAAGGGGTAGACAATAGGCAACCTTCTCCCATAGCAGAGGTATTCCATACACAAAGGTGCAGCTTCAGGGTAAGAGATTTAGAAAGGATCTGAGGATGAACTTGGTCAGCCAAAGGAGGGCTAGAACTGACACACACTGCCTGAGATACTCTCATAACATGTAAAAAGGATAGAGATGAGCACCCGAACTGCCAAGGTATAGAAGGTTACAGACCAGGTGTGAAGAAATGTGATTAGTGTGGATAGGTACTTGATAGTCAGCATGGAGATAATAGGCAGAAGGGCCTGTTCCTGTATTCTATGACCCAGCAATATGAATTATCCAGATAGACTTTTAAAACAATCTGACTTCATTACTTAAATTTAAATTCCTTTGTTGTCATAATGCAAAGCTCCTTGATTAATAGACACTTGACCTTACGATTATAAGTTATTGTTCATTAGTGAACTTATTGATTAACTTATCCACTGTGCTCCTGCATATCCAGTGTACTAAGTTACAGTCCTGATGGCTGGGTGGATGGTTATTTTCAAGGCTGACAGATTCCAGACTCTGAAGGAACCACCCAGCAGAATCAAATCAGTTGTGAATCAGCAGAAAAGAGCTAGGATCAGACATCACGTCTTTCCTGAAATGTGCAGTGAAGGGCCAAATGGCCTCTCCCTAGCCCAGTTACTTATGATATCATCAGGACAGAGGGGTGCAGAATTGTAACTTGTTTGGAGTAACTCAGCAGCATCTGTGGAGTCAAAGTGACAGCTAATATTTTGGGTCGAGAGACTGTATCAGTACATCCACAGAGCATGAACTGGGTGAGGAGTTAGAGCTTGTTCAGCTCTGATCTCCCTCACATAGGGTACAATCAGCTGCTCCATGACCGTCACCTTACCACATTTTATCACCGTAAACAATGCCAGGTGATCAGCAAAGGAATATTGGTCAGGCAAGAGTCCTTAACATTTAAGTCAGCAGATAAAGAAATGCAAGTGTGACAGAGTGAGACCCGATATTAGGGTAAGGACCAGCTCTGTGCCAAGCGAATGGAAGGAAGAATGAAAGGAATAAGAAAGAACAAGAGAAGTAACGATGAAAGCAAAGGATAGAGTAAAGGAAATAAAGAAAAGCTTCATGCACGAAACACTTTGAAAAAGTAAAACATCAAATTACATGCTCTGTGAAAAGAATGAGAGATTATTAATGTCTCCTGGGGAGTAATTGTTGATCACGACTCAGAGAGTCTTTGTTTTGAAATATATTTTTGATTTCAACCTTCCAAGGCAAATCATTATATCCAAAGGATAACATCCCTGACATGTGAGGAATTCCTTAGTATTATAGGTTTAGATGTGTTCAAATTTAAGAGCGTAATATTAGTAACAAGTAGGCACAAGATAGACATTTTATCATCATTTCATTTCAACTGATTTTATTTAGATCCCAGATAATAGACACTGGAGGCTGTGTCCTGAAGGATTGTGGGCAACTCTTCCAAACTCTGGGAAATAAATCAGTTTGATAAACTGGAAAATGTGGACATGAGCTGCAAAATTCGCAGCAGTCTGACCTAGTGCAAGCAAGTGACGGCTTTAACTTGTGTCTGTTCTCTCACTGTAATTGGAAAGGCCTGCAGTGAAAATTACATTGTTTATTTACTAGTCCATCAGCTGAAGCTGACTGGCACTGACTGAAGGCATGACTTCATCTTTTATTATGGAAGGACTCTATCTGCAAGTGAAGATGGAAATTGTTCAACAGCTTTTGGACACTTGGAGGAAACCAAGGCAGAGCGCGGATGAAAGTGGGCGGTCTAATATTCTAATGCTGTTCTGGATATTGTAACCTTCCCCCAAACCTACTGATTCTGCCATCCCTGCAAACTCATCAGACAGCAACAAACCCTATTTCCCATTAACTGCTTTATATGATGCATCCATTAGAATAAGGGAAATGAGCTAACATCAGATCCTCTCCCTGAAAACATTCCCAGTGTTGAGGGCATAATTACAGTCAAATGCCTCCACTTCTCAAAGCTAATCAATAAGATCCAAGAACTTGGCTTCAATACCTCCTTGTGGAATCAGAACCTGGATGTCCTCCCTTGCAGACTCCAGTCAGTTCAGATTGGCAACAACATCTCCCCCATGATCTCCATCAGCACAGGTGCACCACAGGGCTGTGTGCTTAGCCCTCTGCTCTACTTACTTTAAACTTACGACTGTGCGGCTAAGCACAAATCCAATGCCATATTCAAGCTTGCTACTGACATCATTGTTGTAGGCTTAATCAAAGGTGGTGATGAATCAGCATATAGGAGGGAGATTGAAAATCTGTCTGACCAAGGAGCTGATTATATACTTCAGAAGGAAACCAGAGGTCCATGAGCCAGTTCTCATCAGAGAATCAGTGTTAGGGAAGGTTAGCAACTTTAAATGTCTACATGTTATTATTTCAAAGTACCTGTCCTGGGTCCAGCACACAAGTGCAATTATGAACAAAGCACAGCAATGCCTCTACTTCTTTAGGAGTTTGTGGAGATTAGGCATGACTTCTAAAACTTTAACAGTCTTCTATAGATGTGTGGTGGAGAATGTATTGACTGGCTGCAACACAGTCTGGTATGGAAACACCAATGCCCTTGAACAGAAAATCCTCCAAAAAGTAGTAGATAATGCCCAATGCCTCAATGATAAAGCCTTCCCAAACATTGAGCACATTAACAAGAAACACTGTCGCAGGAAAGCAGCATCTATCATTCGGGACCACCACCACCCAGGACATGCTGTCTTGTCACTGTTGCATGAGGCAGAAGGTGCAAAAGCCTCAGGACTCGCATCACCAGATTCAGAAACAGTTATTTCCCCCTCAACCATCAGACTCTTGAGCAAAAGGGGATAACTTCACTTGTCCCATCATTGAAATGTTCCCACAATCTATGGACTCACTTTCAAGGACTCTTCATCTTACGTTCTTGATATCCATTGCTTATTTATTTATTATGATTATTTCCTCTTTTTGTATTTGCAGAGTTTGTTGTCTTTTGCACTCTGGTTGAATGTCCAAGTTGGGTGGTCTTTCATTGATTCTGTATGGTTATTATTCTATTGATTTATTGAGTATGCCCACAAAAAATGAATCTCAGGGTTGTATGTGGTGACATATATTTACTTCGATAAGAAAATTTACTTTGAACTTTAAGCAGACTAAGCCATACCATGACCAATACCAGAAGTTGTAAACATACTCTATTGCAAGTTCCAACACAGGGGGAAATATCTATGTGGATAATGGAAATGTTTCAAGATCTGCATGAAACAGTGCAAGATCCACATTGGCTCCTGGATATTCCTGGCCAATGACCACTAAGTGGAAAAGGAGCATTTGGAGCAGCACAAGAGCCTTATGCTGGTGCACTGGTAGGACTCAGAAACCCAATATAGATGATGGAATGGGTTCATCACCTCATATACTATCTAGCAGGCTATGTCATCAACCACCTCCTGTCGCACATGTAACAATCGATGGACCCATAGTGACCTCATCAGCCACTCACAGAACTCAACTAGAAACAAGTCATCCTTTACCTCGAGGGACTTTCTAAGAAGATGTAGATACCCATGTTCGAATAAGCATTATAGCACTGCAGTAGTCTGCTGCATAACAGAGTCCTAGCATTAATGTAGTGTGCTGTGGGGCATTGATTATTCCCTAATGGAGCATGAGCCAGCAGTTCTTTTTCAGGATGACAGTTCATACTCCCTCTGTCACTGTCACTGCTCTTGATGTTGCCTGTCATCCGGACAGCCCAATGTTCTCCCTGGAAAATGCTAGAGGAAAAGAAATGGAGGGATACAGGCACAGCAGCCCAGACACAGTTTTACCAACAGCAATCCTTTGGGAAATCAATCCCATAAATGGCAAGAAAATGACAAGGTCTAGCAGGTCAACTTATGACCTTTGAGAGTTAACTCTCCTGGCTGTGAATTCTACTCCTTCTCCTTCTGCCTTCTCTGCAAGCAGTTGGCCATCTTTTCCTACACCTAGTCAAGCTACAAGTAAAGCTCCTCGTTCTTGCACACAGAAGCCAACACTGTCTATCAAATGTCTTAACTTCAAATGTTTCACTTTGAACAGGTCTAACAAACATTTTTCCCCGGCTACTCATTAATTAACAAACTGTGAAGGGTCTGAAACCGCTGAGAATTCTTTTCCTTTTATCAGTGAATGTGATTTGTCGTTGGGGAGGGACTGGTGGTACAGGTAAGTGGGGTTCATCTGCTGCTATAATAAAGTTAATGCAATGAATTAGATGGTCATAAATCAATATGGTAAAGTAGGTCTAAAGTCAGAAATGCAGAATGGTTGGCTACACTGAGCAAGTATACGAATGCAATGCATGTGCGACCACACTAGTCAATATTCAGAATAGAAGACGTGTTGTCCAATTTCCTTGTTGCCCTTGATTCCCTTGTCCATTTGATTGGACATCATGTTCCTGAAGAAACAACCCGGCTGCCTCAAGAAGTGATGTAAGCTTGCAACTTTCCTAGTAATGAAGGACTGGAGAGTGGGTAAGATACTGGTGCAGTAATGTAGAAAAATTTGAATTTGAAAGTTGACAAAAGGTAATAGGCATAGAAAAAGTATTTAGAGAATGCCTCTCTACAAATGTTGACCAAACTCAAAATCTACTAAGCATACCACCATCTTTGTTGTGTCTGTAGCAATATCCTGAAATATGTTACTTAACATCATAAAGGTTTCTCAAGGAGTGCAACAGGTCAAAGAGAAAGTTCCCATTATTTTCTTAGGAAAATTAGGGAAATAAATGCACCTTTTTTAGTTTGTCCCAAACCCAGAGAACAAATATAAGATGCACAGAAAATACAGTATATGTGAGGGCCATGTTCCTATTGAAACTACTGTCTAACCCTAGAAAATATATAGTACACCTGTTACCTTCTCAAATTACAACCTGGAGCTGACAGCAAAACTTTGGACATTGATGGAGACATATTGTAGCTTTTAATGCCATTCAGTTTGGATGCCAACACTTGGATTTGCCAAGTCCTTCTGATCTAAGGAAGAGACCCATACTACAGGCTGGACTGTAGAAAAAGCTTCAGCATCATTCAGGTTGAAACATTCTGAGACTCCAAGAGAAATAGCACACAGTCAAATTCCAGAGAGGACAGCCACTTCTCTCTCAACCTCCTGCTGCTATTTCCACGGAGACCATACTAGGGATGAGCAGTGGCCTTCTGTAACTGGATCCAAATATGCAGGTATAAGTTATCCACTGTAAAGAAAAGAGCTGTTTTTCAGTGCAAATCATTAAACATTGATACATTGTTTCTGGGCTCGATCATATCGAGTGAATGAAGAGGGAAAAACTAATTTGTAATAGGAATCAATTGAAGCTGGAACTGGAAATACAGATTAGCCTGGCTTCACTGCTCATCTCTATATACCACTACGATTATTATTTTTCATGGTAAACAAAAGCTATAAACGAACTTCACTTTGCTCTTACCTTCCGACCAACCGGAACCATGGGAAACGATCATAAAATGGATCCCCACCCGTCATAACGTTGTCACAGTCATCAACCACACTGGAAGGCACTTCTGCAGCACGGTCATACATCTCACGCATTAGATCCAGTCTCTGCCTGCAGGAGATACAAGTCAAACACACCAGTCTGAGCCACGTCCTTATAGGCACAGGCACCAAACAGACAAGGATCCATTCAAGTTGCTGGGGTAAGTATTGCTCCATGGAAATTTCTTTTACATCTCTTGTACAGTGGTGCAAGCTAGAGAGTGGTTTATGTAGAGAGAGATATAAAGAATTCAACAAACCAATGAGGGAGGCGAGCTAAATCAAGGGCAAATGATTTCAATACTGAGTAAGGTGACACAAAAAAAGCAAACATGGTTAATGCTTGGCCTCTGTTAGATGTTAATTGCTGGATTCTTAGTTTGAATAATTTTAATATCCATGTAAATGTTCCTGATTAACACTGATGCTACTAAGGGAGCATAATTAAGTTATTTAAGTTGGGTGGACAATAAAACACAGAAGGAAATTGAGAGGTTGAGAAAAGCCAATTAGATTCTAACAGCAGTCCTCAATTTGATTAATTGCAGGGTAATATATACCATATAACAATTACAGCACGGAAACAGGCCACCTCAGCCCTTCTAGTCCGTGCCGAACTCTTACTCTCATCTAGTCCCACCGACCTGCACTCAGCCCATAACCCTCCATTCCCTTCCTGTCCATATATCTATCCAATTTAACTTTAAACGACAACATCGAACCTGCCTTAACCACTTCTGCTGGAAGCTCGTTCCACACAGCCACCACTCTCTGAGTAAAGAAGTTCCCCCTCATGTTACCCCTAAACTTTTGCCCTTTAACTCTCAACTCATGTCCTCGATATGAACCCATGAATGAAATTAAAGGCTACATCTTACAATGAGAGTTTGGGTACATTGCTCCTTAAGTGGACATGCTGCCAAAATTCAGGAAGGGATTTAGTTTTCAGATACTTGTCTCAGGATGGCTGTTGATGACAATTCACTGCTTACTGCCCAAATTGAGTTGTCCCGGAACTGAGTGGATTGCTGAATATTTCAGAGCACTGTTTGAGTCAACTATGGTGTAAAGAGTCTGGAAAAATAAATGAATGCCTGACTGGGTAAGAACAGTCAAGCTCATGCCCTGAGGGATGTTAGTAAAACCAAAGGGTTTTTATGATCAATGTCTTCATAACAAGATATTGCAGATGCTGGAATCTGGAGAAACTCAGTGGTCAGGTGGTATCTGTCGAGAGAAGTAGACATCTACATTTTGGGTCAAGATCATTGCACAATGAGAGTGGTGGGAGAGGGTCTCATAGAACTCCTGTAGAAGAGAGGAGAATGACTTCTTCAAAGTGGGCATAGCTTGAGTAGACTACAGTGCAGTAGTAAAATTCAAAGCTCTCTTTCCATACCTGAGCTTCTCCAGGGTCCAGTAGTGTGTTGCTCCATTCTTCTGGTCTTGGACTTCCACAGCCACAATAGTGCGTGGAAATGGACGCTTCTCTCTGTCCTTAACTGCATCTGGGGGCATGAGGTCAGGAGGCAGGGGGGAGTATAGTGTGTCTGTGAGGAGCACGAATTGGAACTGCACCTGTTTAAAGAGAAGTCCACACTATTGAAGCAAGTTTCAATGGGTCTTTCTTCCAAATATTTACACATCTGGTGACTCTGTGATTAAAGGGATATCTGAGCTTTATTGCATTTGGTTAGCACCTCCTTTTATAGAAATCTTTCCTTCCTCTCACTCGTCAAAAAAGTTGCATTTTGTAAAAAGGTAATAATGCTCACATTCTTCCTTCAAGGTTTCTTAAAGCTGGTTCAGCCTAGCTTCAGTGTGTACACAGCCATTAAAAGACATTCTTTGGAACTGAGACAGAAATCCATTTCTTTCCTTTTTCTGCAGGACTTTTCAACTGCCTTTAGAAAATTTGTAAATTTAACTCCCCTCTAATAGTTCCACATAATCTCCATGTTGCCAACAATTTGCACTGTCATCTCATTTCACTCTCTCTCTTCAACTTAGATCTATTCCTCTCTGGGTGGGTCAGCTTAAAAAGATACACTGAGGGCACTTAGCTCAATCTACTTTATTTCTGGATTTTCCTTAAAATGGTTTGACCTGTATATTCCTGATCAGGTTTACAATTAAGCTATCAGATCTGTTGATAAACTTACAACTTCCTACATAACATCTGCTAGTCATAAGGACCTCATTGCAACTGCATAAGAGACATGTTATTTTGTTTTAACCTTAGCTTCACCCATTCACAGCTGGTAACCAGAGTAGATTAAATGACAACACTACTGAATAAATTTCTCTGTTCCTCAAACATAGCCAACTACCTTTTTCTTCAGCTCGACGCTGATAGCATTGGCCTCCTTCAGGAAGATGGCATTGCCCCAAAGCAGGTCCCGCAACGAGGTAAACTGGTAGCACTTCCACTTACGGAATGCCCACAGTGCCAGCTCAAACTCCCGTTCTGTCCATTGCACTGCGTAGAAAAACAAAATGAGGAAGTAATTGTAGACCAAAAACCACAGGGGTCAGGACTGGTAAATTGAAACAAAAGCCCGGAGTGTCCCAGTGTGTCAGAAGGCAGTGTGTGGGTCACTGTACCTTCTTGTCCCAGAGTGTGACAGGACAGTGTGTGAGCCACTGCACCATCTTGTCCCAGAGTGTGAGTCACTGCACCATCTTGTCCCAGAGTGTGAGGGGACAGTGTGTGAGCCACTGCATCATCTTGTCCCAGAGTGTGACAGGACAGTGTATGAGTCACTGCACCATCTTGTCCCAGAGTGTGAGAGGACAGTGTGTGAGCCACTGCACCATCTTGTCCCAGAGTGTGAGAGGACAGTGTGTGAGCCACTGCACCATCTTGTCCCAGAGTGTGACAGGACAGTGTGTGAGCCACTGCACCATCTTGTCCCAGAGTGTGACAGGACAGTGTGTGAGTCACTGCACCATCTTGTCCCAGAGTGTGAGAGGACAGTGTGTGAGCCACTGCATCATCTTGTCCCAGAGTGTGACAGGACAGTGTATGAGCCACTGCACCATCTTGTCCCAGAGTGTGAGAGGACAGTGTGTGAGCCACTGCACAATCTTGTCCCAGAGTGTGACAGGACAGTGTGTGAGCCACTGCACCATCGTGTCCCAGAGTGTGAGAGGACAGTGTGTGAGCCACTGCACCATCGTGTCCCAGAGTGTGACAGGACAGTGTGTGAGCCACTGCACCATCTTGTCCCAGAGTGTGACAGGACAGTGTGTGAGCCACTGCACCATCTTGTCCCAGAGTGTGACAGGACAGTGTGTGAGCCACTGCACCATCTTGTCCCAGAGTGTGACAGGACAGTGTGTGAGCCACTGCACCATCTTGTCCCAGAGTGTGACAGGACAGTGTGTGAGCCACTGCACCATCTTGTCCCAGAGTGTGACAGGACAGTGTGTGAGCCACTGCACCATCTTGTCCCAGAGTGTGAGAGGACAGTTTGTGAGCCACTGCACCATCTTGTCCCAGAGTGTGAGAGGACAGTGTGTGAGCCACTGCACCATCTTGTCCCAGAGTGTGACAGGACAGTGTGTGAGCCACTGCACCATCTTGTCCCAGAGTGTGACAGGACAGTGTGTGAGCCACTGCACAATCTTGTCCCAGAGTGTGAGAGGACAGTGTGTGAGCCACTGCACCATCTTGTCCCAGAGTGTGAGAGGACAGTGTGTGAGCCACTGCACCATCTTGTCCCAGAGTGTGACAGGACAGTGTGTGAGCCACTGCACCATCTTGTCCCAGAGTGTGACAGGACAGTGTGTGAGCCACTGCACCATCTTGTCCCAGAGTGTGACAGGACAGTGTGTGAGTCACTGTACCTCCTTGTCCCAGAGTGTGAGAGGGCACTGTAGCATGTCATCATTAAAGTCGTTTCAAATGTTTTTGACAAAATGCAATGAAGCTGGACTAACAGCAACAAAAGCTTGGATTATGGGGCTCTGAGAAATGACAAACGTCTGAAAATCCTCCTTATGACATTCCCTTTGCCCGAGGCAGAATTTCCTGGACCAGAGCTGAGTGCACAAGCTCTGAGTACTCTTGAATGAGTTAGGTGGCTCTGCATTTGCTGCAGCAATCTTCTGATCCTCTCCACCAGCTTCATTTCTGATAGCACTGGGAACACTGGACAATAGTGAAACAAAACCAAAAATGGATAGGACTATTCCCTCACCTTCCTCCTCTGGTTCTTCATCTTCCTGTGCATTGTCTTGGTAAAAACAGGAATCCATCTGCTTTTGTAAAGCTTCTAGTCTGCTTTCATAGTCCTGGAATAGTAGACAAAAGAAGCATTGAAAAGCTCTTAACTTTTGCAGCCAACATTACTAATGCCGAAAATTAAGATTTCCAGCACCTCGAGTGCCTATTGCACATAAAATTCCTTCTCCAAATATGTTACCTTGACTTCTGTGATCAGCTAGCATCATTCATTGCCATGGAATTAGAAAAATTCCACTGGGCCCAGTTTTGTGAGTGAGCAAAAATAATTCACATCAGCTAGTATTGACTGAAATGAATCTAGAGAAACACTCACAACACGCTGGAGGAACTCAGCAGGTCGGGCAGCATCCGTGGAAAAGATTGGTCGACATTTCAGGCCGCAACGAAGGGTTCCGGCCCGAACCGTCCACCGATCTTTTCCACGGATGCTGCCCGACCTGCTGAGTTCCTCCAGCGTGTTGTGAGTGTTGCTTTGACCCCAGCATCTGTAGATTATTTTGTGTTTTGTGTTTGTGTTTATGAATTTAGAGAAATGCTTTGTGCCTGGAATAATTAAATTTATTTTTGTTTCAGGTAATTATTATTTGCAAAGCCTTTTAGTTGCTGATTGCCAATTGCTGTCTTCTAAATCATGCGTCTCACCAAAATCTCAGCTGATGGCTGTGAGATGAAATTTAGCGATTGTGCATCCTGTTATAGTTCTCTTTGTGATGTTCCAACACCTGACTAAGTTGCAGTTCTTAAGTAATTGGAATGAGAAAGACAAAAAGATGAAAGGTGAGGAGGGAGATGGAGAAATGGGAAGAGGATCAGTGTTAGATTATCAAGAGCCCATGATAAGGGAGCATGAGTCGAGGTGTTTCTGGGAATGAGAAAGGGGATTAGGAATGACGACTAGTCACAGTCCCATGAGCAGACATTCCGAAGGCATGCATGCATGTCGGTCACCTTCTGGTTATCTCTTGCAGCACGTGGTTGTACATCACCCTCTCCTGCAATGGTGCCCTCTGAAGTGTGTTTGGATAATGCAGTTAACAGCTGTGCAAGCTGTGAGACATGCAAGATGTGGGCACGTGGCCAAGTGGTTAAGGCATTGGACTAGCGACCTGAAGGTCGTGAGTTTGAGCCCCAGCCAAGGGAACGTGTTGTGTCCTTGAGCAAGGCACTTAATCACACATTGCTCTGTGACGACACTGGTGCCAAGCTGTATGGGTCCTAATGCCCTTCCCTTGGACAACATTGGTGTCGTGGAGAGAGGAGACTTGCAGCATGGGCAACTGCTGGTCTTCCATACAACCTTGCCCAGGCCTGCGCCCTGGAGAGTGAAGACTCTCCAGGCACAGATCCATGGTCTCGCAAGACTAACGGATGCCTTAAAGCTGTGAGATGTGGACGTGAGGCTGACAGTGGTGTAGAGTTAGAGGTTGCAGCAAAACATGTGAACGTGCAAGGTTACTGAACCTCTGGTAGCACTGCATCTAGATCTTGGGGTATCCTGCCACTGACCGCTGAAGCTATCTATCTCTGGCACTTTTGATTGCCTGGCTGGGGATATCTCTCATTCACCTACAGAGCCATCCTTCCTACTTTTCACCTCCTTCACAAAGCCTTCCTAAATCTTGGATCTGACTCGCTGCCACAATGTGCCCAGAGTTAACGTTTCCCAGATCAGATTCCATTTCCGCACCATTGCTAATGCCTGTTTCTGGCTGACTGGTGCCACCGCCACAACCTCTTACTCAATGTCAGCAAGAACGACGAGTTGATTACTGACTTCAGGAGGAAGAAACCAGAGCTCCTCATTGGAGGATCAGCAACTTTAAATTCTTCAGTGTTATCATTTTGGAGGACCTGTCCTGGGCCCAGCCAGTAAGTGAAATTGCGAAGAAAGCACGGCAGCGCCTCTACTTCCATAGAAGTTTGAGAAGATTTGGCATGACATCTAAAACTTTGACAAACCTCTATAGATGTGTGATGGAGAGTATACTGACTGGCTGCATCACAGCCTGGTATGAAAATGGGAAATCCTGAGTAATGTTTATGTCCCAATCCATCACAGGTAAATCCTTCCCCACCATTGAGTACACCTACATGGAGCATCATTGTAGGAAAGCTGAATCCATTACCAGAGTCCCTCACCGCCCAGATTATGCTCTCTTCTTACTGCAGCCTTCAGAAAAAAGGTTCAGGAGCCTCAGAACTGACACCATCAGGCTCAGGAACAGTTACCACCCCTCAATCATCAGGCTCTTGAACCAGAGGGGATAACTTCACTTGCCCTGTCACTGAAATGTTCCAACTATCTGTGGACTCACTTTCAAGGACTCTTCATCTCAGTTTCTTCATATTTATTGCTTATTTATTATTATTATTATTATATATTTTTGTATTTACAGTTTATTATGTATTTATTGCTTATGTATTTATTGTTATTATTATTATTATTATATATTTTTGTATTTACAGTTTATGTATTTATTATTACTATATATTTTTGTATTTGCGGTTGGCCTTTTGCACGTTAGTTGAACACCCATGTTGGTGTGCTCTTTCATTGATTCTATGACGCTTATTATTCTATTATGGATTTATTGAGTATGCGTGCAAGAAAATTAATCTCAGGGTTGTACATGACGACATATATGTACACTGATAATAAATTTACTTACAATTTATACCTCTTCTCCCCACTTTAAGAAGTGTTGGCTGGGATTAAACAGCTTGGGCTACCTTTAATGAATCCTAGCCACATATGATATTGGACCCTCTCCAGTAAATCGAGCCGATTAACATTTCAGGTAAGACTGACGGACACAGAAAACATTCTGGTGAGCTGGCAGGACAAATTTGATAGGACATGAAGCCTGGAATAAATGGCCAGCATTAACTGAGCACCACAACTCAAATGCCCACTTTCAGCGATGATTCAATTTACCACCCCTCACACCCAAATGATATTACCTCAATGCTGAGGGTGGCCATTCAGGATACCGACTCTGTGGTGGCTCTTGTAAAGAACCATCTTGTCCATATATCCCCACCCACGAGTTCATGTTTGCTGGGAATTATCCAATTACCTATTGAATGACATCCACCAGCCTTTCAACAGCGTCCTACTGTTAGCACTTTGATGACACCATCAACGAGCATAAACACAGGATTCTGGATACCACGAAGCATGTCTTATAAGGAAAGGTGGAGCGAACTAGCGCTTTTCTCCTTTGACCAAAGGAAGGTGAGAGGTGACTTGATTGAGGAGTATAAGGGGCATAGATAGGACGGACAGTTTGCTCCTTTTTCTCCAGGGTGGCTATGGTTAATACCAAAGGACATACTTCTCTAGCTGAGTGGAGAAAGGTTTAGAGGAGACCCCAGAGATAGTGTTTCATCTGGCACGGTGTGAAAAAACCTAAGGGCATTTAATAGACTCTTAGATAGGCACAGAGATGAAAGAAAAATGGAGAGTTATGAGCTATGTAGGGGGGAAGGGTTAAATTGATAATGAGTAGGTTAAAAGATTGGCTCAACATGGTGACCAAAGGGCTCATTCTATGTTGTACTGTCCAATGTTCTATGTTCTAAGGGCACACAGAAGAGCAATGGTGAATGGTTAGAAGACCAACTATCCACCACCTATCTGGCAGTACGATGCAAATTCCAACCACGTGTAACTTAAAGTTTGTTCTCTCGTGTTGTCTCTGGCTCTTTGTAAATCATCTGAACTTTACGTCCTTAGTTGTAGATTAGAGACAATAGAAACAGTTCTTTTTAAACAGGCACATTCAATCTTATCCACTCTCCCTTCTCAGAGGAGAGCAATCCCTGTTTCATAGAAACATAGAAAATAGGTGCAGGAGTAGGCCATTCGGCCCTTCGAGCCTACACCGCCATTCAGTATGATCATGGCTGATCATCCAACTCAGAACCCTGTACCAGCCTTCCCTCCATACCCCCGATCCCCGTAGCCACAAGGGCCATATCTAACTCCCTCTTAAATATAGCCAATGAACTGGCCTCAACTGTTTCCTATGGCAGAGAATTCCACAGATTCACCACTCTCTGTGTGAAGAAGTTTTTCCTAATCTTGGTACTAAAAGGCTTTCCCTTTATCCTCAAGCTGTGACCCCTCGTTCTGGACTTCCCTTCCATTTCACAATTTATTCACTTCAATAAGACATAGGAACAGGGTTAGGCCATTTGCTCATGGAGTCTCTTCCTCCATTCTATCATGGCTGATTCATTATGCTTCTCAACCCTCTTCTCCTGCCTTCTCCCTGTAACCTTTGATGCCCTTACTAATCAGCAACCTATCTACCCCGCTTTAAATACACCTAATGATGTGGCCTCTACAGCTGTCCGTGGCAATGAATTTCACAGATTCACCACCCAGTAACTCCAATAATTCAACACCCTCAGGATTTTAGTAATGCTGGACTAGCTAATTTTCTGGAATTTTGGAAGTCAATCTTATTAATACAGTCATATTTTATTTAAGTTTTTTGACATGTTGCAATGCAGGACAATAAAGTTTCTGAGAACTCAGGGAGTTTAAAGGGAACAGGAAATGTATAGGCACTCCAGACCCTGGTTCTGGCTACACTTTCCTGACCCCTGGGGTTCCAGCCCAACCCTGGTTCTGGTTGCACCACAGAGGCTCTGGCTGCACACTCCCTGACCTCTGGCTCACACTCAGACTACAATGATTGAGACAGATGCCAAGCCATCACAATTTCCAAGCAACCAGATACAATCACCAAGTTATAAAATCATACAGCATGGAAAGAAACCTTTGGCTCAAATGGCCCAGGCTGTCCAAGGTGCTCCATCCGAGTTAAGTCCCATTTGCCAGTGTTTGGCCCATGACCTGCTCAACCTTTCCAATCCATGACCATGCCCAACTGTTCTATTAACAGTTGTTATTTTACCTGCCTCAGTCACTTCCTCTGGCAGCTCATTCTGCATAGATACCACCCTTTGTGTAAACATGTTGTTCCTCAAGTTTCTACTCAATCTTTCCCCTCTCAGCTTAAACTTAATCCCCCTAGTTCTTGATTCCTCAACCTTGGGAAAAATATCCAAGCATTTACCCGATCTATGCCTGTTATGATTTTATATACCTCTATCAGAGCACCTCGCAGTCCCTGTCCACTCTCTCCCTACAACCCAGTCCCTCATAACTTGGCTGCATCCTTCTACATCCTGATGCTAGACTATCAGATTTTTGTATAACTCAACTCTGGGAAAAATTCCTTGGACTCCTGTTCAAAAGATTCCATTCACTGGAGTCAGACTAGGTCACCCTTAATCTGAAAGATTAGCTCAGTTTCTCTCTCTTCAGACACTGCACGACCAGTTGATCATTTTTAGCATTCTCTGTATTTTCATCTGTCTTCAGCCTATTTGCCAACTCCTTCATCCAGGAGTTCCTACAATTCTCATGCCCACCCATTCTGTCCCCTTGTGGGTGTGTGTACAGCTTCCAAACCATCTCATCTTTAAAAAGATGCCTGCTATATTTTTATGTCCTGGTCCTTGACTCTACCAACATGACAGCTAGCCTCACTTCACCAAAATTAACTGGTTTCTGTTGTTAGCTGAGTGAGCCTTAACAAACTGTGATGTCACATACCAGCCGCTGTTGTTCCAACAGTAAATCAGCTTCCTCCTTTTCTCTCCGGTACTGGGTCTCTAGTTCTTGAAGCCTAAGAAACAATCCAATAAATAAAATATGGGTGCCAGCCCAACCCAAAACTTAACTAAGTTTTTTGTAAACAAGGACTATTTTCATGGAATAAAGCCAGATTATTTTCTACAAACAAACTCATAAATTAATACTACCATTCCAAAAAAAAATGTAATTGAACATAGACTATTACGTGGGACTAAATGCAGCTGCTGACATTTGATGGGTTGTACAAAGAACTTTACAGTTAAACCCTCTCTGGACACCATTATTCTTCCACAATCCTCAGTTACCTTTGTTCCATCTCCTGCTTCATGTCAATGCCCTGCTTCTCCAGCAGTTCTCGCTGGGCAAAAGCCCAGTCCACAGGCTCAACTGGTGTTTCTGCACAAGGCGTCTTGTCGCGCTCTTGACGTGCTTGTTCAGGGTGATTGAAACGGAAAACGTGGCTCTTCCCCATGATAATACGGTTTCCTTTGAAGGCAAGAAATGAAAAAAAAAATTCATCACCATGATTGTAAGGAAGTTACAGTAATTGCCTAAGATTTTCGGCATCTGTCCTTTTTGAAAGTCCATTATTCAGCAGTGATTAAATGTGGTCTCCTTCAGGCTGGACTCTGCTATAGCTGGAATACTATGTCTAGTTTCGAATCCCAGATGAAGGGCGGTACTCCTTTGTCCAAGGAAATGGAAGAGCTCTACGCCGATTGGAAGGCTGAGCAATGACAGAAGTCCCTTCCTTTAAAGTCTGATCAATGCAACACACACAAATGCTGGAGGAACTCAGCAGGTCAGGCAGTATCTATGGAAATGAATAAACAGTCAACGTTTTGTGTCGAGACCCTTCTTTAGGACTGGAAAGGAAGGGGGAAGATGCCAGAATGAAAAGCTGGGGGAAGAAGGAAGATAGATAGGAGGTATTAAGTGAAGCCAGCTGGGTTGGAAAGGTAAAGGGGGGGGGGGAGAGAGGAAAGAATCTGATAGGAGAGGAGAGTGGACAATAGGAGAAGGGGAAGGAGGAATGGACTCAGCGTGAGGTGACAGGCAGGTGAGAAGAGGTAGGAGACAGAGTGGGGAATATAAGAAGAGGGGAGGGGGAAGTGTGATCAAAGTATTGAACAGGAAGGGTAAAGAAAGACTTGCACCTGTTGAGCACTGTCAGGGCATCTCAAAGTGCTGACAGCTAATAAAATATTTTCCAGGTGACTCATTACTGTATTGTGGAATATAAAGCAACAGATCTGTACATAGCAAGCTCCCATAAACAGAATACCATTATGATTTCAGTAGAACTTAGTTTTAATGATACTGTTTGAGGAATATGCTGGCTGAGACACTGAGGAGCGTTCTGCTGCTCTTCTTCAGAGTGAAGTTGTGTCTACCTGGGAGGGCAGTGAGCTTTTAGTAGAGCTACTAGGACTTGATGTTTCAATCCCTATAGTAAGTCAGCACTCTCGATGTTGGCAGTGGGCTTGGAGTGGTGACAAGGAGGGAGGGTAGGTACGTCATCGAGGTCATCAGGTGGGCACCCTCCTTCTTTGATGTTTCGTTGATAAGTCCACGACGTCTCCAGGGGGCTCAACAGTGCTACCTGGCGTCCCAGATACACCCCCCTCAGATCCATACCCTCCTGTCTTCATCTTGCAGCCCAGTTGTTGTCTTTCCTTTTAATCCAAATCCAATTGCTGCTTTCTTGAATTAATATCTTATCTAAAAGACAACATCTTCAACAACATAGCACTCCCTCAGTGTTGTCTGGAACTTCAGTCCTTCAAAACTATGAGTTGAACCTATAGGTTCTGACTGAGATAAGAATGCAACCACTGAGCCACAGCAGAGACACACAGTGAAAATGAAAAGCCTATTGCTCTTACAAATAGTCAGGGCCAAAAGTGAGCAATCTTATGAGCAGCACTCAGTGACCTGAAATTATATGAATCATGATAAGACTATTAGACGTTACTGCAGAATTACTCCTGAGACAACAGTAAGGAAGGCAAATGCAATACTAGTATTTATTTCGAGAAGGCTAGAATATAAAAGCAGGGATATAATGCTGATGATTTACAAGACATTGGTCAGACCACATTTGGAGAATTGACGAAGGTTAACGAGAATGATCCCAAGGATGAAAGGGTTAATGCACAAGGAGCATTTTATGGTTCTGGGCCTGTACTCACTGGCATTTAGAAGAATGAGGGGTGAATCTCATTGAAACCCGCTGGATACTAAAAAAGGCCTAGAGTGGACGTGGAGAAGATGCTTCTAAAAGTATGAGTGTTCAGGACCAGGTGGCAGAGACTCAGAATAGAGAGATGTCCCTTTAGAACAGTGATGAAGAACAATTTCTTTAGCCAGAGGATGGTGAGTTTGTGGAATTCACTGCCACAAATAGCTGAGGAGGGCAAGACATTGTGTATGTTTAAAGCGGAGGTTAATATGCTCTGATTGGAAAGGGTGTCAAAGACAGCAGGGAGAAGACAGGAGAGTGGGTTTGAGGGGGAAAATAAATCAATTGTGATCAATTGGTGGAACAGACTCAACGGGCTGAGCAGCCATATTTTGCTCCTATGTCTTGTAGTCTTATGATAGAGCTATGTAAAGTTAAGAGGGCCATAGTCAGGTAGATAGCAAGAAACTTCTCTACATGCACAGGTGTTGAACACCAGAAGGTACAAGTTAATGTGAAGGGTAAGAGGTACAGAGGAGATATGAAGAACATTTTTTTTTCACACCAGGGATGCAATCTGGAACACTCTGCCTGAGAAGGTGTTGGACACAGGTGCTCCCACAACACTTAGACTGGGTTAGCACTAGAATTGCAAAGGCATAATAAGCTACGATGCAAGTATTGTAACACGAAATAGAATAGACATTAATTGATGCCTAGCATTGACAAGGTGGGCCAAAGGGCCTGTATCCATGAGGTATTATTCTATGACCCAAAATGCGGCCATGATACGCACCTGATCTAAGAACAGTTGGTTCAGTCACTTGCTTTCCATTGAGGTATGTGTCTGCTCCTTCACATGGTTCAAGAATGACAATCACTATAAAGCAAAAGAAAAGTACTGAGAGGTTTGATCGTGCTGCTTAACTGTACAAATCACCCTGCGGCTTCAGTTGGTCTCCATGCTCCCCCTGCAGTCCACACGGATGAGTGCAGCTTCCAGCATGCACGTTGGCCTTGCTTGACAAATTCTCCTGCTCACGTGCTTACCTTTTAGAAAACTGAAGCTAGATTTTAAGCTTTCTTAATTATATCATTTAGTGAATATGTTACTGGGCTAAAATCAAAAGAAAATGCTCAGTAAGATACCATGAGGACATGTTCATTAAAGCACACAACCATAAAAAGCTGATATTAGTAAAGTAATCATGATGCTGTTAAACTGTCACAATATTATAACTAGCTCAGTATTATCCTTCAGTGCATCTTAAATTTCAAGAAGGCTCATTGAAATGATCCAGAAATCTCTGGAGATGTAAACAAGAAGCTAGAACAAAGCTCGAGAGAAGTAAGTTGAAATCCCATTTAGAGCTAAAGAGATTAAAGGCTGTTAAAATAAAGGCTGTGGAATTTAAAGTAGGACAATTAGTGACTATTAAATTACTACATTGTCATTAAAATCCATCCCATTCCTTTATGTCCTTTAGGGAAAAAATCTACTATTAACCGCTACGTGACTCTAGTTGTAATTAAATCTCAACTACCCTCTGAAATAGAGTAGAAATCCACTTACTCCTGCCCCAACAATTGCATCACAAGGTTAGCAAAAGTTTCAGTGGCACCTCAACATCATCTTCCTACAAGTACATAGGGGATTAATGTTGGCTATGGCATTAAGATGCACATGAAAAGCAGCCAAAAGGCCACTGAGTGACTAATTCCATCGCTCACGCAGCACAAAAGTTTGAGTGGACTTCTGCGGGCTGCTTTTCTTTGAATACAAAGCAATATCAAAAGTGAGGACCTTCAGTCCAAATTAGAACTTCTCTCAAACATAGGATTAAAATTTAAGGTATTCACACCAAACACAGCCTGTATCACAGCAGATAAATTGATGTTTCACATGAATATGTAACTCGTAGGTTAAAGGATCATTTGGCTGAAACTCAAGAAGTTACCTTGGTCAGTATTAGAGCATATTCTGGACTTAGGAGGTATAACAAAATATTAACTTCAGCAACCAAACTTTAGATCTGAACATGGACTGTAGATTAAATTTTAAATGTAGCTCTGGAAATAAGTTTCTAGAGCTGTGAAAACAGTTAATTGAAAAACCAGACAATGTTGATTAACATTGTCTGGAATGTGGGTGTGAAGAAGGAGGTGTGAAAGTTATATGTAATTCAGAGGAAGCATTGTAGATACATTGTAAATATAGAGTTATTCCTTGATCTTTAGCATATGAAATGTCATGTAATGTTGGATCAAACAGGCCTTTTCCTCAGAAAGGGTCTCGATATGATGCCTGCTGAGTTTCATTTTGTTGAATAAAGGACTACTTCATATCTACCAGCTGCGTCTCTCCGCTGGCTTTATTCACGTTACAAATCCCTACAAATGCAGTCAGAGTGCTCTACCTTCACCTGATGACTTGACATCACTGCGGAAGATGCAATGCTCTTCTTTGATGAAATGTCCACTTAGTACAATATCCTGCCGGCGTTCTGCATCTTCACGCCCAACTCTGAGGAAAGAGATTGAATTGTTTTAAAGACATGAAAATATCACTGAACAGCATATTAAAAATTAGGTCCACTGTGAAGTTCAGGCGCTTAATTAAAATGGGTAAAAATATTATTCACAGTAGCTGACAATATATGACTGAGTGTATTTATGCTTGAAATGTGGCCAAACAAAAAACATGAGGGTTGAATGTCCATCTCTTGTCACATCTTTGACCCAAAACACTGAATTAGTGGAAGCAGCTATAGAGGATCTCTTAGATTTTCACGGAAGCTATGTGAGGCCGAGAAAGAACCACAGAGCCACTGGAAATTACCGGTGTGTGTATGTGTACATACAGCCTTCGAAATCAAAGACAGAGAACTGTAAGTACAATCAATGGAAAAGTCAAGGAAGGTAGCTACCCGTATTTCCTATATAAATTCAAGTCAGGGCCCTTATCCAACTATGGTACGTTTCTTTGTATTTGTCTAATAGTCTAGTAATACCGTGGTGATGTAGTATTATGGAAAGAAATAACAGGCACTGACAGTGTCCTGATAGTACAGCCAGATGTCATAATACTGTTTGCAGAAAAGTGGAGAGTTCATTTGCTCTGATCAATAGTCAGTCCCTACTCATATTACTTGGTATGTTGCCATGTACATTGCCTTTGTAGGACTATCAGACATCACAGATCAGAGAACCTGGAGGAAAATCATAACGAAACTAAAAGAATTGCATGCTTTTTCCTTAAAAAGTGTTGTAATGTTCTCAATTGTATATATAAATAAAATATTGGAAATGAGAAGTTAAATTGAGTGATAGTCAATAATATTCACTCAGTGAGTGAAGAGCCTGTCTGTTTTCTGCCGCAAAGACAACAAATTCTGTGGCATATGCCGGTGATATGAAACCTGATTCTGAAAGAAGGTAGTGTTCTATGAAGCTGGAATATTAGACACCCAAAGGTGCCGTTGTTGGGATGGGGTGGGCTGATTATGAGAACTTACATGATGAAATCTTCTGAAACACATTCAAATGCAGTTAGAAACCCTGGTGATGACAATGTGCACAATTGCTACTGTGTGCAGATATAATTAATTGCTCATAAGTAGTTATGAGACATGACAGACATCCGATAAATTCAAACTTGCATAATCTGAGACACCCAGGTAGAACTGAACCGAATAAGCAATCAAGGCATTTGCAAAAACAATATTAATCAGTTAACTTCTCCATAAACTGGAATTTCTAACTTAAACATTGGTTTATATATGATTAAAGTTCCTGTTTAAAGTTATGTGGAGAGATTTTCAGAATCCAAGAATGTCTTGATAACTTTCATCAACTAGAAATAGCACTTGTTCTATTCAAATACAATAAATTCTATATAGAGTGTGTACCTGAGAGAAGGGATCAATCAGTTTGAACCTCCTAAAAAGTGATAAATCAGTTGTTGCATCCAAGAAGTAATACAGTCTAGCTGCAAACTGCTAAAAATTGTTACAGGTAAACAAATGTTGCATTCTAGACATTACTTTCAAAGAATAAGATTAGTTCATTGAGTTCGCTTTTGTGCTGCCTTGATAGATAAGTAGAAGATAGTCTATTGTCAGCATGCAATCATATTTATGTACATGCTTGTCTTTTGTAAAAATGTGTTAGCTAGGCATTTTAAACTTAATATATACATGAAGTGATGCTTGTACTGCACTTAGTTGAAAGCTTAAGGAGCCATGTAAGCAATTAACCAAGTAGTATTTGCTGTTTGCTTCCCAGGTACATTGCTAAATGCTCACCAACCTCAGACCAAGTTAGTCATTCACAGAGGCATTGGGAATGATCCAAAGACATCACGAGTTGTATAAGTGCCAAACATCTGCTTTCAGGATGAGTCATTAACGTTTCTGGCTCCTGTTCATGCTGCCATTGCTAATTCCTGACGATTTAAATTCACCTCATAATATGCTACAGGCTATCAATTCTGCAAATGGCCAATGTTTCAACACAGGAGCAAAATAGATCATTTGAAATAGATTGTGGGGGACATTTATTGGTCCTCTTGGGCCTCTTTGGCAAGCAAGTAACTGAAATGATCTGGAGCAAGAGGGTTATTAAAGCACCACAAAAGTAGCAGTCCACTCGGTCCAAGGTTACATAAAACCCCACAGTAATTACATGATGGAAAAGGCTGGGTGGCTCCAACAGTCCATGTTGGTATTCATCTCTTATAGGAACAGAATAATAATAATAGTATTAACTCGATTTATATAGCACCTTTCATACATTAAGATGCAGGCTCAAAATGCTTTACATAGATTGTAAAGATAAATCAACATAATCATAAAAATATCAGACAAAATTAAAAATCAAAAGTAAAGACAAACATTACGTATAATAGAATGTAATTGAATATACCAAATTATATAAGTATAATCAACTTCAGCAGGTCTTAAGTTATCTTATAAGTAGGCCAAATTTTAAAATGTAGAAGTGTTGTGAAACATTCTAAAGTACTAGCCTGGCGTATCTCAGTTGATAGAGTAGTCCAGATTTTTGGTGCATAAGAGCAAAAGGCTGCATCACCAGGTTTTATATAAAGACCCAATTTTACATGCTCATCTTGTTCCTATATTTCTTGGTCCTTCTTGTCAATTTATTCTGGTGTTAACACTGTCACTGCTACAGTAACAAACAACAGTAGTGTTGCTACAGTATTGCACCACTTTATTTACTTTGGTGTCTTCACTACAGGAGTTTCGACTGCCTGCAGTCCTAAAGCTCTTACATTTAATCTATTGCCACTTTATCTGCACATCTCAAAAGTTGGAATAAGTTTGACCTCACTGAAACTTTTGACAGAGGTTCTGGGTTACATGTTTTTACTTAACAAGTTTTGCTTCAGGTCTGCAAAACAAGAATCTTTCAATTTGATAAGTACTTTGCCGGGGCGTTTGGCTGCTTATGTCCACTATGTCTGTGTAACCTCTTCTGCATCAAGGATAGAAATTTGTAAGGACAATGAATGGAAAATCAAGGAAGTTAGCTCTGTGAATAACCACCCTTTCCAATTAAATAATTCAAAATGAGTCACTGCTGCCAGTCTGCCACTGGACACACATCCAGAACATTAGGCTTTGCTCTACTCCTTCTACAGGAAGCACCATACAAACCAGAATGCAAAAGAAGTGATCCAAAATTGAGTGAGTCCGCACCTTGTGATCCCATCTTTGATATAGTACAGAAGGCACTCAGACATCAGAGGATCTTCGTTCAAGTTCACCAGATGAGGAGTCTACAAGGGAAGATTAGATAATGTTACAGGAAGCCGGGACTGCTGCTCCTGAAGAATGTGGGGCCTGATCTCATTTATTTACTTTGGTGTCTTCACTACAAGAGGTCCCCCAGTGAAATGAAAAACAATTAACATCCAGCTCCATTAACGTCTATCTGGAAGATTGCCGTGCAGTCCCGCAGCAGAAATGAAATGACTACATAAACCCTTAAGATGGCACCACTGAGCAACCTTTCAATTTGGTGACTAATGCCAATTATATTGCGGGCCCTTTTGTCAACAAGTACTTGGCCAGTGAATTTCTTATCCTTTGGGAAACAAAGATGAGTCAAACACAGTTCGCACTGTTTGTTCATTGGTTCTTTAGTCATTTTGTTGAATCTTACAAAGCATGGCAAGATTTACTAATGATCAGTCTTTGTCCCACTCAATCTGTACATGCCAAGGATGCTAGTATTCAATGTGCCACTCCCTGCCTATTTCACCTGATAACACTTTGGTTCAGTCAGTTTTCAAGCATTGTTTTCTTGTTCTGGTTACCATATTGCAGGTCTAATGTGGAGCCTTTGGAGAACAGATTCACCGGGATGTTGTCTGGATTACAGAGCATTAGCTATGGGGAGAGATTGGACAAACTTGGATTGTTTTTTCTGGAGCATTGGAGGCTGAGAGAGAAACTGATAGAAGTACATAAAATATTCAGAGGCCTAGATTGGGTAAATAGTCCGTCCTTCTTTTTCCCAGGGTGGAAATGTCAAATACTTGAAAGCATAGGTTTACAGTGACGGAGAAAGTTTAAAGGAGAACTACAGAAGTTTTTTTTTAAATCAAAAAAAAGAAGTGGTAGGTGTCTAGATTGTACTGATAGGGAAAATAGTGGAGGCAGATGGGATAATATTTAAGAGGCATTTAGACAGGCCGGAATTGAAAGGATAAAGATCATGTGCAGACAGCTTGGATAGCTAGGAT
This sequence comes from Mobula birostris, assembly GCF_030028105.1. Lineage (NCBI taxonomy): Eukaryota > Metazoa > Chordata > Chondrichthyes > Myliobatiformes > Myliobatidae > Mobula > Mobula birostris. Next base: position 85,562,752 of record NC_092373.1, read on the forward strand.
TGACATTTTGATCAGCTCAGATCTCATGGGCCAAAGGACTGTTCCTGTGCTGTACTGTTCCGTGTTTTGTTTCAGAATCCTGAGTAAAGGGATATCGACATCACCAGGACCATTTTCAGAAAGAAAACGTGGGTCAGAATGTGGACCATCTTGATGTTTATGGATTCATTCTTTGAGCTCAAAAACCAGGTGCTGTGTTCCTGCTATTTAAGTTTCAATGGCTGATATTTTGATGCAGTCATGCACAATGAAGCATCACACACCCACACTCAGACACACATACCCACACCCACTCTCTCTGACACACACACACACACACATACACCCCTTGCCTGAATTTACATTCATCATCCATAGAACTTAATGCGACTCAGTGGGAAGATATATAGTGACAGTTAACTCCATGCAACAGTTCACTAGGATAAGGTTGATCACTGACAGGAAACCCAAATGTTAACACTCATAGGCGAGGCAGCAAAGAAATGATGGAGCATACCTTACCTATTCCAGAATGCATTGTCAAAACAATGCATCCTCCACTGCGCAAACACATTCTCAGCAGTGGCACTTGGGAGAGTAATAAACCACCCAAATGGCATTTCAATATATTTTACACAATACAAGGATTATTATCACTTGCTGATGGATTGATATTGATTGGATGAAAACAGCAACATGCATACACTACTCCATGAAGGATTGCATACGAACTTTACCAGGGGATTTAAAACACTGCTATAATACTTCACTGCTCCTCCCACCCCAATCCTGAGTAAAGGGAATCTGTTGAAGATATGTTGCTTTTCAAACAAACTGGAGGAGATGTGAAGGCTCCTTTACACACAATTTGACATGATATAACGGGCAGTTCAGGAACTTATGATAGGAAAATACTTGGTTGTAACTTTCCACAAGGAATTGGATATCTACTTGAGGAAGAACTAATTCCAGAACGGTGGGGAAAGAGTGCTACCAAGATGTTAGCTCTTCCCAAGAGTTGTCACAGATCAAGTGGTTTGCTCCTTCAATATACAGTGCCTATAAAAAGTGTTCAACTTCCTCCCCAGCACCCACCCCCTCCAGAAAGTTTTCATGTTTAATTGTTTTACAACACTGAATCACAGTGTATTTAATTTGGCTTTTTTGACACTGATCAACAGAAAAGTGACTCCTGTCAAAGTGAAAACAGATCTCTACAAAGTGATCTAAATTAATTTCAAATATAAAACACAAAATAATTGATTGCATAAGTATTCACCCCCTTAATATGGCACACCAAATCATCACTGGTGCAGTCAATTAGTTTTAGAAGTCATATAATTAGTTAAATGGAGATCACCTGTGTGTAGTCAAGGTGTTCCAATGATTGTAGTAAAAACACATTTGTATCTGAAAAGTCCAACTATTGGTGAGTCAGTGTCCTTGCAAAAACTACATCATGAAGACAAAAGACTTCCAGCAACTCTGGGAAAAGGTTATTGAAAAGCACAAGTCAGGAGATGGATACAGGAAATTTTCCACATCACTGATTATCCCTTGGAGTACAGTTAAGCCATTCATCAAGAAATGGAAAGAATATGGCACAGTTGTAAATCTGCCTAGAGCAGGCCGTCCTCAAAAACTGAGTGACTGTGCAAGAAGGGGACCAGTGTGGGGGGCCACCAAGAGACCATGACAACTCTGGAGGAGTTAAAAGCTTCAGTGGCTGAGATGAGAGAGACTTGTCTATATGACAACTGTTGTCTGGGTGCTTCACCAGTCGCAGTTTTATGGGAGAGTGGCAAAGAGAAAGCCACTGTTGGGGAAAAAAAAACTCAACATGATATCTCAGCTAGAGTTTGCCAGAAGGCATGTGGGAGAGCTTGAAGTCAGCTGGAAGAAGGTTCTATGGTCTGACAAAACCAAAATTGAATTTCTTGGCCATCACACTAAATGCTATGTTTGGTGTAAGCCAAACACCACACATCATCAAAAACACACCATCCCCACCATGAAGGATTGTGGTGGATGCATCATGCTGTGGGGATGTGTCACTGCAGCAGGCCCTGGAAGGTTTGTGAAGGTAAAGGGTAAAATGAATGCCGCAAAGTACAAGGAAATCCTGATGCAGTCAACAAGAAAACTGCGACTTGGGAGAAGATTTGTCTTCCAGCAAGACAATGACAGCAAGCGTAAAGCCAAAGCTACGCAGGAATGGCTTAAAAACAACAAAGTTAATGTCCTGTGGTGGCCAAGTCAGGGTCCAGACCTCAATCCAATTGAGAATTTGTGGCTGGACTTGAAAAGGGCTGTTCATTCACGATCCCCATGTAATCTGACAGAGCTTGAGCAGTTTTGTAAAGAAGAATGGGGAAAAATTGCAGGGTCCAGATGTGCAAAGCTGATAGAGACCTATCCACACAGACTCAAGGCTGCAATTGCTGACAAAAGTGCACCTACTAAATACTGACTTGAAGGGAGTGAGTAATTATGCAATCAATTATTTTATGTTTAATAATTAATAAATTTAGACCAATTGGTAGAAATATGTTTTCACGTTGACAGGAAAGAGTCTTTTCTGTTGATCAGTGTCAGAAAAAACAAATTAAATCCACTGTGATTCAATGTTGTAAAACAATAAAACATGTAAACTTCCTGGGGTGTGGCGGGGGGGTTTGGTGATACTTTTTCTAGGCACTATACATCATGTCCTAGTCTTCAGCTGTCTTGAGTTCACTCAAGTAACTATTGTGAATGCAGGAACCTGAAAAATTCTGATGTTTGAGTATCTAAGCTGGGCAATGATTTGCCACACTTTCTAGCACATATGAATGGGTAACAAACAGCCCTCAGAAACACTGGCTGATGCTGCTGTTATCTTGAATAAGGATTATAGCTTTCAGTGTAATTGTTGTTGCCCTGAATGAGACTGACTCCGGATGGATTAGGAATCACATTAGTGATGTTCATGGCTTGGTATCACACTACAGAGTGATAGTTCACAATCAGGGTGCTGGAAACATTCCAGTTTTGATACTCCAGTCTACCCTCTGGAGTTCCTGTATGTGAGGCCTATTCTTTAAAGAGGGATAAGTCACTACCATCAGTAGGATTAATATTGTTCAGCTTCATCAGACACCTTCAAGCAAACTGCTCTTATTCAAGAATAATCTGAGCACTTAAAAGTCAAAGACTTGTGGCTGAGGTGTTGCACTGACCATTTTTGTTTCTCAGGTTGAGATTTCTTCTGGAATATCTCCTTGGGTCTCAGTAAGATGGTAGTAAGACTCGGTTACACTAGAAACCCAGCTCAGGCCAAGCCTATACTGAGGTGTTAAATGTTTTAATTATCTCTAACAATGCCAACAAAATTTCAGGAGGTATGCTGGTGATATTAATCCTGACTTTGATTCTGAATCTGAATACTTTTCAGTGTTGGGGTGGGATGAGAAGTTATATGGGAAAGGAATATGTTGGAAGGTACATCTACCCTTCATTTTTAAAGTTGTTTTTCTTTAGAGATATAGCACTGAACAGACCCTCCCAGCCCTTTGAGCCTCGAAGCCAGCATCTCCCGATTTTAACCCTAGCCTAATCACAGGACAATTTACAACGACCAATTAACCTACTAATCAGTATGTCTTTGTACTGTGAAAGGAAACGGAAGGAAATCCTTACAGAGGACGCCGGGATTGAACTCCAAACTCCGACACCACTAACTGTAATAGCGTCATAATAACTTCATTTGCCCTATTGCAGTGATGATACCAGTCTGCCCCTTAGATCGAAGAGCAGACAATCTAACATACACCTCACTGTTCATGACATCAGTCACCCATCTCTGTGCAGGCATCCAAGGTGCAGCAAACCACATTGGGCTAAAGGTGACAGTGTAGGGTAAACTGTGGGAGTTGAGACTTTTTGTGCATTGATGAGTTTGCTGGGAAACACTCTCCAATAATGTGATTAGGACCTCTGCTGACAGCTCATTTACTCTCCGTGCAAATGCGGGATTCAAAGGTATTCAAAATGGAAACCAAATTGTCAGTATAAAAGCAGAGCAGAAACACAAAGAGAAATGTGGGGTGCAGAGAGAAGCTGTATTTGTGCGCAGGTAAAGGGATACAGAACATGTGGCGTAGAAGGCTAAATACCTAGGCAATTTTAGCTTTTGGGGAACTCAATGGATTTGTTAAATAGATAAGTTTGTTAAATGAACCGACTGCAGCAGGGTTTTGTACTGAAAGGCTTGATGGATTATGCATCATCTCCTCGTGCTGCAGTCCCTCATGAACTCTTAGCTGACATTTATGGGGGTAGTCAGAGAAGGCGACAAAGGGATTAAGGGGAGCCGGAAAGAAAAGGAGAGAAGATCATTGGGTCAGAAGGAGAAAGTGGGAAGAAATGAATGAGTAGAAAATGGTTGGAAAGCAAATGTCCAGAACAAGAGGAAAGTGGAGGGAGTGGAGGGAGTGGGAGGGGCAGAAAGAAGTAAAACGGGACCAGGGAAGGGAGAGAAAAGAAGGCAGGATTATTGTGTGGGAGGAGTTGGGTGTAAAATTTGACAAACTTACAATCTTTTCATTAAAGAAACTGGGCCATTAAAGAGAGGGAAGTGATGCTGAGAAACTAATCAGAACCAGCAATCATATCAGGGATTCCATCTCATAAGTGACAAATCAAACCAAGTCAAAGAAGGAACAACACTTCACACACATGGTCACCCCAAACCAACCTCCTTGGGAGAGAATACCCCCAGAGACTCCAGAAACATCTGAGCAGCTCTTCTATGTTCAATCTAACAAGAATGAATAAATTGCAGGGTGAGCAGGAATTAGGAAGCGGGTGGGGGGGGGGGTTGAAACAATGGGAAAGGTAGGGGAGATAACAAAAACAAATGACACTGGTGTACAAATGAGAAAGCAGCAACTGTTGGAAGTTAGATAGTGGTGTACTGCTGACTATAGTTAAATCAAATGTGTTTTACACCCACTCATTTACTGGTAACAGATGCCTGTGTTTTGGAGTCTTGAGTTTCTGATCGGCATTCTTCTGACGCCTAACATGTTACCTCAATATGTACCTCAGAAAATTTCTCTCAGCATTACCATGAAGACAGTCTATTTCCAACCACCACTTCATTGCACATCTATCTATTTGTCAGCTCACCTTCTGGTGAAATCCTCATCTGTGTCTTCATTACAACTGGTTAACTATACCAATGCTTTCACTCAACCTACAAGTAAACTTCATATTGCTAAAACATAACTGCCCATGTTTCAGGAGGCACAAATTGCATTTTGTCCATTACTACTATCCTTACTCACCTGTATAAGCTCTTGGTTTATAATGCTTTGAATTAAAATCCTCACTTTTATTTTCAAATGGTGTCCTGCCTCCATATCTCCATAATTTCTCCCAGTTCTACAACTTCCTGTAAGATCTCCACTCCACCTGACCATCCCAGATCTCACCAGCTCATCACTGTCTGTATGTCCTCAGCTATCAAGTCCCTAACCTGTGGAATTCCCTTTATAAACATGTCGTCCTGAGAAACAAACTCTCTTCTACTCTAATATCTCCTCCGAGAGGAACATTTGAATATATTGTTTCATTAAGAAATAAATGCAAATCAATTATCCTTGAACTGTATGTAGAAAACTTGATAAACCAATCAAATGTTCAGGTTTGGTGCGACAGTAAATAAAACCACAACTTATTTCAGAAACATGTGATTAAAAACTCTACTTCAGCATTTGTATAAATATAACTTCCTGAAACTTCAATACAATATTTAATAGGTATCATCCTAAAAGCAGATATCAAACTAAGATTCTACATGTCTTTGAATGAATGTTGAAAGACAATTAAAAGATAATTAATTGTCTTAGCCAACATTCATCGTTCAAACATAACATAATAGTTGGTCATTCAATTCATCCCCTTTACCTATTGTGGGTATCTGCTACCATGTTACAACAAGTGAGAACAATGACTGTAAATGGCAAGCTTTGGACATATGGACTGCTGGTGTGCTTCTCACTGACATAGAACAGCCAGATACATTTTTGTAACCTCTATTCAGAGTTGCACAACAATGAGATTTATGATGTCTTTTCTTAACTTGTGAGAGGAAGCTCTCATCAGCTTTATGAACAGATATTATAGAGCATGGGACATTTTCCCAACCAACAAGGGGTTCACCAAAAACATCCATTCCTAACCATCATTTAGCAGCACATCTCTGGGTAATTAAGCAGAAATGGTTAATTCAATCTTTTTTGGATCAAACATACCTTCTTAGGAGAGAAAACGCCCAAGGTACCACCATCTTCACGCATGGCCACTCCCATCTCTGCAAGCAATGCCTCTCTGAAACATAAATTCAAAGCTGTTGAGTATTTACCACAACGCTAAACAGTACAGTAACGGATTTTGGCTGTTGACTCCAGTTCAAGAGGAGGTACATGGCGGCTGGATGAATTTCTGTAATACTATCTGCAGAACCACTGGCAGTCTGCAGTAACGCAGCATTACCCACAAGCAATTGATGGGAGGGAAACCCATGGACAGGCTGTCTGAGAGCAGCTTTGCAGAGAAATAAAGGTAAAAATCAGCCAAGATTATGAAGCATACAACCATTTGTATGCACAGGGTTGGTGTGAACTTACTGGGCCATTGACCGTGCTGTATCACTATTAAGAATATCAGAAGCATATAGGATCAGATCTGAGTCATTTCTTCTTGTCTTCACCATCTCATCAGATCATGGGCTTAGACTCAGCTGGAGACCTGCCCACATTCTTAGTGGTTCCCCTTTCTCTGGATAGACAAGAGATAATGGTTTTGCCGGCAATACCCCACTTCTCATAAATAACTCAAAAAAAAGTAGTGTGAGTCGGAGAGTGCAGGGAGAAGAATTAAAGGCTCGTCCTACTAAAGGAAACATTTAACTGGTTGTTCTTAACAAAGCTGCAGGGCTGTCTTCCCAAGTTAATTCCTCTTGTGATTTGTGTGCACACTGATTGGTCAATATTTCAGCATTTAATTGAAGCAAGAGCAGGAGAAGTCTCAGCTCTACAACAGTGATCCCTAGGAAAGCATATTGATTATAATGTCCCAACATTTAATGCAATTGTGCCCATCACAGTTAGCTAACTCATCAGAAAGGTGTGGCCCAAAGAACAAACCTTGAGTCTATGTTTATTGGTTGATTTACCAACTAAGCAGTTGAAAACTGCACATGAACCCCTTGCTGGTTTGATGAAACCATATTGGTGAAAATAACGTATTCGGCAGTGACTTTACCTTTCCATTCTTATAGCTTCTGTTCGGCGCAGTTTCTCCTCCCATGTTTCATTCAGTTCAGCGATTATTTTCTCTGTCTCCTGTTGACATTAAGCATAGATGTCAATATCAGTTTTTCAAAAATACCTTAACAGAAGGATAAGGGTGCTTATAAGTAAGCCAGGAAGCAGCTCCCCTTTGAAAGGCAGGGATTTTCCAAATGGCCAGTGGAAATCCCTAATGGTTCAAATCGAAACAGATGGTTCAACCAACATTTTGTGTGGCAGCTGAAACTAGAGTCATCTGTTTATATTTTGCACAGAGAGGTAAGACTTCTATTCAGAAAACCTCCGTAAACATGAGAGAATATATAATGAAGCAAGGCACTGTGACACAGCTGGTGGAGCTGCTGCTTCACAGTTGGCAGAGACCCAGGTTTGATCCTGACCTTGGCGCAGTCTGCGTGGAGTTTACATGTTCTTCCTGTGACCACATGGCTTTCCCCAGATGTTCTGGTGTCCTTCCATGCCGCAGAGACATGCAGATTAGGAGGTTACCGGCCAATGCAAATTGTCCCTAGTGTGTAGGTGATTAGTAAATTCTGGGAGGAAGTCCGGTGAAGAGAATGTGGGGAGAATAAAATGGGATTAATGTAGCATTAGTGGAAATAGGTGAACAAATCAACAGAATATATGTCACTTGACTTACTTCATACTACTCTATAATCTAGAAACACAGATACAGCAGTAGATTTGTGGTGCAAAAATATTCGGCCATTCAGTGGCTGTTGGGCTGTTGTCACACATTACTGGATCTATCCCATAAACCATAATACTTCAATTAAGAAAATATTGCCATTCTAAGTAAAATTAATAACTGACATCGTTTCTGACAGCGCACAGATCGCAGGTCGGCGGTGCTCATTTAAAAGGAGAGCTTCATGGGGTTTCAGTGTCATTCCAGTGGCCCAATCAGCAGCTGGAGCAGTGTAGAGAGGAGTAACTAAAAGTACAGAAGGGACAAGCGGAGCAGCCATTGTTGGGAATGGGCCAGTGGTGAGACTGGAGGGTCTGGCATTGGATCAAAGGAGGCTTCAGCTCGGAAGAGGCATTGGCTCTGGGTAAGTTGTCCAGGTAAATTTCCGTTAAGTTTCCCTTTTTGCTGACTGTGTCAGGGGTACTTAGTGTAGTTTAAATGGCTGTTGTGTGTTCTTCATGCTGGATGTTGAAGTCCTGGGAGATCCAGAGTCTCCCAGGGAACTACATCTGCATGAAGTGCATCGGCTGCAGCTCCTTGAAGACTGTGTCAGGGATCTGGAACAGCAGCTTGTATGGGAGAGTGAGGAAATCACCAATCAGAGTTACAGGGGAGTAGTCACCCCTGAGGCAGGTAGCAGGGTAACTGTTAGGGGAAGGAATGGGAAAGTGAATAGGCAGTTAGTACAGAGCACCCCTGTGGCCATTCCCCTCAATAATAAGCATACCGTTTTAGATATTGTTGTGGGGGATGACCTCCCAGGGGAATGCCACGGAGACAGGGTTACTGGCACTGAACATGGATCCGTGGTGCAGAAGGGAAAGAGGGAGAAGAGGGGAACGGTAGTGATGGGGACTCAATAGTCAGAGGAACAGACAGGAGATTCTGTGGGCGTGAACGGGGGCTCCCGAATGGTATGTTGTCTCCCAGGTGCCACAGTCAGGGACGTAACGGACCTTGTCCACAGCATTTTGGAGGGGGAGGGAGAGCAACTAGATGTCTTAGTACATATTGGCACCACTGACAAAGAGGTCCTGAAAAGAGAATTTAGAGAGCTGGGTGGAAAGCTGAAATGCAGGACCTTACTGTCGGGAAGGGCAGGCAGATGAAAGGACAAAATTGCAGCCAGCAGGGTGAGTATCAGTGCATTTGGAAAGCAGAATTAAAAAGAGTAGCAAATGTAGTACCCCAAGTGTTACCTTTCAATGCACGGAGTATAAGAAATAAGGTGGATGAACTTGTACTTTTACAGATTGTCGAGTATGGCCATCACAGAATTGCGGCTGAAGGACTGTTGTAGTTGGGAGTTGAATGTCCAAGGTTACACATTGTATTGGAGGGACAGGAAGGTAGGCAAAGGGTTACTATGGATCTGCTGGTAAAGAATGGCATCAAGTCATTAGAAAGATGTGACATAGGATCCGAAGATGTTGAATCCTTGTGGGTTGAGTTAAGAGACTGCAAGCGTAAAAGGACCCTGATGGCAGTTATATACAGGCCTCCAACAGACTGCAACAGGATATAGAAAAGGAGTATCAAATGGGCAATATTATGATAGACATGGGAGATTTTAACATGTAGGTCAATTGGGAAAATCAGATTGGTAATGGATCTCAAGAAAATGAATTTGTTGAATGCCTATGAGATGGCTTTTTAGAGCAGTTTGTCATTGAGCCCACTAGAGGATCAGCTATACTGGATTTTGTGTTATGTAATGAACCAGAGGTAATTAGGGAGCTTAAGCTAAAGGAACCCTTAGGAAGCAGTGGTCTCAATATGGCTGTGTTCAACTTGAAATCTGACAGGCAGAAAGTAAAGTCTGATGTAGTAGTGAAGAAAATTACAGTGGTATGAGAGAAGAGTTGGCCAAAGTAAATTGGAAGAAGATGCTGGCAGGTACGATAGCAGAGCAGCAATGGCTTGAGTTTCCAGGAAAAATAAGGAAAGTCAGGATAGATATATTCCAAAAACTAAGAAATATTCAAATGGCAAAATAGCACAACTGTGGCTGACAAGGGAAGTGAAAGCTAATATAAAAGCAAAAGAGAGGGCATACAACCAAGCAAAAATCAGCAGGAAGATAGAGGATTGGGAAGCTTTTAAAAACCTATAGAAAGCAACGAAAAGAATCAATAGTAGGGAAAAGATAAAACAAGATAGCAAGCTAGCAAACAATATCAAGTTGGATAGAGAAAGCTTTTTCAAGTATATTAAAAATAAAAGAGAGATAAGAGTGGATTTCAGACTGCTAGAAAATGAGGCTGGAGAAATAATAATGGGGGACAAGGAGGTGGCAGATGAACTAAATGAGTATTTTGTGCCAGTCTTCACTGTGAAAGACAGTAGCAGTGTGCCAGATGTTGAAGGGTGTGAGGGAAGAGAAGTGAGTGCAGTTACTATTACAAGGGACAAGGGGCTCAAAAAGCAGAGAGACCTAAAGGCACGCAAGTCACCCAGACCAGATGAACTGCACCCTAGGGTTCTGAAAGAGGTAGCAGTAGAGATTGAGGAGGCATTAGTAATGATTTTTCAAGTATCATTGGACCATGGCATGGTTCTGGAGGACCAGAAATTTGCAGATGTCACTCCACTCTTTAAGAAAGGAGGGAGGCAACTGAAAGGAAATTATAGACCAGTTAGCCTGACCTCAGTGATTGAGAAGATGGTGGAGTCAATTGTTAAGGAAGAGGTTATGGAGTACTTGGTGACACAGGACAAGATAGGACAAAATCAGCATTGTTTCCTTAAGGGAAAATCTTGTGTGATGAATCTGTTAGAAGTCTTTGAGGAGATTACAAGTAGGATAGATAAAGGGGATGCAGTGGATGTTGTATATTTGGACTTTCAGAAGGCCTTTGACAAGGTGTCACACATGAGGCTGCTCTCCAAGTTAAGAGCCCATGGTATTACAGGAAAGTTACAGGAAAGTTACAGGAAATTTAACACTTTCCTTTACCTCTATGGGTGACTTTTGCCTTTGTTTAGAGACCTTAGCCATCTGTGGTATAAACAATTGCTCATCTGATTTGAGCTCCTCTTACAAAACATCTGTATTATCTGATTTGCCAAGTAACCCTGGAGATTGTCTACCTTATCTAGTGGAAGTTTATCAAAATCTAGTATTTCAAATTTCTCGCTTTTAAACGTTCTCATGAATTCAGTCGTATAACAAATGCTGTTTGATGAATGCTGACTCATGGTCTGTCAGACATTACTAATAACTAAATCTGATATAACTAGCTGATTGCTGGTTCTAGACATGTTGCTGCAAAAAGCTACACTGGAAACCAGGAAATTTACTTTCTTTTATCTGCTCTGCCCAACCTATAAAAAAATTTAAATCTGCAGATAAAACCCTTCTGCTTTTTGAATGCATGTCTAATCTTGCATTCATACATTATATTTAACAAAACCATAAAATATTAAAGATGCTCAGCAGGACAGGTGTCATCTGTGAAGAGAAGGTAGAGTTAAGTTTAAAGTTCAAAGTAAATTTTATTATCAAAGTACATACATGTTTCCATATACAACCCTGAGATTTTCGTCTTCTTATGGACATACTCAATAAGTGTAGAGAATAGTAACTACAACAGGATCAGTGAAAGATCAGCCTGAGTGCAGGAAACATGAAACTGTGCAAATGCAAATATAAATAAATAGCAATAAATAACAAGAACATGAGATATTGAGATAAAGAGTCCTTAAAGTTAGATCGTTGCTGATGATGCAAAGGTTGGGGGTGTTGTGAATACTGTGGAGGGCTGTCAGAGGTTACAGCGGGACATCAATAGGATGCAAAACTGGGCTGAGAAGTGGCAAATGGAGTTCAACCCAGATAAGTGTGAGGTGATTCATTTTGGTAGGTCAAATATGATGGCAGAATACAGTACTAATGGTAAGACTCTTGGCAGTGTGGAGGATCAGAGGGATCTTGGGGTCCGAGCCCATAGGACACTCAAAGCAGCTGCGCAGGTTGACTCTGTGGTTAAGAAGGCATATGGTGCTTTGACATTCATCGATCGTGGGATTGAGTTTAGGAGCCAAGAGGTAATGTTGCAGCTATATAGGACCCTAGTCAGATCCCACTTGGAGTACTGTGCTCAGTTCTGGTCGCCTCACTGTAGGAAGGGTGTGGAAACCATAGAGAGGGTGCAGAGGAGATTTACAAGGATGTTGCCTGGATTGGGCAGCATGCCTTATGAGAATAAGTTGAGTGAACTTGGCCTTTTCTCCTTGGAGCGATGGAGGATGAGAAGTGACCTGTCAGAGGTGTATAAGATGATGCGAGGCATTGATCATGTGGATAGTCAGAGGCTTTTTCCCAGGGCTGGAATGACTCGCACGAGGGCACAGTTTTAAGGTGCTTGGAAACAAGGTACAGAGGAGATATCAGGGGTAAGATTTTTTACGCAGAGAGTGATGAGTGCGTGGAATGGGCTGCCGGCGACGGTGGTGGAGGCGGAAACGATAGGGTCTTTTAAGAGGCTCCTGGATAGGTACATGGAGCTTAGAAAAATAGAGGGCTATGGGTAACCCTAGGTAATTTCTAAGGTAAGTACATGTTCAGCACAGCTTTGTGGGCTGAAGGGCCTATACTGTGCAGTAGGCTTCCTATGAAGATCTGCTTCTCTTCTATGAGTATTACATTGATGGGGCAAGTGAGTGTAGTTAACCCCTTCTATTCAAGAGTCTGATAGTTGAGGGCTAGTAACTGTTCTTGAACTTGGTGGTGCAAGTTCTGAGGCTCTTGTACCTGATGGCAGCAGCGAGACGAGAGCATGACCTGGCTGGTGAGAATTTTTGATGATGGAAGCTGCTTTCCCACGACAACATTTCGTGCGGATGTGCTCAATGGTTGAGAGGGCTTTACCTGTGATGTAATGGGCCAAATCTACTAACCTCTGTAGGATTGTCCATTCCAAGACATTGGTGTTTCCATGCCAGGCTATGATGTAGCCAGTCAATATATTCTCCACTACACATCTACAGAAGTTTTTCAAAGTTTTAGATGTCATGTTGAATCTCCGAAGACTCCTAAGAACGTAGAGGCACTGCCGTGCTTTCTTCCCAATTGCATTTACGTGGTGGGCCCAGGAGAGGTCCTCTGAAATAGTAACCTCTAGGAATTTAAAGCTGCTAACCCTCTCCACTTCTGATCCTCCGATGAGGACTGTCCCTTGAACCTCTGGTTTCCCTCTCCTGAAATCTACAATCAGTTCCTTGGTCTTGCTGACAACGAGTGGGAGGTTGTTGTTATGACACCATTCAGCCAGATTTTCAATCTCTATCCTATATTCGGCAGACAACAGTGTGTCATCAGCAAACTTGAATATGGCATTGAAGCTGTGCGTAGTCACATAGTCTTAAGCGTAAAGCGAGTAGAGCAGGGGGCTAACCACACAGTCTTGTGGTGCATCTGCGCTGATGGAGATTGTTTATGATCAACACTTAGCTCAATGAGTTCTGATTAGAACTAATGAAAAACAAAGTGAGGAAACAAGAAACAAGGAGAGGAAGAACATGAAGAGAGAGAACGTCTGTGGTTGGGGTGGAGACCAAAATTGTCCAGGGTGATACAAATGCTGTTGATGTATCTATGTCAGGGGTTCCCAATCTGGAATCCACAGACCCCTTGCCTAATGGTATTGGTCCATGGCACAAAAAAAAGGTTGGGAACCACTGATGTAGGAGAACATGATGGATGCTTGTTAATCCCAGCTGGTCCGACTACAGGAAATGGTGGGAGAGGGAGATGAAAGACCACAATAGAGTGAGAAACAAAATCAATATTGGAAGAGTAAGATGCTCCTGCTTTAAATTTCAAATTAAAAACAGAGTCTGAAATGCTTAACAGACCAGGTAGTGAAAGGAGCAAGTGCATGACCTTCACTCAGACCTGGAACAAACAGGAAATGTCGGTTATCTGAAACAAATGAATACAATGCTGAACTCTAGTGACTGCACAGCAAAATGTAATTTAAAGTCAAAGACTGATACAGCATAGAAACAGGCTTTTCAGCCCATTGGGTCTACTCTGACCAACGACTACCCTTTTACAATAATCCCAGTTCTACCCAGGTTCTCAACTAGTGCCCCCCCCACCACGATTCTCCCCCTCACCTACACAGCAGGGGCAATTTGCAGTGGCCAATTAACAGGTAGTGGGTCTCCACTAAAGGAGGCGTAAGGTTCCTTCCGCCTACCTGCAGGTGGTGGATGGTCGTATGAGCAGCTGGTGAATATCACAAGTCCTGTTGGCGCGTGGCCAAGTGGTTAAGGCATTCGTCTAGTGATTTGAAGGTCGCTAGTTTGAGCCTTGGCTGAGGCAGTGTGTGTGTCCTTGAGCAAGATACTTAACCACACATTGCTCTGTGATGACACCGGTGCCAAGCTGTATGGGTCCTAATGCCCTTCCCTTGGACAACATTGGTGGCGTGGAGAGGGGAGACTTGCAGCATGGACAACTGCTGATCTTCCATACAACCTTGCCCAGGCCTGTGCCCTGGAAACCTTCCAAGGCGTAAATCCATGGTCTCATGAGGCTAATGGATGCCTATATAAAGGTTACATAACCTGGGTGTAAGAGGTGTCCAGGGAGGGGTAGCACCTCTGGTGGTGAGCTTGTTTGTGCTCTGCTCCAGGGGCAGCTCATCCACCTTTGGTCCCCGCCTGCCACCCAGCTCTCACCCGTGGTTTTGTTTGCATGCAACAATGGCCACACCCCGGTACACCGCTCCACCGCTCCGACAGGCAGACGAAACACTGTGAAGGTTGGATAGATTTCTGCATTGTAGGGGAATTAAGGGTTATGGGGAAAAGGCAAGTAGGTAGAGATGAGTCCATGGCCAGATCAGCCATGATCTTATTGAATGGCAGATTGCCTACCCCTGCTCCTATTTCTTATGTTCTTATGGGTAGCCGGGAACCTCCAACCCCGGCGAGAGAGGAATATGTCAACCCCAGTAGGCGAAGCCAGTTCCTGCGGACTGGGGGGGCAGGGGGATGAGGTCAACTACAAGATTCAATGACCAAGAAGGCGGTGCTGCAAAACTTCGTGGAGAGTGTAGGGCACGTCAAGGCACAGAAGGCATCATGGCTATCCACTGCAGCCGAGGAAGTCTCTAGTCGTGAGGGTTTTTTCGTGGCACTGGACCTGGATTTTTGAGGCGAACTGCCCAGTACTATGCCTTTTTCACTATGAAACTGCTCTTGCACAGGTTTTAACGTCATCGTCGAAAACGACGGACAACCAACACAGGTAATTAGACCACTGACGCCAGGCAGCGAGTCTCTGAGGAGTTTGATAATGGCTGGGATCACCTATCTAGAGAAGACACTGAGCAACACAGAAAATTCTGGAGGACTTCGGTCCTGTCGAAGTGTCTCAACCCGAGATGTCGACTGTACTTTTTTCCACAGATGCTGCCTGGCCTGCAGAGTTCCTCCAGCATTTTGTGTGCGTTGCTCAGAGTTCCAGCATCTGCAGATTTTCTCTTGTTTGTGATTTGAAAAGGCACTGCCCAGAAGAAGGCAACGACAAACCAAGAACAACCACGATCATAAGCCATGATCGCCCACATCATACGACACAGCACATAATGATGACGCTGATGAATTAACCAACTAACTGACACATCTCTGGGATGTGAGAGGAAATGAGAGCAGCCAGAGACCCACATGGATGCAGGAGAATGTCCAAGCTCCACGCAGACAGCCTCGATTGAACTTGTCTCTCTGGCGCTGTGCGGCCACTCTAGCGGCTGCAGTACTGCTGTAACTGCAGCATTCTCAGTTTCTCCTTGCTTTTTTTAACCCTTGATTGTTATTGCCATCCGAGTTCCTTTTGCTTACCTTGAGCCGTTCAATGGCTTCCTCACTGCCAGGGGCAATCATGAGCCGGTCATGCAGGCTGGACACGGAGCCAGCGCGACTGGATAAAGCAGACAGGGATGGCGAGGGACTCACTCCAGCCACCATTCCGGACACTGTGGAGAAATTGTCAGCTCGTTGATTGACAGCTGCTATTCTGCAGTTACGGTTATTATTCTCTAAATCCTTCACATCTACAGAAGGAAGCGGGAAGGAGGGAGGGATTGGGAAGAGTGGAAGAGAGAAAGAAAAGGAAAGAAAGAAAAATGCAAGTTGGATATAATGAACTAAAACAGGATGAGAAATATATGCTAGAAAAGAACCACAGAACAGACAACAGCATGGGCATGTGTGTAATGCATCAGTGCTTATGGCAGAGCCAGGCTGGTGTCCCCCGAATTTGCAACCTACTCACTGTTGGTGGATTTACACTATTTCCCACAACTTCACACCTTCCTTTCAGTGGGTAAGTTGCATCCTTTGGAGAACTGCTAATCTGCCTACTGAGAGGAAAACAAGTTGGTGTCAGTGAGCGTTTGTTATTTGAGAAACTGAGCTGAAGTTTCATCTGTGGCCAGATGCTAAATAACTATTTTGGGAAGAAAGGGCCAACATACTCTCCTCGCCTGCCAACAACTCAGTGCTCATTAATCGTTGTTCCTTGGATCTCACTGTGCACTGATAGGAAGTTATACCTATCTATATAATCACAGTAAATCACTGGATAGCATATGCGTCAGGAAGTCAGCTGAGGAAGTGATAAGATGTCCTGTATCATCCTCATCTCTCAACTTTCTTGCATTGGTTCCCCACATTACAACAATGATCTGAGGCCCTTCAGCCCACTGAGCCTGTGCTGGTTCTCAGAGTATCCCCATCAGTCCCTATAACCAGTCTCTTTCTCGTGTGGTTTTACTTCGACTCTCTTAGCACCCACCTACTCTACCGGCACCTCTTCTGGGATATACAAGGTCATCCGAACACACACAGGAACCCAAGCGAAAAATATACGAGCGAGCTGCACTGGACATCAGGATCGAACCCCTGTCACTGGAACTGTGCAGCAGCAGCGTTAATACTATGATACCATTCTACATCCATTTATTCTTCGTGAGATGTTTCCCTCTGCTTTGACAGTTGAAAATCTAAACACAAGGACTAACTTCTCACCTTAACCTCTCAAGCCAGCAGCAAACCTAAGGGTTCACCTTCCACCTGAGCCAATCCTTGCCCTCCTCCTGTGTAATTCTCAGCATGTCACAAACCTACATGCTCCGCAAAACCCCACTGCATTGAAATCCACCAACAGGAAAGCAATTCTCCACATGTGCCAATTATGACCGAGAGGGATTCAGTAAGCAGACTGAATTTATATCAGCGACATCAACATTAGACGCTAAGACAAGGGTTGAGCACGCACTCACGCACAGTGAGAGGGTGAAGCACAGCAGAAGCATTACAGCAACTCTAGGGTGCAATAGTGGGGCGAAGTATTCAGTGAAAGGCCTGTAACCTGACCTACTGTGTCCTAAGGAAGGATTTAGAGGAGAGCTGTTTGCTATTATGCTTGCAGTGATGCTCTCCTACCGTTCTGGGCTCCTGGGCAACATTAATTTTCGTTGCACATCATCCATCACTGTGCCTCTGCCTGTGGAGACCTTAAACTCGTGAATTCTTCCTCTGGCTGCTCCAGCTAACTGCTTCTTTACAAAATATCACTTTTTGACCAACTGCTCCTTGATTTCTAGTACCAAATTCTGTGAAGTACTTAGGAAATGGTATTATCTCAATACTACTGGATGATTGCATGCTCCTATTTTTGTCCCAATGGCCATTTTACGAAACTCCTTTCACTATGACCTTGAAGCTTCCTATGAAGTGCCATTGTATCAGCCTGTATATCAAGATCCATTCAAAACTGATAAATCTGTTCTTGTTCTTACTTTTGAGATGTCTAAAAAAAAAACTCAGCATGCATTCAGAATTCACTTTAATAGGCGGGAAAGCCATTTTGAAGATTGAAAGAGTTAGAGGCTTTAGCTCAAATTTAATAGCTGTGAAATGAGCTACAATTCTCTCAAGGTGCATACTGTTCAGTTCTTTTGGGTCAAAACTGAAACCCTAGCATCTGGCAGTAAAATAACCTGGACACAAATGAACAGAGTCGTACAGGATGCTCAGCAGAGCAGAAGGGAAGGCATATCCCAAGGCAAAGGAATGAGCCATTGTCAGGAGTCCGAGCATCAGCTAACCAGGAAAAGGTGGCGGGGCAGTAGTGCAAAAGCCTGTCAGTCACAGCATGAAAGAAAGAGTCCCAAGGCGTTAGATTGGAAAAGCCAACGGATGAGATTGAATTTTGGGATCACGCAGCACAAAGCAAGGGCAATCGGTCCATCAAGACCATGATTTCTGTTCAATAGGACTTACTCTTTCCTCGCAGACCTGCAAATTTTTTTCCTCTGATCTCCACAAAATATGTCAAGTCCACACATTTAATTCTGGACCCTGTAAACTGCTGGGCTGCACATTGTGATATTGTGTTACCTATTTAAAGGAAACTTCGTCGAATTTTGACTGTTACATGATCAGATTCACCTCCACATGTTTTGGGGCAATCAATAGTTAATCCATAATCTGAGTGGAGTCCTACATTGGTGCTCCCTCTCCCATCACCCACCCACCGGCCTTCATCCAATTACAGATGAGGGATGTCGGGGCACCAATATTATCCAGTGTTCAAAATCTATGGGTGGAATAGTTCTAAAGCAATGGACTATAGCCAACAGATAACCTAGCTTCATGGCAGTTCAGGGCACTTGCCAGTAGCTGGCACCTTCTCAGCTACAGTTTGCCAAGGAGAAACAGAGAAAATTGCAATGTTGCTTTCAAGTATTCTTCAGAGGAACAGCAATGGAATTGGGCATAGTCTGAATGTCAGTTCTACTGTGTCAGCAGATTCTTCAGGGTGCTCAAACACAAGCAGAAGAAATCGCCCCTCACAGCTTTGTGGGGAATGCGTGCAAATGAACAAGGTGTCATTCCAGATTCGCACACTAGGTGGCCCTGTTGGCAAGAGGCAAGTGCTGGACACTGGGCAAGGACCAAGACCAAACAGAGCTGTGATCCCCTAAAGGAGCGGAAAATATGACCATCAAATCTTGCTCCACACATGAAGAGTGGCTACTGACTGATGTAGGTGGGTGAGAACCTCCCACAGATTTAGAGTGAAGGAGGAAACATCAGACTGAGGAACCCACTCAATGGTGACCCATGGGCAAAGCAACAGGAGAAGCAGGCTCTTTGTCTCATGCTGTGTAGTGAGGGGTGTGTGCCCATGTCTGCACATGCACAAGTGTGCATGCACATATGAGGGAAGCGTCAAAAGCTGCTACTGTGCTACTCCAACTGTTTACACACATTTTTTTCCACTTCTTTTGTCATCGGACACCGGAGTCACTGAGAGGCCGGAGAAAGGAGAGAAACAAGGTTTAGAGGTCAGAGTTCACAACCACAATATCACAGAAAGAAACAACTTGAAATTGATTACAAAAAACTGGCTCAGAGAGGACAGCAGACAAATGGAAAATGGTTTGAAGAGACAGTAGGAAGAAGCAGGGGTTAGGGTAGGAGTTCATGACAACACACAATGTAAAAATCTCAGTCCCACCCTGTTTCAACACCAGAGGCAACATGTTGTGGAAAAGGATTCCTTTTGTTGTATGGTTCTGACATCATAGGTCTGAGGAGACTCGACACTATGAAATCTCAGCCACATAGAACCCCAGGGTGTCTCGCTTCATGCCACTTACCTGCGTGCTCGTCATTTGCCCATATTCACCGCATTTTTCAATTAACTTTGGATAAATTATTACTTTACTGTCTGTTCTATAAGTTTCATTGGTACAGGCTATCTTTCAAGGGAACGGGAAATGGAAGAAGTGACTCCGTTTTACTGCAGGTCTATGTTACATTATAGGTAAGAGTTTCATGCACCTACGAGATCATGTTAAACACGGACGCTGGTTACCAGCAGCAGGATTTCACACTTTGATCACATCAAGGACATTTCATGTGTCAACTATTCTCTGAATCTGAGCACTTGGAGCCACGGATTCACAAGTGCGGGCATGTTTGAATATCCGATATTACCTGTGGGTATCAGCACAGGAAACCTGATGGGGCGAGGATGGGTATTTATGGTGGGGAAGGGATAGGCTTGAACACTTGCTGTCGCTCAGTAATCTGGTGCGCGCTTACGATCGATAATGTCGCCCAATCCCTGAGTGCACAGGAGATCCCTCAGCCTGGAAACCTCATCCTTCAGTTCCCGGATCAGCTTGTTGTTGGGGTCCTCATTAATGACGGCATTGCATCGGATCTGCTTGGCACGGTCTGCATATCTAAGCAAGGAAAGAAACCAGATGGTCTTCAGTGTGTTGCTTTAGAGAGCAGAGGAACATCTGAAAAAGCAGGATAGACCAGGAAATAATTCAATATAGTGCATTCCAGTTAACTGGGACAAGCCAAGACAAGCCCCAGTTAAGTGACTGCCCCAATTAGCCAAAGTTTCATGGAAATAGTCACAAGGTATAAAAAAAACTACTGTTTAACTGAGAAACAATTTATATATTTCAATAAAGCACAGATAAATTGGAACACTACTGATACCTCTACAATAAATTATAAAACTGTGTATTATTTCCTAATACTTATCGACAAGGAATTCATCTGCTGTTCCTTTTGAACAAAATCAGTGCAGACACCCGCAGATAATGGACTACCTTCATACAATGCTTCAGACAATTGCATCCTCCAAATCTTCATTTTCATTGTAACAATCAAAATGATTGCTGATACCTTCAAAATCGTTGTGATTACTAACTTGTTGAAGCGGTGAAATTGTTTTATTTCCGTTCCCAGCCGTTTCTGGTATCTCCAAGCCTGAATGCTTGAAACCATGGTGAACAAAACAGTTCTGAATTGTCTTACTGCACATGTCTCGCCAACTTCAGTGACAAAAATCACTGCTTTTTGAACGTAAGTGCACACAACTAACTATTTAAAAACTGATCACTCTACGCACAGTGTAGTTTCTAACAGCTACATGTGCACACGACTAACCCTAGTTGGAAACTGTTCAGGAACAGTCTCCTGCCTAGCTGCCTAGCGTCCCAGTTAAACAAAGGGAAGCTGGGATATTTTCTTGGTATATTTTTTGTCTTTAAGAGTTGTTCCAAATAATAGACTGCCCCGATGGCCTAATTAACTAGAATCCACTGGTACTATCAAAACTTCACCCCATGCTTCCTAGACACATTTTCCCCAACCAAATGACCAGCCCCTTCCCTTCTCCTTACCCAGTCTCATCCTCAGCCCCAAAAACTTATTCAGCCCCTCCCATTCTAAACCCTAGTCCCACTTCATTAAAACTTGGCACTTTCCAATGGCGCCCTTCATCCAGTGTACTGCTCATACATCTGTTGCTTACCTCAGGGTGCTGAGTGTCTCGTCATAGTTGATGTCCGCAGGGCTAAGTGCAGCCACCATGGCAGTCCGAGAGTTGCCCCCTGCAGAGAAGCAACGTGTTTAGGTTATAGGTCAGTGCCCCATTCCAGAAACTTCCTTCTCACCCCTTCACAGAACAGGCAACTAGCACTGACTTTCCCCGCACACCCCTTTTAAACTTTCCCCAATCTCACCCAAAGCTATGTCTTTCCAGCATTTGCCATTTCTCCCTTGGGTGAATGATTCCACCTAAATTGTCCATTCCAAACAACTCAGTCACTACCCCCTTCCCCCAGTGGACCTCCAGGACAGCAGGCTGACGGGGGCACCACGTGAAGCAAAAGGAAACCTATGTCAAGCTTGGTTCACTTGTTTAGAGCCAGAGGCTAGTGGGATCACAAAATCTCACTGCAACACCATTGTGGTGCTATTGGTGGAGTGAGGTGCCTTTCAGATACATCATTAAACTGGGTCTCTCCCCCGCTCTCTCAGCCCGAGATCCCCACAACACCTGCTAAAATACACAACACTTCTCTCTGCTCTCCTAGTCAATATTGTTCCCTTACTTAATTATTAAACAACACCTAACTGCAGATTTTCCTGTAAAAAAGCAATGACCACACTGCAAAATTCATTTGTTGTGAAATACTTTTGAGATATCCTGGGACTATGGCGGTCTCTATTCAAATGCAAGTTTGGTTCTCAGGATCGAAGAACACTGAGAAATTTATGGCAATATCCAGAGTCCTTCTGTAGCTCTTTCTAAGTTTAATAAATGATAGCCCATGCTGACACATAATGACAGAGGAAACGCTGCTCTGTTAGCTGCATCTGTAAACAGTGGTACACTCACCAAGGTTCTCTCGTAACAGCCATGTCAGCACAGAGTCTCTGTACGGGATGAAATCTGTTTTCTTCTTTTTCTTGTTCTGCTCAATGTGGAACACAACAAAGACATTTCATTAACGGAGCACACTCACAATTTCAGATCAGGTGCAGAACTGAATTGGAGTAAACATCAGTCATCCTGTGAAATTAGTTTCATTGGTGTCCTTAGGGCTGTGCCTCTGCCAGAATACTGTTCCAGCAGTACTCCATCCAATGAAGAGTATTAGCAGGCTGGCTCTACCCAGAGCTTGTCCAGCTCCCCAGAACACACAGGATGAGAACAATATCCCTGGCTGAGCACCTTCTTTCTGAGCAACCCTTCATGTCACTGAAAATATCAGAAATACTCAGCCAACTTAGCTTCTGTTTTCTTCCTTGCGTTTGATAAGGAATTTGTCAGAGCCAGCACCTGGCACGCAGATGCAGCCTGGTCTTTTGAGCATTTGAAGCATTTTCTGATTTATCTCCAACCTGGGATAGAAGGCTACAGGCGAGTGTAGGGAAGTACAGGGTGCAGAGATACTGCAGAACAGACTAACAGTTGGAGCTGCAAACATAAAGCTGACCATACAGCAGCATCCCACGTTTGGACTGTATCACAGCACGTGGAGTCACGCTTGAACCCTGAGCCGTGCCTGCACCCACACTGGAAATAACAAATCCTAGGGGGCATTGCTGTGAGACAGCAGGGGCAAAATTTAAAGGAGATGTGAGAGGCAAGTATTTTTATTTATTATTTATTGAGATGCAGTGCAGAATAGGTCCTCTGAACCACGCCGCCCAGCAATTCTCCAATCTAGTTCTTGCTAATCACGGGACAATTTACAATCACCAATTAACTTACCAAGCGGAATGTCTTTGGACTGTGGGAGGAAGCTGGAGCACCCGGTGGAAACTCCTTACAGGCAGCGATGAGAATGGAACCCGGGTCCCCTGCACTGTGGAGCGTTCTGCTAACTACTGTGCTATCAGGCCACCCACAGTGACAGGTGCTTGGATGGGTGGGGTGGGGGAAGGGGGGCAGGGGTGAAGAAGGTGTGAGGGTGACATTTTGGTAGCCAGTTGAATAGGCAGGGAGTGGAGGGACATGAATCCTGTCCAGGCAGATGGGATTAGTTTAATTTGGCAACAGGTTCAGCACATGTAGGTTAAAGGGCTTGATCCTGTGGTGTAAATTTCTATCTTCTTATGGAGCAGCAGGTATTGGCTGTCTACTCTCATTCTAGAATGTTTAATGACGTAGAGTAGGGTGTGGAATGTATGCCCATAATATTGTAGAGTAGAGTAGTTTAATGATGTGTGCCCCTGTGGCACCCATGGCTCTCAGCGCAATCTGAGTGACAGTGGGAACTCCCTGATCCGCTGACAGACTACATCCTTGCCACATCTGAGCCTGGTAGGGGTCAGCTCCGCTGGCATGAGCTGCCATTTTGGACAAAATTGTGACTTCCTGCCTGAGCACCAGCAGCAAGGTGAAGAGGCTATTGCACTGCAGAGGTCACGGCCAAGCCTGAACTTCGTCTTGTCATTGAGGTACAACAAGTTAAGCTCTGTTGTCAGGACTGTCAAGAAACTGGGGGTTATTCATACCTTGTTTGATCCAGAATCCTGTAATAAATTAAAAAAAAGCAAGTTTATTGAAAGGGCTAGAGACAGTTGACACATCAGTGCTGTTCTTTTCCTATTTCATTGTCAGCTTCATATAAATTAGCAAGGAACTTGTCATTAAGCAACTGTCATGACTATCAGGACAACAATGATGACTGACCTCAATCAATATGACCCCTTTTACAGGAGCAGTCTCATAATTAAGATTCTTTCAGGGAATCTATCCACTCAGACTACTTTTAAGGAGATGAAAGAATATTTGAATCAATCCTAAACTTTTTTGAAAACATTTACCTTTGTCTTCATCTTGGACCTGCACTTCTCTGGAGTTGCTTTTTTTTCCTATTTGGAGCCATATAAAATACCTTTAAAGGGGCCTTTCTTTCTTCATAATTTATACCTTTGACATGACTGACCAGCTTTGTTCAGCATCTCATGTGCTTGAAGGGCTCCTTTTTGTCTCAATGACCTGGTCAGGCACAGGTCTTCAGATAAAGAGTTTGAGCACACTGAATTAAATCCTACACTATGCTCTGGTTGTACTGATTTTGCACTCAGTTCTGGCTGGGAAAGGTCAGTGCTAGGTCAGCTCTGGCTCCAAGATTCCTGCGTGAACATCAGTGGACACCAGCGCATTCATCAAACATCACCGTCATCAAGGGCCCCAATAAAAGCAACAAGCGCACTCACCACCTCTGCCAATGCTGAGATGACTTTGCCGAGAGTTGTCAAGGACTTATTTATATTTGCTCCTTCCTAAAACACACAAGGAAATGAACTATTAAATGGAGCAAGCAGAAGCTGAACAAATAGAGGCAGCAACACATTGAGCTTTGTATTAAACATAATAAAGGCATATCCGTTGGATACAAATGGGCCACTGCATTCCTGACACATTGTTCAATTCTATCAAAGAATATTTCATAAACTACCTGCTTAATTGGACATTTTAGAAAAATGCTTTCTGGAATCCAAAGACCAGGAGATAAAACTGATTCCATTAAGATGGCGGCATGTGTAGATGTAGCAGCCTCTCCATAGCCAAGCAAAGCTGCTTTTTTTCTTTGTTAAATGTGGTTTTTATTGTAATGCTATGCTCGACTCCAATAACTATGAGTACAGCAGGGTGTTGTAGGAGCCAGCTGACGATTCAGAGAAGGGAAGGCTGGCTGTCAGGCCGCGATGGGAGAGTTGGGCAGTTGGGCCACGGGGCTGGGATTGGAGAGTCGGGCCACCAAGCCCTGGGGGCAAGGTCAGGCCGCCAGACCGCGGGAGAAGGTGGATTGGGTTTGGAAGAGCTGACCTGGGTGGAGATCATGCTGCTGCCTGCCACTCAAAGGCACCAAAGTTGGTGCATGAAGGCAGCGTGCAGAGAAACCGTGACTGTCTTGGACGTTTCTTTTGCGGTTGCAAAACCCTGTTGGACATTGACTGCCACAGGCCCGTTCCCCTTGTTTAGCATTGGGCAGGAGGCATTATGAGGACTAGGCCTCAAGCCGTGGGCTTGCCCGCAGATGCAGTCTGGGTGAGAATGAGGTGCAGGAGGCAGTATAGTATGGCGTTCATGCTTGGTTGGAGTAACTTCTCCTGTCAGTGCTGCCCTCCAGTGTTGGATTGGTTGAATTACAGACTGGATTGCCAGGAACCAGCAATATGCGGAAGTTGGCGCTTCGGGCCTTGGACTAAAAATGTGTTTTCTTGGGTGACTATGCTCTCTTTCTTCCTCTCTCTCATTATTTTGAACGCACGTGTACGTTTTTGCACCTTGGCCCCAGAGGAACTATGCCTTGTTTGGCTATATCCAAGTACGGTTTGAATTACAATTAAACGTGATTAGATTTGATTTGAACAACTGGGACACAAGAGGCTACAGATGATGGAATCTGAAGCAACAGACAATCTGCTGGATGAACTTAACCTATGGAGCATCATCTATGGCAGGAGTTCCCGACCTAGGATCCAGGGACCCCTTGCTTAATGGTATTGGTCCATGGCATTCAAGAGCTTGGGAACCCCTGATCTAAGGCACTGATAATGTTTCAGTTTGAAACCATGTATCAGGACCAAATAAAATTATGCTTTGCTATATGACCAGACAGAATAAGGGATATCTTCTGCAAGTCCATCAAATTATCTGCAGCAGATAATTTAAGATTGGGCAAGTGCAAACACAAATTGGAATGGGGTAATCCTGATGAATCATTTACAACACTGTCGGTGTACTACTGCTGGGAAGACAGATGGTGTTCATCCTCCCACCACAACATACCACCTACTGGCATGTACAACAAGGTGAGTTGATGGATGACTGATCAGATGGACAGACAACTGATTGGCAGGTAGATCAGACAATGAATCAATGGGTGAATCAGGTAACTGCACAAAGAGATGGCTGGACAAATAAACACATGTTCCAAAAAGTTCTGTGGAGGGAAGTCTCAATACATAATTGATGGTGAACAACAGAGGGCAGGATAGATGTAACTCAGTGCATGAAAAGATGGGAGTGCACAGAAAGTTTCAAAGTTCAAAGGAAATTATTATCAAAGTACGTATAAGTCACTCTGATGCAGCCACTCAAAAAATCCATAATAGAATAATAACCATAATAAAATCAACGAAAGACCACACCAACTTGGGCGTTCAACCAGAATGCAACAGAGAATAAACTCTGCGATTACAAAAAGAAATAAATAATAATAATAATAAATAAATAAGCAATAAATATTGAGAACATGAGATGAAGAGTCCTTGAAAGTGAAGCCATAGGTTGTGGCAACATTTCAATGATAGGCCAAGAACCTGACGATTGAGGGGTAATAACTGTTCCTGAACCTGGCGGTGAAAGTCCTGGGGCTCCTGTACCTTCTTCCTGATGGTAGCAGTGAGAAGAGAGCAAAACCTGGATTGTGGGAGTCTCTGATGATGGACGCTGCTTTCCTGCAACAATGCTTTGTGTAGTTGAGGTCAATGGTGGGGAGGGATTTACCCATGATGGACTGGGTCATACAACTACTTTTTGGAGGATTTTCCATTCAAGGGCATTGGTGTTTCCATACCAGGCTGTGATGCAACCAGTCAATATACTCTCCACCACACATCTATAGAAGTTTGTCAAAGTTTTAAATGTCATGCGGAATCTTCACAAACTAGTAAAGAAGTAAAGGCACTGCAATGCTTTCTTCATAATTGCACTTACATGCTGGGCCCAGTTCAGATCCTCCAAAATGATAATACCAAGGAATTTAAAGTTGCTGACCCTCTCCAACTCTGATCCTCCGATGAGGACTAGCTCATGGACCTCTGCTTTCCTCCTCCGGAAGTCAATAATCTTGCTGACATTGAGTAGTAGGTTGTTATTGTGGCACCAATGAGACGGATTTTTAATCTCCCTCCTATATGCTGATTCATTACCACCTTTGATTCAGCCTACGACAGTGGTGTCATCAGCAAACTTAAATATGGTATTGGAGCTGTGCTTAGCCACACAGTCATAAGTGTGAAGTGAGTAGAAGAGGGTCTGAGGTGCCTTGTGGTGCACCTGTGCTGATGAAGATCGTGGAGAAGATATTGTTGCCAATCCAAACTGACTGGGGTCTGCAAATTGGAAATCAAGGATCCAATTGCACATGGAGTTATTGAGGCCAAGGTCTTGAAGCTTATTGATAAGTTTTGAGGGAAAGTTGGTATTAAATGTCAAGCCGTAGTCAATAAAGAGCATCCTGATATATGTACCTCTGCTGTCCAGATGTTCCAGGGTTGAGTGAACAGCCAATGAAATGGCATCTGCTGTGGACTTGTTGCTCTGGTAGGAAAATCCAAATCACTTCTCAGGCAGGAGTTGATATGTTTCATCATCAACCTCTCAAACACTTTATTACTGTGAATGTAAGTGCTACTGGACGATAGTCATTGAGGCAGGTTATCACCTTCTTCTTGAAGTCTGCTTGAAGCAGATGGGTATCTCAGACTGCTGAAGTGAGAGTTTAATGATCTCAGTGAACAGTCCAGTAAATTGATCAGCACAAGTCTTTGGTAGCTGGCCAGGTACCAGGTCTGGGCCAGATGCTTTCATGTGTTCACCCTCCTGAAGGCTGCTTGTACGTCAGAGGTTATAGTTTGTGATGGTTCCTCCATGCTTTGCCAGTCAAAGCCAGCATAGAAGGCATTGGGCTCATCTGTAAGCGCAGCCCTGTTGTAAGGTCATCAGGATGCCCTTGATTTTACTTGATAAGAGGCAGGTAAGCCCTGCCACGAGTAATTCAAGTTTCCCACTTTGCCTGTGAGATGGCTCTCCGGAGATTATACCCGGACCTCTTGTAACTTTCTTGATCATTGGACTTGAATGCCTCTGACCTGGCCCTCAGTAGATCCCGGCTCTCGGTAGATCCTGGCCCTCGGTAGATCCCAGCCCTAGGTAGATCCCGGCCCTCGATAGATCCTGGCTGTCAGTAGATCCTGGCCCTCAGCAGATCCTGGCCCTTGGTAGATCCTAGCCCTCGGTAGATTGCAGATCTCAGGCTCCATCCAGGGCTTCTGGTTGGGGAAGATTCTGAATGATTTTGTGGGGACACACTCCTCTACAACTGTTTTAATAAAGTCCATGCAACCCATGATGTATTTATCTAGATCCACAGGTAAGTCCTTGAACACAGCCCAGTCACCAAGTAGAAACAATCCCACAGCCACTCCTCTGCCTCCTGCAGCTACATCCTTGTTGTCCTAATCTCTGAAGCTTTGCTCTTTAAGCCTCTGCCTGCATGCAATTAGGAGAAGGACAGCCAAGTGATCAGATTTATCGAAATGTTGTCTGGGCATGGACAGTAGGCATTCCTTATCTTATATATTAGGTTCAGTGTGTTGGGACTTTTGGTGCTACAGGTTTTACGCTGATGATAATTGGGAAGGTATTTCTTCAAATGAGCTTGATTGAAGTCCCCGAATATGATTTGAAATGTGTTGGGAAGGACTGTTTCTTGTTTGGAGACAACAGCATGCAGTATCTCAAATGCTTGATTACAGTCGGCTGCTGGTGGCATGTAAACTGCGGTCAGGATTGTGGAGGAAAACTCTCTAAGTAGGACAGATGACATTTGACCGTTCAGTGCTCAAGGTCAGGGGAACACAAGTTTGACTAAAACACCACACTGGAGCACCATTTTGGAGCATGAGTTTATCATGAAGCACTTACCTCCACGTTTAATGGACATGTAGGTAGAAAGATATGTGTGTGGGTAGTGAGGTTCATGTCTGAGTTAAATAGATGGACAGAGGGTCGATAAAGCAGATCCTCACCTTTAACCGTGTTCCCTTTGCTCCTGTGGAATCTGCCCGTTCACTTCCAGCAAGATCAACCAAACTGATTTTACTCACCTACAGAATAAAAGGATGTTAGAAACAAACAAGTCATTCAATTAAAGTCAGAATTACTCCTTTTGAGTGCTCAGCAATTACTAATTCATTGGAACGCTGTGGCATTATGTGATTTAAATAGACCACCCATTCAAATTCTGCATCAATACATTAACCAAGGCCACTTGTAAACAGGGGAGTGTTCTGTGCATCAAAGGCCCCGAACAACAAAGGATGCCTTAGAAATAAACCCAACAGTTCAGGAGAGAAACTACATAATCTGCATGTTGAGAGAATTCGAGCAGGGAGTGTAAGGTGCAGGATCTATAATTAAAGCGAATGGGTAATGCAGAATGCCATACGACAAAGGTACACCCATCGTGCTGGATGTAAACTGCGTGCACTTTATATTCAAAAAGAATATGGAGCAGTTAGCTCAGGTATCAAGCTTGGGTGTACAATGTCCAGAGTATTTAATGGGTAGAATGTGAAATATAAATGGTAAGTAACAGGAAGGGTGTTTAATGCTGACTTTAATACTATCTGTATTAATATTAGGCACTGAACATAATCAGCACAGTAGCTCACACTTCTTAAATTTTACTGTCACTGTGATGTTTATTAACTTTCTATGATAAGCTTTTTCTCAATGGTTTTTAAGGATAGACAATGAACAATGCTTCTTTCTCCCTCTCTTCTAGTGGGAACTCTGAACCAACACACCTTTGTTATTTCAAAATTTGCCACCCACTGATTTTCTTCCTGTGGTGCTATCTCAGAAATTTGGGAATTTCCATTGTAATCTCCCCCACCTCTATGGAAAAAGCATCAATGACCCAACATTTATTCATGCCTGTGGCCTCCCAATCCGAGTGCGACAGCTTCATCCTGGTCTAGCCTACAGCGCCCTCTGGTGAGTAAACTGGAAACAGCAGGTACTCTGCCCAACCTTCCTCTCACTGAACCTTGTGCAACTTTCTGTGTGTGAAGTTTCCTTACGCAGTCTTCTCTGTTATAAGTGAAGCACTGAAGCTCTATAGATCACCATTACAGGTTGCTGTTTAACAGGATCAAACCGAACCAAGTTATCAGTAAGGTCATCCTCATTATAGCTTTCCAGTTAGCGGAGGTTCACCATAACTGAAATCAAATCATTTCCAAGAAATCTGGAATAATAAATAAAAATCACTCTTACAAAATTTATGTGCTGAAAGAAAGTAAATAAATAAAAATATTTGATTTCAACTTGCATTCTAATGCAGCTTCACATTATGGAAAAACACGGTTCAGATTGGTTTCTAGGAATGAAACCCTGGATCCTCCAATCCCCTCCCCTCCCCTCCCCGCCATATTATTGGGAACATCTGTAACATTCATCCAACCTCTGAGCTGATTTTAAATTCAGCTTTAAATAAAGGTCATATCTCTTTCAAAGAGTGAAGACTACATCCGCTCTGAGTGAAATCACACAGAAGCTGTTCCCACCTCTGCACCATACAATCCTCAGGCAGGCTGCAAGTGGAATTAGGAAACCAGGCTGCTCCCTTCCTTTACCTTCTCAGAGGTGGAGTCTACACTGGAGTCAAGTGTTTTCTGCGTGAAGATGATATTGAACACAGCGTGAGATCGGCTGCTGGTCTCATTCATGTTTGTGGCAGCCACAGTCCTGGTGAGACAGGAAAGAATCAGTGAACACTTCCTTTGCACATTCACTTCCAGCTGAACATCTTACCAACAGGGGCATGGCAAAGTCAATGATGCTGAGTTATTAGATAATGGTAGTAGGCACTCTTCAATAGTAGCAGAAAAACGAGTTTAATGATGGAGCAGCTATGGTCAAAGATAGCAGGGCAGTGGTCGATGAGAGCAAGACTCTAGTCATTCATAGGAGGAGCAGTAGTCAATGATATCAGGGGTTCTAGTTAGTGATGGCAGAGCACTAGTCAGTCAATGATAGCATAGGTAGTAGTCAGTGATAGCAGGGCACTAGTCAATAATGGAAGAAACCAAAAGTAATATAAGGGGCACTAGTCAGTGATGACAAAGCACTTGTTAACACTGAAAATAGCACTAGCTTTTGTTAATACTTTTAGTTAAGTCTGAGGTACTAGCTTAAGAGGGCAGAAGACCAGTCAATGGGACAGTGGCTTACTTGGAATAATAATTAACTCTAATTGATAACTAGAGCTAAATATTCTGTGAAAGACAACAGAGCTAACAATCTTTAACAAATAATATTGAGGGAGACCCCATGCTTCACTAGTAACTGGAGGTAATAAGATGGCTGCACAAAGCAGGACCAAGGGCTTACAGCTAGTGAAAGCAGAGAGAGACATCATCAGTTCGTGACAGAGAGAGAGAGTGTTGAAGAAATGTACGGAGACAATAGGGACATCATCAGAAAAGGAGGGTCTCACCAGTCTTCATTTTGACCTTAGCCACCTGTGAAAGACTGGTGGAATACCATCAGCTTCCTGTCCAAATCCTCTATAATTTCACATCCCACTAACTTCATGACAGATTACATTTAATTTGCCCCAAGCTCTCTCCTCTCCCTGTGGGCACAGTGGTTCTCCCTCTGTTAACCAGAAGGTTTGATTAAATACTGTTCTATCTATAACTGTTGTCACCCACCATCTCTCTCCAGCTCAATTTAGAAATACACTATTTCATTGAGACTCAGTACAAGTAGTCACCATAGATTCCTTCAAATGTAGAGGTTTGTGACATGGATTACAGGTGACAAGTGTTAAGTGTAGCATACCTGAGTGAACAGGTATGTCTGGACCTTTATTTCTCAAAGTTCTTCATCACTACTTCCTTAAAACATGAAAGGAGGCCATTCAGCCCATTGAATCTATATCAGCTCACAGGACAATCCTATTTCCTCATTTTTTATTGCTATAATTTACCCTCCCTACCAGCTCCCGGACTCTATGCATGTGGAATCTGGAACAAAAAAAAACTAGCTACTGGAAGAACTCAGCAGGTCAGGTCAGGCAGCATCTGTAGAGTCAAAGGGATTGTCGATGTTTTGGATCAAGACCCTGTATCAGGACAGAGTGTAAAGGAGAGACAGCGTCCAAAATGAGGTGACGGTGGGGGGTGGGGTGGTGGCAGTGAAGACCAAGGACTGATGAAGGGCATGTGGCTTGTTCAGCGATTCACTGAGGTAGGACACTCTGTGACCTCACAGAGCCAACTAGTTTTTCCTACCTGGCTTTGTTGCCTGAGTCCATGAGGTCTGAAATGTCATTGTAGGAGGTCACAGCAAGTTTAGAAAGATCCTCCACATAAGGGCCGAGAATTGGATGCTCTCGAACGCGAAGGTTTCCTTTGGTTTTAGGGTTCAGTAAGTCTCGCACACGCTCACAGTAAATCTCCATATAACTGACCTGGGAGACAGCACAAGAGCAACGTTAGAAAAAATGACGAGACCCCAGATCCTATGGTGGTCAGTAAAATAAAAGCCTCTCTACTCAAGCCCCGTGAGCAAATCTATCTATCCACAACACACTGAGGCCAACTGCTTGGAAAATTCCTCAGTACAACTTTAAGAGGCTTTTGTTGTCTCTTCATTTGCCTCAGGCTAGAGTAGCCCATCTGCTGGGGATGTCTACATCAACCTGAAGTGTCCTGCTTCAGGGGTGAAAAGTCAGAGCTCGGTGACTGACCTGCACCTTTTAACCTACCTAATGGACTAAGTCAGCTGTCACACCATTGGCCTGGACTGGCAGTCTGAGGTTGTCCAAACTGTTGTACAGATACGGGGGACAGACACGATGAGATGACATGCACAAGATAACGTAACCCACCTGAGCTGCAGCGGTGGTGGTGCTGGCCACATTCGAGAAAGTCCAACCATGTAAGACTAATTTTAAATGTAAACTCTCTTTTCAATCTTCCATTTATTTATAGCTGGTCCCTCCTCTTCCTCATCAACATCTTGCTACTTTCAAGGATATGGGATCAAATACTGCACAGACACCAGTTCCCTCTTCCCCCATATCACTTTTCTCACCGCCTCCCGAATGCAGTGTTTTAAACTCCACCCCCCCCCCCCAGCTTAAACCTACCCCCTCTAGCTTTTGATTTCTTTTCCTTGGGGGAAAAAAGTTGTATGCATTCACCTGTCACGATTTGATCACCCCTCAATCTCCTATGTTCCAGAGAATAAAGTACCAGCATGTCAAACTTCTCCTCGACCTTTATTGAAAGCCCTTGGGTCCTGAGAACATTTCATAAATCTTCTTTGCACTCTTTCCAGCTAAATTGCATATTTCCTGTAATAGGGTAACCAAAACTGTACACAATACTCCAGGTACAACACATAAAAGTTGCTGGTGAACACAGCAAGCCAGACAGCATCTCTAAGAAGAGGTACTGTCGACGTTTCGGGCCAAGACCCTTCGTCAGGAGTAACTGAAAGAAGAGCTAGTAAGAGATTTGAAAGTGAGAGGGGAAGGGGGAGATCTGCTTCAAAAACCGGGATTGAGTCTGCTGGTATGCTGTGTGGGTGCCCTGTTTAAATCTGTAATGTGTGTCTCTGTGGGTTATTTGCTGGTTATTGCTGTATGTGTTGTGGGTGAGGTCTTTGTTCGAGTTCAGGCTGGCATTGGCGAGTTGGAGGTGGCACTCGAGGTTGTCCATGCGGTTGGGAGAGAGAGGAAAGAGTGGTCTGATTTGGAGGTAGAGTCTGCGAATAAATGTTCTAGCTCTGGCAGGCTCTGCCTGGCACTTGGGATAGTGTCCACCCCAAGAGGGGCGGAGGCGTGCGAGACGTGGGTGGAGCAGATCTCTCAGTTGTTAGATGAGTGGCAGTGCTCGGTTGAGGGAGAGCGACAGGGATTGGTTGAAAGTTTGAGTAGGCGGGCTGGTGACGGTGTTACAGCTGTCAGGTTCACTTACACCATAGTGACAGCTGTCAGTTATTTGAAAGAGGGGGGAAAGTTTTCAGTGTGTCTTCTCTGGCTAGGAGGGCTAACTGTGGGCAGTCTGAGTTACAGCAGGATCAGGAAGGAGGAGAGGCGGGGCCCCGGACACGGGACAGGGGGCTCCGAGCTGTAGTGGTGGCCTAAGTGACAGAGGAGTTGGCAAGCAGGCCCGAGGTACCCCTAGTAGTGTCTGAGCCTTTTGGGTTTAGGTGAGGGGGTATGGAGGTCTCGGAGGGTTGAGAAGCTCCCAGATAGGTTGGCCTATGTAGCGTCCGTGGGACGGGCGTAAGGTCCACTGTTTGGGGAACACTGTCACTGTGTGTATTTGTGTATGTGTGTGTTGTGTGTCTGCAGGACTGATTGGCGAGTTATTTAGAAGTCATGAGGACATGACTTTATTTGGTGGGGGGAGAGTGTAAGGGGGTTTCGACTTTTATGTTACTACGGAGGCTAATTAAAATGGCGTCTTTGTTATGCTAATCTGGGGAATGCGGCTTTGTTGTGTTAAACGCTGAGAAAGTTTGCGCTAGCAGCTTGTTTTGGTTTAGAGGGTGATAAGAGGATGCTATTAACCAATTGGGATAGTTGTTATGGTTTTGGTGTATGTGCGGGGTTTTGGGGCAGAAGGCGGGAGAGCGAGACAGAGGATGGACGAGGTGCTGTGAGTCCGCTAACGGGGTCGGACCCTGAGCGGGGCGTTCGGTAAGGAGACGGAGACAGACTCGTGTGGAGCGTCTGGTCGACCACTGTTGTTGGTCCCAGGCGGCCGGTCGAGGTGGTCCAAGGGGGTCGCAGGGTGAAGAAGAAGGTCCTTGAGCTCCAACGGTTTTTGTGCACGAAGAGATTGAACTTTGATAAGTGTGGCGCCTTTTATTGTCCTTTTATATTTTATTCTCTTTTAATTATATAGTTCCAGCAATATCTATAAACTGTAAATCATTTAATTGCATCTGGTGTATTGTCTGTTATTTGGGCGGGGTGGGGCACCTCACACAGCAACAACACAAACGAATTACCCAGTTTGCCGGGGCCGAGGCTGTTTCCCTAGACGACAGCGAGCCGAGCGACCCTGAGGGTGGCCGGGGGGGCGGGGGGGGGCTACATGTAAATTATGCCAGTAAATTATGAAATAAATCCAGGACCAGCCTATTGGCTCAGGGTGTCTGACCCTCCAAGGGAGGAGTTGTAAAGTTTGATGGCCACAGGCAGGAATGACTTCCAATGAACCTGTTATCCTATGCATTCCAAAATTTCAGCTCATTCAAATCTCCCTGCCCAAGTCCTAACTTGCTAGCTTCAAGCTGACCCACATCCCTGCGCAGAGTGTCTCACTAACACCACAATTTCTACATCAGGTCCTTGACTGTTTACACAGTACTGCCATTGTGACTTCCTTCAGCCTCACAAATCTCTGGCAGATTCTTATATATTTCCAGTCTCCTACGTCAACATCCTACCCTTCAAACTTCGGCTGTTCAGGCAGTTCTAGACCACCATCCCTAAACCTCACGTCCTCTCTTTAAAGGTTAACTCCTTACCAAAACCTTAATCTTCACCTCAGTTGATTTTGTGTGATACTGCCTCTGCAAAACACCTTGGGACAAAGGTGCTACATAAATGTAAATCTCTGCAGTGTGCTCACTTCAAGTGCTGGGTGTTATTTGCATACAATAGTCCCTTCATCAGGACCCAATATTGCCACCACACAAGTGTTCAGGTGCATCTCAATACAGTATAGCTCCCTCAAGTCCAGCAATTACGACATGTTTCTGAATTCAGTGCCAGCTGGCAGTCTCACTCAGAATTTTGTGAGGATTCTCCCACGCCACTATCTTTGCATCATCCTGAATGAAACTGCCAGCTGGCACTCAATTAAGGCCATTTAGAAATGGAATAGGCAAATTTTTAATCAAGTTTATTCAGGGTTTACATGTGGGTTCTGAGAGTGTACGGCACTTATGTCATCAGCACCCAATTAGATTACCGTTGAACCATACAGCACAGAAACAGGCCTTTTGACCAACTATGCCTATGCTGACTATCAAATACAAATCCCATTTATCAGCACGTGATCCACAGCCTACTGTGACTTGGAAGTTCAAGTAGATCTATTGTCTCCATATTTCTTTAATATTGTATGAGTCCCTGCCTCCACTATACCCTCTGGTAGATGGATGCAGCCTCGGTGTGAAAAATGCTTTCTCAGATGCCTCCTAGGCTTCTTCCTATCTGCATTGGCCCCAGTCTGATTCCAGCAGTCTTCCTAAAATGCCCTTGAAACTTTCACCCTGTGGTACCCCCCTCCCTTACACTTACTTCCACAGAGTAGGAAAGGTTCGCATTTGCACTGTCATTAATTCTGGCAAAGAGGTCTTCACACAACTGGGGAAAGAGGAAGGCAAAATCAGTATCAGAATATAGAATCAGTAACAGAGCACAGCCTATCTAAAATTACAGAGCGCCTGCAAATCACGGACGATTAAGTGACTGAAGTAGGCGTTTAATGTTTGGAGGTGTTATTATTTAAAAACTACTCAAATTTTCCTTGCAATGCAGCTTCTGTGTTATCTCTCTCACCAGAACAGTGGCTAATTCTGTAGCCCTGTCAGGGGAAACTGTTCTGGTGTTATTTTCAGAATCAGAATCAGGTTTAAAATCACTGGCATGTAATGAAATTCATTGTCCTTGCAGCAGCTGTATAGCACAATGCAATACATAATAAAGAAAATTTGTGAATTATAGTAAATGTGTGTGTGTGTTAAATAGTTAAATTACATAAGTAGTGCAAACATAAAAATAAAAACGCAGTGAAGAAATTTTCAAGGGTTCAATGTCCATTCAGGAATCCATAGGCAGAGGAGAAGAAGCTGTGCCTGAATCGTTGAGTGTGTGCCTTCAGGCTCCTGTCCCTCCTCCCTGATGGTAGCAATGAGAAGAAGGCATGCTCTGGGTGATCTAGGTCCTTAATGATCAGTGCCACCTTGTTGAGGCATCGCTTCTTGAAAGTGTCCTGGATACTACGGAGACTAGCGCTCATGACGGAGCTGTGGGGGTTGGGCGCTGCTCCAGCGCAAGTCCAAGGCTGAGTAATGTGGCAAACTCTACCTTTAAATAGCCTCTGGGAGCCAAGCCACATGGGTACTCATCACTCCAGTTTCGGTGAAATGGCATTTTCATAATCCAGAAGCCTCAGTGGCAGAGAAACATTTCTTAGAGTTACAGCCACACAGAAGGAGGAATTTTGGCCCCTTGGCTCCAGCAGAACAGATCCATTACCTCACTTATTCATGTCTGGGATCTTCCAAGCAACTCATATTTTCTTTATCTTGCTATATTCTTGTACTTTATTCTCTTCCATACATACCTTTTTTAACCATCATTTCCCCCCCCCCCCCCCGCCCCCAAACACGACTGGAAGAAATACAAGTGAATTGGTCAGTCCATACTCTTCTGTTCGGAAAATGAGGATGATCTCACTGAAAAGTATTAAATTCTTTTCAGGCTTGGCAGGTTGAGGAATGGTGTTGCCTGTAGTTGGGATGTCTAGAAACAGTAGAATCTTTCTTGAAGTAATGAGTGGGTGTTCCTACACAGGAGGAATTTCTTCACATGGAGATTGGAAATTCCTTAGAATTCTCTATTCAGTAGAGCTGTGAGTCTTAATCAAAACACACAATATTGGAACAGGTTTATTATCACTGTAGTGAAATGTGACCTGAAATTTGTTGACTTCTGGCAGCTGCACAGTGCAAAGGTATTAAATTACTAGAAATTACAAAACAAATAAACAGCACAAGAAATGGAATAACGATGTGTTCATGCACCGTTCAGACGCCTGATGACAGAGGGGAAGGAAATGTTCCTGAATCATTGAGTGTAGGTCTTCAGGCTTCTGCTACCTCCTCTCTGATGGCAGAAACAAGACGAGGGCCTGTCCTGATAGTGAGGGTCCTTAATGATGTATTCCGCCTTCCTATAGCATTGCCTCTTGGTGATATATTTTAATATATTTTTAGGTACCAAGGGAATCAAGAGAGGTGGGAATGTGGGAAAGGAACACTGAGGCAAATGAACAGACATGACCTTAAGGAATGACAGCAGGCACATGGCGCTGAATGGCCTGTTTCCGGTTTTAATACTTGTGTGACATAGTGCACCTTACAGAAGACTATTCAGCAACTGCTACTAACACCTCCTCTTCACTGACAATCAACACTGGTGCACCTCAGGGGTGTGTGATTAGCCCATTGCTCTATTCTCTCTATATCCATGACTGTGGGGCTAGGCATAGCACAAATACCACCTACAAATTTGCGGACGATACAACTAATGTAGGTAGAATCTCAGGTGGTGACGAGTGGGTGTACAGGAGTGAGATATGCCAACAAGTGGAATGGTGCCGCAGCAACGACCTGGCACTCAAAGTCAATAAGACGAAAGAGCTGATTGTGGACTTCAGAAAGGGTAAGATGAAGGAACACATACAAATCCTCAGAGGGATCAGAAGTGGAGAGAGTGAGCAGCTTCAAGTTTCTGGGTGTCAAGATCTCTGAGGACCTAACCTGGTTCCAGCATATCGATACAGATATAAAGAAGGCAAGACAGCAACTATACTTCATTAGGAGTTTGAATGATTTGGCATGTCAACAAATACACTCAAAAGCTTCTATAGGTGTACTGTGGAGAGCATTCTGACAGTCTGTATTACTGTCTAGTATGGGGGGGGGGGGGTGCTACTCCACAGGACCAAAAGAAACTGCAGAGGGTTGTAAATTTAGTCAGCTCCATCTTGGGCACTAGCCTACAAAATACCCAGGACATTTTCAGGGAGCGGTGTCTCAGAAAGGCAGCGTCCATTACTAAGGACCTCCAGTACCCAGGGCATGCCCTTTTCTCACTGTTACCATTAGGTAGGAGATATAGAAGCCTGAAGACAGACACTCAGTGATTCAGGAACAGCTTCTTCCCCTATGCCATCTGATTCCTAAATAGACATTGAACCCTTGGACACTACCTCACTTTTTTTAATATACAGTATTTCTATTTTCTGCATGTTTTTTAATCTATTCAATACTGTAATTAATTTACTTATTTATTATTATTATTATTTAATTTTCTGTTCTATATTATGTATCGCATTGTACTGCTGCTGCTAAGTTAACAAATTTTACGTCACATGCCAGTGATATTAAGCCTGATTCTGATTCTGATGCCAGGACGGCTTTTGGTATCATGCTGTTGGGGAAGAATGCTATTACGAGAAATGGGCTTGAATCAGAATGAGGTTTAATATCACCGGAAGTTGTGAAATTTGTCTGAATGTTAACAGTGCAATCATTTTTAACCAGACCAGCACAGTTAGAATGGGGATTTCTACTTAATACTGTCCTCTTTGAGAATGAGGTGCTGATGTGCTCCACAGACATGAGAGGGCCCCAGGGCGAGAGAAGGGGTGACTGTACAGACCCCAGCCGTGTCAACACATGGGATTATTCTGCTTCCACTGACCTGCTGCCTGGGGGAATGGCCAGCCGACAAGTACACAGAAACCGGTCGAACGACTGACCAAATTCCACAGGTTATCTCTTCAGCAGTAAAAGCCAAACACAGAAAAAAGGTCAGAGTCTGTGTTCATAAGCATAAACTGACAGTGCTGAGTTTTGTAAAGTTACCACGGAGTTATGTGTGCACACTTCAATTCAGCTGCAGACTGGAAATTATTAGAGACTGATTTGTGGCACTGAGAACAAGATCTATATAGTGGGTGTGTAGTGAGTGTATAGACGGTGAGCCCTAGCCTGTACTGTGGATGTCAGGAAAGCGATCCACTGCCTGTAGTTTGTGTGGGATTTGTATGAGGCATCAATAATCCACACCTGTATTCTGGGTGTGGGGGACAGTGATCTACAGCCTGTATTCTGTGTATGATATCAGTGACCCACAGCCTGTTGTGTGAATGTGGGGGACAGTGATCCACCACCTGTTGTCTCGGTGTGAGGACAGTCACCCACGGGCTGTAGTCTGTACGCAGGGACACTGAAACACACCTTGAAACACCACCTGTTTTCTGGGTGTGCGAAGGGCAGTGAGACACAACCTGTAGTCTGTGTGTGAGGGACAGTGAGACACAGCCTGTTCTCTGTGTGTAGGAGACAGTGAAACATAGTCTGTAGTCTGTATGTGGGAGACAATAACCTGTAGTCTGTGTGTGGAGGACAGTGAGACACAACTTGTAGTCTGTGTGTGGAGGACAGTGAGACACAACCTGCAGTCTGTGTGTGGAGGACAGTGAGACACAACCTGTAGTCTGTGTGTGGAGGACAGTGAGACACAACCTGTAGTCTGTGTGTGGAGGAAAGTGAGACACAACCTGCAGTCTGTGTGTGGAGGACAGTGAGACACAACTTGTAGTCTGTGTGTGGAGGACAGTGTGACACAACCTGCAGTCTGTGTGTGGAGGACAGTGAGACACAACTTGTAGTCTGTGTGTGGAGGACAGTGAGACACAACTTGTAGTCTGTGTGTGGAGGACAGTGAGACACAACCTGTAGTCTGTGTGTGAGGGACAGTGAGACACAGCCTGTTCTCTGTGTGTAGGAGACAGTGAAACATAGTCTGTAGTCTGTATGTGGGAGACAATAACCTGTAGTCTGTGTGTGAAGGACAGTGTGACACGACCTGCAGTCTGTGTGTGGAGGACAGTGAGACACAACTTGTAGTCTGTGTGTGGAGGACAGTGAGACACAACCTGCAGTCTGTGTGTGGAGGACAGTGAGACACAACCTGTAGTCTGTGTGTGGAGGACAGTGAGACACAACCTGTAGTCTGTGTGTGGAGGAAAGTGAGACACAACCTGCAGTCTGTGTGTGGAGGACAGTGAGACACAACTTGTAGTCTGTGTGTGGAGGACAGTGTGACACAACCTGCAGTCTGTGTGTGGAGGACAGTGAGACACAACTTGTAGTCTGTGTGTGGAGGACAGTGAGACACAACTTGTAGTCTGTGTGTGGAGGACAGTGAGACACAACCTGTAGTCTGTGTGCGGAGGACAGTGAGACACAACCTGCAGTCTGTGTGTGGAGGACAGTGAGACACAACCTGTAGTCTGTGTGTGGAGGACAGTGAGACACAACCTGTAGTCTGTGTGTGGAGGAAAGTGAGACACAACCTGCAGTCTGTGTGTGGAGGACAGTGAGACACAACTTGTAGTCTGTGTGTGGAGGACAGTGAGACACAACTTGTAGTCTGTGTGTGCAGGACAGTGAGACACAACTTGTAGTCTGTGTGTGGAGGACAGTGAGACACAACCTGCAGTCTGTGTGTGGAGGACAGTGAGACACAACTTGTAGTCTGTGTGTGGAGGACAGTGAGACACAACCTGTAGTCTGTGTGTGGAGGACAGTGAGACACAACTTGTAGTCTGTGTGTGGAGGACAGTGAGACACAACCTGCAGTCTGTGTGTGGAGGACAGTGAGACACAACTTGTAGTCTGTGTGTGGAGGACAGTGAGACACAACCTGCAGTCTGTGTGTGGAGGACAGTGAGACACAACCTGTAGTCTGTGTGTGGAGGAAAGTGAGACACAACCTGCAGTCTGTGTGTGGAGGACAGTGAGACACAACTTGTAGTCTGTGTGTGGAGGACAGTGAGACACAACCTGTAGTCTGTGTGTGGACAGTGAGACACAACTTGTAGTCTGTGTGTGGAGGACAGTGAGACACAACTTGTAGTCTGTGTGTGGAGGACAGTGTGACACAGTTGACTGACAAGAATAGCAACACTTTCAGATGAGCTTGCAGACGCTTGCTCTTTACCTGGGGGATGATTCCTTGCTGTTCCTTCTCCTGTTTGCCCATCATGGTATAGGACTTGCCCGCACCAGTCTGTCCATAGGCGAAGATGCAGACATTGTAGCCCTCGAAGGCGTGCTGCAGCATCTCCTCGCCAATGTCACGGTATACCTGCTGCTGCGATGCATAGTTGATATCGGCAGGCTGCAACCGGGAAACAAAGAGGTGTTCATTGCTTACCCTCTTCTGTCAGTCCCTCCCTCTCAGACTCCCTCCTATCCTTTCACCCAAAAACAGGCCACGTCGTCTTTTAAAGACACTGAGGAGATGAGGCCTAATGTTTGCTCTGAACTCCCACTGTATCAAGAAACTTGATACGTACCTAAGCATAGCCCTATCTGTCTCAGAGGGAAAATCAAACTATAACCAAAATCGGTCATCTCATTCGAGCAAACACTCCCTAGTCAGCTACAGGAAAGGATGGATTTGGGATAACTTACCCTACACAATTGAAATGCTTGTACTGTGAGCCCAAGTAAGAGGTAAAACTTTTCCCCTGTTACCAAATGATCAATTGAGAATCTAACCACAGGGGAAAAGATTGTCCATGGTTTTCTGGCATTTCCAACCAGGGTGGAGAAGAGGATGAGCTGGGATTGATGAGGAATCCCAGGCTGTAGTAATATATCCCATCTACCTGTAGGGTAGACTCTTTGCAAATGGGGTCTGGGGCAAATTCAGCTGCTTTGCTCCAGGTAAGTAGTTTGGTGCAGGAATTTCTCATTCCACA
Source organism: Mobula birostris (assembly GCF_030028105.1). Lineage (NCBI taxonomy): Eukaryota > Metazoa > Chordata > Chondrichthyes > Myliobatiformes > Myliobatidae > Mobula > Mobula birostris. Next base: position 85,605,511 of record NC_092373.1, read on the forward strand.
AATAATGGGCGAGTTTAAAAGCACTTCCTGGATCAGCTGGGGACAGGAATTGAAATTCCCAGGGAGCCTTTCCAAGCAGATGAAATACATAGTGACTGCAGAGTTTAGAGGCAAAGGAACATTCCCTGAAAAACATCCTATCCGATCATCCCACATTGTTAACGCAGAGTGATAGTGTGAGGCTGTCTGGAAAGTACTGCGACCTGCTTACTGAGCTACATACCGTGGTGTGGGACCAGTAGGAGTAGTCGAAGTTGAAACTCTTGGGGGCCTCCTTGGGTTGCTTCGGGTTAACAATAGCTGCAAGAGGGAAAAAGAGTCAAGTGAGGGGACAGGTTTACCAGTGCACCACTTCCCCTACAGAGCAACACTCTCCATTACATTTCTTCAAAGCAGCTAGACCAACGTGGCTGTGGGTAGTGGGTAACTGGGGAATTGGAGCAAAGTGCACACGGTCTGGTGATGATGTGCACTTGCATCATTACATTCTGGTCCAGTCCCCGAGTCCTGGATCAGAACGTCAGGCTGCAGCTCCCTCAAGATCCAAACCATGGTGAAGAGTCATGCTGATAGCATAGAAACATAGAAACATAGAAAACAGGTGCAGGAGCAGGCCATTCGGCCCTTCCAGCCTGCACCGCCATTTATTATGATCATGGCTGATCATCCAACTCAGAACCCCGCCCCAGCCTTCCCTCCATACTCCCTGATCCCCGTAGCCACAAGGGCCATATCTAACTCCCTCTTAAATATAGCCAATGAACTGGCCTCAACTGTTTCCTGTGGCAGAGAATTCCACGGATTCACCACTCTCTGTGTGAAGAAGTTTTTCTAATCTCGGTCCTAAAAGGCTTCCCCTTTATCCTCAAACTGTGACCCCTCGTTCTGGACTTCTCCAGCATCGGGAACAATCTTCCTGCATCTAGCCTGTCCAATCCCTTTAGGATTTTATACGTTTCAATCAGACCCCCCTCAATCTTCTAAATTCCAACGAGTACAAGCCCAGTTGATCCAGTCTTTCACCATATGAAAGTCCTGCCATCCCAGGAATCAATCTGGTGAACCTTCTTTGAACTCTCTCTACGGCAAGGATGTCTTTCCTCAGATTAGGGGACCAAAACTGCACACAATACTCCAGGTGTGGTCTCACCAAGGCCTTGTACAACTGCAGTAGTACCTCCCTGCTCCTGTACTCGAATCCTCTTGCTATGAATGCCAGCATACCATTCGCCTTTTTCAACGCCTGCTGTACCTGCATGCCCACTTTCAATGACTGGTGTATAATGACACCCAGGTCTCGTTGCACCTCCCCTTTTCCTAATCGGCCACCATTCAGATAATAATCTGTTTTCCTGTTTTTGCCACCAAAGTGGATAACTTCACATTTATCCACATTAAATTGCATCTGCCATGAATTTGCCCACTCACCCAACCTATCCAAGTCACCCTGCATCCTCATAGCATCCTCCTCACAGCTAACACTGCCGCCCAGCTTCGTGTCATCCGCAAACTTGGAGATGCTGCATTTAATTCCCTCATCCAAGTCATTAATATATATTGTAAACAACTGGGGTCCCAGCACTGAGCCTTGCGGTACCCCACTAGTCACCGCCTGCCATTCTGAAAAGGTCCCGTTTATTCCCACTCTTTGCTTCCTGTCTGCCAACCAATTCTCTATCCACATCAATACCTTACCCCCAATACCATGTGCTTTAAGTTTGCACGCTAACCTCCTGTGTGGGACCTTGTCAAAAGCCTTTTGAAAATCCAAGTATACCACATCCACTGGTTCTCCCCTATCCACTCTACTAGTTACATCCTCAAAAAATTCTATGAGATTGGTCAGACATGATTTTCCTTTCACAAATCCATGCTGACTTTGTCCGATGATTTCACCGCTTTCCAAATGTGCTGTTATCACATCTTTGATAACTGACTCTAGCAGTTTCCCCACCACCGATGTTAGGCTAACCGGTCTATAATTCCCTGGTTTCTCTCTCCCTCCTTTTTTAAAAAGTGGGGTTACATTAGCCACCCTCCAATCCTCAGGAACTAGTCCAGAATCTAAAGAGTTTTGAAAAATTATCACTAATGCATCCACTATTTCTTGGGCTACTTCCTTAAGCACTCTGGGATGCAGACCATCTGGCCCTGGGGATTTATCTGCCTTTAATCCCTTCAATTTACCTTACACCACTTCCCTACTAACATGTATTTCCCTCAGTTCCTCCATCTCACTGGACTCTCTGTCCCCTACTATTTCCAGAAGATTATTTATGTCCTCCTTAGTGAAGACAGAACCAAAGTAATTATTCAATTGGTCTGCCATGTCCTTGCTCCCCATAATCAATTCACCTGTTTCTGTCTGTAGGGGACCTACATTTGTCTTAACCAATCTTTTTCTTTTCACATATCTATAAAAGCTTTTACAGTCAGTTTTTATGTTCCTTGCCAGTTTTCTCTCATATTCCTTTTTCCCTTTCCTAATTAAGCCCTTTGTCCTCCTCTGCCGGACTCTGAATTTCTCCCAGTCCTCAGGTGAGCTGCTTTTTCTGGCTAATTTGTATGCTTCTTCTTTGGAATTGATACTATCCCTAATTTCTCTTATCAGCCACGGGTGCACTACCTTCCTGATTTATTCTTTTGCCAAACTGGGATGAACAATTGTTGTAGTTCATCCATGCGATCTTTAAATGCTTGCCATTGCATATCCACCGTCAACCCTTTAAGTATCATTTGCCAGTCTATCTTAGCTAATTCACGTCTCATACCTTCAAAGTTACCCTTCTTTAAGTTCAGAACCTTTGTTTCTGAATTAACTATGTCACTCTCCATCTTAATGAAGAATTCCACCATATTATGGTCACTCTTACCCAAGGGGCCTCTCACGACATGATTGCTAATTAACCCTTCCTCATTGCTCAATACCCAGCCTAGAATAGCCTGCTCTCTAGTTGGTTCCTCAACGGTGGCAGTGGCCTTTGGATGACCAACAGCCCCATCTACTGTCTCTAATGTCTGCACTGATCCCATGGCAGTACTTTGAAGAAGGGAAAGTTATCTACCCAATATTGATTCCTTAACCAACATCAAAATAGCAGATTTTTCTGGTGATTTACCTCATCACTGCTATGGGATCTTTCAGAGTCTGAATTAGCTGCTGGATTACCTGTTATGCTGGCTACAACTCACAAGGTAGTTCCTTAGCAGTTTGGAAAATAGAAATACAGGTGTCATCTTTATGGAACGCTGGAATGGCAATGAAGAGGGGCCAGAGGGAAGAACAGACCTTCACCTTGTTACTCATGACAAGACGTAGAGTGTCATCTCCTCACTTATGTGCAACCAAGAGCTGAGTGCAGCCAGTGTGCTTCTCATGAAAACTACAGTATATAATCACCATCTCATCACATACTGTCACTTCACAGAAAAGTGATGTAGAGGTTGATGGCATCAAGTATATATCAATAACATGATGGTTAATTTTGGCTCCAGAATTCATCACAGCCTTTCCCAAAGACGCAAAATTCCAGGGCTGTGGAGGGAATAATTGTCCTTTACATCAAGAGAGCACTTGAATGACTTTTGTCCAACTGGTACCAAAAAAAAACTTCCACTATCTAGAGTCATGCCTCACACAAGGATGGTTGTGGCTGTTGGACCTTAACCTTCTAGCCCCAACTTGTCACCACAGGAGTGAGCTAGTTTCGGGCTGCTTCACTGTCAACCTGCCTTTCATGGAAAGGTCAGAAGTAGGGATGTTCATTTCCCTATGCAATTGCTTACATAATGAAGGAGTCAGCACCCACAGGCAGATAGGCATCTGTCAGACAATTACCACCTACCAACTCCTAAAACATCGGCTCCCTCACACAAACATCCAATGGTTTACTATAGTCATGCACTTAGCTGACCCACCACAAAAAATCCTGTGCCTATAAAAGCAGGTCGGTGATTAGGTATTCTCTGGCAAGTGAACCACTTCCTGACATCCCAAAGCATAAACCATACCTTGCAGGCTCTCCAGGAGTAGGACATAAAGCCTTTCAATTGTGCAGGTGAGTGCAGTTCCAGACACTCTTGGGATGCTGAATACCATCCATGGTATTTAACTGGCACCCAGCACCACCTTACCACCTCCATCACTGGCACACCCTCAGTGCAGTAAGGATAATCAACAGCACCAGGGCAAGTGCTAATTTTTCCCTTCAAAGATCATGATTTGGACTAATAAACTCTTATCGGGTTTCCAGCCAGGAACAGGTATTGATTATAACTGACGTTTCGATGACAAGCTCTGTCATCTTCTTCAGGGATGTTGCCTGGGCATGTCTACTCTGGTGGTGTTTATACCCCGTAAACCGTCCTTCCAGATTGGGTAATCCTCATCCAATCAGGCTTCTGCTGTTTACAATTGAACTCCAGTTCTTACTTAGAGTGAGACTTTCGTCTTTGTTAAAATTCTTTTCCTCTAGTTTTCTAGAGGAAACCTTATGGCCTTTGCGATTGAAATATTCTGCTACCACCGATTTCTCCATGTAACCCAAACGGATAGATCTCCTGTGCTTCTTGTTGCAGTTTCCACCTTGCATCAGGTGCAATGGCCACAGGACTGGCTTTGTTGGCACAAAACTACTGTGCCATGCCAATGGCTTTTGGGACTGCCTGGTAAAGGAAGCAATTGAAATAACATAAGAGGAAAAGAATTCAACAAAGATGAAGGTGTCACTCTAAGTAAGAACTGGAATTTGATTGTAAACAAGGTGGGAGAGTGGAAAGCTAATTGGATGAGGATTAACGAATCAGGAGGGATAGACGATGGGGATATAAATATCACCGGAATAGACATGCCCAGGCATCATCCCTGAAGAAGATGACAGGGTTCATCATTGAAACGTCAGCTATAATCGATACCTGCACCCGGCTGGAAGCCTGAGAAGAGTTTATTCATCATATGCACCGGGAAAGCACTGGATCCTTTTCCTTCTTGATTTGGAAATACATCAACATTCCTTCAGTATCATTGGGTGAAATATCTTGAACTCCCTGTGTTTAGCACTGTGGAAGTTTCTCTACAATGTGGTTCAAGGCAACTCCTCACCTCTTCTGAAGAGTATTTTATGAATGTGGAATAAATATCTTCCTTATAGGTGATGCTAACCAACAAGATCAATCACCAGAGATAAACTTTCTGATGTTTGTAATAGTCAAGAAGGATTAAGGCAAATAGCTAGTACAGGTATTTCCACAAGTGAATAAGGAGACATGATTGACAGAAGTGAGTCAATTTTAACCCACATGTGTCAATCATTTCACTTTTTGGGGAGTTTGCCCACCATGTACTCAGAGTTCCCAGTAGGGATCCATCTCTAATTTAAAACTTGCCTTCAATAAGGTAGGGACATGTTTGGGACAACTTTGTAGGCCTGTATTGTGCTGTAGGTTTTCTATGTTTCTATGTTTCTAGTAATCCATTCCTTGTAATTTAATTAGAGATGATCATAATTCAGTAGCTAAACTGGTGAATGTCACAATTTGATCCCACACTGCAGGTGTCCATTTTATTTGTTTCTGGCTTGAAATTCTCTCCCAGAAATGACAAAGCTAACATAAACATACAGCATTTCTACACCATCCCTCCAATCCCCAGAACCTTGAGATCATACAGCATGTCTATGCCGTCCCTCAAATCCCCAGGACCTTGGGATCATACAGCATGTCTACACCATCCCTCCAATCCCCAGCACCTTGGGATTCAAATTGGCATCTCACTTTCTGTACTGCGCAGAGAAAAAAAAATTATCTCTTCGTTACATCAGCAGCTGTAACCTATCCCTACCTACCATTATTCAAAAACACAATTCCTGACCTTTTGATTTAATATTGAACAGGATATTACCACCAGTGAAATCTTATTATACAGTATGTTTGTCTACATAACAATGTCAACTATATTTCAAAAGCAATTGATTGTGAAGAGCTTTGGGACACATTGAGCCTGTAAAAAGCACTTTATACATATATTTTAAGAGCACATCTGAACAACAGTCTGCTTTCCACTCCCAGTAGTCTAGTATTCTTCAACATTAAGTTTATAGCTAAAGACACGAATTTGTGTGTCAAATTCAAAACTTCTTACTTCTGGGAAGCTCTCAAACAATGATATTGAAGAGCAAACAAATTCTCTACTTATACATTTGGAGGCCTTGCATTGCACCTCTGCAATTCATTTATATCCTGGAATCAATGGTGATTAATCTCAGGATATTAACTTAACCTTGGCAGAGTAAGGTCACTGACTGACGTCTACCTGGAGGATGATGACAGCCTTAGTTCTGAATGCAGTCGTGGCTTTATGAAAATCACAGTCACTACAAGCAAAATCTATTGGTTACCATGGAAACTGAATGGCAAAATGCTGATGCACTTTAAAGACGCTGGAGAAGATTGTGAATATAACCGAAATAAAACTCGGGGAGCAATGTAAAATGGAACTCATTTTACATGATTACGTGAAGAGATATTTCTCTGCCATGAATGAAATAGCAGACAGACTGGAATTGCAGTGATTATACATGAAGTATTTTTCACCACAAAATTCTTTAACATTGGGCTCTTGAAACCTGTCTCAGTATGTAAGTAATTAGAAAAACAGTTTCACTCACAGAAAACATGCCACAACATGGGCTGATGTATTGTTGCAGCAATGAATGGACAGTAACCACTTAGACGAGCCAAGCCACAAATTATGCATTCTAATAAGAGTCTAACTGGCAGCACTCCGAATCTCACATCTAAATTCTGCTTGTACATTTTAGAGGAACTTGCTTTAATTTCAAGTCAACAAGGTGACACGGGACTTTTAAAAAACCTTTTCTGTTATAAGTATTGAGAGTCTAAATCAGTTCAAGTCTTCCTGTGTCAGGTTAGCCAATCCCCTTGGTGGAATGAATGCAAATGAACAAACAATCATTAAAAAATTTAGCTCCATTTATAAAATGCTCTTCTTAAAAATAGCATTTTCCATTGCACCTCCAAATTAGCTACCACAGCAATTATTTATGCACAATATTATGACTTCTGTGCACTTACAATGAATATAATGTATTTATTTGGCAGTTAAAGTACTGCTTGATGCCAATTTTTCAGGCTGTATTTAAAGGATAACTATTGGGAGTAATCTAAAAACTGTTTCTAGTAGACTTATCTGGGAAATAGTATGATTACAATCTGAAACCGGAGCACATGAAACCAGCTCAGGCTCACTTGCTTGGCTGCCCAAGAAATGCAAAAGAGCAGCAGGAAGATGAGCAGATTACAGCCTGGAGTTTATATTGTGCTGTAATATCAGGTTGGTCTGCTTGACAAAGACCAAAACAGGTGGCTGTGAAATTTTCCATTTCTGCAGGGGAGTGAGACTAGGTAGTTATATTCGGAAAGTCCCATAAGCACTAGCATGAGGTATTGGAAATTTGCCACCAGTCTAGAAATTGCCACCCTATCAGGAACCAGCAAAGTAAGAGGGATGGGTTGTGGAAAGGGAAGAGAAAAAAAAGAGGGTGAAAAGCCATTCAGATCCAGTACAGCATTGATGCATTGTTATTACCCCAGGGGCATAGCTTGATTCCAATGTATTCTCTGTCAATACCCTCTCATAATGCTCACCACTCCCTGCTCACAATCGCTGACACATTTCTAGAATGCTTCTCTGGGCTATTCAACCATGGGGTGATTCACTGCCTGAAAACTGGCTTGAGTTGCATTCCTTGAGGTTTAGAAGTCTTAAGGGTGTTCATATTGAAGCATATAAGATCCTTGCAGTGAATCTTTGGAATTCTTTACCACAGAGTTGTGGAGCACGGGTCACCAGAAGTATTTAAAAAGGAGGTAGATCAACTTTTGAAAGATTGGGGGATTGATGACTATGGGGTAACTACACAGAAGAGGAGAAGAGGAGGATAGGCAATGGCTGAAAGAGAACATGGGCCTTTTGCACTGTGCAGAACTCGTTGCTTCTGAAGTGATGCAGCAGTCCCTGGAACGTGGACTGCAACAGACCTGCTGCTTCTACAGTCTGTATACAGCCATCAGGTTAGGGGATTCTGACTGGTTCCTCTTCTGGTTGTTGAAAGGGCACTGAAATTAGTCCTAGAAGTGCTGGCAGCTTTACAGCACAACATACAACCTGATATCCAAGATATCTTCAGGGAAAACCATGGGATAATGCAGTCTGTGCTGATGGTCACAGGAGGCAGAGTAGCATCTCTGATTGTTTGAGTCAGTAGATTGAGTCACGCTCAAGAACTCATCAGAGGGCTGAATAACATGCCACGGTTGTCACGGACATATGTGATCCCACAATATCATTCAGAAACCCTGGCTGAACCAAGATATCTCTAATCTGTTGAGGGCTAGACTGGTGGCATTCTACAATGATGATCCAGGAAAGTACAAGAGGTTCAGTTATGACTGCTGGCATGCCATCTCATATGTCAAGTGGCAATTCAAGACTAAACTTGAATCACAGTGGGATGCTCAACAAATGGCAGAACTTGAATACCTCACCTCTTACAAAAAAAAAACCAAGGACCATAAATAACAGCAGGTTTTTTCTCCCAGATGAACTCAATGCCTTTTATGCTTTGACTGACAGAACATGGGGGCACCTTCACAAACCCCCACAGCCCCCGATGGTCCTGTGATAGTGTCTCTGAGGCCGACATGACAGCATCCTTCAGGAGGGTGAGCATCTGACCCAGACATCATAGCCAGCTGAGTACTGAAGACCTGTGCTAATCAACTAACTGTAGTACTTACAGTCATCTTCAATCTCTTGCTTTGGCAGTCTGACATGACCCCCTGCTTCAAACAGGTTTCAATGACCATCATTCAGAAGCACTTATGTCCACTGTGATGAAGTGCCTGAGGCGTGATTTGTATCAGCTCCAATTTCCTACCTTCACAACAGGTCAACAACAGATGTCATTTCACTGGTCCTTCACTTAGCTCTGGAACACCTGAGCTATGAAGATGCAAATGCCAGGATGCACTTTGCTGAATACAGCTAGCAATCAACACTCAAAAATTCATCACTAAGTTCCAAGATTCAGGTCTCAATACCTCCCTGTGCAACTGGATCCACGATTTCTTCACTGGCAGACTCTAGTTAATACGAATTGGCAACAACATCTCTTCCACAGTCACCATCAGCACAGGCGCAACAGAGGGGAACGTGCTTAGTTCCCTGCTGTACTCGCTTTATAGCGATGATTGTGAGGCTAAGTACAGCTCCAATGCCATATTTAAGCTAGCGGACAGCGCTACTGTCATTGGCCAAATCAGCATATAGAAGGGATATTGAAAATCGGGTTGAGTAGTGTCACAACAACAACAACAACCTCTCATGCAACGTCAGCATTGTTGCCTGCAGGAGGAAGATACCAGAGGTCCATGAGCCAGTCCTCATTAGGAGATCACAGGTGGAGAGTGTTAGTGATTTTAAGTTCCTTGGTGTTACCCTATCAGAGGATCTGTCCTCGGCCCAGCGAGTAATGCCTTCACAAAGAAGGAATGGCAGTCCCTCCATTTTCTTAGAAATTTACACAGATTCAGCATGTCACCAAAAAATCTGATCAACAGTGGACAGTATACCAACTAATTGCATCACCAGCTGGTATAAAGAGAGCGAAGACTACAGAAGGTGGTGGATACAGTCCTGTCCATCACAGGCAAAGTTCTCTCCACCAGTGAGCATACTCACATGGAGCGCTGTCACAAGAATGCAACAGCCATCATCAAAGACCCCCACCACCTGAGCCATGCTCTCATCTCACTATTATAGAAACTTTGGGTCCCACACCACCAGGTTCAGGAACAGCTATTACCCTACAACGACCAGGCTCCTGGATCAGTGTGGATGAGTTCAGTCACCACAACTGTGACCTGGTTCCGCAACCCACAGACTCACTTTCAAGGACTTTTTACAATTCATGTTCTCTGTGCAATTTTTATTTGTACGATTTGTCTTCTTGTGCAGATTGGTTGTTTATCACTTTATGTTTTTCATAAATTGTACTAATCTCTTAATTTTTCTGTAAATTCCTGCATGAAAATGAATCTCAAAGTAATATACATTAAGATATATGCACTTTGATAGTAAATTAACTTTGAACTTTAAATACTACGGAAGTGCAGTCACCCTGCCCATGAAAACACTCTCACTACTGTTGCGAGTACACAAGACCATACATGGCAAATAGTCACAGCTAACGCTTTGTTTTCGAGCAGAAGGTGTTTCCAGTTATTTAATCTTCTCAAACCCCCTTTTCTCTTTAATTTATTTTCTTTCATCCACCTACAACTTCCAGAACATTCCAACCACAAGAGAGGTGATCTTTCCATACTCCTTAAGTGCAATGCGAGACAATACTATTACAGACAGTTACTATTACAGTACAGTTAAAATGGACCTCCTCCCTACAAAACACTGAAACCCTATAGAAATAACCTAAATGGGCAGGTTGTTAAGCAAATATAGGAAATGCCAGACAATGCCAATTAACACAAGATGCCAAAAAATAGAAAAATATCAGTCTTGGTGCAAGGTTTTAACCTGAAATGTTGACAATTCATTCATCCTCATAGATACTGCTGGATGCACCGAAATCCCCCAGAAGATCCTTTGTTGCTGGAAAATGCCAGAAGTGGTCAGTATATTAGGCAGTATTTGTAGCTAAAGAAACAGAGTCAGCAGTTCAGTCAGTGACAGCACTGGATTAGTTATCAAGCACGTGGCTGACCTGCATTTTTGTTTCAGAATGAAAGCTCTTCTAGAGTCAGAAAGTCATACTGCATGGAAACAGGCCTTCAGCCCAACTTGTCCATGCTGACTGTGATACCCAGTGAGCTAGTTGCACCTGCTCACATTAGGCCCATGGCCCACTAAACCTCTACTACCCACGTACTTATCTGGATGGCTTTTAAATGTTGCTAATATGCCCACCTCAACCATTATTTCTGGCAGCTCATTCCAAATACACACCACTTTTGCATGAAGAAGCTGCATCTAACTCTCTCACCTCTGATCATAATCTCATGTCTTCTGTTTTTAGCATCCCTTTCTTAGGAAAAAATAACATGTGCTTTCACCATCTATGCTCCTCATGATTTTATATATCTTTATCACCCCTGTATCTCCTACGTTCCAGGGAATAATGTCTACACAACTTTTCCCTGTAACTCATGACCCCAGGTCCAGGCAACATCTTGGTAAGTCCTAAGCAACACACACAAAATGCGAGTAGAATGCGGCAGGTCAAGCAGCATCTATGGAAGTGAATAGATAGTTGGCATTTCAGGCCCCTCCGTCCACCTTTTCATTCTGGGGGTCTCCCCCTTCCTTTCCAATCCTGAACAAGGGCCTCAGCCTAAAACATCCACCGTTCACTCTTTTCCATGGATACTGCCTGACCTGCTGAGTTCCTCCAGCATTTTGTGTGTGTAGCTTTGGATTTCCAACATCTCCAGACTTTCTTGTGTTTATATCCCGGTAAATCTTTTCTAGGGGACAGATCCAAACAATGTTGCTGTTCTTTCATGTGGTATATAAGCAGCTATCTGAGCCAAATAAATACTCATTTTAAATACCTATCATTTTATATATAATCTATCTAATCACCTTGGTTAACATCTATCTTTTCATCTAGAGACAAGTATTTAAAACACTTGATTAGAATTTCTTATACATGAATTATTTGAGCCCCCTTTGAGCAGATTCCAACTAGTCATTCAACCTGGGTATCTGTTATTCCGTTAGCTATCTGAAACTCCTGTTTAGGATTTCAGGAAATCCTGAATGTCTGTGAATGTAAAGTCTTTGATTACCAGACCAGCTTGCAAGATTTAGAAAGCTGATACAGAATTCCATGAACAAAAGGGCATAATTTTAAACACTGAGACCACAATGGACAGAAGTAACTGACTTGCTTTCTATGGCATTTTCATGAAGGGATGCATAAAGTGATTCACAATTATTGACATGATTGGAATGCAGTTAATTACCACTATAATCTGTAGACTCTAAAGTCCAAATGACAACACAAAATGACTATGACTTTTTGTGGGATTAAGAATAATTTTTATTCAAGACTCGAAAAAGGAATCAGAATCTTTGTTAATATGTCACTCAAAATAAACAGTGAGTGCTCCTTCAGTACTTCATTTTAATTGCGAGTTTTGATTAATTGGGACTGGGAGTTCAAAAAGTAATTGCTGACTAAAGTTAAGGCTGTCCATGCTCACACCTACTTTACGAGCTAAAATGTTATTGAGATAGAATTTCAAACACCAACTGCCAGTACTCCTGACTGAATCTAGATTTTGACATTGATGAGAAGGGAGAAGAATGTGATTTCTGGCTTTTGAAGAGTCCTTCCAATAGTAAAGTGTTTACAGTTTCAGGAACATTCCTACAGGTGGGAGTGACATGAAATGGCAGGTGGGGGAAGCCATGGGGGTTCAAGGAGGGCATTGCAGGCAAGGTGCAGTCGAAAAGGGTGATAGGAATGGGGCAAGTCTATGAGGAATCAAGAGTGACATGAATCTCAGGGCTGGATGAACACAGTGCTTATTTCATTGGATGCTCAGCTAAGTATTAATCTGAAAATTCAGGAAAAAAACTAGGTTCACATTAGAACATGAGAAGGTTTTTGACAAGAATGGATCATTTGGCCCAACAAAGCTTGCCAAATTCCTATTTACATAGTGTGTTGAAATAACTGTCGAGTTTAGATTTAAAAGTCCCTAAGGTACTACTCTCAACCTCACAACTAGATAGTTTGTTCTATGTGTCCACAACTCACTGTGCAAAGAACTGCTTCCTGATGTTAGTCTGACTGGCTGGGGTTATTTGGTTGCTTTCATTCATATTCCAGCAACAACCAACTCCAATGTGCCTTTCCATTACAAGACAGTGGGGTTTTGGTATTAGAGTATCAGACTTACTTCGGATAGCACTTGTCTCTCAGAAATCTGAACACTGATTAGTATGTGCCGTCAATCCTCCCCTTAGGAAATGTCTCTCAACAACAGGAACTTTAATTTGACTTTAACGCATGATGTGTATCGTTCCATAATCAGGAAATGGCACTGGAAACCGATAATATTTGACTATTTATGAATACCAGCGTCTCTTGGATAGCTGGAAACTGAAAGCTGACTCTTAACCCCTCTGCCCCAGAGAGATGTCTGTGCAGGGTCCTTTGTGTCTCAGCACCTGGGGAAGATGGGAGATGGGAGATGTACTGTATAGACTGACTGGTGCCATTCAGTCTCTCCCTCAGGAGAATTGTACGTAAAATGATCCTTATGAAGAGGTGCCAAGTGATCTCTACCCATCTGCCATTTCTTCAGCAGCTGACACTCCTCTTTGTTTTATCACTCTGCTTTTCCCATCCAACCTTTGAATTTGAGTTGATACACAAACTGCTGGATCTGTCAGCCCCTGCATCAACATCTCAGTGGCTGATTACAACAATACTTTATTGTAGACCTGAGATGAGCCTCAGACTTATCCTTGAGCCATTAGTGGGAGAATTTTCATTACACCGTCCTCTCTTCCCATCTGTAACACTGTCCAGCCCACCTCCATTACATAGTCTTCTCCCTGACTGTAACACCTCACCTCTGTGACACTCGTCACTGTTGCACTTCTGTGACACTCGTCACCGTTGTATCTCTGTGACACTCGTCACCGTTGTACCCCTGTGACACTCGTCACCGTTGTACCTCTGTGACACTCGTCACTGTTGTACCTCTGTGACACTCGTCACTGTTGTACCTCTGTGACACTCGTCACCGTACCTCTGTGACACTCGTCACCGTTGTACCTCTGTGACACTCGTCACTGTCCCTCTGTGACACTCGTCACCGTTGTACCTCTGTGACAATCGTCACTGTACCTCTGTGACACTCGTCACTGTACATCTGTTACACTCGTCACTGTACCTCTGTGACACTCGTCACTGTTGTACTTCTGTGACACTCGTCACCGTTGTACCTCTGTGACACTCGTCACTGTTGTACCTCTGTGACACTCGTCACCGTACCTCTGTGACACTCGTCACCGTTGTACCTCTGTGACACTCGTCACTGTCCCTCTGTGACACTCGTCACCGTTGTACCTCTGTGACAATCGTCACTGTACCTCTGTGACACTCGTCACTGTACATCTGTTACACTCGTCACTGTACCTCTGTGACACTCGTCACTGTACATCTGTTACACTCGTCACTGTACCTCTGTGACACTCGTCACTGTTGTACCTCTGTGACACTCGTCACTGTCCCTCTGTGACACTCGTCACCGTTGTACCTCTGTGACAATCGTCACTGTACCTCTGTGACACTCGTCACCATTGTACCTCTGTGACACTCGTCACTGTACATCTGTTACACTCGTCACTGTACATCTGTTACACTCGTCACTGTACCTCTGTGACACTCGTCACTGTTGTACTTCTGTGACACTCGTCCCGTTGTACTTCTGTGACACTCGTCACCGTTGTACCTCTGTGACACTCGTCACTGTACCTCTGTGACACTCGTCACTGTACCTCTGTGACACTCGTCACCGTTGTACCTCTGTGACACTCGTCACTGTCCCTCTGTGACACTCGTCACTGTTGTACGTCTGTGACACTTGTCACTGTACATCTGTTACACTCGTTACTGTACCTCTGTGACACTCGTCACTGTTGTACCTCTGTGACACTCGTCACCGTACCTCTGTGACACTCGTCACCGTTGTACCTCTGTGACACTCGTCACTGTACCTCTGTGACACTCGTTACTGTACCTCTGTGACACTCGTCACCGTACCTCTGTGACACTCGTCACTATTGTACCTCTGTGACACTCGTCACTGTTGTACCTCTGTGACACCCGTCACTGTTGTACCTCTGTGACAATTTTCTAATAGTTTTTATTCCACTCACTTCATTCATTGAAAAATCTCAAACAGGATCCTATCAAGACCCTAGCTGTCTCAACCCTCATCAAAACATGCTGAATTCTTGGAAGCATAAGACTAAGCCTTCACCCTGATCATTCTTGTCTGACCCTCCTGCAGACCTAGAGATACACCATTTTTAAATGTGTCCAAAACTGCACACAACAGAAATAACTTGATTCAGTGCTTCTACCAAGACACTATGCCCATGTGAACTCACCATTTTTCTACCTACTTGGTGAATAATTGTGGCATTTAATTCTAACCGTTAGCAATTAAGTATAGCTGCTCATCACAAGACTGAAATGTCTGCCTTTAACTTCAATCATCAGCCTTCCTGCTCGAAAATGTTACTGTCTGACTTAACACCAGTTTTCCACCAGGCCGTCAGACTGATTAATTCATGCTGATACAATTGTATTTCTATGTTATACTGACTGTCCTGTTGTATATACAATTTATTATAAATTACTTAAAATTGCACATTTAGATGGTGACGTAAAGATTTTTACTCCTCGTGTATATGAAGGATGTAAGTAATAAAGTCAATGCAATTCAATTCAATTCTTCTGATGAAACTGAAATCAGTATGGGTGTCTAAACAGATCAGGATTGTGGTACTAATTTTGGACTGACGACACCCTGAAAGAAGCAGAGGCTGTTATTAATGAAGGAGACATTACTGGAAATACTGTTAAAGGGCACATTAACCAGAGAGGTTGTTTTAGAATTCCCCCCCCCCCATGCCCCGACTCCTAACTGGGGAATCATTATTTATTTCATGCCCATTTGGTCTCACACATTCTGCTCCATTGACCATGCTTTATGTCCTGTGTGTCTCAGGTTCCATCACTCAGATACCCTCTGGTTTGATTCTACAGAGCTAATTAGTCCTACAAGGTTCATGAAATAATTAGCCTTGTGCTAACCATATTGTGATGGAAATACTTTCGACAGCCATTAAGTGCTCATTAGTGGTAAGTACACACTCCACAGTGATACATCTATTTCTCTTTTCAACCTAATTCATTCCGAGATTAAAGGGAACAATATGCTCTCATTTGATGTCTTACCTTCATTCCTGCTGCTTATCATCTCCTGAAGGTATGGGTTGCCATTGGAAAAGAGAAGTCAGCAGTCACGGTGCTCGAATGACTGGCAGCCCAAACAGGAACAGGACAGACGGAAAGTGGAATGTGAGAACAGAAAGTATGACTGGGGAGAAGTAGAAAAAGAAGAGAGATTGGGTGGAGAAGGTAACATTGGGAGCAGGGTGCAGGACACTGCTGGCACTAATTCCATCTGCTGGGATAGACAGCACTGAATAGGATGTGAATTGGAAGATGGGAAACCTTCCTCCACTTCTCATTTGATGTAATCAGAGATGGGATAGAAAATGATGAGGTTTATAGATGGGGTCAATACTTGCAGGCTTTTGCTCTTCAGGTTGGGTGAGACTAGAACCTGAGGTCACAAGCTTCGGCTTAGGCTGAAAGGTGAACTATTTACTGGGAGTCTGGGGGGGGCACATCTTTACTCAAAGTGTGGTGAGAGTTCAATTACAATGTGTAAGAGAAGTCTGGAGAGTACACGAACAAGAGAAGTATGGAGGACTATGGTCCGAGCGCAGATAGATGGGAAAAGGCATTGGACCAGACTGGCATGCACTAGATGGGCTGAAGGGCCTGTTTCTGTGCTGTAGTGCTCTTGGGAATCTAATAGGAGAAAATGGTAACAATAGGCTTTTTAATCAGATTGAATGGAACGATATAGTAGTGTTCCTCAGGAGTTGCATAGTTATAGAGAATTAGACTCTCAAGAATGTATTTCATACTCTAATGATATGCTAACCTATTTTATCTTCTCCGCATCCCCATTAACTTTATGTAGATTCTACCATTCCTTTAAACTCTAGAGTAAATGTTTACAGCATCTAACTAATCTACCAATCTCCATGTCTTTGGGATGTGTGAGAGAACTGAAGCTCCCACAGAAAACCCATGTGGTCACAGGAAGAGAGTGCAAACTCTGTGCAGACAGGATCCAACCATGGCTCACTGAGACTGGCGTTTTACAAGCTGCACGACTGAGCTACTTGCTGCCCTGTCCATCTCAATCAGTTCTGGATGGACAAGGCATAATTTTACAAATTTTCAGAGAACATACAACTTGCAGACATGGTAAACATTGAGGACAGTAAGAGAGCTCAGTGGGATATGGAGAGACTGGTAAAACGGGCAAGTGAAATGCTGAAGGTTGCCCTTGTTCTTTTCAGCAATCAAGTTTGTAGCTTGGAATGTGCACTCGGAGTTCTGGTGAGCTGCAGATCGTGTCGTAGATAGTGCATGCCACTGCTGAAGAAGGAAGAAGCAGCTGTCCGGGTGGAGGATGGGGCGCCAATCGAGTGGGAGGTATAAAGTTTGTTGGCTGTTGTTGGGTTGCACTCATCTTGGCTGGCAAAATGCATTCACTCATACGCTTGACTAATGCCTTTCAAGCACTGGGATCAGGACGTGAGTCATCCCTGCAAAATCCACAGCCTCTGACACTCTTGTGCCTGCTCCAGCCATGGGTGACCCTCAGGTTGCTGACGGTGGGGGGGGGGGGGCACTGGATGTGTTATTTATGTAAATCAGACTAAATATTCATGTGAAACAGTCTGGCTGAATGCAGTGTAAAACTGCTTCACTATTTGAGAGACTGTATATAGAACTGAATAACAGGTACTCATCAGCAAATATGATCTTCTTTAACCTATCAGACATTCCAATTTCTTTCCTGGTATCTTATGATGTAGAAGGAAGCCGACTGATTCACTGGGTACATGCCTGCTCTCAGAGCAATCACATCAGTCCCATTCCCCCACCGATTCCCCTCTAGCATATTCTCTCTCACACATATATTCACACCGATTCCTTTAGGTACATTCAATCTCATTCAATTCGGAGTGCTTAGTCTCACAAACATAGGGAGCTCAACACAAAGATGAGAAAATCTACAGATACTGGAAATCCAAGCAACACACACAAAATGCTGGAGGAACTCAGCAGGTCAGGCAGCATCTACGGAAAAGAGTGAACTGTCAACGTTTCGGACCGAGACCCTTTGTCAGGACTGGAAGAAAAAGATGAGAAGTTAGAACAAGAATGTGAGGGGGGAGGGGAGGAAGAAGCACAAGGTGGCAGGTGATAAGTGAAAGTGGGAGAGGGGAGAGGGGTGAAGTAATGAGCTGGAAAGCTGATAGGTGAAAGAGATAAAGGGCTGGAGAAGGGGGAATCTAATAGGAGAGGTAGAAAAGCATGGAACAAATGGAACAGGGAGGAGGAGTACCAGAGGGAAGTGATGGGCAGGTAAAGAATGAGGTGAAGAGGGAAAAGATAGGATGGGAAGCAGCATAGTCCAGGTAGCTGTGAGAATGAGTGGGTTTGTAAAAGATATCAGTAGATAAACTGTCAAGGTAGCGAGGGAGGGAGAGAGAGAGAGAGAGGGAGGGAGGGAGGGAGAGACAGGGAAAGAGAGAGAGAGAGAGAGACACACACAGGGAGGGGGAGAGAGAGAGAGAGAGAGAGAGATCGAAAAAGGGGAGGGAGGTGTCAGAAATGAACCAAGTAAACTCGAGGGCAGGTTGGAAGTTGGAGGCAAAGTTGATGAAGTCGACGAGCTCAGCATGGGTGCAGGAAGCAGCACCAATGCAGTCGTCGATGTAGCATTGGAAAAGATGGGGACAGATACAGGTGTAGGCTTGGAACATAGCTGATAAAAAGGCAGGCATATCTGGGACTCATGCAAATGCCCATTGCTACACCTTTGGTTTGAAGGAAGTGGAAGGAGCTGAAGGAGAACTTATTGAGAGTGAGGTTGAAACTGGAAATTATTGAGAATGAGTTTAATTTCATATTTCTAGAGTATTCAAGATAATTTCCGCAGAACAATCAGCCCCACACATCTGGAGCTCAAGGAATTTCCACTGCAATGTCTAGGAATTGAGTTGATTGGTTTCCAACCGTCACAACCATCTTCCTTTGCGGGTGGGTTAACTTCAGTCAGTAGAGACTCTTCTCATAATTCTGACCAAGATTAGTTCTATCAGAATTCCTTGATATCAATTTGCTAAGATGAACGTTGATACCACAGACACTCAGTCTCACCTTGCTTTCTGAAGTTTAACTCTGTGGTCTACATTTGGACGAAGCCTACAATATCTGGACTGAAGTGACTTTAGGTGGAACCGCAGATGTTCATCACAGAGCGGGTTACTGGAGTGTAAGTGCCATTCGATTGCACTGTCAAGTGCACACTTCCTTAAAGTCTCCTGATGTAATCCTTTCCCTACTTCAGCCCATGGTATTTCTCTTTCTGACTAAACATATCCCAACAAGATTCCATTGTGTACAAGCTCCTTCCTTATGACAAGTCAACCTCGATTGAAAATGCTGCATGCCTGTGGACTGTGTGAGCAAACCTCATTACAGGAACTGAGTGTATGTTTACTCACTCGTTCCCTCTCAACCCGAATCTGAGAATCTCTATGTAATTAAGGCTTTGCTGTTTCCAGTCAGTGCTCTGAACTCCCAAGATGCCTGATACTGTGATTTATAATCCGATCAAAAGTAACATATCCACTCTAGTTTTACACATACGACAGTGGACATGTGCTCTTCTGGAGACTCTGACGGTGGTTATCTCTCCCCTACTGTCCTGACAACTAATCTGAAATAGGTCTGGGAAATTAAAGGCTGATGTGTCCAGGCTGGGCCAATCGGGTGCACTTGCTTTTTGAGGTCCCATTCCAGAGATCCAGAAAAATGGATTATACATCTATGTCGCAGAGAAGCTGCTTTCCGATCGATCAGTCCCAACTGGAACCTGAAATGAACGGAGCTGGTAAGATGCAGCATGCAGAAGGATAGGACATGGGCAATGATTACAGTTGCAATTTTTCACTGAATGTGGCCCCTCCTCCAGCTTACATGTTCCAGTTTGACCGTATGTTCTATCCAATGGGAACAGAACTCCTCAAGGACAAAGGTTAAACTCGATTAACTATCCAGGATGGGGTTGGGGGGGGGGGAACCTTCAGCTAGTTTTACTGTTGAGTGCCGGCTTGTCTCTGTGTGCAGCAACTGCAGACTACTATTACAAAAAAGGCATTTGCTAGAGATAAAGTGAGTTTAAACTTCTATCTTTTATAGGACTGTTCTGACCAAGTGCTAAAGGAAGTGAGTGCCTTCATTTGCAGGACACTGCACAGCTGCTAGCTTCTCTCTTTCTCTTTGAATGCTTCCAAAGCTCCTCTCTGCTGCCTGCGGTCGAAGCCTGCTGTACAATGCCTGCCATGTTCCTGCTGAGGGACGAGAAGCCTTATTTGCTCAGATCTGTAGTCCTCCTTGCAGGCGGATATGCCCTTTACCGTTTGTGGAGACATCACAGGACACCAGAAGAAAGAGAACCATTGAGGGAAAATGTATATGAGACACAGCAAGCCCTAAATAAGTACCTCCTCTTCCACTACGGTTCGCCCCAGGTGCAGTCACTGTACATCACAAACACAGCTACAGAACAGAACTTCCCACAAAGGTGTGCTGGGGAATGCATCAAACACATCATCCAACAGGTAACAGTCTCGGCACCTGCTGACCCTTTATTTGAAATAATTATTACAGAAATTGTTGCTTAAATCAAAGTTATAAAAGGTTGTGCTGATTTTTAGTGGCTGATCATGGATATTCACCTAGCCACAGAGAGTTCAGAGACCTAAGTAGCTGATATGTGAGAACAGATTTTCAGAAGCAGAATGGTGATAATGCCTTTCAGTGAGATTGGTTCAAGGCCAGATTGGGGAGAAATCAATGCTCTTCTTTGAAAGGATGCTTTGGGATCTGCTTTACCCAGCTGAGTTGGCAGCTGGGGCAGTAGTTCAGCGAGTTCAGCTGGACAGGCACTTCCAACAGTGTAATATACCTGTAGCATTAAGTATTTCATGTTTGAATTTCTGGAGTGGGACTCGAATCCACAACAACAGGACGTGTTCAAAGAAAAACTGATCAAATTTGGAGGGGAAAAACAGGTTGAAAACTTTGAGAGATAAGCAACAGAAAAAGTACTAGTACTTTACAACGGTTGTTGCAGTAAGAGTGGCTTTGGAGCAGAGATCTCCGGAATGAGAGGGCATGAAAGGAATTTAGATAATGATACCCTTCAGGCCATGTATGAGGATGAAAACCAGCAAAAGATAGGGTAAATGCAAGTAGGCATTTTCCACTATGATTGAATGGGAGTCCAACCATAGTGTTGTCGGGTGAAAGGTGAAAAGTTTAAGGGGAACATGAGGGAAAACTTTTTCACTCAAAGGTTCATGAGAGTGTGGAATGAGCTGACAGCACAAGTGGTGCATGGGCACTTAACTTCAATGTTTAAGAGGAGTTTGGATAGGAATATGGATAGTAGGGGTATGGAGCACTATGGTCCTGGTGCAGGTCAGTGGAAGTAGGCAATTTAAATGGTTTGCCATGGACTAGATGGTCTGAAGGTCCTGTTCTTGTGCTGTACTTTTCTATAATTCTGTAACTCCCTATACAGGTTTCCCCCGCCATCCGAAGGTAGAGTGTTCCTATGAAACGGTTCATAAGCCGAAATGTCGTAAAGCAAAGAAGCAATTACCATTTATTTATATGGGAAAATTCTGTGAGCGTTCGCAGACCCAAAAATAAGCTACCAAATCATGCCAAATAACACATAAAACCTAAAATAACAGTAACATATAGTAAAAGCAGGAATGATATGATAAATACACAGCCTATATAAAGTAGAAATACTTCTCTACAACGATTGCCTGCACAGATCTCCGTAGCGAAAATCTCACACAAGCGCTGTTGGCATAAATGCGCTCTCCAGTAACCTTTAAACTATGAAGCTGCCAAATCTACCAAATAACTCGTAAAAATACACAGCCTATATACAGTAGAAATAATGTATGTACAGTGTAGTATCACTTACCGGCATTGGGAAAACAGCGCCGAGCACCCTGATGATGGTGTGTTAGACTGAGTCGTCGCAGGTTGGGTGGTGCAGTGGCCCCCACCCTCCGGGCCGACGACCCAATACATTGCCGCGAAGAACGCAGCGGTAGCCGGGAGGCGCACAGCACATCGTTAAGAAAAAAGCCGAAATAAACATGCTAATTAATTAGGTGCTGCCCAGCACGTAAATGTTGGCGCAGATCAGAGGCGATTGCTGATTGCATCGCCTCTGATCTGGGCCAACAATTACGTGCTAGGTGGCACCTAATTAATTAGCATGTTTATTTCGGCTTTTTTCTTAAAGATGTGCTGTGCGCCTCCCGGCTAACGCTGCGTTCTTCACAAATCGGTACAGTATCTGTCCGGGGCCCGGGTGTTGGGGTGGTGGGACACGGGAGTGTCATCTCATCGTCGATCAGGGCAGGCAGCTCATCTTCTATGACTGCCCGCCTCGATGTCGAAGGTCGAGTTTCATCGTCTGCTGTGGCTGATGTGGAAGGCTTGCTTGACTACTGCGCCTCGCGCATTTTTCTATCATACAGTTGTTTGTAAGCGCTCAAACCATCCTGCAAATATCCCCTAAACCTACATACCCTTTCAAAATTAAAGTCGTACTTTATCATTGCAGCGAAAATCTCACGCAGTTGCTTCACTTTCTGCATTCGGTTTCGATTGTTATCCTTTCCTCTTCCAATTGCATCAGCTCTTCATCTATCAGTTCTTGGTCATGCGATGCCAAAACCTCTTCAACATCATCTTCGTCAACTTCCACAAGCCAAACTCACTTTGTCCTTGCTTCGTTCACCACGATCGAAACACTTAATTATGTCTAGTTTTACACTAAGTGTAACACCCTTACTCTTTCAGGCTTTTCCGACACCTTAGAACTCATCTTGCTAACGGCTGCTCAATGCAACGTGTTTAAGCAATGCCGTTCCGAATCCGGGGCAGAGCGGCTGCTCAGGGCGCGCGCTGCCTTTTATCGCTTGCTGATCTTTTCGCGCGCTGATTTTTTATCGCGTGCTGCCTTTCTTCGTAACAGTGAAAACATCTTCTGAAAGCGAAAACAGGGTACTAATGTAGGTCTTTTGTAACAGTGAGGTTTCGTAAAGCGAACGTTCGAAGAGCGGGGGATACCTGTAGTGGAAACTGAATTCAATAAACAGGAGGCAAGTGTCCTGAATCTTAAATGTTTGGTTTAGTGACCAAGGGAAAGAGGGAATAAAGCCAATGGCTCCAATTAGAGGTCTTGGTCCTACTGAAAATGAGGTAATCTGTTGCTCCTGACGATGGGATGGATAAGGGAGAGGACATAAAGAGGGTGATTCACAATAAAGAGAAAAAAGAATCAGGGTTACCATTGCATTGCAAAATGATTCTAGAATATTGGCTGGTTTTGACAGGAAAGCTCCAGTAGTGTTCTATGCCTTTGCCAAATCTAGCAGTGAACAGCCAAACCACTTGACCACTCTATCAATTTAAGTCTGCATCCTTAGGGCAGAGAGGACCAAAGACAAGGGCCACACCAGGAGGAACAATGGTGAGAGAGATCATAACGGGATCCGGAGCATCAAATTTAGAAGCAAGAACACAGTGGAGGAGATCGGTAGCATAGTATGTGTCAACGTGAATGGAAAGTCAGTCAGTAGGAATTTTGTCAGTGGAAATGCCATTGAGGGTGTTCCACAGAATACAGAAGGAAATAGATTACAGGGATGAAGGGATATTCATATAAAGCAAATCAGGGAAATCTTGGCCTCCTCTTGTGCCAAGATAACACCATCCTCAGGGTGAAGGAACAACACCGTTTATTCCATCTGGGTAGCCTCCAAGCTGGTGGCATGAATATTGATTTCCCTTTCAGGTAAACAAATCCTCCTCCCTGTATTCCTGTATTCCCTACTTTAACCTTTTATCTCTTTTCACCTGCATATTACTTCGCTGGGCCCCCACCTCCTTCCTGTTCTCCTGTGATCCACTCTCTTCTCCTATCACATTCCTTCTTCTCCAGCTCTTGACCTTTCCCACCCACCTGTCCTCAACTAAAACCTTACAGCTAGCCTACTTCCTCTCACCGCCACCTTTTTAATCTGGCATCTTCCCCCATCCTCTTCAGTCCTGAAGAAGGGTCTCAGCCCGAAACGTCGACTTTTATTTCCATAGACACTGCCTGACCTGTTGTGTTCCTTCAGCATTTTGTGTGCATTGTCAGGGAGGTGATTAGATTTGAGTCTGTTCTAACTCACTACTATAACTACAATTCAATCCTCACCAGATATAAAATGCTTTATGTTATCCAAGGCGCTTTGCACCATGGCAAGTTTGATTTATTACCAATTCCTTTACCTCTATTAGACTGGTGGTCCCAGCAGAGCCCTGGACATTGGCTGTGCTGTGGGAAGAGCATCGTTTGAATTGGCCCGGGTATTTCAAGAAGTAGTGGGCATTGACTTCAGCCACTCATTTGTCAATGCCTGCAACCAGCTGAAAGAACAAGGCCAACTCCCTTACACCGCCATCACTGAAGGAGACTTGGGTGTTCAACACACTGCTGTGGTGCCACAGGATATTGTAAGTACTCAATCAAGCCTTTGCTAACCCCAGTTCTCTATCCCTACCATTCAGCGTCCTTCGTTCTATTATTTCCATCTATCCTTTGTGCTCACTCTCCATTATTTAGTGTTCTTTAATCACTAATATTCTCAGTTTTGTTCTAATATTGTTTCCAGTGTTCTTTTTTACTCTTAACGACAAATGGATTAACTGGAGAAGAGAATATTGTGACCAAGAGCTTAGTTACAGCATCCCACTGCCCATCCATCTTGCCCACCCAAACTGGCAATGCCAACTTCAGATCCTAGTTCACTTTACTTGCCTTTGTGTCAGGAACATCACATCAATTCTATTTGCTCCCAGGCCAGTATACTTTGCCCCTGTAAAGTTCAGCCCAAGAGGCTTCATACGGAGATGTTGAAAACTTTATTGAATAATTAGCGCCAATGCCTGATACACAAATCACGGGTAGAGGCTACCCAGCACTGGCTGAAATAGAATGCCAAAACTGCAACTCCAGCTCCATAGACAACATGCCACAATTGGGTTGGATTAGCACATTTCTGATTGAAGGGAATATATTAGAATTAAGTCTATAAAATTCAAAGAATATAAGACCAGAGGACACAGCCTCAGAATAGAGGGGCATCCTTTTTGAACAGAGATGAAGAGGAATTTCTTTAGCTAAAGAGTGGTGCATCTTTGCCACAGGCAACTGTGGAGGCCAAGTCTTTATGTATATTTAAGGCAAAAGTTGATATGTTCTTGATTGGTCAGGGTATGAAGGGATATGGGGAGAAGGCAGAAGATTGGGGCTGATATCAGCCATGATGAAATGGTGGAGCAGACTCGATGGGCCAAATGGCCTAACTCTGCTCCTATCTCTTATGGTCTTATATACCACACAGGAGGCATTTGGCCACGTGTCCATACCAGCTGTAAAAGAAACAGTCAAACTGTCAACCGAACGAGCCTCAAGATTGCATCAGTAATCGAGCAGGCCTTTGAGTACACATTCAACTACCTTTTGACTGTGATGAGGGTTTCTGCCTCCATCACCCTTTCAGATAATAAGTTCCAAACCCCGACTGCTCTCTAAGGGGAAAACATTTCTTCATGTCCTTTCTAAACATGTTAAGGCCCCTGGTGTATGACCTTCCTGCTAAGGGAAATAAATCCTTATTTAAGTCACTCTAATTTTACACACTCTTCCCTCAGCCTTCTCCACCCCAAGAAAACAAACCCAGCTGCTCTAATATTTCTTCCAGCTAAGCATCCACTTGTAGCAACATCCTCATAAATATCTTCTGTGCTCTCTCCAGTGTAATCACATCTTTCCAATAATGCAGTGACTGTACAGAATATTCAAGCTGTCAGCTTACTGATGTTGTACACCATTCTAGCATAACCTCTCTGGTCCAATCAATGTTGTACTGTACATCATTCAAGCGCCCTGCTCTGATTAATATTCTACACCATTCCAGCATAACCCTCTTGTTCTTTTATTCTATGCCTTGATTAATGGGTATTTTTAATCATCTTATTGATCTTTCCTCTAACTTTTAAGGATCTGTGAATGGATATATTTTTTCCATATTGCACAATATCATCCATTTTTAATTGCTTCACGTTATGTTCTTCTCCTATTATGGTATGTCAGATCAGATAAAATTTTGTTTGCTATTTTTTTCCTGCTCAATTGATCAGTTCATCTGCATCCTCCCATAGTCTAAACCTTCTCTCCACAGGACCAATTTTTGAGTTATTTGCAAACTTCTTTACCACACCCGACACTTAGCTCGAGTTCAATATACTTTATATTACTTAAAGCAAGAGGCTGAGTACTGAGCCTTCTGCAGTTCTAATAGTAAACAGCCTTCTAGTTACAGCAACACCCTTCAACCATCTCCACTGACTTTCTCTTGGATCCCATAGGCTTTGACCTTTTGACTAGCCTACCATTTGAGACCTTATGAAAAACCTTTCAAAAATAGCTTTCACTGATCTCCTTGTTACCCCTTAATAAATTCATTGTGGTTTGTCAGATAGAGCATTTCCCTTTCTATATCCAAGCTGAATATCCTGATTGACCATGCCTTTCTAAATGGAGGTACTTCTGTCCTTTACAAAAGAATCCAATGGCCTTCCCACTATCAAAGTTGAACTAACTGGCCTGCAATTATGCAGTTTTTTTCTTTCCTCCCCTTCAGACTTATCCTCTGGCACCATTCCTGTAGCCAGGAAGGATTGGGAAATAATTGTTAAAGTCTGCAGTTTCCTCCCTTGCTTCCCTTAATATACCTGGGATGCATTTCATCTCAGTCTGGCAATTTATCCACATTCAAAGATGCTAACCCTTTTAATAATCCTCTCTTACAATTTTAAGCCATTCAATTTTTCACATGCATCTGGTTTAATGACCTATCCATAAGACCATAAGACGTAGGAGCAGAATTAGGCCATTCAGCCCATTGAGTCTGCTCCACCATTCCATCATGGCTGATCCCGGATCCCACTGAACCCATACACCTACCTTCTCGCCATATCCTTTGATGCCCAGACTGATCAGGAAACTATCAACTTTTGCATTAAATATACTCATGGGCTTGGTTTCCGCCACAGTCTGTGGCAGAGTATTCCACAGATTCACGTATCTCTGGCTAAAAAAATTCCTCCTTACCTCTGTTCTAATAGGTTGCCCCTCAGTTTTGAGGCTGTGACCACGAGTTCTGGATAGCCCCACCAGAGCAAACATCCTCTCCAGATCCACCCTATCTAGTCCTTTCAACATTCGGTAGGTCTGCTGCATATCAGCACCATCCCCTCTTTTATGACTGGAGCAACAAAGTACTTGGGAAGATCCTTACCCACAAGCTCTGCCTCCACACACAGGTTACCTTTGTACTTCCTAACAGGCCCTAGTCTTTCCTCAGTTACACTCCTGCTTTTATGTACTTATATAGCATATTTACATTTTCTAACTACTTACGGGTATTTTTTCATAACCTTTAGTTTTGTATTTTTTCTTTATATTTCTTACCTACACTTCTGGTCTTTTTGCTGTATTAAGCTCTGAGATCTCACATAAGCTTCCATTTTCTTGCCTTCTCCTTCCCTCTACGTCATTTAGCAGGCTCTAGATTTGCCTACACTACCCTTTTGCTTTATATGGGAACATGTGTATCCACAATACTTTGAATCTTCATCTTAGTATCCACTTTCCATTTTCCAGTCACTTTTCATACATTATTCTTTAACCCAGTAAAGCTACTGTCCTTAACATAGAACCATTACCACCATTTTAAATCTTTGTCCTTTCCCACCATTATGCTAATTTTAATGAACGTTTGATCGTCTTTCAACCCAGCTTCATTCCCCAAAATTAAATCCAGAATTGCCCCCCCCCGCTACAAACTAGTTGAAGGCAGTTTCCCTGAACGCAATTTAAGAAGTTAGGGACCTCTATACCATTTTTTTAATATATGGACTAACCCCCAGTTAATATTAGTATGATTAAAACCCTCCACTTTTACTGCCCTATTGGTTTTACATCCTTCTGAAACTTGCCTACAATGTTGACCTGCTATCAACCAGAGTGCTTGAAGGTCTATATTGCACAAATATTTGTGTGGCCATCCCATTTTCACTCATTAGTTCAACACATAGAGTTCCATTCAATTACCAGTCTAACATACTATCCCTTCTCAGAGTTGTGATTATTTCCTTAACCATGTTTCCTTGTTGTATTTGCTCACCTATAACTATTGGTGAGACTCAAGCCAAGAGATAGAACAAAGCTGGAACATGAAATAAATCTTTAATCAGTAAAACCATGAAACTACAAAAATCTCAAAACTCAGCAGTACATTTCAAAGCACGATTATTTAAATGGTTTACCCAAAAATACTTGAGATGTTGACAAGGACAATAACCAATCAGTGAAAGCCAATCTGGGATTGGTTGTCAGCTGAACAACTGGTTGTATCGACTCACCATAAAACCTCCCTCTTGAAGATGATTACCTGTACGATTTGAGCCAAGGGATGATCTGGATTAGAACAACCGGCTTACGCTGCCGGTTAGTCCTTCTTAGAGATTGCAGGCTATCACGTTCTTGTCACGATGTTGTATGTGGCTGTGCTCGCGCTGGTGGTTGGTTCAGCTGGGGTAACTTCCAGGAGGAGATGGAGGTGCAGCTCTGTGTTTGATGATCTGTCCGATGAACTTGTTGTGTCTTCGGGAACAACTTTACACATTAACCAAAGTCTATGCGCACCTGACCATTTGCTGTCTTGAATGTTGGATGCCGTGGCAGCACTGCATCCAACACTGCTGTTTTCTTTCCAAAAGCACATCAGCTGGAGACTTCCCCTCAAGGCATGGATGTAGCTTAACACAATAAGTTAGCAGAAATGTATTGAGAGTCTTGCCTGATGCTTTGTTTCAGAAGTAACTGTTGGAAGGGATTCTCAATGCATATTGTTTTATGCCACATCCAGGAATGAAAGGGTTACTATATAAGGAACGTCTGGCAGCTCTTGGGCTGCTTTCCCTGAAGTTCAGGAGAATGAGGGGAGAACTCATAGAAACATTCTGAATGTTAAAAGGCCTGAACAGATTAGATATGGCAAAGTTATTTCCCATGGTAGGGGAGTCTAGGACAAGAGGGCACGACTTCAGGATTGAAGGACATCCATTTAGAACTGAGATGCAGAGAAATTACTTTAGTCCGAGGGTGGTAAATCTGTGGAATTTGATGCCACGAGCGGCTGTGGAGGTGAAGTGATTGGGTGTATTTAAAACAGAGATAGATAGGTTCTTGATTAACTAGGGCATCAAAGAGTGAAAGCAGGGGAGTGGGGATGACTGGAAGAAATGGATCAGCCCATGATTGTATGGTGGAGCAGACCCAATGAGCCTAATGGCCTACTTCTGCTCCTATATCTTATGAAGGTATCCCCAAACCCCTCTGTTTGGCTATTGGACTGTGGTTAATATGAGGGTGAGTGAATGTGGATAATCCTGCTTGTCTGGCAGAATGCAGCAAACTGCTGTGAACTGAATTGTTCCTTTGTCAGAAAGAAGTGTTTCTAGCATCCCAAAGTGGCTAAAGATCTACAACAGCTGTTGAATAGTAGCCTCTGTCATTACTGACTTCATAGATAATACTTCAAGCCATTTGGAATAAACATCAACTAGGACAAGATTGGTACTCCTGCTGACTGGACCAGTGTAGCCAGTATGTACTCAACTCCAAGGTCTGGTAACCTGAGGCCCTGGTTATGGATCGGCTCCACTTGGATTCTATGCTGCTGTGGAGCACTGAGTACACTGCTTGCCTACAGATGTGATATCTTCATCTATACCCAGCCAATGCACGAAGCTTCCTGCCAGGGGTTTCATCCGATTAAATCCAAGTGGAATTGTTTCAGTACTTTTGGTCAAGGGGATCGGGGAATTACTATTCTGCCTCCAAACATTTGGCAGGAGTCCAGAGTTGAGAGTGATGTATTGCGTCGGTAGAAGGGTATGACATCATCCTCAACCTGGACTGGCCATCCACCTGGAGATATGCTGAAGAACAGAATCTGCAGCTGTTTCTGCTCTGACTTTGTTGACCATGACCAGAAGACCTTCAGCAACATCCGATACAACCTGGTGAACTTTGCAATCAACTGAAATTGCAGCCACTACTGTGTCTTCATTTTCAGTAACCTGCTGATCCATAAGTCTGAAGAGGGCATTTGCCTCACCTAGGTTGATATCTACTTGATTTCAAAATCGTAAGCTAATAACATCGTTGACCAACTTTGTAGACAATTAGTTGTAATCACCGGATGCCTTTTTTAGACCTGAAGATGGACAACAATGGTTTATGATTAGTAAGGAGAGTGAAGTATCTGCCATAAAGTATCTTGTGAAATTTCTTCACAGCAAAGATGAATGCTAAGATTTTCTTCTCAACTTTCCATAATTCCTTTCTGCAGTGGTCAGAGATTTGGCTGCATGCATGGCAGGTTTCAGAACCATCAGAGAAGGTATGAGAGACGTCAGCTCCCATCCTGTAGTTGGTTGCGTCTGCCACGACAGCGAATGATAACTGTGCATCAAGAGGAAGTCGGATGACAGCATATTCTTCACCTGATCAAAAGCCTCTTGTCATCGTTTAGACCACTTCCATGTGGCATCTTGTTGAGCAGAGCATTGACTGGATCCCTCAGCCAGTGCATTGCTGGGAGAAATGCTGAATAATGACTGTTCATGCCCAAAAATGATCATAAAGTGCTGACACCTGATGGTGAAGGTATCTTTATGATAGCAGTGATGTTTTTGAGATCTGGGCGATGACCATGCTCATCTATGATGAGTCCCAGATACTTAATTGAAATATCAGGAGACTGCATTTTTCACCCTAAGTTACAATCAAAAGTCTTGTCCAGAGATGAGGTTTCTCCATCCAGTCAATTCCAAGGACAATTAGATCTGGTGGCTGGTCTGTTAGCTAACACACACTGATAACCTGGCTTCCGTTCAGCTTCACCATGCAGTGCAGTTTGACAATCAGCTGGACGGTTCCACCCAGTGCACTGCAGGTGGAGTGATGAGTTGATTTGACTGGTGGGGACTCAAGTGCCTGTCACATGCCTTTGTAGGTAATGGTGACGTTTCACACCTTATCAAGTTATAGCTTGACTAACTGATGGTTGATAAATACACTGACGTACCATCCCTTGGGGGCAAAGTCAACATTGTACATGACTGTTACACTTCATGTAGATTTTGATGGTTTTTAGAAGACGGTGAAGGACAGCAAAAGCCTTCTTTGTGACCACAGCGTTGGCAATTGCTGCAAATGTTTTTCTTGTATTTCTTTGTATAATGCCATGCACCACAGTTCCAACAAGCTGTGTTTAGCTGCTTGGAGACTTGCTGAGTGATGATGCCTGAGCCTTTAGAAACTGCATTGACATGGCTCTGTTCGAGCAGGTTGGAATTGTGTTTCCGGTTGCTCAAATGCTGACATTCTTGAGTGACAGCTTGTATAGTCACATCGGGGTCTTGCTCCAGACCGGCCTGGAACCACTTACGAATGTCTGCATCACCAAGTGCCTAAAGTCCACAAATAAAAGTCAGACGTTTGAATTGCGATTTGAATATGTTACCCAGCTTGAACGTTTCACATTCATGATTGACAATACCAGCATATGTGATGCTGAGTTTTGATTGTGATTAATGAGTTTTTAAGCAACAGCAGAAAACACTGAAGAGAGGTGACTGGTCTCCAAAAATGCTTGTTAGCTGTTGGACAGTTTTGTCAAATGATCGACCATGTGGGTTCCTAGGCAGAATGAAGTTGAAATAATGCTCATGTCCAACTTTCAAAGCAAAGTATGTGTCTTTCACTAGTTGCTTTTACTAGTAAGCTCAAACCGTAATAGATCTTTTTACCATTTGAACAACAATTCAAACACAACTCTGGAAGCAACATTGAACTAGAAGTAAGTAATGGATGCAACAATTGACTCACATGAGTTCTGTTCAGTATTTGACACTGACGTCGTAGGACTCACTGATAACCTACTGGTCAAGGTTTCAATTAACTTCAGCAAGGTGGCCTCAAATTGAGCTTGCTGCTATTGTAGAATTGTGCCTAAATCTTCTGCTGAAATTGCCAAAGTGATGTAATACATCACCTTGTTGTCAACTTGTTGTGTTCACTTGCCTATAACTACTGATGAGACCCGAAGCTACAACACAAAATAAACCTTTAATCAGTAAAATCGCGCAACTACAAAAATCTCAAAACTCAGCAGTACATCCTAGAGCATGACTATTTAAATGATTTACCCAAGAACATTCAAGATGTTGATACGAACAACAACCAATCAGTGAAAGCCAGCCTGCAATTGGTTGTCAGCTAACAAGTAGGCACTGTTTGTAATGGCTCACTGTAACACTCATCTCTGTTCCTATCTTTTATTTTAAATCCCCCTTTCTAATTCATCTGAAAACCCTGTAAATAGGAATGCCATACTATCATTCCTTTGTTAACCTACATTTCTGCAACAATTGATATATTGCACTTTTACTAGTCTCCCAGTGCCCTCCATCTATCAGCTTTAATCTCTGAACGACTTTTTGCATTGTGGTCGGTGGTCAATGTTTGCATTCACTGAAATTAACCTTCAGGGTGACGCCCACAATCAGTCCAAGCAGGGTTTGAATGAATTTAGTCAAACAAAAAAAAATAAAATTCTAGAATTTTCTGATTTGGATTTGCAGCTTTTTTTCGCCAACCTGAGTCAGCTTCGATGTACTGATGCCACTGAGGAGGATCCTGTTTTTAAAAAGATGCGCATGCAGAAAAGGAGTAATGGCATTCTAACTCATTAGCTCAAGATGGTGCAATTCATGGTTGCCAATTAGAACTGGAGGGAGTCAGAATCATAGATATTTTCTATACAGGATATTTTCTCATCTGCATGACTTGTTTTGAATCTGGCTCTACCAAAAACAGATTTAATTTTGTTCTTAATCCCCTTATTTAGAACCCACGGTCATTCAACATTCCTTCCTGCCAGAAAAACCGAGCTGACTCAATTTAATCCCAGATCGAGGGATTCGTGATAGGACAGTGCTGAGGGAAGTTTACTGTGTGGCTGTTCCATGTGGAATCATGCCCAAGTGGCTTAGAGAAAAGATGTAAAGACTTTTACTTAGTTTATAACCATTGAATGACAAATATAATGCAGATACAGGTAACAGGAAATCAGCTCTTTCCTTGGCATCAACTTAAAAGCATTACATTTTGACCTGCCATTTCTTTCCCCGTTTCCTTCTGCAGGAGCGAAGTCGATGTCTTTTCAGGCAAGGGGATGCTTGTAATTTTCCCGAGGATCTAGGAACCTTTGATTGTGTCCTAGCAGGGAATCTGATCTGTCGCCTACCAGACCCTTTTGCATTCTTGCACAGACTCCCAGGGCTGGTGGCCCCTGGTGGAATCCTTGTCATTACATCACCCTACACCTGGCGGGAAGAGTTTACACCAAAGGTAACTTTAACTGCTTCACATAAGAAACGATTCAGTCACAAAATTCCTATGGACTTCAGTGTGACCATAGTCATGCTGATTAAACTGAACAAATAGAGAATAATTCCTCTTATTCTCTGACCCTAAAGCATCTACTTGAGCTGAGCACTATTCAGCCAGAAGGGAGTTTGATCATTCCAATGCATCCATTAGAGAATAAAGTATTAGGTCAAGGGCATGTCTATGCAAATTCTCCAGTAGACATTGAGAGAGCTGGAGTGAGGGTACAGAACAGCGATGTCTTAGCGCTTAACTAAGAATGTTGAAAACTGGTAGCTTTATAACTGCAGGTATTCCCAAGATAAATCATTAGACTGTTAGCGCACCTTTAATACTTTCATGCTTACACCTTGCAGCCTAGTTAGCTCTTGAGTGATATTAAAATTGTAGCAATGTTTGTCTCTATTGATAATAGCTTTCCTGACCAGACAGCAATGTTTAACTCAGCAATGCCAATTTAAGTCGATGTAGTGGTTGCCGTAAAGCTTCCTCAATGTGTAAACTATCAGTAAGCTGTCAACAGCCACCTAGGAGATGTGAATGTGTGACTAATGGTTAACATAAAGTAATAGTGGGAGAGGGAGTGAGTTATTATGCACCCATTACATCATTCACTCTTCTACCTTTTCCTTCTGTCGACAGTCTCTCTGGCTGGGGGGATACAAGGATAATACCGGCAAGGAGGTGAGAGGATTTGATACGCTGAAGCAGGTCGTCTCCCCACATTTTGAACTGCTGTCTGAGAAGAATGAGTCCGTCCTGATCCGGGAGACAGCACGACGACACGAGTTGACAGTGACTCACATGACGATATGGAGAAGGGGAACCTGCTAGGAGTCAGCAATCTCCTTCGCTGATGAGAGTGAAACATGTTTTATTGAAGAGTAGCTAGCATAATTTAGAGAAGAAATGTTGGCTAAGAAAGTTACAGTAGTTTAGACAATAGGTGCAGGAGTAGGCCATTTGGCCCTTCGAGCCAGCACCGCCATTCACTGTGATCATGGCTGACCATCCACAATCAGTACCCTATTCCTGCCTTCTCCCCATATCCCTTGACTCTGTTATCTTTAGGAGCTCTATCTAACTCTTTCTTGAAAGAATCTAGAGAATTGGCCTCCACTGCCTTCTGAGGCAGAGCATTCCACAGATCCACAACCCTCTGTGTGAAAAAGATTTACCTCAACTCAGTTCTAAATGGTCTACCCCTTATTCTAAAACTGAACTCCCCCAACATCGGGAGCATGTTTCCTGCCTCTAGCGCGTCCAATCCCTTAACAATCTTATATGTTTCAATCAGATCCCTTCTCATCCTTCTAAATTCCAGTGTATACAAGCCCAGTCGCTCCAATTTTTCAAAACATGACATTCCCACCATCCATGGAATTAACCCAGTGAACCTACGCTGCACTGCCTCCATAGCAAGAATGTCCTTCCTCAAATTTGGAGACCAAAACTGCACACAATACTCCAGGTGGGGTCTCACCAGGGCCTTGTACAACTGCAGAAGACCTCTTTGCTCCTATACTCAACTCCCCTTGTTATGAAGGCCAACATGCCATTAGCTTTCTTCACTGCCTGCTGTACCTGCATGCTTACTTTCAGTGACTGATGAACAAGGGCACCCAGATCCCGTTGTACTTCCCCTTTTCCTAACTTGACACCATTCAGATAGTAATCTGCTTTCCTGTTCTTGCTACCAAAGTGGATAACCTCATGTTTATCCACATTAAACGGCATCTGCCATGCATCTGCCCACTCACCCAACCTGTCCAAGTCACCCTGCATTCTCATAACATCCTCCTTACATTTCACACTGTCACCCAGCTTTGTGTCATCTGCAAATTTGCTAATGTTACTTTTAATCCCTTCATCTAAATCATTACAGGTGTCTCCCGCTTTTCGAACGTTCGCTTTACGAAACCTCACTGTTACGAAAGACCTACATTAGTTCCCTGTTTTCGCTAACAGAAGGTGTTTTCACTGTTACGATAAAACAGCTGCTCCTCCCCCGGATTCGGAACAGCATTCTAGCCGGCATTGCTTAAATACGTGCCTGTGAGCAGCCGTTTGCAAGATGAGTTCTAAGGTATCAGAAAAGCGTAAAAGAGCTTGTAAGGGTGTTACACTTAGCATAAAACCAGACATAATTAAGCGTTTCGATCGTGGTGAACAAAGCAAGGACAAAGTGAGCTTGGCTTGTGGAAGTTAACGAAGATGATGTTGAAGAGGTTTTGGCATCCTATGACCAAGAACTGATAGATGAAGAGCTGATGCAATTGGAAGAGGAAAGGATAACAATCGAAACCAAATGCAGTAGCAAATGGACCGAAAGTGAAGTCGTCCAGGAACTGAACGTGATTGCAGCCTTGTGAGATTTTCGCTGCAATGATAAAGTACGACTTTAATTTTGAAAGGGTACGTCAGTTTAGGGCATATTTGCAAGATGGTTTGAGTGCTTACGAAGAACTGTATGATCCAAAGAACTGTATGATCTAAAAATGCGCAAGGCTAAGCAGTCAAGCAAGCCTTCACATCAGCCACAGCAGACAATGAACTTCGACCTTCGACATCGAGGCAGCCAGACATAGAAGAAGATGACCTGCCTGCCGTCATGGAAACAGACACCACCCCAGTGTTCCACCACCCCAACGCCCGGACCACGGACAGATACCGATTTGTGGAGAATGCAGCGGTAGCCGGGACGCACCCAGCACATCTTTAAGAAAAAAGCCGAAATAAACAAGCTAATTAATTAGGTGCCGCCCGGCACGTAAATGTCGACCCAGGTCAGAGGCGATTGCCAATTGTATCGCCTCTGATCTGGGTCGACATTTACGTGCCGAGCGGCACCTAATTAATTAGCTTGTTTATTTCGGCTTTTTTCTTAAAGATGTGCTGGGTGCGTCCTGACTACCGCTGTACCCCTGCATGCTTCGCAGATCAGTATCGGTTCGCTGCCCGGAGGGTGGGGGCCATTGCACCACCCCAACCTCCGACGACTCAGCTTAACACACCATCATCAGTGTGCTTGGCGCTGTCTTCCCAATTCCTGTAAGTGATACTACACTGTACATATATTATTTCTACTTTATATAGGCTGTGTATTTTTACGTGTTATTTGGTATGATTTGGCAGCTTCATAGCTTGAAGGTTACTGGAGAGCGCTTGAGCTGTGTTTCTGCCAACAGCGCTTGCGCCGTGTTTCTGCTGAGAGCGCTTGCGTGAGATTTTCACTACGGAGAACAGTGCTGCAATGATTGTAGAGAAGCATTTCTACTTTATATAGGCTGTGTATTTATCATATCATTCCTGCTTTTACTATATGTTACTGTTATTTTAGGTTTTATGTGTTATTTGGCATGATTTGGTAGGTTATTTTTGGGTCTGCGAACGCTCACAAATTTTTCCCATATAAATTAACGGTAATTGCTTCTTCGCTTTACGACATTCTGGCTTACAAACTGTTTCATAGGAACATTCCACCTTCAGATGGCGGGGGAAACCTGTAATGTATATTGTCAATAGTTGTGGTCCCAGCACCGAGCCTTGCAGTACTCCACTAGTCACTGCCTGCCATTCTGAAAAGGACCTGTTAATCCCTACTCTTTGTTTCCTGTCTGCAAACCAATTTTCTATCCATGTCAGTACCCTACCCCCAATACCATGTGCTCTAATTGTGCCCACTAAAACCTCCTATGTGGGACCTTATCAAAGGCTTTCTGAAAGTTTAGAATAGTGAAACAGGAGAATTCAGTCACATCAAGGCCAGTTCTAAGGACAGCAAATGTTGAAAAAAAGATTCAGGTTCCATCACAAGACAACATGCCTGTTGACTCTCTCCACTAATTCGCATCAACATTTTAACAGTATCTTACATTCCCTACAAGGGAGTCTGAGATAAAGTAACATACCTGGAGTAATACCATGAATTTACCTGAGCAAACTTGACCCCTACCTGGTTGATAGCTTGGTTCAGATGCAGTTGTACAGAGCAGAGATAAACTTGTTTTTTACAGAACAATATGGCACAGAAACAGGCCCTTCAGCCCACGGTGGCTATTCTGACCATGATTTCAATTTAAACTAATCCCATCTGCCCATAGATGAACTAAATCCCTCCACCTTTACCTGGTCACATACCTCTCAAAATGACTAAATATTACTACCACATCTGCTTCTATCATCTCCCTGGCTCTAAGCACCTATCACTCTCTGAGTAAGAACTTGTCTCACAAACTTGACTGTTGTTTGAATGATAGCACTATATTCTAGAAATTGCTAACCCTACGGATTTAATTAGCAGAACAGTACAGCACTGTACAGGCCATTTGGCCCACAATGTTGTGCTGATGTTTTATCTACTTAAGCATCAATCCAACCCAAATAGACCTCCATTTTTCTTTGATTCATGTACCTGTCTAAGAGTCTCTGAGATGTGCCTGCCTTTACCATTACACTTTGGCAGTGCATTCCACGTATCTATCACTGTGTAAAATAAAAACTACCTTTGACAATCTCCTACACTTTCCTCTAATCACCTTAAATTTATGCTCCCTTGTATTAGCCATTTCCACCACGGCTGCCCACTCGATCTATGCGTCTTATCATCTTGTACACCTCTATAAAATCACCTTTCATTCTCCTTCACTCCAAAGAGAAAAGCCCTAGCTAGTCAATCTATCCTCATAAGACACGTTCTCCATTCCAGGAAGCATTGTAGTAAATCTCCTCTTTACCCTCTATAAATCTTTCATATGCTTCCTGGATTGAGGAGACCAGAACTGAAGACAATATTTCAAGTGTGGTCCAACCAGAGTTTATAGAGCTGCAACATTGTCTTGTGGCTCTTGAACTCAGTCTCCAGACTAATGAAGGTCAACACACCATATGCCTTCTTTACTACCCTATTAACTGCATGTTAACTTTGAGGGATCCATGGATATAGACCCCAAGATGCCTTCAAGTTCGACCCTCCAAAGTGTATCACTTCATACTTTTCAGGATTGAACTCTATCTGCCATTACTCAGCCCAGTTCAGCTTCCTATCAATGTCCCATAGTAACCTAGGTCAACTTTCTACACTATTCACAACACCAGCGACATTCGCGTCATCTGCAAATTACTAAATGACCCTTCCACTTCCTCATCCAAGACATTATAAAAAAGACAGATTCTTGGACTCTGAGAATCACCACTGGAAACAAGGCACATTCAGTACAAAACAGGGATTGAATCAGTAAACAGTTTACTAAACCTTTCCTTCAAAATAACTATTAAACTTTTAAATGGAAAATAAAGACTAGCCTGTTTGAGATTCAATATCAATAATATTCTCCAACAATGATACTGCATGGTGTAGGGTAGATGCGACTACAATGGGGCATTGGGTGAGCGGAGGGCTTTTCTGTAACAAACTGATTTCAAATGCAGAGCAGCAATCAAACAAGCAGGAAGAATACACAACGTAAAACACAGAATATAACTCAGAGGAGGTAATGATCAAACATTGATGGAGTAGAGTTCTGAACAGAATGCAAGATGAATGCTTTTCCTGCTTCTGGTTGCCAAGAAGCAAGAGAGTTATTCAAGTCATGGAGCCAGTATTGTCTGCTCCTTCAGAGGTGGTGGTGAGACCTTTTCGTGAACCACTGCTCATGTATAATAAAACTGCTCTCTTCCCCATCACCCACCCCAGCAATTCTGAATCATAAACCTGTGAAACTCCCCACTGCACGACTTCGTGATTCATGGGATCCTTCTGCTGCCTACTATTCATTTCACAGTGCAGATCCAAGTGCTTAATCATGTAGAAATGAACTCTTTCAATAAAGGAGAGACATTTTTAAGTTAAATAAACATTTCAAACAAATCTCTAACGGTTACTATGAATAGTCAAAAGTGAGCTAAGATAACAAGAATCAAATTACAAGATTGAAAACATCTACACTCAGTCAAGATCTCGGAATCATTTTCCTCACATGTGGATCTTTTAACTCAGAATTGGAAAGATATTAATTGGGATCTGCTTGTTTGTAATGTTTGTGAGAGAGCTTGTCACAGTAAAACAATTATCCAGGGTAAACCCGCAATATGAATTAAACCGGCTACAAATTAAAATTTAGCAGAAACCTCAGGCCGAGGAGCAGTCCCAGTGACAACGCAGGTTTTGAGAGATAATAAATCAAAATTAAAGAATTGATACAATACACATGTTTCATGGAAATGGGAAGATTGTTAGAAGAGCCAATTGGAAGCGTTAGATATTATAGAAACAGATTGCATTGAGTAGTGGAAGACTCTTAAATCTGAGGACAATTTAAACAATCCAAAGCAACACACACACAAAAGGCTGGAGGAACTCAGCAGGTCAGACAGTATCTAGGAAAATGAATAACTGGTCCCGGGATCTCTCTCCTGCCTACTATTAATTTCTCAGTGCACACCCAAGTGCTTAATCATGTAAAAGCAAACTCTTTCAATAAAGGAGAGATATTTTAAGTCATTTCTTAAAAAAAAATCCATCGATTTTTGGCACCTTGGAAAGCATATATTGAGCTGGAAAGACCTCTGTGCAGAATTAATAGAGAACATCAGGGTTATAGTGTTAAACAATGAAGACGGGTCAATTAAACAGCTTGTATTCCATGAGTTCAGAAGATTGACGCATGGCCTCATTGAGGAATTTAAAATAATTTTAAATTCCACTAAATTTATTTACAATTGTATTGTAAATACCACTAAAATTATTCCTTTTGTGGGACAATTAGGAATGCAGGTTTTCCTGACAAAAGGTTGTAGAAATGGTTTCGGCATGGACTGCATGGGCTGTACTTTTCAATAATGCTATGACTCCAAACCTAGAATATTCACTCTCAGAAACCAGTCCTTCCTTCACCTCTATACACAGCCTGTACCAGGTCCTCAACATCCAGTGGAGGCTTCAATTCCATTAAAAGCTATATCTTGTCATTCAAATGTATTCAGTTTCATTATCAGTTATATCATATGAAAACCTCTGTCTTTGTGTGAATATTTCAGTGCCAATTTCGCCCAAATCGTATTCCGCTCAAAAATTCTGGCAACAGCTTAATCCCATGAAATCACAAGCTGAAGTACAAATATACCAGATAAAATATTACAGTTAGTATGAAATATTCTACAATATAATCACATACAATAATAGATAAGAGAAAACCTGCAGATGCTGGAAATCTGAGCAACGCACACAAAATGCTGGAGGAACTCAGTAGGCCAGGCAGCATCTATAGAAAAAAAGTACAGTTGACATTTCCCAAAACATCGACTGTACTTTTTTTTCCATAGATTCCTCTAGCAGTTTGTGTGTGTTGCACATACAATTATAGCATGGGATTAAAGTGTATTGATATCTCAGTCCACAAGTGAGTGTAATAGCCACTATGGAGCCATTTGAAGAACAGCATGGAGTTCTTGTAGCATTTCAACCAATATTTATTCCATAATCAACAGCAGTAATAGAAAGATTAATCAGTCTTTTAACTTGTTACTGTTTGCAATGTACAGATTGGATGTCGATTTCCTCAATTTAACAACAATGAACTACACTTCAGAAATACTTAGCATGCTGTAAAGAACTGAAATGTCTGTTGATGTGAAGGTAGACTGATAATGAGCTGAGGAAAAAGTTCTCAGCAGTGATACATCATCTTAATATAAGATTGATTCAAAACACATGATTGATTCCTGACTTAGAATGTTAGCTATAAGGACAACCAAATAACCTGTATTTTCGAGATCATTTTTATGGAATATAATAATAATGAGCTACTTATGGAGTACTTTTCATACAGACAATGTAGTTCAAAGTACTTTACAATGAGATAAAGTGCAAACATGAAAATAAAAGACAAACAGCTGTTAGTTAAAAACAAGGTTAAATTAATTGGGTTTGAGCTGGAGTTTAAAAGTGTTAACTAAGTGTGCATCCCTATTGTTTCAGGTATTCAGTTCCATGGTTTAGGAGTGTAATTCAAAAAAGAAGACCTGGCAATTACATATCTTTTGAGGGAGATTGTATGGCCGAGGGTGGTAATGGGGATAAGCTCCCACTACCCATTAAATGCTCCCAATGGCGTGCACCTCAAATAGCCTCTGACAACCAAGTCTAGGCCCTGGCCTTCACATGTGGCTTAGCTACTAAGCCCGGTGGAAATGTTTCTACTGACAGGATAAGAGGCAAAGGCAGGTTATTGACGGCTTAAATCTACTCACTTCGGACAAATGGGGGCTCATCAACTGCGGTTGGCAGAAATATCCACTCATGGGGAAGGCTTCAGGAGTGAACCCCAAGGGAAAAATCCGGAGCTGAAGTCCCTAAGGCAGTCCTATATTGAGTTCAATGCTGACAGGCAATTCCTGCGACGCTGCTGGTACCAAACTGTACCAGTCTCTGCCATGCCTTTGGGTTCATCAGATGCGTGGAGAGGGGGAGCTTGCTACATGGACAACAGCTTGCTCTCCATATCGTACTGCCCAGGATTGCATATCTAGACAGATAGGATGCAACATCCATGGCCGACTCTGTCCGACGGAGGCTTCCACGCATGGGACTCCATTCTAGAAAAGTTACCAAGGATTTAAAAAGTAGGAACTATTTCTCCATTATTTAAGAAGGAAAAGAGAAAACAGGCAACTATAGATTAGTTAGTCTAACATAAGTCGCTGAAAATGTTTGAATCTATTATTAAGGAAGAGGGAACAAAATACTTAAGACAATAGTAATATTATTGGGAAGAGCCAACACAGATTGATGAAAAGGAAATAATGTTAGATAAATCTGTCAGAAATTTTTGAGGTTGTAATTAATGGAATAGATAAGAGCAAACCAGTGATATGGGTGCACTTAGACTTTCAGAAGTCCTTCCATAAAGTGCCAGGCAAGACATTATTAAACAGAATTGGAGGACATGATACTGAGAGTAATGACTACTAATCTCATTTGCCTGCATTAGGGCCATATCGTTCTATGCCATACCCTTTTAAGTGTTTGTCTAAATGTTTTTAAATGTATTAATAGTACCTAATTCCATCTGCTTCTCTGGCAGCACATTTCAGATATCAAGCACTTTCAGTTGAAAAAATGTTACCATGAAGACCCTTTTAAAAACTCTTGTTTTCACCTTGAACCTTTGCCACATTGTTTATATTATTCCTACTATGAGACAAAGATATTGATTACCAAACCTATCTCAGCCTCTTATGATCTTACATAATTTTATCAGGTCATCCCTCAACCTTCTTTGTTCTGGGCAAAACAAGCTCAGTCCATCCAGTATCTTCTTGTAAGTAAAAGTCTCCAATCCAGAGGGCAACCTGGTGAACCTCTTCTGCGCTTTCTCCGTCACAACCACATCCTTCCTGTGGTGTGGCCACCAGAACTGCACGCAATACTCCAAGTGTGGTCTAACCAGTGTTTAGTGGCTACTAAGGATATAGGCTAAGTATCGGAAAGTGTTACTAAGGTAGAAGGTTATCCCTGACCCTGCTGAATGTCAGAATAGTACAAGGGACTAGAGGCTTCCCCGCTTCTTTTGTGCTGAGCTAATGTTGCCCAGGTTTGGCAGGAGATGTCTCAGGTTTGGCAGGTGCTGCTAATGCTGCTCAGCTGATTTACTATAATGTAACTTACATTAGTTTATCTAAAAAATATGAAATTATTTGTGCATGCTGACAATTAGAAACC
This sequence comes from Mobula birostris, assembly GCF_030028105.1. Lineage (NCBI taxonomy): Eukaryota > Metazoa > Chordata > Chondrichthyes > Myliobatiformes > Myliobatidae > Mobula > Mobula birostris. The sequence continues at coordinate 85,648,901 of NC_092373.1, forward strand.
ACTGCTGAAATGCTTCAAGAGTCAAGCCCTGAAATTTTAACTGTTTCTCTTTCCACAGACACTCTCTAACTTGCTACATTTTTCCAGTGTTTACTGTTATTGTTTCAGATTTGCAGGAATTGCAGTGGTTTTGAATGTCAATTTGAGAAGTTTGGTAGAACAATACGTTGGACTACAAGTAGCTGGCTATCAGATTTTTTTTCTGATAAAATAGAAAACCCAAGGAAAAAAAGATGCTGAACATTGCAAAGAAGTTCTGATATACTGTATGGCTTCAATAAGAGCTGGTCCAGACGCTGGCTGGGATGGTGATGACCTCATACACAAGTCTGTACCAAGAAACACAGGCAATTAATGCTCAAAGATTTAATTCTAAAATCTCTATTCTCCAAAAGTAACTTGCTCTTTGTCTGGGATCCAGATAACGTTGAAGCTAATACTGCTTCAATTGCACTGGTGTGGATTATCAGTGAATGGTAATGATTTTTTCATTGCCTGGTTGCTGCTGTATGATGCTATTCAGTAGAAAAGAGTGAATACTGACAGAAAGAACATTGTTTCTCCCCCTAGTACTTACGGCCTTTTATTGGCAAGAACTTGTAAATGACAACCTTCTCCATTAAGATCCTGATAATATGTCACATCTCAAAACTAACAGACAATTGCTCTACTCACAACAGGATACTTATACAGTCCTGGCACAGCACCAGGAACCTCTGTCAGTACCAAGAACCTCCTGGTGTGCTCTGAAGCTGTGACAGGCATGTGTGCATCACTATACTTCCACTGAATGCTATGAGCCAAAGTTCCATTCCTTGAGGTAAAGCTATTGAAGTAAAGTGGCATTCTATTGCCCAGAATAGACATATTACATTTCAATCTGCAAAATGCCAGTGAAGATCTATAGCCCACAAGATAAGAGAAGGAGAAAGGGCAAGGTTCATTAATGATAGTGCACAGAGTAACCCACATGGTAACGGCCAAAGTCCCTGAAGCAAGATACCTGGTAAATGGTTAATATCCAGAAAGCTAGACACCTGGTAAATGGCTAAAGTCCAAAGAAATTACCATGTAAATGAGCAAATTCCACTGAACAGGACATCAGATCAATGTGCAGGGTGCTTAGCAAGAAACTTACTAAATGACCAAGATTTATTGGGTGAGAAAGATGGTAAATTGCCCATTGAGAAGGACACCAATTCAATGGTCAATATACATTTTGAGGACATCAGGGGAACTGGCTAAAATCATTCTGCTTAAGAGCCTTTCAGTAGACCTATTGCAGGAGGAGACAAAGAAATAAATGCTTTAGGAAAACATTTTCCAGACACTACTAAGAACACAGAAATTTCCTTCAAATGAAATAAAGAGTGTTTTCTGCTTTACAAACTAGGTAAGAATGCCTCAATTAGTTATTTTGTTTTCAAGTACTAAATCTACAGCTCAAGTTGAGATCCCACAATTAGGTCAGCTAATAAAGGCAAAAAGTGAGCATGTTTTCTGGTAAGATGCCATGTGATGGAATAAATGAGAAACATAGGCCAGACACTTCCAAAGGACAGCTCTTGTTTCACTAGCCAGCTCTTGGCAAGAAATGCACACTTCTAGCAACTCTGAGGAAGTTCCCACTTGAACTGTACATGTGTGTGATGTCAACATGGGAACTGAATTGAATAACTAGCGGCACAGAATCCTGAGTTTAGGCGGCCACGTTTTTATTGGATATAATCTTGGGCTACACTTCTGCCTTCACAGTTCAAATGCAATTGTTAACTCATTTAAGTTATTATACTGACATAAAATTGACACAAGTTTAACACAAGTATCTTAACCGTGTACTGTTACAACATACTTGCAAATAGAAAGCGTTTGTGCAGCTGCTAAACTTGGTGACAGAGTAAGAAGGGGTAATTTACAAATTGATTCCCATCTATACTGGATAGATAGCTGCATTCTAGTCTCAATAATTTTTCAAAGGTCTGCACTCTAACACTGTTTTAGCTGGCTTCAGGATGGAGGTACACCTTTTAAAATCTGATCTACACCCTTAACTATAGCCAGCTGAACCTGAAACAAACCCAAAGAAGATACCCTTCCTCATTGCTTGTGGTTATCACTACATCTTCATTGATGGTGGGCCAATAATATTGACAATCAGCCCCTTTTAGCATGGTGGTGGTGTCATATAACATAATGAAGATAGGAGTTTGCCTCCATGGGAACCATGCGCTAGTCACTGATGCCAGTTCTATTATGGACAGATGTATGTGTGACAGGAAGGTTTATGGAAACAAGATTTATGTTGGTACACTATCTGATCTCAGACACAGTTGATGTCTACATTCTTTTGTGCTTGGCTAGCTTAGTCAGTGCTAGTTGACGGTTAGTGAAGCCCCAACCCCAGGGTGCAGCGTTTCTCAATGTTACTTCCGGGTGTTAGTGAGGAAAAATACTGATTTATCATTTGTAGGAAGATGGTAGGTAATAATCAGAAAAATGCCTTTTCTCGTGGCATTTTATGTGTTCCAGAGACAATACTTGAGCACTTCCAACATCTAGGGATTGCCTATCACTCTGCCATCTCCTCTGGTGGGCATATCCCAGTGGCAGAACGGGACATACCTAAGATCAGTTTGCCGCATTTTCAGTGAAATATGAATCTGTGAGCACGTTCCGTGGCTGGTTGGTACAACAGATTAACTCATTAGGACACTGCAGAGGGCAGTGGAGAGTCAAACATTTTGTGAGGCTTGTGTGTTTCATATAGAACGATTACATACAATAGATTTCCTCTCCCACGCAAGAACATTGCTCTGACTCATAACCAGCTTAATCTCCTGCAAACCAAGCAAAAACTAGCAATAATTAACAACAAGTTAAAAGACAGGCTGCAAAGGGAGATTGCTTTCTGAACCACAATCACAGATTCCATAATTTTAATGTATGAAAATAGTGAAGAAATAATAATGTAGGCTTCTTTGGATGTTGGCCCACACGAAAAAGTGAGATCTCAGTTGGAGTTTTTATAATGTTCCTGAAAGATCTCTGCAGGAGTTGTTATCATTATCTTGGAAATCATTTGAAACAGATGAGCATGTATCACACATGGTAAAGGAACAACAATAAGAATGGTGCAATTGGATCAGTAGAATCTGCACTGGACTTCAGTAGAGATAGACTGCTCACTAAATAATTCCAAAAGTGTGTAGCTCGAGTGGTTAATGGTCGGGTTGAGTTGTTCTCCAAACTTGGCAAGTACGAGGGGTGATTGATAAGTTTGTAGCCTAAGGTAGGAGGAGATGAGTTATTAACTTCAAACTTTCTGCATTACCACACGAAGGGTTGAACTGCACGTGCATGTAACAACAGCGTCTTGGACCTCCAGGTGGTCCACAGCGGGGGTGATTGATAAGTTTGTGGCCTAAGGTAGGAGATGGGTTATACAGCTCTCGTTACATGCATGTGCAGTTCAACTCTTTGAGTGATTATGCAGAAAGTTCGAAGTTAATAACTCGTCCCCGTCTACCTTGGGCCATGAATTTATCAATCACCCCTGCTGTGGACCACTTTCTGGAGGTCCAAGATGCCGACTTCTACAAAGAGGGGATCCGTATGCTCCACGACCGCTGGACTAAGTGTGTAAATGTAGGAAAAATAAATGTGCTAGGTTTTCTAAAATTGACTCCCTCTACGTTAGGCCACGAACTTATCAATCACCCCTCGTAAATTGCCAAGATCGGAGAACAATTCAACCCAACCACTGCCCACTGAGTATCTGAATTTAAAAACTGAATGCATGCACGAATGAGCAATACTAAGGCAATAGATTTGTCACCACTGTGAGTTGCACATACTGAAACACAATTACATCATGACTCTCAAAGGTCTCACGGAACTGTACCAAGAGCTAACAGCATTGTGATATTTTAAGCTCCATAGGGAATGCACGCTGAGAGACAACACAACATCATTTATTATTTTTCTACCTCACGCTGCCCAACTTTCCTGACACTAACCATTTACAGCAGCAATATGCTACTCCCTCTAAAGGAGTCTGTGGAAGATTAGTAACACTACAACTAAGTGATATTTACGATGCCATCATATGAGCAATAAAGGGTTTATCATAACAACTTTGAGTGTTGGCTTTCAGGGGAAATACGATTAATAAATGCTGGTTGTTAAAAAATGGTGTTTCCCAGACCAGAGTACTGATATGAAGTCAACACGCAGAGTGGCAACATGATTTTATTACAATCACGTGGACAACGTGGAAGCAAGCACTGATGATGTCTGCAACAACATCTAGGTTGTCCATCACTTTATTGAACCACCAATGTTTGATTACCATGTCTGATCAAAGCCAGGAAGAAAACAGTTATTACATCTGTAATACCATTAAAGATGACCCTATGATGTCAACATTAAGGATGTCATCAACATGGAGAAGGACACACATAAGATGTCACCAACATCATCAACAATATGCTATTTATATAATCCATACTCGGATGATACAAGTAACCCGGGCATTTTGTCTGTTTGGGTTATGAATATTCGCCCTTACAGTATTCACAAAATGGTGTGTATTTTAATATTTCAGTAATGTTTGAGTAATCTTGTAAATATGTTGTTGATTGAGCATCTTTTGTTTAAATAATTCATTATGGGTTATATGTAAAAATAACTGAATTGCATTATGTCAATATGCTACCACGTGATGCACACATGCCTTGCATAAAGGTAAATACCCAGTTAGACCCTCATTTCAGACTCTCTTGTTTTTCTTCCAATAGTTTTATTTTTTGGAGTTACAAAACATGACTGTGCTGACAAAGTATTTTTAAAATGACTACTGAGATGACTACCTACTGTGGAAGGATAGCAAGGCATTTGAGCTTTAAAAAAAAATAGCACAGTGTGTATTCCTCAGAGAAAACACGACCAACTTTAATAAAAAAAGGCAGAAAGGGAAAGAATGCCCGGGTCCATAAACAGTGAGTACACGGTGATAATAATCATAAAAAAGAGCAGAAATGGCTTGCTACATCGGGAAAATTGAGGCACTCCATTACACAACAGATAACTGGATATTGTGATCGGAGCAAATAGACCAGGATTTTAAAGCAAATGGAATAGCCAGTAAGAATTGCTGAGTATATTGGATTTAAAAACATACAGTTTTGCTTAGGAGTTTCACTGCTTCAAACAAACCAGCAGAAATGAGCTTTGCTGATTTTGTGAAAATAATGCAGGAACCATTGTTGATCGCAGAATTCTTCAGGTTTCACAAGTGAAATCAAAAGGGAGGGGAGTCCATTTCAGTGTATGTGGCTGGATTGAAGAGATTGTCTGAGCATTGTCAGTTCAGTAATGGGTTTAATGATACACTGAGAGATTGTTTAGTTTGTGAAATCTTACAAGAAATCATTCAGAAATGACTGCTAACTGAAGCACAACCTACACTTAAAAGAGCAGTTGAAATAGCTGTAACCATATTTCACCATTTGCATGCCAGATCCCCTGCAACAGAATCAACTGAAAGTGACTTAAGAAAGGTACTGGATGATGTCACAGCAGTGTTCAAGGATGGCATTGGAAAGCTCAAACATATCAAGGGTAAATAGTATTAAACACACCCATGTTTTGCAAAGGCCATCCAGTTCCTTACTTCATCCGTAATAAAGTGAGTTAGATAACATGAAAGCCGAAGGAATTCTTTCCAAGTTTGAGTGGAGCCCATGAGCATCACCAGCGGTCCCAGCAGTCAAGAAGAATGGGTCTGTCAGGATCAGTGCTGATTTTAAGGTTACCAGAAACGTAGATCAATACCCACTGCCCAGGACAGAGGATAACTCTGTAACACTTTCTGGAGGAAAACTCTTCAGCAGAGTGGACTTAGCTGAGGACTACATACACATGGAGATGGAAGAAGAGGCTGAATTATTTCACACCATAAATACTCACAAAGGGCCTTATCGCTATAATTGGCTTATTGTTGGAGAAGTAGCTGCACCTGCTCTCTGGCAGACAGCTATGGACCAGGTGCTGCAAGGCTGCCCAGCCTCTCAGTGTTATCTCGATGACGTGTCACAGTTGTGGTGCTTTTTAGGAATTGTCAACTGCTATAATAGATTCCTGCCAAACCTGGTTACTGTGCTCGACACCTTGACCTCATTACTGCAGATCAGGAAGAATTGGCAGTGGACAAAGTGTGAGGCGGCTTTCAAAAAAGTAAATAATTATGATCCACATCATCCAGTGAAGCTTGCCTGTGCCACCCTGCCTTATGGTATAGGTGCAGCGTTACATGTTATGATCGATGAAAGCAAACATCCCATTGCCTTTACATCACATTCCCCTACTGCTAGAGAAAAATTATGAACTGATTGACAGAGAGGTTTTTTAGTCTGATTTGGGGTGCAAGACATTTCAGTCAGTACTTGTATAGGAGAGAGTTTACTGATCATCAACATCTAGTGTCCTTTTTCATTCCACAGAAGGTTGTTCCACTAACAGATGCAGCACAAATGCGGAGATGGGCTCTGTTTCATGGAGGACACAATTACAAGATTGAATTCAAGAAGACGACTAATTGTGGAAATGCTGACGGATTTTCCCCATTTACCCTTGGAAAAGCAAATATATGAAAAATTTGCAAAAAAGGACATCTTGACATATTCTCCCTAATGCAAATCCAAAATCTCCCTATCTCGACAGAGATGATCCAAAGAGAAACCAGAAAAGCTCCCACGAAGTCTCAGGTCTAGATAGCCACCCCAACATGGCTGGAATGTGCTGCAGAAACCCCAGGTCAGCTATTTCTGCCAGCACTGGGATGAACTTGCCCTTGACAGCGGTTGCCTTACTTGTGGATTCAGAGCTGTTGTACCGTCCAAACTGAGAGCTGAAGTGCTGGGGGAGTTACAGTACATGCCGGTCATCGAGGCGGGGTCAAAGTGAAAGTGTTGGCTCAAAGCTTTGTCTGGTGGCCTAGGAACAGCTCGCCATGCACTATTTAGGATGCCAGCATGTCCAGAAGATGCCAAAAGGAGCACTATATATCTCTGGGAATGGCCTGCAATGCCCTGGCAGAGGATTCATGGACCATTCAAGGGCACAACTTTCTTATTAGTAGTGGATTCAGATACAAAGAGATCGGAAGTGTTCCTAATAGCCTCCATTACAGCCTTGCACACTGCTGATGCATTGAGAAGCCTCTTCTCAAGGACTGGTGTTTCAGAACACTTAGTCAGTGATAATGGATCACAGTTTGTGGCAGAACAGTTTCAGTCATTCTTGAAAATCAATGGAATAAGACATATTACATCTGCACCCCACAATGGTGTAAAGGCTTGGTGGAAAGATTTGTCCAGAGTCTAAAGAACACATTGTAAGCAATGTCAGCAGAACACACTACTACACTAACACTGAATCAGAAGCTTGCCAATTTCCTCCTTGCATAATCGCAATGCAGCAGACTCCACAACCATCAACTCACCAGCAAACCTGTTCCTGGGTTGTCCTCTGTGCCCTTCAAACCCAATCCCAGAAATACTATGCAGGACAAACAGCTGAGACAAACTGGAAGCTCCTCTAACAAGGAGGCTTGATGTCTTTCTCCTAGTGACGGACTACATTGATGATCAGAAGTGGGTAGTCGGAAAGATTCAGGATAGAATTGGACCACTCTCCTTCACAGTGGAGATTGTGTCTGATATCATCTGGAGATGACACACAAATCAGTTGAGGAGAGCAGAGTCAATTGTCCGAGCAGAAACGTGGCCAGAGCTGTCAGAAACACTTCCTGCAGAATCAGAGTCAACTCTTTCAATCACCATGGAGAAGGACCCAGAACTCAAGATTATTTCATAGCCACAAGTCTCACCTACCAAGCAGAGTACTCCACCTTGTCAGGAAAAACAGTATCCCATAACAGTAAGAAAGCTTCCACAGTGATTAAATCTTTAGGCCTGAATGGGACAATTTAAAATTTACTATGTTGTGGATGTTTGTATTGTAGTTGCATTATATAATATACCGCATATATAGTTGCGATGCATTCTATACTGAGTTGGAGTTTATAGCTAAGCAGGGAGGAACACTGTGTACTTAACATTTCAGTAATATTTGAGTAATCTTATAAGTATGTTGTTGATTAAGCATACATCATGATGCTACCACATGATACACACGCACTTCGTTTAAAGATAAACATGAAGTTAGACTCTTATTTTAGACTTCCTTGTTTTCCTTCCAATTAATTTTATATTTTGGAGTGACGAAACATAAGACAAAATACCACCCAACATTTAAGATATGGAATAAAATGAGTCTCACAGAATTTATGTAATAAAAAAAGTAGGTAAATCAATGCAAATGTATTTTTTCCACCTCACTGTTCTTTGTGTGTGTGGATGACACAACTGCGTGTTATAGAAAATCGCAATATAGTCAAGTTTGTAGGAACACCACCACATCGTAACACAGGGGTTGCCTGAATCACCAATTCAAAATACAAGCATAGCTCCGATTTGTTCACATCGCTCCGAGTTGTGTTGTTTAAGATCAGATAAGCTTGCATCGAGCATTTTCTGGATCCAGTTGTAACTGAGAAACTTACCACTTAATTTTTCAGTTGTATTTTCAATCTCCTTTACAATTTTTATCCCACAGAAATGTTTGAAATAACATCAACAGCAGTGGAAGATGCAACATTTATTTGCAGTGAGATTTTAAATTTTTCTGACCAGGACAAAACAAAACATTGCTTATTTTCTGGAGGAAAAATAGCTCTTATTAATCTCATATTATTCACAGAAGAGTGAACTGACGAAGGGTCTCGGCCTGAAACGTCGACTGTACCTCTTCCTACAGATGCTGCCTGGCCTGCTGCATTCACCAGCAACTTTGATGTGTGTTGCTTGAATTTCCAGCATCTGCAGAATTCCTGTTGTTTGCATTTATTAAAATTGCATTCTTTCTCTCACATAGACTTCTGACCTTCTCTGATCTGAAGTACAGCCTCATATTTGCATCTTGACTACTTTGCCGGTGTAGACATGTAGATCAGAACCAGCAGCAGTTTCAGATACTTAGCCTCAAGGCTTTTCCAGGCTGATTGATATCAGCCACATCTCAGAGTTTGCTGTTCATTCTTGCATTAAAGAGATCATTCAGATCGCCCAAGGTGCAGGGGTTTCACCTGCTTTTGCTCCAGCTCACAGGTAGGGGTAGGATGGAATGGGCATGTACATACTGTACTGCACACTCCCCCAAAGTGCATACCTCTCTAGTCAGCATGCTCAGCCCTAATGGAATCTCCCTGGCAACATGCTGTCAGGAGCAGCTTGTTTTGCCCTGGAGGCAACAAAGAACATGTGACTCGTTGGCACAGTTCTTCATCAAATCATCTTGGTCCTTAGTGACCCTCTGGGAGCACTCTACCAGCCCTTCCCAACAGTGTGGCATTCCTTCATTTAGTAACAATACTCTCTTGGAGCTAGAAGTGTGTTGTTTCTATGATGCCTTTAACCATTGGTTGTGAAGATCATACCTGCTCTGCCTCACTTGTGAGGTCTGCAACAATGAACAGTGGTCACTGGGCTAACACCAACAACGTCAGTTTCAGCTTTTACTGGGGAAATCCAATAATGTTGCTCTGTGCATTGAGTCATTTAGCACAGAAACAGCCCCCTAGCCCACAGAGTTTACACCAACTACCAAGCCTCCATGCACACTAATCCAACACTGTTCCAATAGTATTCTCCCTGCATTCAAATCAACTCCACCCCCACCCCCCGAGATTCTATCACTCACCAACACAACAGGAACAATGTACAGTGGCCAATTAAGCCATCATTGTTTTGCCTTTCAGACATGGGAAAAAACTGGAACACCCACAGGAAGCCCCAGAGAGTCACAGAAATAATATCCTAACTCCACACAGACAGTGTCCAAGGCCAGGGCCAAAGCTGTACTAGCCACACCACTGTGCCACTCAGCTTACAACTGGAGCATAAGGACACCTATGCCAGAACGCTTTTTATCAACTACATTTCTGCCTTCAACACCATACTCACCCACAAGCTGACCTTTAAGCTACACAGTCTGGAACTCAATACATTAATCTGAATTGAATTGAACTGAATGATCTTTATTGTCATTATACATAGGTACAATGAAACTCTGTTTGGCTTCCTCTCAGGCAATTAAATAAAGCGGTAGATAAAAACAAGACAGTAATAGAAAAACAGTATTCAATAGACAAGAGGCAGAAAATAAGTTGCAGCAGCACCAGAATATCACAGTGATGCACAAAGTGCCGTTAGTAAAAGTATTTGAGTCCTTGTGTGTGCGTCTGTGTGCTCACAGTTTCAGTCATTGTTCTGTGGGAGTGGTGTGATGGAGGCCACAGCTGTTCCTCAGTCTATTTGTTCTGGCTTTTAGTGTCCTGAGCCTTTTGCTGGATGGCAGCGGGTTGAACAGGTATGCTGATTGCTTTCCTCCTGAGTCTGCTGGAGTGATTTGTGAACTAATTCTGGACTTTCTTACCAATCGCACCCAGACAGTCAGACTAGACAATTCACATCAACCCCCGATCCTGAACACTGGTGCACGGCAGGGTCCTGTACTAAGTCCACTCCTTTACATTCTCCTCATCCATGACTGTGCCCCTGCCTATAGCACCAACTCCATCATCAAATCTGCAGACAATGCCACAGTGACTGGATTAATTACAAATAAAAACAAAACAGCAATAACCATAAGCTTTCACTCAACATTAAAAAGAGAAATGATTATCGATTTCTGGAAGTCAAGAAGGTATGAACAAGCTCCACTACTCATAAACGGTGAAGCAGTGGGAAGTGTCTCCAGCTTTAAGTTCCTGGGAATGAACATCACAGAGGAGCACTCTTGGACCACCAACACCTCCTTGATAATAGGGAAGGCTCAGTAGCACCTATACTATCTTAGGAGTTTAAAGAGAGCAAATCTGCCCCCAAAGCTACTGGTAAACTTTTACCTTCTTCTTATTCTGGCTACCCATCCCATAGGATAATAATGGTTCCTTTCAGTCAGTTAATGAGGTTAGATACCCCACTCCTCAGAAAGGAACAGCGTGTGCGTGAATGGATTTTAGGTGAGTAGGGGGTTGCACAGGCCCAGTCCCACCCTCTCAACATCCCCTCCGGGATCCAGTGGCATGGTGGGGTCCAACACAAACCTTTACCAATGTGTAATTGAGAGCATACTGACAGACTGCCTCACACTACGTTACACTAGCTACAAGATCGACCAAAAAGCACTTCAGCGAGTGAGCAGGACTGCACTGAACATCACTAGGACACAACAACCAGTTATGGAAACCATCTACAACTTACAATGTCAATGGTGGGCTCACAAAATTGTGATGGACTTATCCCACCCCAGTAATCCCTGCTCAATCTCCTCCCACCCAGCAGGAGATACGGAAACATGTACATGGACATCCAGACTAAAAAACTGCTTTTTCCCTAGGGCTGTCATGCAACTGAACAATGCTCCCCTGCCCACCCACAGTCTATAGACACTGTGGACAATCTCTACATGCAATACTGGGCATGTGCAATATTGCTATTTTATATTTAATTGTTGTTTTTATAACATGGGCATGCACAACACGTGAATGGGGCAACCACAATTTCTTTTAATTTTATTAGTTGTTAGTTTTTATTGAGATGTCATTCTAAATAACTTAGATGTTATTTTACATTTAGTCATTGTGTTTACAGTAACTGAATTGCCAGTATACTGCTTTGCACTGAATGGGATAGCACAGCAATCTCGTTGTCCTCAGCAATGAAAATAAAGCTCTAACTAACCAAGCTCTCATTCTTCTTGTCATAAAATGGCTCATAACACTGCAATGAGGCTACAAGGCAGACCATTTCATCATAGAATTCCACTTGCAGAACAAAGGGTGAATAAAACAAAACATTTCCCAGAATCTGAAAAGCAGTACCATTGACAAATTGTAAATCAAACTACTTTACTGAGAAGATCAGATTTAAGCTGCTGTGCGGTTTCCTTTCACAGTCCCAGGTAAAGTGTATTTATCAATCATCCGCGGAACTAACATCATCACGGCTTCAGGAACTGTTCACTACCAGGTACAATAGTGTGAAATACAATCCCAGGTTCCCTCTGGCAGTCAGCAATGCAAACCTATTTTTAAGCCAAGAGCCCCATGGCTCTGTATAAGATAGATGTTGGCAGAGCTCCAAGATCACAAGTAGACGGATTCTGACATGACACCATTGACCAGCTGCAGGCCAATCGTACAGACTTGTCACAAACTAGAAGCACTTCACACTGATGTCAGGTGAGAGGGTGACGAGAGGTCATAGCCCTCCATGCCTACTGTTACTTCTCACTAGCTCTCTTCTCTTCTTTCCACTTGCTGTGCTGCAATTTTCTTCACCAAACCACCACAAAGAACCCTGGCTGCAGAGATAGTCATAGTCATAGTCATAGTCATACTTTATTGATCCCGAGGGAAATTGATTTTTGTTACAGTTGCCCCAACCAAGAATCTTTCATTACATCACCCCTCTGCTGCTCATACACTGGTGCTCACTGCCAAGCAACCATCCACAGCTTGCAACAAGCTAGAATCACACCAAAATTCTCTTTCTGAGCTTGCAGAAAGGCATCAGAGCTGTCCCTGCTTAATAAGGTTAAGAAGTTAAAGCCAAAGCTCGACGTGAAGAGGCTGAGCAAGTGACGTAGGAGAGTGTGACACTCAAAGGTTTCAAAGAGAAGGTACATGTAAGAGCAGGTAAGCCTTTTTTGATGTTTGTAAATCCTTAGTGTAGGCAGGATGGTTAGATGGTTAGAGTTAGAGTGGTGGGATGCTTATCCTGTGAGATGTAGGATCTTAAGGTACCTAACAGAATTCCTAATAACTACATCTGCTAGAAGTGCACCAACTTCAGCTCTTGGCTGACCAGGTCAAGGAACTACAGCTAGAGCTGGATGCATTCACCATCTGGAGGTTGAAAACCTCATAGATGAGACTTTTCCTGAGGTGGTCACACCCAGCGAGCAGGCTTCAGACCAGGAGATGGGTGACCACCAGGAGAAGTAAGAGGAATAAGTAGTCAGTGCAGGCATCCCCATGGCCATTCCCCTCAGCAAAAATATGCGCCTTTCGATACTCCTGAAGGGGACGACCTATCAAGGCACAGCAGCAACAGCCAGGCCAGTGGCACTGAGGCCTGCTCTGAAGCTCAGTAAGGAACGGTAAGTCAGCAGAGCGATAGTGATAGGTGACTTGATAGTTAGGGGAACAGACAAGAGATTCTGTAGCCACGATAGGGAAGCCAGGATGGTAGGCTGCCTCCCAGTTGCTAGGGTCCTGGATGTCTCAGAGCAGCTGCAGAAGAGGGAGAGTGAGCAGCCAGAGGTTGTGGTGCACAATGGTGCCAATTTCATTTGTAGAAAGGAGGAAGAAGTCCTGTGCAGTGAGTATAGGGAGTTAGGAAAGAGACTGACAAGCAGGACCTCCAAGGTAGTAATCTCTGGATTACTCCCAGTGCCACATGCTAGACAAGGCAGTAATCAGATGATAGTACAGATGAATGAATGGCTGAAGAATGGGCGCAGGGTTTCAGGTTCCTGGATCATTGGAACCACTTCTGGGACACCGGTGACCTGTACAAGAGGGACAGGCTGCATTTGACCTGAAAGGGAACCAATATCTTGGCTGGGACATTTGCTAGAGCTATTTGGGAAAATTTTAATTTGTTTGGTAGCGGGGGTGGGAGCCAGAGAATCAGGTCAGAAAGTGGAAGGATGGAGAGGAAAGTAGATGCTAACACCAGTTAAAACAGGCAGGAACAAAGTAACACAGTAACAGGCAGGGTTTAAAGGTCGACACAACATTGTGGGCCGAAGGGCGTGTACTGTGTTGTACTGTTCTATGTTCTATGCTCTATGTTCTATATGCCGGAACAGATAGTTTGAAGCCTGTGTATTTTAATGCTAGGAGAATTATGGGTAAAGGTGATGAACTTAGAGCATGGATCAATATATAGGACTATGATGTTGTGGTCATTACAGAGACTTGGTTGAAAGAGGGACAACCTTGCCAAGTAGGATTAAAGAAAAGTCCAGGGCATTCTATATACATGTCAAGAGTAAGGGGATAATTCAGGACAGTGCAGGCCCATTCAAGGATGGGGGGTGAAACTGTGCACGGATGTGGAGGACATGGGTAAGGTCCTTAATGAGTACTTTACATCAGAATTTACCAAGGAGAAGATGTGGAGCATAGGCATTTCAAAGTAGGACGTAGTGTTATGTCTCCTAAAGAACATTAAGGTGGATCCATCCCCAGGGCATGATGGGATATATCCCAGGTCACTGAGAGAGGCCAATAAAAAAAGGAGATTGCTGGGGTCATGTCCTCTCTAGACACAGGCAATGTCCTGGAAGACTGGCAAGCAGTGAATTTTGTTCCATTATTCAAGACGGGAACTAGGGATAATCCTTAAAACTACAGACTGGTGAGATTAACGTCAGTGATAGGGAAGTTCCTAGAGAGAATTCTTAGGGATAGGATTTATGAACTTTTGGAAAACCATTGCCTAACTAGAGAGATTATGGGATTTTGGGTGATATCCGACCGGCTGCTTTTAGTTAAATTAAGGGGTAACCCTTTTAACATTAGCATAATCCAAGCCCATGTGCCAAGAAATGATGCGGATGAAGAGGATATCAATAAGTTTTATGAAGATCTCGACAATGCTTATGAGCAATGTAAATCTCAGGGGGGATATGAAACTAGTCATGGGAGATTTTAACTCCAAAGTTGGACAGGAAGGGGTTGATAAAATCATAGGACCTTTTGGATTAGGGGAGAAAAATGAAAATGGAGATTGGTTTACTGATTGGTGTATCAGAAACAACCAAGTGATCACCAATACAGTACTTGGTATAAACACCATCCACATAGATTGTGTACTTGGATTAGCCCTGGAGATAGAACAAGGAATCAAATAGATTTCATTACCATCAATGAACGCTTTAGAAATAATATAACTAATTCTAAAGTCTACCCAGGTGCAGACTGTGGTTCAGATCCCCATCCAGTAATAGCTACCATCAAAACAAAATTAAAGAAACTGAAACGTGGAAAAAAGAGAAAGAACTATATGTTGGGAGAACTTAAAAATGATAGCATACTTAAGCAACAATTCAAAACAGCTGTGCAAGAATACCTCAACGAAAATGAAAGAACACCTATTTGGGACAGATTTAAATATGCTATACAGCAATCAGCAGAGGAGATAATCCCAGTACAAGAAATCAAACACACCAAGGGGTGGGTAACCAAAGAAATTCTAGATCCGATGGAACAAAGAAGGTTAGTGAAGAATAATGAAGTGCAATACAGAGAGCTACACAGACAGACCAGACAATTGTGCAATACTGCAAAGGAAGAATGGCTGAATCAAAAATGCAATGAAGTAGAAGGCTATATTAACAGCAGCAAAGAAATGCACAAGAAAATTAAGGAAATTACTGGAATTAAGAAAACCTCCTCTACAGAATGCATAAGATCAGCAGACGGATCCATACTAACAGATCCAGATAAAGTATGTCAGAGGTAGATTCAGTATATAGAGCAGCTATTTGAAGATAATAGAGGGGAACTCCCCGATATTAAGCACCCTAATTCTGGCCAACCTATTACCAAAGAAGAAATAACTAAAGCGAGGAAAAGCATGGAACATGGTAAAGCCACTGGACTTGATGAAATTTCAGTGGAAATGATACAAGCCCTAGAAGATCTAGGCATAGATATTCTTTTTGAACTATTTAATGGCATATGGAAGAGGAGGGCAGTTGTGATAGGGGACTCGATAGTAAGGGGGTCAAATAGGCGATTCTGTGGACGCAGTCCAGAGACCCGGATAGTAGTTTGCCTCCCTGGTGCCAGGGTCCGGGATATTTCTGATCGTGTTCAAGATATCCTGAAGTGGGAGGGTGAGGAGCCAGAGGTCGTGGTACATATAGGTACCAATGACATAGGTAGGAAAAGGGATGAGGTCCTGAAAGGAGAATATAGGGAGCTAGGAAGGGAGTTGAGAAAAAGGACCGCAAAGGTAGTAATCTCGGGATTACTGCCTGTGCCACCCGACAGTGAGAGTAGGAATGCGATGAGGTGGAGGATAAATGCGTGGCTGAGGGATTGGAGCAGGGGGCAGGGATTCAAGTTTTTGGATTATTGGGACCTCTTTTGGCGCAGGCGTGACCTGTACAAAAAGGATGGGTTACACTTGAATCCTAGGGGGACCAATATCCTGGCAGGGAGATTAGCGGGGGCTACTGAGGTGACTTTAAACTAAAATGGTTGGGGGGTGGGAATCAAATTAAAGAGGCGAGGCGTGAGGAGGTTAGTTCACTACAGGGGGATGGGAACCAGTGCAGAGAGACAGAGGGGTGTAAAGTGAGGGTAGAAACAAAAAGTACTATGGAGAAAAGTAAAAGTGGCAGGCTGACAAATCCAGGGCAAGCATTAAAAAGGGCCACTTTTCAGCATAATTGTATAAGGGCTAAGAGAGTTGTAAAAGAGCGCCTGAAGGCTTTGTGTGTCAATGCAAGGAGCATTCGTAATAAGGTGGATGAATTGAAAGTGCAGATTGTTATTAATGATTATGATATAGTTGGGATCACAGAGACATGGCTCCAGGGTGACCAGGGATGGGAGCTCAACGTTCAGGGATATTCAATATTCAGGAGGGATAGACATGAAGGAAGGGGAGGTGGGGTGGCATTGCTGGTTAAAGAAGAGATTAACGCAATAGAAAGGAAGGACATAAGCCGGGAAGATGTGGAATCGATATGGGTAGAGCTGCGTAACACTAAGGGGCAGAAGACGCTGGTGGGAGTTGTGTACAGGCCACCTAACAGTAGTAGTGAGGTCGGAGATGGTATTAAACAGGAAATTAGAAATGCGTGCAATAAAGGAACAGCAGTTATAATGGGTGATTTCAATCTACATGTAGATTGGGTGAACCAAATTGGTAAAGGTGCTGAGGAAGAGGATTTCTTGGAATGTATGCAGGATGGTTTTTTGAACCAACATGTCGAGGAACCAACTAGAGAGCAGGCTATTCTGGACTGGGTTTTGAGCAATGAGGAAGGGTTAATTAGCAATCATGTCGTGAGAGGCCCCTTGGGTAAGAGTGACCATAATATGGTGGAATTCTTCATTAAGATGGAGAGTGACATAGTTAATTCAGAAACAAAGGTTCTGAACTTAAAGAGGGGTAACTTTGAAGGTATGAGACGTGAATTAGCTAAGATAGACTGGCAAATGACACTTAAAGGATTGACGGTGGATATGCAATGGCAAGCATTTAAAGGTTGCATGGATGAACTACAACAATTGTTCATCCCAGTTTGGCAAAAGAATAAATCAAGGAAGGTAGTGCACCCGTGGCTGACAAGAGAAATTAGGGATAGTATCAATTCCAAAGAAGAAGCATACAAATTAGCCAGAGAAAGTGGCTCACCTGAGGACTGGGAGAAATTCAGAGTTCAGCAGAGGAGGACAAAGGGCTTAATTAGGAAGGGGAAAAAAGATTATGAGAAAACTGGCAGGGAACATAAAAACGGACTGTAAAAGCTTTTATAGATATGTAAAAAGGAAAAGACTGGTAAAGACAAATGTAGGTCCCCTGCAGACAGAAACAGGTGAATTGATTATGGGGAGCAAGGACATGGCAGACCAATTGAATAATTACTTTGGTACTGTCTTCACTAAGGAGGACATAAATAATCTTCCAGAAATAGTAGGGGACAGAGGGTCCAGTGAGATGGAGGAACTGAGCGAAATACATGTTAGTAGGGAAGTGGTGTTAGGTAAATTGAAGGGATTGAAGGCAGATAAATCCCCAGGGCCAGATGGTCTGCATCCTAGAGTGCTTAAGGAAGTAGCCCAAGAAATAGTGGCTGCATTAGTGATAATTTTTCAAAACTCGTTAGATTCTGGACTAGTTCCTGAGGATTGGAGGGTGGCTAATGTAACTCCACTTTTTAAAAAAGGAGGGAGAGAGAAACCGGGGAATTATAGACCGGTTAGCCTAATGTCGGTGGTGGGGAAACTGCTGGAGTCAGTTATCAAGGATGTGATAACAGCACATTTGGAAAGCGGTGAAATGATCGGACAAAGTCAGCATGGATTTGTAAAAGGAAAATCATGTCTGACGAATCTCATAGAATTTTTTGAGGATGTAACTAGTAGAGTGGATAGGGGAGAACCAGTGGAGGTGGTATATTTGGATTTTCAAAAGGCTTCTGACAAGGTCCCACACAGGAGATTAGTGTGCAAACTTAAAGCACACGGTATTGGGGGTAAGGTATTGGTGTGGGTGGAGAATTGGTTAGCAGACAGGAAGCAAAGAGTGGGAATAAACGGGACCTTTTCAGAATGGCAGGCGGTGACTAGTGGGGTACCGCAAGGCTCAGTGCTGGGACCCCAGTTGTTTACAATATATATTAATGACTTGGATGAGGGAATTAAATGCAGCATCTCCAAGTTTGCAGATGACACGAAGTTGGGTGGCAGTGTTAGCTGTGAGGAGGATGCTAAGAGGATGCAGGGTGACTTGGATAGGTTGGGTGAGTGGGCAAATTCATGGCAGATGCAATTTAATGTGGATAAATGTGAAGTTATCCACTTTGGTGGCAAAAATAGGAAAACAGATTATTATCTGAATGGTGGCCGATTAGGAAAAGGGGAGGTGCAACGAGACCTGGGTGTCATTATACACCAGTCATTGAAAGTGGGCATGCAGGTACAGCAGGCGGTGAAAAAGGCGAATGGTACGCTGGCATTCATAGCCAGAGGATTCGAGTACAGGAGCAGGGAGGTACTACTGCAGTTGTACAAGGCCTTGGTGAGACCACACCTGGAGTATTGTGTGCAGTTTTGGTCCCCTAATCTGAGGAAAGACATCCTTGCCATAGAGAGAGTACAAAGAAGGTTCACCAGATTGATTCCTGGGATGGCAGGACTTTCATATGAAGAAAGACTGGATGAACTGGACTTGTACTCGTTGGAATTTAGAAGATTGAGGGGGGATCTGATTGAAACGTATAAGATCCTAAAGGGATTGGACAGGCTAGATGCAGGAAGATTGTTCCCGATGTTAGGGAAGTCCAGAACGAGGGGCCACAGTTTGAGGATAGAGGGGAAGCCTTTTAGGACCGAGATTAGGAAAAACTTCTTCACACAGAGAGTGGTGAATCTGTGGAATTCTCTGCCACAGGAAACAGTTGAGGCCAGTTCATTGGCTATATTTAAGAGGGAGTTAGATATGGTCCTTGTGGCTACGGGGGTCAGGGGGTATGGAGGGAAGGCTGGGGCGGGGTTCTGAGTTGGATGATCAGCCATGATCATAATAAATGGAGGTGCAGGCTCGAAGGGCCGAATGGCCTACTCCTGCACCTATTTTCTATGTTTCTATGTTTCTATATACAAGTCTGGTGTATTGCCTGACAGTCTCTTGAAATCAGTATTTATAACTCTGCTAAAAATTCCTGGAATTATTGACTGCAAAAATTATAGAACAACCAGTCTTATGAGTCACATAATAAAGATTTTCTTGAGAATTGTTCTGAGTCGAATTAAAAACAAGATAAGGCCAGAAACCTCTAAACTGCAGTATGGGTTTATTGAGGATAGAGGAACTAGGAATGCAATTTTCATACTACGAATGCTTTCAGAAAGGACAATTGAATATCAAAATGATGTCTTTTTATGTTTTATTGATTTCACTAAAGCATTCGACAAAGTGCAACATGAAAAATTATTACAAATTCTCGCTAAACTAAACATTGACAGAAAGGACCAACAACTACTTCAAAATTTATATTGGAATCAAACGGCGATGGTAAAAATTGATGATAATATAAGTAGTTGGACTAAAATTCAAAGAGGAGTTAGTCAGGGATGCATGGCCTCACTGGAATTATTTAATATCTATAGTGAAAGGATTCTCAGAGAAGTAGAAGACCTCAATGGGATAAAAATTGGAGGTGTTAACATCAACAATATAAGGTATGCAGATGACACCGCCCCAATAGCAAGTGCTGCAGAAGACCTACAAATCCTCCTAGACAAAGTAATACAAACAAGATTTTAGTCTAACCATCAACTGTGAAAAAAAACACAAATGTATGGTAATATCAAAACAGCAGGATACTCCCAACTGCCAATTGTCCAAATTGAACAAAGAACTAGCTTTAATTACCTTGGTAGCTTTATATCACAAAATGCTAGAAGTAAAGGGGGAGGAGGAGAAGATGGCGGCACGACGCAGCGCGTGCATCCTCTCCGGTGAATGATTATCGGTATTTGTAAGTAGGATGCCGTGCACAATTCTGATTTGATGGAGACAGACGTGAGAAGCACGGAGGAACATTTGGAGAAACTTCTGAAATGCCCAGTTCGCTGCCACTGCTACTGTGCAATTGAGAATCTCCAGAGGGGAAGGCCCCAAATCCTCGGCTTTGCCTGTTGCTGGCGGCCGGGGCTAGGGTCGAAGTGCTCGGCAGAGATGGTGCTCGGTGTCGGAGGGCTGGTCGGAGGCTCGAAGTTTTCAGACGACTCAGAGTCAGACTGTGGTCGGGTGCTTCCAAGATGCTGCATCGGCAAGTTTGCAGCACTGGAAGCTCATGGCAGGGAGAGTTTTCTTCCTTCTACCATCTGTGTGAGATGATGGGACTTTCGAGAGACTTTGAGACTTTTTTTTACCGTGCCCATGGTCTGTTCTTTATCAAATTACAGTATTGCTTGCACTGTTGTCACTTAATGTTATAATTATGTGGTTTTTGTCAGTTTTTCAGTTTTGGTCTGCCTTGTGTTTCTGTGATATCACACTGGAGGACTATTGTATCATTTCTTAATGCGTGCATTACTAAATGACAATAAAAGAGGACTGCATGTCCTCATAATCTAATCTAATTTAAAGTAGAAATAAAAAGAAGAATTGCCATTGCCAAAATCAACTTCCAGAAAATAATGATAATATCAGCAGTTGGACTAAAATTCAAAGAGGAGTTAGACAGACACATTTCTATGACAACAAGGCTTAGGCTACAACAAAGTGTAAGATGTTACGTCTGGTCAATCTTGCTGTGTGCTTCCAGAACATGGACTATAACACCAGAACTCCAAAGAAACTTAGAAGCAACAGAAATGTGGTTTCTTAGAAGAATGCTGAAAATATCATACAGAGATAGGATAACTAATGAGACAGTACTCCAACATGCCCGTACAAAAAGATCTTTAATGAGAACATTAAATGAAAGGAAACTTAAATTCCTGGACCATGTCATCAGAAAGGGAGAAATAGAATTCCTAACATTACAAGGCCGTATGCCTAGGAAATGCAGATGAGGAAGGCAAAGAAAAAAATATATGGACACTGTGAAAGAACCAACAGATCTAAGTGTGCGAGATATCATTGACGCTGTCAGGGATCGTTCGATGTGGAGAGCCATGATCGCCCAAGCATGTAACATGCAAGGCACATAAAGAAGAACTAGAGAGAGCCAGCATGCTTTGTCTGGGGCAAGTCATGGTTTACTAACTTGAATGAGTTTTTTGACAAGGTGACAAGAGTGACTGATGAAGGCAGAGCTGCACA
This sequence comes from Mobula birostris, assembly GCF_030028105.1. Taxonomy (NCBI): domain Eukaryota; kingdom Metazoa; phylum Chordata; class Chondrichthyes; order Myliobatiformes; family Myliobatidae; genus Mobula; species Mobula birostris. The sequence continues at coordinate 85,670,605 of NC_092373.1, forward strand.
TGTTGGTTACCTGGATTTTAGTAAGGTGCTTGACAAGGTCCTTCAAGGGAGGCTCATCCAGAAGATTAAGATGCATGGGATCAATGGCAAATTGGACACTCGGATTCAGAACTGGCTTACCCATTGAAGAAGGTAGTGATCGTAGGAACTGATTCTAACTGGAGGTCTGTGATTAATGGTGTTCCACAAGGATATTATGGGATAACACTCTGTAAGGCTCAGCTTACCTGGTGCTAAGAAATGATAGGAACAAAAACAGGTTGTTTTTTTACAAACCACTTAAGGACAATTTAGCTCTCTTGATCAGTCAAGGATCCAAGTACAGGTCTCGCACTGTCTAACTGACTTTACACAACCTTTCCTCCATATCTCACCTGTACTTCTCAGGCTGTAGGTCAATATAATGTGCAACCCTCCTCATATGGAGACACTCAGAGATGACATTTCAGATACCATCAAATCTGGGTAGTAAGGAATAGATAAAATGCTGAAATGTTAAAATAGTGAGGACAGCTTGGGCTCAGGATTTCACTTACTTAGTTGCTGAGACACATGCCCTTGGCACTCCACTGACTTTTTTAGTAACAGAACAATGCACAACAGGAGGTCACTTGGCTCTCTGTCCATGTGGAGCTATTCACTGATCCTACCTCCCATCCCCTGTTCCTGAAATGTTCTTTCAAATTAAAGATTTATTATGAAAAGGAGATCATGTAACCCCTAAACCTGACCTTGTATTCATTGACCTGATTTGGCTTTGCTCCACCTTCCTGCTATTTCACATGAGTCTATATTTATCCTGCCTCCACGATAGACCAAGACCAAATTCTCTTTTGATAATTACTGCTAAATCTTTTTCCTCCAACCTTCTTGCAATATATTCCAGATCCCAATAATTCTGGGCAATGAAACAGTTCCTTCACCTTACTGTTTATTTTGCTAATTATCATCATCTTAGTTTTGGCCCTTCTCCCTCTGCAAACGCTTTAACCCTATTCACACAATTAAACATTCATAATTCCAAACTCTGCCACCAAAGCTTCTAAAAATCTACACTGCTCAAAAGTTCTGGTGTCTTTCAGTCCTTGTACAATTTGAGTAAATTTAGCACACTCTTTAAAATTTTGTAGTATACAGTACTGAGGTTTATGGTCTGGTTAGTATCAACCCAAACTCACTCAGAACCACTTGTGGTGTCCCCACTTACCTAGTCCAAAAGTAGAGGGCCTATCTAATTAGTTCTTTAGAGCCTGGATTCCAATGATGTAGGCAGTACAGCTATTGGGCTTCAGGCTGTGCATTCTTTCTCTTAACCACCTGACAAAGCTGAAGATAGGGTGTTGCCAGTTGTGAAAGCAGCCATTGTGTTTAATAATGTTTAAATATTCCTGAAATTTGTATTTAAAGACTGACAAATTTGAAGTGAATAATTTTTATTCCACTCACACTTTTAGACTAAAGAGAGACATTGAAATTATGTAGACTGTTGATAAGCCAGACACAGAGAGTACAGCTTTGTATCTGAATAGTGACCAGTGAAAGCATGGGGAGTCACTGAGTTAACTTGGAATGTGTGGAAAGCTTGATGGATTTACAAAGGAGAGAAGAAGAAAGGATGAAGCTGATATTGAAAGAAGATGGGAATAGAATTGAATGAACATTAGTTAATGTCACATAATATAAACTCCGCACCTACAGCAGTCCTGGGACGAAGTCTGAGAATCTTGGGACAGGAACTGGAGGAACATCCTTGGGGTTGGATACCTGTCTGGATGTGTGAGTGGTTGAACGGGTGGGAGGGACGGGAATGGAATTTGATTTGCTGTTGACGTCTTGTTTTTGGTGCCGGAATATGTGATGACATTTGCAGGGTGCCCCCATGACATCCTTGGGTGTGCTAGCTGTTAACATAAACAACACAATTCACTGTGTGCTTCAATTTACATGTGATAAATAAATCTGAATCTGAATGTAGGAGCAACAGAAGGACAGAGGACAAATTACATTTTTTCTTTACATTTTACCCATTGCAGATGCCCTTTTTCACTGGTGTGTCATCAGTGTCAACCTTCTACCTATTCTGACAAAGTTACTTGTTACATTTGGAGGTGATATAAGTGAGCTGGTGCTGTCTCCCAAACTGGTGTAGCAGATCTCACATTCCTGCTCTCTAATAATTGTTACTTGAATGAACCTCCTCAATCATTTCCGCACTTGCTTGCAGAGTGCTAAACCTACCTCACTGCTACAGAAGAGTAATTCTCCCTCAAACAGAACAGTTGATAAAGGGAAAAAAAGGAAGGAAACAGCTATGCTGAGTTTTCCAGCTGTTCAGCAGGTGTCTATAAAGAACCCACAGCATGACATGGAAGAAAAGCAAGGGACTGAAACTGCTCTTCAACAAAGAGCCAAAATAACAGATCAACTAATTATTTTGTTTTTGCAGTGCACAGGGCTTTGCTATGTGTGAATTGGAACTGTGTGTTTATCTACATAAAAATAATGACATCAGTTTATTGTGATTCACATTGGGAAAACCTGAGGATAAAAATGAATTCAAAGAACACGAGTTCTTTTTTTCTTGTTTTTGCAAAGTAGATTAAGACATTAATACAAAGTACTGCACATACCTTCACAATAAAAAAGTGAATGGGCGTAAACAAGGTGATAGAGGAACTACATCCACTTCAATACATTGGACAGTTGTTTTATTGAATACAGCTTTGCCTTCAATAAAGAAAGTTCAAAGCAAATTTTCTTAACAGAGTGCATGTACGTCACGAATACAACTCTGAGATCCTTTTGTCTGCGGGCATACTCAGCAAATCTATAGAATAGTAACTGTAAACAAGAACTGCAAATATTAATAAATGGCAATAAAAAAACGAGAGCATGAATTAACAAGATAAGGTGCCCTTAATGTGAGATCATTTTTGTGAGAACATCTCAATAGATGAGGGCAGTTATCCTCTTTTGTTCAAGAGCCTGATGATTGAGGGGTAGTAATTGTCCTTGAACCTGATGAAGTGAGTCCTGAGGCTCTTGTACTTTCTACCTGATGGCAGCAGCGAGAAAAGAGCATGGCCTGGGTGGTGAGGATCTCTGATGATGGATGCTGCTTTCCTACGACAGTGTTTCATGTAAATATGCTCAGTGGTTGGGAGGGCTTTACCCATGATGTACTGGGCTGAATCCACTCCTTTTTTCCACTCAATGGCATGGTGTTTCCATACCAGACCATAATGCAGCCAGTCAGTACATTTTCCACTACACATCTATCAAAGTTTTTGACGTCATGCCAAATCTCTGCAGACTCCTGAGGAAGTCGAGGCACTGTCATGCTTTCTTTGTAATTACATTTATACAATGGGTCCAGGACAGGTCCTCTGAGATAGTAACACTCAGGAACTTAAAGTTACTGACCCTCTCCACCTCTGATCCTCTGATGAATACTGGCTCATGGCCCTCTGGTTTCCCTCTCCTGAGCTCTACGATCAGTTCCCTGGTCTTGCTGACATTGAGTGAGAAGTTGTTGTTATGACATCACTCAGACAAATTTTCAATCTCCCTCCTCTATGTAATATAATTCTAAGCAAATTCATCTCCAAACTCCTAGACTTGTGATTAAACATCTCCCTTTACAAATGCATTTCTTGACTTCTCGACCAGCAGACCACAATCAGTAAGGATAGGCAGCAACACCGCTGCCAAACAGTGTCCAACACCGCTGTCCACAGCCCCCTACTCTACTCCTTATATACTTGAACTGCCTGTTCTGATTCTGCTCTGTCTACCTAAAAGTTTGCTAATGATACTACTGTAGTGGGCCACTGGTGGAACAATGATGAATTTTGGACGACAGGAAGGAGATAGAGAGATTAGTGACATGGTACCATTGCAATAACCTTTTTCTCAACGTCAGCAAAACAAAAGAGCTGGCCATTGACTTCAGGAAGTTGGGGTGGGGGAGTTGGCAGAGCACATGCCCCCACTTTTATTGATGGTACTGAGGTTGTGAGAGTTGAGAGCTTCAAATTCCAATGAGTGAACATCAACAATTGCCTCTCCTGCCTCAAAATGTTTATGCCACAGCTAAGAATGCTCACCACAATGCCTGTACTTCCTTAGGAGGCTAAATAGATTAGGCATTTCATCTTTGACTCTTAACCAATTTTTAACAATGCGCTATAGAACACATTTATTCTGGATGGGCCATGGCTTGGTACAGCAACTACTCTGCAAGAAACTGCAAAGAGTTGTGGACGCAGCTCAGCGCATCATGGACACCAAACTCACCTCCATGGAGGCTATCAACACTTCTTGCTAGCTCCATAAAGCAGCCAGCATAATCAAAGATCTCATCGCAGACGTACTTTCTTCTGCCCATTCCCATTGGGCAGAAGATACAAAAGCCTGAAAGCACATACTTTAAAGCTCTAAGACAGCTTCCATCCTGCTCTTATAGGTCTACAGAATAGTTCTCTAATTCGACAAGATGGACCTTTGACCTCACCGTCCACCTTGTTAATACCTTATCTTATCTTCTATCTGCACTGCACTTCCTCTGTAACACCTTTATTTTGTTGTACCTTGTACTCCTTCAATGCACTGTTGTAATGAATTGATCTGTGGGAAGAGTATGCAAGAGAAGCTTTAACAGTACCACAATATGTGACAATAATAAACCGATTGGTGCAGAATATCGATTTTCCATTTCCCTTCGTAGATGCTGCTTGACCTGCTGAATTCCTCCAGCATCTTGTTTATTGTGCCAGATTTCAGCATCTGAAGTTACCGGTGTGTCAATTAAAGTACACAGCAACTGAAATGGGGCAAAAAATATTAAACGGTGCTTTGCGAACAGGGAGATAAATATATACGTTCAAAAGGAAAAGGAGGAGTAAAAGGTAATATACTATTTTGGTATAGATTCCATGGTATGTGTATGTTTTATGATACACAGGTTACAGAGTGCGATGTAACGAATATGCCAAGCACCTTGACACGACTTCGAGCTGCTTCCCCCGAGCTCCAGTGACCCAGGTTCTGCCCTGACCTCCACTGCTGTCTGCAAGGAGCTCGCATGTTTCCCCTCTAGCCACACGTGATTCCTCCAGGTGCACCAGTTTCCTCCAAAATCTCAAAGGTGTGTAAAATGATAGGTTAAGTGGCCAGTATAAAATTCTCCGAAAGTGTTGATGAATGCTTGAAAGCTGAGGGAGCTGAATGGAATAAGTTTAAAATGGAAGAAAGGTTAGATTGATCTTGGGGTAAGTTAAAAGTTCGGCACAACGTAGTGGGCCAAAAAGCCTGTACTGTGCTGTAGTGTTCTATGTTCTACGTTCTGCTAGTTCCCCTTCTAATCAACTTTGGCCAGCTCCTCTGTTAGGTCTTTAAGTAAAGTTAACTTTTGAGTAAAGTTAGATTTACTCAACTATAATACAGATAAATCTGATTTTACCTTCTCCCTTTCAAACAGCTGGGTGAATTGTATCATTTTACGATCACTGCCTTCTAAAAGTCCCTTTACCTTAAGCTCCCTAATCAAATTTGGTTCATTGCACAATAGCCAATCCAGCAGTGTCTTTTCCCTAGTGGACTTGACCACATGCTACTCTAAAAAGCTACCTTGCAGCCATTCTACAAATTATTTCTCTTTGGATCCAGTACCAAGCTGATTTTCCCAGTCAAAGTGCATATTGAATCCCTATGACCATTGTAACATTGCTCTTTTTACATGCTTTTTTACCTCCTGTTGTAATTTGAATCGCACATCCTCACTACTGTTTGCTCCCATCCCAGTTTTTTAACACTTGCAGTTTCTTAACTCGACCCACAAGGATTCTACATCTTCTGATCACTTCTTTTTAAGGATTTAATTTCATTTTTTTTTATCAACAGAGCCATCACACCCCCTCTAGCACCTGCCTGTCCTTTCGAAATGATGTTTTTTTTTGGATGTTAAGCTCCCGGCATGATCTTCTTTCAACCACAACTATGTGATGCCTACAATGTCATACCTGCCTTTTTCTAACTGCTCTACAAGATCACTGGTCTTACTTCATATAATAGATCTAAGCAATCCCAAAATCTTTTGCTAAATTTCCATTGAGTCTGTCCTATGCAGGTTGACCAGGGCTCCCCGATGTAGAGGAATACATCAGAAAGGCACTGAGATTAGTAAGGGAACAGAATGCAGTGTGGGTGGGGATTTTAATGTCTGCCAATGAGAGTTGCTTGATAGCAACTAACTAACTAACTGAGCCAGTTGAATCTTAAAGGTTACAGTTGCATAATTGGGTCTGAGGGTTTGAAGCAGTTGGTGAGTTTCAAAAAACAAGGAGCTAACCTGACTTCAAAGACTTCCTCCTCCTCCTCGTGTACCAGAATAGAGCTATATAAAATAGAACAGATTTGGCAGCTCAAAATTAGACATCGATGCCATTATATCCCATCATACTGATGCATAGCACATATTTCAATCCATGATTGTTATCAAGCCAGGGGACCAACCCTGGTTTATTGAGGTGGGCAATGTGGTAGTAAGGAAAGCACAAGGGGGACTCAGAAAAGGTGCCAACCTGGGGAAGCTGTATCTCAGGGCGAGAAGTAGCATATAAAAGATCTGAGTAATCCCAATCCAAACAAACTAAATCAAAGTTCTATAGTTATGGACAACTAAACAGGCGGAAGAGGAATCTCAGAGAACACTTCCATTGTTAGCAATAGTAATATCCAGGCTGAGGGCCATATACAACTTTCAGCCTGAACTGCCATTTAGAAGATCCATCTCCATTTCTTTCAGAGGTGCTCACTTTCACAATTCAGTCTGCTTCATATAGATATGGGTGAGGAGTGGGTACCACAAAGGCAATGGCACCGGTCAGCGTCTCAGCCATACTGCCAATGGGCCTCCCTTCAGTCAAGCTGTTCCAGCCTGGATACAACATTGACATCTACTCAGGAAAACCATCCAGGTGCATCCTGTCCATGGAAAAGCAAAATTGCCACCTAATAATCCTGCTGTAGAGTATCAGAAGTGATCAGAGATGTCATCATTAAAGCTGCTCAGTGAAGCTACTCTCCCTCCGCCTGCTCAGTAATGGTCAGTTTCAATTTCAACAGCAGTAGCCAGCTCAAGACCTCATTACACCTTTGATACAAACTTGAATTGAAGGAGAGAAATTCCAGATTTATGACCTTGAAGTCGTATTTGTCCCAATCAATAAGCCATAATGAGTGGTCAAATAGATTCAAGGGCAAATGCCCTTTCGGCTGTTGCCATAATTATTTGAAGGAAGATGATTGCAGTGGCTGGAGGTCAATAATTCCACCTTCAGTTTGTCACTGCAGGAATTCCTCGGGCTAAGACCTTACATCAGGATCAAGAGGGTAAAGGGGAGGGAGACAGTACAGAGTGGTGAGAAGGAGGTGTGAGGCAGCAACCGGCAGAAGATAGGTGAAACATGGTCCAAAAACAGAATAGTAGAAAGCACAGAGCCAGTGCAAAGGGAAAGGGACCCACAGAGCTTCCAACAAAAGAGGAGGTGAATTTCTTCAAAGCAACTCCTCTTTAAGAGTAGTAGTAAAATGGAAACAGGAGAGATCACTGCGTTCTCATGGGCAATTAGAGATGGACAGTGAATATTGCTATGCTTCCACTGCCCACATCCCATGAATAGGTGGCACGGTACTGGAGCTAGCAGAGTTGCTACCTCACAGTTCCAGAAACCCATGTTCAATTCTGACCTTGTGTGCTGTTTGTGAAGAATTTACACGATTTCACTGTGTGCAGGCTTCTTCTGGATGCTATGGTTTCATCTCACATCCCGGAGATGGGGAAGTTGGTTCTACTGTCAACTGCCTCCAGTGTGTAAGTGACTAGTAAAATCTGAGGGAAGTTATTGAGGACATGAAGAAAATTTTAAAAAATTGAATTATTGTAAAATTAGTGTGGTTGGTGGTCATCATCAATTTAGTGGGCCAAAGGCCCTGTTTCCTTGCTTTATCTCTCTAAATTAATCTCTTCAAAATGAGATAAGTTACCAAGTCACATCACTGGTGCCAGCCAGTGTATATACATGATTAAAGAACGTAGCACTGTTGAGTGAGCAGCAGCTAATTACTCAGTGAACGTGTTTGACGATGAAGGGTCTTCAATCTGAAACTTTAACACTGCTTCTCATTTTACAGCTGGTGACTGACCAGCCGAGTATTACCAGCATTTTCTGTTTTTATTTCAGATTATGACATTTACAGTTTTAGATGTTCAAAATCACTGATGGCTCTCTTAAGTGTTAGAGTTGGAGAGGGTTGGTTAACAAGGTAAAGACAGTGTAATTAAAGGACTAGAGTAACAAATTTTGGAAAAGAGCAAGGAATTGAAAACAAAGACAGAATTAAAGGCAATCCCTATTTCAAACAGGAAGAATGGAAGTGAAGAATATGTAGTGACGAATATGCAAAGGAGACTTTTGACAATGCAGGAGAAAAGACTGAAGTTGCTTGTATACTTCATTGTTAATACTGGAATCATGGCTGGATTTAGCAAGCAAGGGACAGTGGCAGGGCACCATCTGGTGCTGGGATGCCAGGTGGTCACACAGCCAGTATAGTTTGGCACACAGCCACTAATTTGAAATCTAAGGGAATTAAAGGATGTCCAAAATCATATAAGGAGTAAAAGGAAGATAAGCTAGCGCTGGGGTATTCTGGGACAGGTCAATGACGACATCTGCATTTTGAGAAGAATGCAATTCATTTTGAGTGGATGAACTGAGATCCCAAATGACTTTCCAGCTCCATAATTATCTTGTGGTCTTTGTGCGAGGAGAGTTCGTATTGGCACTGCTTTTAATTAAAGGTTACTTTCTCCAGGCAGAAACTGATGGCGGAGAACTTTGAGAGGATAACAAAATAATATTATGAGAAGCCTCTTAGCGATTGAAATCTCAATCCATTTGTGTCAATGAGATATGGGTCATCTATGGGAGGTTAGCATCAAAACACAGGATGAGGTTGAATGAATGAGGAGAACAAAGGAATAAGATGATGTAACTCATGTGGCCATTTCTCATACAGTATTTGAACCCAAAATGATATGGATAGTTCAACACCACATCACACACATCTTGCATGGGGTCATTGCTGGCAAGGAGCAGGGATTGGTTTTGACCTGTGGCCAAGACGCCCAGTGGATACACAGCATTATGAAATGACCCATTATATGTTTGCAGGTTGTTTAGACCAGGACAGAAAGTCATATGCTGGTCTAAAGAAGTTTCCCTTACAAGGTCACAAATGGCCATTCCCCCTCAAAGCCAAGTGTATAGTTTTTGATACTGTTGGTGGGATGACCATTCAGAAGAAGGGGGCAGTAGCCATGTCTGTGACACCAAGATTGGCTCGGAGGCTGAGTGGGGAAGCGTGAAGGCAGACAGGAGTCTAGTTATATGGAATTGATAGTTATGGGTGGATAGGTGATTCTGTGCCTACAAAAGGGACTCTGGAATGGTTTGTCACTTCCCTGGTCCAAGATGTCATGCAGCAGCAATAGAATGTTCACAAGGGGAAGGGGGAGGTGCCAGAAGTCCTTCTAGAACTCCACTGGCACAAATGACACCGGCAGAGAAAGGGATGAGATCCTGTGGAGCGAATATAGGGAGCTAGGGAAGACATTAAAAAGCAGGACCTTAAAAGTAGTAATCCTGAGATTACCTACAGTGTCACATGGTAGTGAAGGAAAGATTAGGAGAAGATGGGAAATAAAAGCATGGCTGAAAATTTGATCTAGGCAGCAAGAATTCAGGTTTTTGGATCAGAGGGCTCTCTTCTGGAGCAGAGGTGACCTGTACAAGAGAGAGGGTTACACCTGAACTGGCAGATTTACTAGTGTTACTCGGGGGTGTGGTAGAAGAGTTAAACTAGATTGACAGGGAAATGTGGGAAATGTGATTCCAAACATCAGGGAGGCATCTGAGAGGCTGGAAAGTGATGTAGAAGTCAGTTAAAGCAAGTTGAATAGGCACTTTAGGCAGGAGAATGGCCGTGTGTGATGAAAGCCTATCTGATTAAATAGCATTTATTTTAATACTAGAGGTAAGACAGGTAAGACAGACAAATCTAGGACTTGGATAGCTATTTGGGAATGGATATTACAGCAACTACAGAAACATGGTTAAGAGAGGGACAGGACTGGCCACTTAATGTTCCACAATACAGGTGCTTTAGGCTGGACAGAGACAGAGGAAAGAGAGGAGGGGGAGTTGTATTTCTGATTTAGGGGAATGTCATAGCAGTAGTCATAGATGAAATCACTGAAGGATCATCTGGTGAGGCTTCATGGCTGGAACTGAGAAATAAAAAATGGCCTAAGATTTTATTCTCTACAGCGCAGGAGACAGAGAGGTGCGAGCACTTATAATAGACCTTAACAGATAGATATTATACATTCTCTTCCCCAGAATCATGAGTTTCATTTTCTTTTAAAACAATTTTCAACTTGGCTTCTGCTTTACTTCAAACCTGGGTCTGAATTAATGAATATTCTACCAAGCTAAATTATGAATGTTGACGTAATCTGCAGTAATGAAGCAAATATGTCCTACTGCCAAGTGTCAATATGGTTTGAAGCAACCTAACATTAATGCACTCTCGAATCTAAGTGGTCTGCAAGAATTAAATAAATCCCTTGCACATTCTCTGGTGCAATTCAGAAGCTTTTCACAAACAGCTACCTAGATCTGCAATTCAGGGAGAGCTGCCTCCAAGCTTCCTATTATTGGAACAGCTGGAGATCCAATACACCACTAGTTTCTTCACTGAACCAGCAGCTATAAGTTTATGACTTTAAACACCAAGCTTGAACTTACCCTGGTGTAGTGAACAATATGCTGGAGGAATTCAGTAGCGGGGGGGGGGGGTTGTGGGTGGGTGTGCGTGTGTGTGTGTGTGTGTGTGTGAGTGAGATGGGAAGTGAGGGAGGCATTGTCTTCTCCTGTCCCATGATCCTCTCATATCCCTTTTACCAATCACCTGTCCACCCAGCTCTTGGCTCTATACCTCCCCCTTCTGTCTTCTCCTATCATTTTGGATCTCCCCCTCCCCCTCACACTTTCAAATCTCTTACTAGCTCTTCTTTCAGTTAGTCCTGACGAAAGGTCTCGGCCCAAAACGTCGACTGTATCTCTTCCTAGAGATGCTGCCTGGCCTGCTGCGTTCACCAGCAACTTTGATGTGTGTTGCTTGAATTTCCAGCATCTGCAGAATTCCTCGTGTTTGCGTCTTCTCCAGCAGATTGTGTTGCTCCGGATTCTAGCACTGAAGCCTCTCGTGTCTTTCGGGACTTTACTCTGCTCTTACATGTCTTTCTTCTCTACTCCCACTCTCTTCCCTCTGGTGCCTACACTACGTTCCAAGCCATTCAGCTGGGTTTCCCAATATCCCAGATTAGTAATGTGAAACATGCTACACATTATATTTTGTTTCTGAAATTCAGTACTGCCAGAAGCAGAATGCATAACCAGAATCATAGAGCCAGTTTACTGTTACTGAGCAGGGAATCGGAAGTCTACATTCACGATGCTGTCATGTTTTCCGAGACAGAAGACCTATTTTTTACATCCAGCAAAATCAAAATATAGTACATGCAAACCTGGTCCAATCTCAAAAGTGATCCAGCCACATTATAGAAAGATTATACTATAAAATGCATCCTTCGCTCACTGATTCTGATAATATGAAATTCTAATGCAACAGACCCCTTTCCAATGTACTATATTATGTACAAACTCTGATGCAGTAAACCACAACCACGTTAACAGGTTAATTGGGTAGTAACCAGAGTAGCTAGTGAATAACTGGCTAACCTGAATGCACAATCCTACTGTGATCCTTAAGCTGTCAACCTTCTGAGAAATATAAACTACAAGATATAGTTTTCATTCAAACTCAGCTGCAGGTAATAGCCTCAGTGTCATTATTATTCATCTTTATTATATTCTAAGTGAAGTTCACAGCTTGAAAATTTGGTGAAAAGAACAGCATCTGCTATGCCTAACAGTGACTCTAAATTAATTGAGAATAGAGAAATCAGTGAGCTGGCTGCAACAAAATTTAAGCAGATTACTACTATGTAAATATGCAAAGCTAATCAATAATTGAACGGGAAATAATCATACCAAGGTACAAGGCCAACCAGGTCACAGGCTAGAACTGAAGTGCTAACTGATGTACAGTTCATAAGGATTGTTCGCTATCTAAGTTATGTTTGCAATAATTCTTCAAATGCATGTACCCTGATATGTGAGAATACCATACAACTCAAGCTCACTGCCAAGCCTCACAATTTATTTATTTATTGAGATGTAGCAAGGAATAGGCCCTTCAAGCTGTACCACCCAGCAACTCCTGATTAAACCTATGCTGAATCACGGTACTATTTACATTGACTGATTAACGTACCAGCTGGTATGCCTTTGGACTGTGGGAGAAAACCAGAACATCCAGAGGAAATCCATGTGCAATGAGACGGGTAACATTAGCAATCTTGTAGCCAGGGATCCTCTTGGAAAGAGTGATCACAGTATGATTGAGCAATAGTTCAATCTAAAACCAGTATATTGTGCTGAAACAAGGAAGACTACAATGGAATAAGGGAGGAGTTGGATAGGGTAAACTGGGAACACAGGCTATATGGTGGGATGGTTGAGGAACAGCGGAAGACTTTCAAAGAGATTTTTCATAGTGCTCAACAAAAGTATATTCCAGTTAAAAGCAAGGACAGTAGGACTGGGGAGAGCCAGCCATGGATAACTAAGGAAATAAAGAAAGGCAGCAAACTAAAAGCTCATGCATACAAAGTCGCCAAGAGTAATGGAAAACTGGAAGATTGGGAAAACTTTAAAAAGCAACAAAGAACTACAAAGTGAGCAATAAAGAAAGGGATGAGAGATTATAAAAATAAACTAGCACAAAATATACAAACAGATAGTAAAAATTTTTATGTTTATATAAAGTGGAAAAAGAGTGGCCAAAGTGAATATAGGTCCCTTGCAGGATGAGAAGGGGGAATAGATATTGGGTAATGAGAAAATGGGCAAGGATTTGAATGACTATTTTGCGTTGGTATTCGCGGTGGAGGACACATTTAACATGCTGAAGAGAGATGATATGGATGCAATGGGAGGTGAGGGCCTTGATACAACTGCTATCACTAAAGAGGCAGTGCTGAGCAAACTTGTGGCCCTAAAGATATACAATTCCCCTGGTCCTGATGGAGTGCATCCCAGGGTACTGAAAGAAATGGCAGAGGTTATTGTTGAGGCTTTGGTGATAATTTACCTAAATTCTCTGGACTCTGGGCTGGTCCCAGCTGATTGGAAGAAGGTGAATGTCACGCCACTGTTCAAAAAAAGAATGTAGGCAAAAGGTAGGTAACTATAGGCCAGTTAGTTTAACATCTATAGCTGGGAAAATGCTTGAAACAATCATTAAAGAAGAAATAACGAGGCATCTGGAAAGAAATGGATCCATCAGGCAGACACCACATGGATTCAGCAAAGGCAGGTCCTGTTTGACAAACTTACTGAAGTTCTTTGAGGATATAACAAGCACAGTGGATAGAAGGAAACAGATGGATGTTATTTACTTGGATTTCCAGAAGGCATTTGATAAGGTGCCACATAAAAGGCTTACCTGTGAGATAAGGATGCAGAGTTGGGGGTGATGTATTAGCATGGATAGAGGATTAGTTAGCCAATAGAAAGCAGGGAATTGGGATACATGGATGCTACTCTGGTTGGCAATCAATGGTGAGTGGTGTACTGCAAGGGTCGATGCTGGGCCCACAAATGTTCATGATATACATTAATGATCCGCAGAATGTAGCGTATCTAAGTTTGCTGATGACACTAAACTGAGTGGAAAAGCAAATTGTGCAGAGGATACGGAAAGTCTGCAGAGATATAGATAGGTTAAGTGAGTGGGCAAGCGTCTGACAGATGGAGTACAATGTTCGTAAATGCAAGGTCATCCACTTTTGAAAGAAAAATAGAAGATCAGATTATTAATTAAATGGTAAAAGTTTGCAGCATGCTACTGTGCAGAAGGACTTGGGAGTGCTTGTGCATGAAAAAGGCTATCAAAAAGGCAAATGGAATGTTGGCCTTCATTGCTAGAGGGATTGAATTTAAGAGCAGGGAGGTTATAGGGTATTGGTGAAGCCACATCTGGAGTGCTGTGTGCAGTTCTGGTCTCCTTACTTGAGTAAGGATAAACTGGCTTTGGAGGCAGTGGAGAGGTGGTTCACCAGGTTGATTCCAGAGATGAGAGGATTAGACTATGAGGTGAGATTGACTCAGCTGGGACTGTACTCGCTGGAATTCAGAAGGATGGGAGATCTTATAGAAACATAAAATTATGAAAGGGATAGATAAGATAGAGGCAAGAAAGTTGTTTCCACTGGTAGGTGAGACTAGAACTAGGGCTCATAGCCTCAAGATTCGTGAGAGTAAATTTAGGGCAGAGATGAGGAGGAACTGCTTTTCCCAAAGAGTGGTGAATCTGTGGGATTCTTTGCCCAATGAAGCAGTGGAGGCTACCTCAGTAAGTATATTTAAGACAAGGTTGGATAGATTTTTGTATAGTAGGGGAATTAAGGGTTATGGGGAAAAGGCAGGTAGGTGGAGATGAGTACATGGTCAGATCAGTCATGATCTTATTGAATGGTGGAGCAAGCTTGTTGAGCCAGATGGTCTACTCCTGCTCCTATTTCTTTTGTTCTTATATGTTCACGGGGAGAATGTACTACTCCTTACAGACAGCATCAAGAGTTGAACCCAGGTCACTGTTACTATAAAGCATTGTGCTTAACCACTATACCACCATACCATCCATGTATATGTGAATGCATGTAAGACATGTCTACATTTGAACTTTTTGAATGTGTATATAGATTAAGTTTGTATGCATATGTGTATTTGTATGTGTGAATATGTGTGTGGGTATAAATCCTATTTGTCAATACCCAGATGAACTGTTGTCATTTTAAACCTCTTAGTCCTCAGACTTACTATGTTGTCTCCCTTCACCTGCAACTCAAATGCAGTTGTTGGCTTTTTGAGAAATTATTTCCATTGATGTAGTGGGGTTAACAAAGTCTAAGCGGAACATAAATGTAAAGTTTTTTGTGCCTTATCTGTGAAAGTCCTAGGGACATTAACAGTTGGTACATATAGTAGGAACAATCATAAATGTGGCTAATAGCAAACAAGGGCTCAGAAGTCACATGCAGTTTCTCTTAAGTGTGATTCCGGCACTTCAAAAGATTTCTAACACCATTTCTAACTGCAAGCAGCATTACTCTTTATCCCATAGACTTATACTATAACAGTCCAGAATTGATTCTCTTTCTTAGCCAGCTTTGCCCGTCTCAACCAGGTTTATAGCTGAGATACAACAGTTTTTGAGTTTTTGATGCAAGGAAGTACCAATCATTCAAGTATCTTTTGATCTTGTATCAGGACCACATTTGTGATTGAACCAGGTTTGTATGTATCTTGAATGTGGAAATAGGTCTTTCAGAGTATAGGAACAACCAATCCATAAACATAAAAACAAATTGCAAGAGATTTTATAAATTTGTAAAAAGATTCTTTCAAATAAATGAAACATTCTGCAGAGGCAAAGCCAGGAGAAATTATTACGGGACATAATGAATTTGGACATTGTTCTGCTGTTAGATCATCATTAGATCATCCATTTCTCTCTCCACTGAGAATCAAACATTCTTAGCCTGTACTTCAAATTTTCAACATTTAATGCCTGACATCTCACTACAAGATTCAAGGAGCCCACTGGAAATTATTTAATGCCATGAAATTAAAATAGTCATTCTTAATATAGGAAGAATACAAGAAAAAATAGTAGACCCAAAAGCTCATAAATTCTGTGGACCAACAGGTGAAAATGAGCCAGATCCTCAGGGATGGTTTACAAGCAAAAGCCTTGGAGTGAACAAATATTTGGTAGTGATATACACAGAGTAACCAACATCTGCCAATTACCTACTTTGATGTTGATGTGCATCTAAGAACTGAGATTCTGAGGTTGTGGGGGATATGGAGAAGCATCTCCTGAGTCATGCACCCAGCCCTGATGTCTCAGTGCACATGATGTCTTTAACTTGCCTTCTCCCTGACAGTGTCTAATGAGAGCTTTTCTTACACGTAGTCTACCAGATTTATGATCTGCCACTCCAGAATGTGTAGATGGAATTGCCCTCTGCAGTAACAGCTCTTACTTGGATGAGCTTAGGATTCATGAAAATAAGTTCCAGTGTCAGGCATTTATACAAGTGCTTGTCAACGTTCACCCTCACCCAACTCCCAGACCAAAGCGAGTAATAGTTGAATGTGTAAACTCTGCACCTCATTTTTGCCTCAACTAACAACTGTTCTGTTTGCATCTAACCTTTTGCCTGCATCTAATCCCACAAGTGACCCGCAGGACAATGGAACAACTGTGTCAGGGAAAATGCACATTCCACTGGGATTACACAACACACACACACACACACACACACACACACACACGCGCACACACACACAGCGCTCTTTGTTAAGTGGCCCACACTGGCAAGAATTGGATTCATGTTTAGCTGCACAGTGCAGTTATGCCATCTGATAATCATACCCTTGACTAGAGAGTTGATAGAGAAATAAAGCACTTTGGTACCATTCCAATGACCACTGGAACATTGGATCCAGATCATTGGGATCTCTTCTGGGGAAGGGATGACCTGTACATAAAGGACAGGTTACACCTGAACCAGAAGGGGGCCAATAGCATTGTGAAAAAGTTTGTTAGAGCTATTGAGGAGGGTTTTAAACTAAACTAGAGAGGCATGGGAACTGCAGTAATAGGACTAATGTTGGAACAGTTGGTACACAAGTCAATGCAGTGTGTAGTGAGACTGTGAGGAAGGACAGGGAAATGATTGGGCAAAATTGCAGTCAGTGGGATGAGTTGAAGTGTAACATGGGGACAAAATCAAAAAGCGAGATGAATAAGGAAGGTGTTATATTTGAATACATGCAGTATATGGAATCAGATAGATGATCTTGTAGCACAGTGAGAGATTGGCAGGTATGATGTTTGGGTATCACTGAGTCATGACTGAAAGAAAATCATAGTTGGGAGCTTAAAATCCAAGGATACACCTTGTATCAAAAGGACAGGCAGGTAGGTGTAGGGGCTGGGGTGATCTTATTGGTAAAAATGAACTCAAATCCTTAGAAAGAAGTGACATAGGATCACAAAATGTGGAATTTTTGTGGGTAGAGTTGAGAAAATGAAAGGTTAAAAAGACCCTGATGAGAGTTATATCCAGGCCCCTGAACAGTAGCCAGGATGTAGGATATACATTTCAATGGGAAATGGAAATGCAATGTTATAAGCGTCACAGGGGATTTCAATGTGCAGGTAGATTAAGAAAATCAGATCAGTGCTAGGTCCAGAGAGAGTGAATTTGTAGAATGCCTACCAGATGGCTTTGTAGGGCAGCTTGTGGTTGAGCCCACTAGGGGAAAGGCAATTCTGGATTGGGCAATGAACCAGATTTGATTAGAGAGCTCAAGGTAAAGGAATCCTCAGGAGGCAGTGATCATAATATGATTGAATTCACACTGTAATTTGAGAGGGAGAGGATAATATCAGATGTACAAGTATTACAGTAGATTTACAAAGGCATGAGAGAGGAGCTGATTAGAAGGAGACACAAGTAGGAATAATGACAGAATAGCAATGTTTGAAGTTTCTGGGTCTAGTTTGGAAGGTACAGGATAGATATATCCCAAAGATGAAGAAGTATTCTAAAGGGTGGATGAGACAACCATGGCTGACAAGGGAAGTCAAAGACAGAATAAAAGCCAAAGTTTGGACATATAATATAGCAAAAAAATAATGGGATGTTGGAGGATTGAGATGCTTTTAAAAACCATCAGAAAGCACCTAAAAATAAAGAAAAGATTAAATATGGAGGTACGCAACCTAATAATAACAAAGACGATACCAAGAGTTTTCTCAGATACATAGTGAGTGAAAGAGAAAGGAGAGTGGATAATTGACCGCTGGAAGATGACACTGGAGAGGTAGCAATGGGGGACAAAGAAATGGCGGACACACCTATTAAGTATTTTGTGTCAGCCTTCACTGTGAAGGACCCTAGCTATATACTAGAAGATCAAGAGTGTTATGGGACAGAAATGAGTGTAGTTGCTGTTACGAAGGAGAAGATGCTTGGGAAGCTGAAAGGTCGAAATGTAGATTAGTCACCTGAACAGATGGACTACTACCCAGGGTTCTGAAAGAGGTTGCTGAGGAGATTGTGGAGGTATTGGTAATGAGATTTCAAGAATCACTAGGTTCTGGAATGGTTCCAATGGACTGGAAAATTGCAAGTGCTACTCCACTCTTTAAGAAGGGAGGGAGGCAAAAGGAAGGAAATTTTTGACCTGTTACTCTGACCTCAGTGGTTGGGAAGATGTTGGAGTCCATTATTAAGGATGAAGTTTTGGGGTACTTGGAGGTGCATAATAAAGTAGGCTAAAGTCAGCATAGTTTCCCGAAAGGGAAATCCTGCCCGACAAATCTGTTGGAATTCTATGAGGAAATAACAAGCAGGATAGACAAAGGAGATTCAGTGGATGTTATTTACTTGGATTTTCAGAAGACCTTTGACAAGGTGCTGCACATGAGGCTGCTTAAAAAGATAAGAGCCCATTGTATTACATGAAAGATACTTGGCTGCCGGTGATTATTGGTGTTCCAGAGTGGTGGGTATAGGGACTGCTTCTTTTCATCAATGATTTGGATGACCGAATAGGTAGCTTTGTGGCCAAGTGTCCAGACAATACGGAGGCGCATAGAGTTTTGAGGAAGCAGGAAGTTTGCAGAAGGACTTGGACAGATTCGGAGAATGGGCAAAGTAGCAGATGGAACACGGTGAGACATAATGTACGGTCATGCACTTCGCTAGAAGTAATAAAGTCATTATTTTCTAAACAGAGAGAAAATTCGAATATCAGAGGTGCAAAGGGACTTGGGGATCCTCTTATAGGATTCCCTAAAGGCTAACTTGCAGGTTGAATTGGTGGTGAGGAAAGCAAATGCAATGTTAGCATTCATTTAGAGAGGACTAGAATATAAAAGCAAGGATGTAATGCTAAAGCTTTATAAGGCATTGGTCAGATCATTGGAGTATTGTGAGCAGTTTTGGGTCCCTTATCTAAAAAATGATGTGCTGGTATTGGACAGGGTCCAGAGGAATGATTCCACAAATGAAAAGTTTATCATATGAGGAGCGTTTGATGGCTCTGGGCCTCTACACAATGGAGTTAGGAGAATGAGGGGGATCTCATCGAGACCTGTCCAATACTTAAAGGCCTAGATGGAGTGGATGTGGATGAGATATTTCCTGTTATAGGTGAGTCTAAGATCAGAGTGCGTAACCTCGGAATACAATCCCTCAGAAGATGTCCCTTCAGAACAAAGATGAGAAGGAATTTCCTTAGCCAGCGGATGATGAATCTGTGGAATTCATTGCCATGGATGGATGCAGAGACCAAGTTACTGAATATAGTTAAAACAAAGGTTGATATGTACTTGGTTGGTCAGGGATTTAATAGTTACGGGGGGAGGGCAAGAGAATGGGATTGAGAGTGGTAATAAGTCAGCAGTGCCGGAATGGGAGCAAACCCAATGGGCTGAGTAACCTTGTGCGGCTCCTATGTCTGATGGACCAATAACACTGCTAGTTGGTCAGTACATTGGCTATCCTCAGACAACACGAAGGTAGTGACAGCCTCTGGCCTGAGTGTCCAACTACTGTAAACATGCTGCACAGGCATCGTTCTGGCTCTCTCTACTCAACCCGAAAGGACCAATTAAACAAAACTTGAAGGAGACACAATTGGTGAGTGAATAGTATCACTAGCATGTAATTCTTCTTTTGTTAATGTATTCACTTTATAGTAATTGTTAGGAAAGATCAGCAATTACTGTCCCTAACAGCCTTGTGAGAAAGACAAATATAACTGAGTGACATGCTGAGCTATCTCAGAGTGGGTCTCAAATTATAGAAGGCAAACCAGATAATGAATCAGATGGATTTTGATGACAATTCAGATACTCTTGTGACATCAATAGCACTGAGACTAGTTATTTTATTTATAAACTGAGCTTGTGGATTATTATTCTGTGTGTCTGGATAACTCATCAGTAATTTACCTTCTGTGCAGCTAGCAGACTGCAAACAGGGAGAAATATAAAAACATAGAGCACAATACAGGCCCTTTGGCCCACAATGCTGTGCCAAACATGTACTTACTTTAGAAATTACCTAGGGTCACACATAACCCTCTATTTTTTTTTACTAAGTTCCATGTACTTATCCAGGAGTCTCTTAAAGATCCTATCATATCCGCCTCCACCACCATTGCCGGCAGCACATTCCACACACTTACCACTCTGCATAAAAAAAAACTTACCCCATGTCTGGGAATACAGATATAAAATTCCCTAAAAGTGGCGTCACAAGTAGATAGGGTCGTAAAGAGAGCTTTTGGTACATTGGCCTTTATTAATCGAAGTATTGAGTATAAGAGCTGGAACGTTATGATGAGGTTGTTTAAGGCATTGGTGAGGCCGAATCTGGAGTATTGTGTTCAGTTTTGGTCACCAAATTACAGGAAGGATATAAATAAGGTTGAAAGAGTGCAGAGAAGGTTTACAAGGATGTTGCCGGGACTTGAGAAACTCAGTTACAGAGAAAGGTTGAATAGGTTAGGACTTTATTCCCTGGAGCGTAGAAGAATGAGGAGAGATTTGATAGAGGTATATAAAATTATGATGGGTATAGATAGACTGAATGCAAGCAGGCTTTTTCCACTGAGGCAAGGGGAGAAAAAAAACCGGAGGACATGGGTTAAGGGTGAGGGGGGAAAAGTTTAAAGGAAACATTAGGGGGGGTTTCTTCACACAGAGAGTGGTGGGAGTATGGAATGAGCTGCCAGATGATGTGGTAAATGCGGGTTCTTTTTTAACATTTAAGAATAAATTGGACAGATACATGGATGGGAGGTGTATGGAGGGATATGGTCCGTGTGCCGGTCAGTGGGACTAGGCAGAAAATGGTTCGGCACAGCCAAGAAGGGCCAAAAGGCCTGTTTCTGTGCTGTAGTTTCTATGGTTCTATGGTATGGTCTCCTCTGTACCTGCTTCCAAGCACCTTAAAAATATGCCCTCTCGTGCTAGCCATTTCAGCCCTGGGAAAACACCTTGACTACCCACGTGTCTATGCCTGTCATCATCTCATACACCTCTATCCGGTCACCTCTCATCTTTCGTCGCTCCAAGGAGAAAAGGCCGAGTTCACTCAACCTATTCTCATAAGGCATGCTTCCCAATCCAGGCAACATCCTTGTAAATCTCCTCTGCACCCTTTCTATAGTTTCCACATCCTTCCTGTACTGGGGTGACCAGAACTGAGCACAGTACTCCAAGTGGGGTCTTACAAGGGTCCTTTATAGCTCTAAACATGCTTAGATAATGTCCTGATGAAAGGTCTCGGCACAAAACATCAATTGTTTATTCCTCTCCATAGATGCTGCCTGACCTGCTGAGTTCCTCCAGCATTTTGTGCCTGCTACTTTAGATAATTCTGCCTTGAGCTATCAGTGATGCAAATATATCATAAACAATTCTAATAACAGACAGCATTCATCCAACACTGGGAACATGCCCCACTGTTTATAATTATCCAGATTTTTGAAATTCTAGGTAGTTGAAAGCAAGGCTTGTATTTTTATAGCACGTCCATTTCCAAATGCTCTATGGCAGAGGCTCCCAACCTGGTGTCCATGGATCTCTTGGTTAACGGTAGGGGTCCATAGCATAAAGGGGTTGGGAACCCCTGCTCTATAGGAAGCTGCAGACAATGAAGTTATTAATCTAGTCTCTGCTATAACATTACAACAATAATTCTCCTTGAGTTGGACCAGTAGTAATCTCAATCATCTCACAGTTCCATTAGCGTTGGTAGAGTGGGCTATT
Source organism: Mobula birostris (assembly GCF_030028105.1). NCBI lineage: Eukaryota > Metazoa > Chordata > Chondrichthyes > Myliobatiformes > Myliobatidae > Mobula > Mobula birostris. Next base: position 85,692,715 of record NC_092373.1, read on the forward strand.
GCATTAACCATGTTCAAACGCTGGAGCACTGAATAGAGGTTAGAACACACACACACATACCCCAAGAGTGGAGTGCTTGAAAGAGCTTAACCTTTTAATAATGACAACAAATGGAGAGAGAAATCAATAATTCATTGACTCACTTCCCCACTCTGCCCCAATCATTCCCTTCTACATTGACTGAGATGAGAATATGCTGAGTGCCAAGAATGCTTTTGAGTGAGGCTGACAAAGGATCACAGCTTGCGGTATTGCAGGTCATCTCGCAAAAGAGACATTCATCAACTATGCAGCAGTCTTGCTGCCTTTACCATGCACTGTTCTGCTGGGCAGATACAAGCGTCTAAAAGAAATTAATCTGACGTAACAGTGGCTGAATATCAGCTGCAAGGAGGAGGTGGGTAGTAATGGTGGGCGCTGGAGACAGTTAGCAACAGAATCAATGGAAAATCGGAAAGCAACAGCTAGAGTGATCTAACTGTGCATTGCTGAGTAATCCCTCCCTGTTGACTGAGGATGTAAATTATTCAGGTGTGCTGGTGTCATGTTGAAGTCAGCCAAGCACTGTAAATGCTGAGGTTTAGAGGGAGACTCTCTGAAAGCCATGATACTCCTCACAGGCACACTATACTCCTAGTTATTGATGATTTATTGAGGACAGAGCTTAAAGCTGCCCCCACACACACCTTTATTTGGGAGCTCTCTGGGGAGATTTGGGAGCTCTCTAGCTCTCTGAAGAAATACGATAGAAACCTTGAACATTTTCACATTTATAGACCTTTGTTCCTTAATCTCAAACATTACAGCAGTATAACAAAGTGCAGGAACCTTTCAACTCTTACACTAAAGGAAGAAAGTAATATTTAGGTATTAAACATCGTTAAAGGAGGCAGATGCTTGGAATGTTGTGTTACGTAAATGTAAGAAAGCCATCTTGTTAGAAGAAATTTAGCCATATATTGAAGCAACATTGGCAAATATACTAGGATAAATATTATCCCATTTAATTAAGTACAAAGAAGTTGCAGAATAATTTCAATCAGGCACCATTGTAAGATTGTGGTAAATTACACTGTAAATCTGCAATCCTTTACCAGAGGTCAGTGAGGTGATTTCCCCAGGATGCTGGCTGGAATAGAGTGCCTCGGTTACAAGGAGGAAATGAGTGAGCTGGGTTTGTTTACCTTGGAGGGGAGAAAGCTGAGGGGTGACCTGACTGAGGTCTACAAAATGATGTTGGGAGATGGATAGGGTAAACAGTAGTAAACTATGAGCTGTTGCAGAGGTACACTATCTACAACCAGAGGACTTAAGTTGAAGGTAAGAAGCTAGAGGCTGACAGGAGATTGAGGAAAAATTTTTATCACCCAGAAGGTGGTTGGGGACTGCACCTCAGTGGACCTCAGTCTGAGTGGACCTGAACAAGAACTTGAATCACTAAGGCAAAGGCGGCTATGGATATAGTGCCAGTAAACTGGATGAGCAAACATGTGTATTTGACAGTCAGCTTGCTCATGGTGGACTGAAGAGCCTGCCTCTCGACTTGATGGTTCTACACAGTTTCTCTGAAGGAGCTGTCATGTTCTGGATGATGTGCTGATAGGGAAGTTTGTACATAAACTAATAAATGTGCAGATCCAACACTCAAATGATACGAAGAGATTTCAGCCAGTAGAGAACATGGAGTGAATGCAGAAAGGGGGTAGACGACAGGAAAAATTAATGATTAATGGGATTATTCTGCGAGCTGACACAGACTCAGTAAGCTGAAGGGTTTGCTGTCATGTCATAAAAGGAGAGGACTGATGTGACTGGTATATACAAGAACAGCAGCATCAAGTCTATCTCTAGTCAGCAGTGCATAGAGTAGTTGTGGTGAGGAATCGTGCTCCTGTTACCATAGGAATCACTCAGTGTAAATGCATCCATTCAGAGTCACAAGATGTTTCAATTACAACAATAAGGGGGAACACAAAGCCAAGCAGAGCAAAGGATGCCTCAGCAATGGTAACCAATTGGTATTCCAATGCATGGAAAGCTAATAGAGTAAAAGGGATGGCACAGTAGCACAGTGGTTAGCACAACGCTTTACAGTACCGGCGACCCAGGTTCAATTCCCGCCACTGTCGGTAAGGAGTTATACGGTCTTGCCGTGACCGCGTGGATTTCCTCCGGGTGCTCTGGTGTTCTCCCACAGTCTTACGAGTTGGTAGGTTAACCAATCATTCTAAATTATCCCATAATTACGCTACAGTTAAATCAAGGATTTGCTAGGCGGCGTGGCTCAAAGTGCCTACTCCACACTGTATTATAAATAAATAAAAAGCAAAGGAGGATTGTTTGCACATCAAGATAAATGAACAACAATAACTCATTTTACAAAGCATACACACCATTCATCTGCTTCCAAACATAAAGCAGGCCACATTCTGAGCTCAGGATGCAGTAAACTAAAAAAGAAAACTTTATGTGTTACCTGCAAGGAGAATTTGGGTCCTTGAACAACTGGAAGGGAGGAGTGAAAAGGCAGATGTTGCATTTTTTTTTGTAGTTGTATAGCAAGGTGGTGAAAGGGAAGCAGGTGTTGGCAGAGATGGAAAATCCGATCAGTGCGTCACAGGGGCACTGCTCCATTCAGAATGCTAACGGGGAGAGGAGAGGAAAGTGTATCTCACAGGGACACTGGTCCAGTCAGAATACTGACCGGGGAGAGGAGAGGAAGGTGTATCTGACACACGGACACTGGTCCATTCAGCATGCTGACCGGGGAGCGGAGAGGAAAGTGTATCTGACACACGGACACTGGTCCATTCAGAATGCTAATGGAGAAGGAAGGGGAAAGTGTATCTGATGGTGGCATCATGAGGTGTTCAAAATGATGAAATACGACCTGTTGAATACAGAGATTGGTTTGATGTAAGGTTCAGATTCAAATTCATTTTTTAAATCACATATACATTAAAACATACAATGAAATGTGTGTCATTTGTGTGAACAAAAAGCACTCCCAAGGATGTGCTGGGGGCAGCCGTAAATGTTGCCACACATTTCAACACCGAGATCGCATGCCCCCAAAGCTCAGTAGAACAACATAGAACACACAAAGTCAGAACATACGAAGCAACAGCAGTCAAACCAGCCCCGTTCCTCCCTCCCATGGACCCACCCACCCACTCACAGCAGTACAGTGTCCTCTAACCCTAGGACAGGTTATCTGCAGCCTCCAGCATCCAGTGGACTTGTGGATTCGGGTTTCGATCCACACCCTCAATCAACCTTTGGGTTTCGATCTTCGTTATCATCTGCGACTCGCAGATTATGACAAATGGGGATATGGGATTAAAGCCTGAACTCCAGGTCGCGAATGCCGGTCTTGATGATGACAGGATCCCAAACATCATCTCCAGTCTGCCAGCTGACATCAAACCAAGCCCTCACCATTGGCCTTTGAAAACAGAGCAGAGGCTTGGATTCTAGTATGTCCTCTATTTGCCCTAGATCCCTGTCCCTAAACCCTAACCTGACATCCAACTCCTCCCACTGTCACCAAAACCATCCCTGGAAACCAAAAAAAAAAATTCTTAAAACATTATGTCTGAGCCAAATGAGAAAGCAGCCTGGCACAATATTGAGTTCCAATACAAGGACAAGGAAACCCTATGGAGGTAACTGGCAACAAAGACAATGTTAAATTTTGTAAAAGGACAGGAAGCCACACTAACACCCTCATCAATATACTGGAGGAAGAGATGATGGAGGGGAGAGAATCAAAGAGCACAGAAACAGGCCTTTCAGCCCATGACAAACTGTTATTCTGCCTATCCCATCACCCTACACCTGGATCATAGCCCTCCAAACCCTCCCCATTCATGTACTTATCCAAACTTCTAAGTTTTGCAATCGAAACTGCATCCACCACCTCTATGGACAGCTCGTTCCACATTCACACCACTCTCTTGAGTGAAGAAATTCCCCTTCGATATTTTACCTTCAACCTTAACTTTGAGCTCTAGTTCTAGTTTCACCCAACCTCAGAGGAAAGAGTCAGGTTGCATTTACTGTATCTAGACTCCTCATAATTTCTTACACTTCTTTAAGACCTCCCCTCATTCTCCAATGCTCCAGGGAGTGAAGTTCCAATCTATTCAACTTTTCACTATAGCTCAGCTCCTCAAGTCCTGGCAACATCCTTGTAACTTTTCAATGCACTTCTTGTCTAGGTAAGTCCATTTGAAAAGCAATATTGAGATCTGTTTAACATACTGGAAGGATGCAATTGTGTCAGTTATCAGATCTAAAACAAGGAGCCATTGGAAATGGATTAAATGCAATAAAATTAGAACTAAGAGTGTAGGGGCTCAGGGATTCACTAAGGTTACAGGCTGAAGTCCACATTCAAGATTAGACTGATGGGTGGATCAGTAGATATGGGAACAATCCAGGTGGATGTGAATAGAAAATTTGCTTACGCAGTGATAAACAATCACATGAAATGTTCAGAATCAATTATCTTCTTCCATATCAGCATGTATTTTTGATTATTGGGAACAACTCATTTAGTAGGAGTCTTAATATTAATCAAGTAAAAGCTATTAAACAAAGGATATTTAGAGGCAGTGTTGGTAAGTGTCCATGACTACTTTATGACTCAGGGAAGCAATTTGTTTCTCTTGACGTAGTGACTGTAAATGACTCAAGTTACTTTGTAGAAATAAAAGACATTGAGTCCCTTGGGATTTTGTTACATCAGAATGTTTAATGCCATCTAGGAAATAAAGATGGGGATCCAGGTATTTAAACTCAAATGAAAACAGATAGACAGCACAAAAAAAGTAAATTGACTAAAGCAAATTTAGAACAATGATCATAAAATATAAAGTATCAATGAGAAAGAAATTCTTCCTCTATTATATACATTAAACTGGTCTTGAAGTAACAGACCTGCTCACTTCACCTGAAACCACTTCGAACAGCGCTGAAATTCAGAAACAATAGTTCAAGATGCAATGGTTACTCATCACATTCTTAGAGCAGTTGCCATTGAGACTGGATTTCAAATGATTCTGATAAGATAGGGATGCTCAACAGATTAGAGCAACAGAAAACAAGCAAACTAGAGAGAGCACTGAGCATTATCATCCAGTATGCAAGGCACTGCAGGTGAAGACGTGGCAGTAAACAGGGAACCAACTAAAATGGTGCTCACAATAAACACAGAATCAAAACCGTATCGCTGCAGCTTTACTAGTCTCATTGCTATTTTGTGTAAAATAACAAAAGTGACTACTTCAAATAAGCCTGAGTGTTGCCTGTCTTAAACAACAACTGTGCAAAGAAATGGAAAGGGGAAGGAATGATCCTATTCAACAAACATCCTCAAATCAATTTTCTAACATTGTAATTATGCTAAATCTACTATTACTAACAAAGGATCCACCAAGTACGCTGAAAGTTGTTGAAGGCTAGAATATTAGAACTAATTAAAGTGAGGGCGCTTCATCTATCGCAAGCGAGACTTCCCGATGGACAAACATGTCATTCCAATGTGTCAGGCCATGGCCACCTGTTGTGCCATGATGAGGCCACCCTTATGGTGGAGGGGCAACACCTTATATTCCATCTGCGTAGCCTCTAACCTGATAGCATGAATATCGATTTCTCCTTCCGGTAAGCAAATCCTCTCCCTTCCCCACTTGTTCCCCATTTTGACCTTTTATCTCCTCTCACTAGCCTACTACTTCCTCCTGGCTCCCTCCTCTTTCCCTTTCTCCTATGGTCCACTCTCCTCTGTCAGATTCCTTCTTCGCCAGCCCATGACCTTTCCCACCCAACTGGCTTCATCTGTCACCTTCCAGCTAGCCCCTTTCCCCTACCCCCAATCATTTTATTCTGCTATCTTTCCCCACCCTTCTCAGTCCTGAAGAAACATTGACTCTCTTATTCATTTCCATAGATGCTGTTGGCCTGCTAAGTTCCTCCAGTGTTTTGTGCGTGTTGCTCCGGATTTCCAGCATCTGCAGACTTTTTCGTGTTTAAAGTGAAAGCAGATCAGCTTTGGAAGGATTGGAGGATTGAGGCCATGGGTCTCCAGCACAGAGGAATTGAGGTCGAGGGTAGATCAGCCATTACATATTGAATGTTGGGAAGGTTTCAGGAGCAAAGTGGCCATTTCTGGCTCCTGTTTTTTTTTTCAGTTCCTCAAACCTACCCAATCAGTAGTCCTAGACAATTACAGTATGGATCAGAGACAGACTAAAACTTCCTTGAAAATGTAATTTTAAAAAAAAGAGCTAAAAACATCTGTCAGAAACAAAGCTTATGTAAGTTAGAAACTGTTTCATTAAACATTCCCAAGCCAGATTTCATAGTTCAGGTTTTGTTTCTAAAGAATTAAATCAGATTTTTCCTTGCACAGGTATTGCTTGGCATTCTGAATGTTTCCAGTATTTTCTATTTTTTTGATTTTCAAAGTCATTTTTTTTATTTTCATTCACAAATTTGTTTCTTCCAAGGAGATGCCCAAAGATGGATGACACACACTACCCCACCCCCCCCATGTCAACTCCTTTACACTAGATTGATTTTAAAGATAAAAATAAATTTATTATCAAAGTACATGTTCTCTATGTTACCATATACAATTGAGATTCTATTTCTTGCAGGCATTTATTTACAAGAAAAAAATACATTTAAATTTTGCCAAAAGCTATATAAGCAAAGACTGACACAAAACCAATGTGCAAAAGACAAACTTTGCAAATAAAAAAAAATACTGAGAACACGAGTTGTGAAGTGTCCTTGAAAATGAGTCTGTAGTCATCAAATCCATTCAGAGTTGAGGTGAGTGAAGTTATCCACACTAGTTCATGAGCCTGATGGTTGTATGACAATAACTGTTCTTGAACCTGGTGGTGTGGGACCCAAGGCTTCTGTACCTCCTGATGGTATTAGCAAGAAGAGGGCATAGCCTGGATGGTGGGATGTCTGATGATGGCACAGCTTTCTGATGGTACAGCTTTCTCATAGCACAGTTCCATGTAAATGTATTCATTGGTAGTGAGGACTTTGTCTGTGATGGATTGAGCTGAGCACCACACCACTTCCTGTAGCTCTTTCCATTCCTAGGCATTGGTGTTTCCATTCCAGGCCATGATACAACCAGTTCGGATACTCTCCATTATGCATCTATAGAAGGTTGTCAAAGTTTCTGGTGGCACGCTGAACCTATGAAAACTTCTAAGAAAGGTGCTGGCATGCCTCACTTACGATAGAACTTGAGCTTTCCTAGGGCACATTCTCCCATATGTTTACACCACAAAATTTAAAGCTACTGACCCTCTAGACCCCCACTCCCCTAATGAGGACTGGCCCATGGACCTCCAGCCTCTTCCTCCTGTAGTCAATAATCAGCTCTTTGCTTTTGTTAAATGAGAGACTCCTGCTGTGGCATCACTCAACCAGATTTTCAATCTCCCTCCTATGTGCCGACTCGTCACCACCTTCAATTTGACCATCAACAGTGGTGTCATTATCAAACCTAAATACAACCCTGGAGGTGTACTTGGCCACACAATCATAAGTATAAAGTGAACAGAGCAGCACGCTAAGCACACAGCCCTGTAGTGCACCTGTACTGATGGTGAGTGTGGAGATGTTTTTGCCATTCTTTAGTAACTGGGGTCAGCAGTGAGGAAATTGAGAATCTAGTCACACAGGGAGGATCTGAGGCCAGGTCTTGGAGTTTAGTGATGAGGTACATGGGGATGATAGTATTGAATGCTGAGCTGTAGGCAATAAGATTATCCTGATGTATGTAACTTCATTAGCCAGGTGTTCTAGAGCTGAGTGAGAAGACAAAGAAATGGTATTTGCTGTTCACTTGTTGTGATAATAGACAAATTGGAGAGGATCCAGGTCACTTGCAAGGCAGAAGCTGATATGCTTCATGACTAACCTCTGAGGATTTCATCATGGTGGATGTAAGCGCTACTGGTTGATAGTCACTGAGGCAGTTTCTTCTTGGACACCGCATGATTGATGCCTGCTTGAAGCAGGTAGGTACCTCAGATTGCCAAAGCGAGAGGTTGAAGATGTCCATAAGCACTCCCGCCAGTCAACTGAGCTCACCTGGGAGCGAAATCTTGTTGTCAGTTATGTTGCTTGGTTTTGCTTTGAGGGAGGTGATGGCATTCAAGCTCTGCCAGTTTCCAAGCATCTCTCTGTGATTCATGTTTAGTCTAGAATTGCCACTTTGCGCATGAGTTGGTTTTCCCGAGGACATACCTGGACCTCTTGCATTTGCCTGGACACCAGTCTTAAATGCCACCAACCTAGTCCTCAGCAGATTCTAGATCTCTTGGTTCACTCAGGGCTCTGGTTGAGAAAGATATTAAATATTTCTGTGGAAACACTTGTCCACATGTGTCTATATACAACCACGCGTATTCATTCAGGTGTCCAAATTTTAATTGATGCATTCATCGAGAAAACATTTCTGATCGGTAACAACTCCTACCATTTGAAAAGCAGACCTGTACACCAATCAGAAAATCAGCCTTGTCCAGTTCTCCAAGACTTAGCTTTGAAAAGGGAATATTTAAGTTTTGAAAAGGATTTGGAAAGAAAAGGATGCATTGAAAGGAAATAGAGCAACAGGAAAGGCAGCAAAACCAAAGGAAATGCAGATAGGCACTAGGTAGGGAGTCTCCAGTGTTGGTACGTAAGCAGTTCTCACCTTTGCTCTGTGTTTACACTTAGAAGTTTTGCTCACTTATCACAGCACAAGAGGCTAAGAAGCTATTCAACCCATTGGTTCCAAGCAGAGCGATCCCACCAGTCCCTCCAGCCTGCAACTCATTTACTTTCACATACCAACACTCCCCCATTTCTTCTGCCACTCACCTACACATGGGAAAATTTACATGAGCCAATTAATATTCTGGAACATTTTTGGGGATGTAGGAGGAAGATAGAGCACGTGGGATAGACAGTGCCGTCACAAGGAGAAAGCACACACTAAATATAGTTATCAATAGAGGTCAGGATCAAACCTGGGTCTTTGGAGATCTGTGACAATAACATGAATGGCTACACACCAAACCCTGTGTGGCATGGCTTTTGTTTTCCAATAGGCCTTGGGGCATGGGATTGCTATTCATGTTTCACTTTTTCAGATATATACCATCACGCCTAGAATTGTTAATGCCTTCGTTTGTCCGTCCAGCCAATAACTCCACAGATTTCCCAGCTCCATTCTACATCAAAGAGTCTGTGAGACATCATGGGAACCATCCACCACTCTAGCTCTCCCCCACCATCACACTAGCCATGTCAAAATTGCATGTATACCAAAGGTATGCACTAATATGAAAGGACTTTTGGCAATTTTGCAACTTACAAATAAGCACATCAGCGTCAAGGACTGAAATGAAACATTGAAAATTTAAACCCAAAGCTGAAAAGAGGGTTTCAAGCAATTTTCTGAGCTGGCTTTACACTCAGATCCAAGAGCTGAACAAACAGCATCTAGTTCATCAAAGCCTGTGGTGAGGCAATTTTGTCTAAAATTACCTCCTGTACTTTTGTACTCTTTCTTGACCAACTTTCTCCAAGTGCACCAGCTTTCCTCCATTAATCACAGATGACAATTCTCATAACCTTAAACAACTACCCCTAACCACCAACATGTGATAGAAACCTATAGTGAAATTACTTCAAAGTTAAACATGAACTCGGAGTACAGATCAAAAGCTGCAAGAGTTAGGACATGAGAAATTAACAAAGTTTCACGTGATCCTTCTGAACTGCTCCACTTCCATGTGTGGCCAACAAGATTACAGCATGAAGGACATCATAAATTAAACATAATTATCAATCAGCACATTACTTGGAAGCTCACCGAGCTTAGGTTTTAAGGAATATACCCATATCACAAGACAGTGCAAGCTGGGATAGAAATTCCAAGTTAACCCCCAGTGGGTAACCATTCATTCACCAGAACTTGTCAATATTGCACTCCCATGGAAGTACCTCAGGGCTAACATATGTTAGACCCAAAATATCGATGCAGCTACAAAGAAGGCACAACAATGGCTGTATTTCATTTGGAGTTTTGAGAGGTCACCAAAAACACTCGCAGATTTCTATAGGTGTACCATGGAGATCATTCTAACTGGCTGCATCACCATCTGGTATGATGGTGGGGGGGGGGGAAGAAAAGGGGGCTACTCCCCAGGATCCAAATAAGCTGCAGAGAGTTGTAAACTTAATCAGCTCCATCATGGGCACCAGCCTCTAGTATCCAGGACATCTTCAAAGAGTGATGCCTCAAAATGGCAGCATCCTTCATTAGGACCCCCATCACCCAGGATATATACTGGGAACTTCAGAGGCTGATGCCGGGAACTGCCTGGGCTCTGCAGTGCGGGGATCTGGGGTTCAGGTCTTGGTGGTGGCCCGGTAGGAGTCCAAGGCTGGACACCTCATGCTCATGCTACATCTGCCCACAAAAACCTCCGGATGAGAGTGACAAGAACAAGAGTCGTGCCTGCTCAGACATTGCCTGGATTAATAAGGTCTGTTCCAATGGTTGGGGAACTGGGACCTTGCGGCAAGAAATTGGCTACCGGAAAAACCATAAGTAGAGGAGACCGGACAACATGGAATTAATGGAATGCTACTTTAACAGCAACCCACATGAAAGTGGATGCATCAAGCACATGTGGGGACTCTGGCTACCACAACTGGTTACCTAGTGACCAAATGCTGTCAATAGAGGATTGCTATCACATCTTGAATTGGAAGAAATACAGTCACAATGCACCACAGCAACATCACTGCAGATCCCAGCTGATTGGCAAGTAAGAGTTCAAACCCCACCTCCACAACTCATAGATGGAGTAAAGGTAATAGCATCACCTTGTATCCAGGAAATGCAAGTTCCAACCTCACCTCGGGGTATATCGACACTGGCTGCTGCAATCAGAGAGAAGATCATAGCTAAAATGCCAACTGTCAATCAACAAACTAGGCTCCTCAGACTTGGTGATAAAATTCCATCAGACAGCATGCTAGAAACAGCTAGTGAAGCACTATTCACAATTGCAACCTCCAGTATAATTGAGACCAATAACCTGATATATGCATCAGCAGCTACAGTCCTAGAAATGCTAAGCTGCATAATGAACTATGATGGACAGTACTGTTATAATCCCCCCCCCACCCCCCAGAAATGATGATTGGAAGCCAGGTTAAAAACCACAAGGGCGGAGGTCACCAGACCATCTGAGCTGCAGAGAGGTAGGAAGACCAAAGACTCATCTCAGCTACTAAAGAAGTACCGAGGTACCATAGCCGAAGCCCTGGAAACTGCCAAGCAACAGTTAAGAGCCCCGGCTACCAGACTACAGAGGCCAAGCAGATAAATGCACTCTTCTCCAAAGAACCAGGAAAAGTGTTTGCACAATTCCAGAGCAACAAGATGCCAGTGCCTGAACCAACCAAAACAGCAACCGAGGAGTACTGGAAGAGTATATGGGAGAAAGGAGCATCACACAACAGCAGTGCCCAGTGGCTGAAAGACCAACAAGCAAGCCTCTGCAATCTTCCAGAGGAAGAACCAGTCACCACCACAGTGGTAGATGTCCGGCAACGGGTAGCAAATATGAAGAACTGCACATCATCAGGGCCTGATAATTGGGTTAAGAAACTAACAGCTTTACAGACACATCCGCAGCACAAATGAACCAGCAGCCTGAAGCAGGCTCCCACGCTGACAAGCTAACTCAAGGAAGGACAGTACTCATAACAAAGAATCCTCAAAAAGGAGCAACACCATCAAACTACCAGCCTATAATAATAAATGCTTTTGTAACAGCAGCAACATTTAAAAATACCGCAGTGCACAGACTTAATTAATAAAGTACAAAATAATAATATACACCCTAATAATTTACCAATGTGAAATAACTTGCAAAAATGTGCAACGTACAAAATAAAGTCTATTGTACTATGGTGTGTTCTATCGCACACAGATGAACTGCTGTCTATGCTTATTGCATTTGGTAGGAAAGTTTTCCTGTAACGATCCTTGTCGCAGTGGAGCTGAACGAGTCTGTTTGAAAGGTGCTTAGCTGCTTATTCAGCAGGTCATGGAGAGGATGACCTATTTTTTTAATCTGCCTGTCAACAACATGGAAGCTCCTATCAGGCATCATGGTCACCAAGCTGAAGGAACATGTGCGTAAATTCCTGAGCCCTGCTCAGACGGGGGATTGGGCTCCAAGCACCAACTACTAGACAAAGCAGTTATTCAAGACTCCAAGACCAGGCAACCCAACCTATATATAGGCATCCGTTAATCTTGTGAGACCATAGATTTGGAAGATTTCCAGGCCTGGGCAAGGTTGTATGGAAGACCAGCAGTTGCCCATACTGCAAGTCTCCCCTCTCCACACCACCGATGTTGTCCAAGGGAAGGGCACTCAGGCCAATACAGTTTGGCACTGGTGTTGTCGCAAAGCAATGTGTGGTTAAGTGCCTTGCTCAAGGACACAACAAGCTGCCTCAGCTGAGGCTCAAACTAGCGACCTTCAGATCACTAAACCGACGCCTTAACCACTTGGCCATGCGCCAGCAACACAACCTAGGCATAGCTTGGATTGACTGCCAGGGAGCATACCACTCAAAGCCCTGCACATGGATTCTGGAATGTGTGTCTCTGTACAAGGTCAACAAGGCACTAATGACCTTCATCAAGAACTCTATGGGCCGTTGAAGGACAATACTAGAAGTTAACTCGAAGTCAATAGCACAAGTGATCATCACATGTGGAATATACCAGGGTGATGCCTTATCCCCACTGCTGTTCAGAATAGGCCTGAACTCCCTCAAAGAGTGAGGTTCAAGAGTGGAGTGACCATCAGCCACCTTCTATACATGGATGACATCAAGCTGTATGCCAGAAATGAAAGACATTGACACACTAATCCTCCTGACAAGAGTGTACAGCAGAGCATCCGGATGTCGTTTGGACTGTAAAAGTGCTGCCGGATGGCAGTGAAAAGGGGCAAACTCATCAAGACTGAAGGAGTCAAGTTACCTGAAGACCACATACCAGCTGTACAGGACAGCTACAAATACCTGGGGATCCTGCAGGCACGTGGAAGCCACGATGGGGACAGGCTGCAACATCCAAGTACCTCTGAAGAGTGAGACAGGTCCTAAACAGCCAGCTGAATGGAAAGAACAAGATCAGAACCATCAACACATTCGCCCTCCCAGTCATCAGATACCCAGCTGCAACAGTGTGCTGGCCAAGGAATGAACTGGAAACTGCCGACGTCGAGACCCGTAAACCACTAACAATACATGGAGGATTCCATCCAAAGTCGAGCGACTGTACACCCGCCAGAATAAAAGAGGACGGGGATTTGGAAGAGTCAAGGCCACAGTCCTGGAGGAAATGTGAAACATCCATGCGTATGTCAGGAAGATGGTCCCCAAGGACGACCTGCTAGGAGAACATCTCAGAGAACAGGCAAGGGACATGGAAATGGATGTCAGTGAAGCAACGTCACTGCATGGGATGTACCATCGCCAGATATCAGAGGTGGCCGACATAATAAAGTCCTTCCAGTGGCTGGAAATGGCAGGGCTGAGGGCCAGCACGGAGGCACAGCTCATGGCTGCACAGAACAGGCGCTGAGCACAAGAGCAATAGAAGCAGAGGTCTATCATACCAGACAAGACCGAAGATGCAGACTGTGCAAGGAGTCCACTGAAAGCATCCAGCACATAGTAACAGGGTGCAAGATGCAGGCAGGGACAGCATACACATCCCAGTTGCAAGAATTATGCACAGGAACATCTGCGCTGAGCATGGATTGGAGACTCCCTAGTCCAAATGGGAAACAGCCGAGAAGGTATTGGAGAATGACAGAGCTAAGATCCTGTGGGACTTCCAAATACAGACTAATAAGCAGGGACTGACCAACCAACCACACATAGTAACACTGGACAAGGAACAAAAGAAAGCAATAGTAATTAATGTGGCAATCCCAAATGACAGTAACATCAGGAAAAAAGAACATGAGAAGCTGGAGAAATACCAGGGCTTGAAAGAGCAGAGGGAAAGATTAAAGCCAGAGTAATCCCAGTGGTGACAGGAGCACTTGGAGCTGTGACACCTGCACTGGAAGAGTGGCTCCAACAAATCCCAGGAACGTCGGAGATCTTGGTCCAGAAGAGCGCACTGCTAGGAACAGGAAGGATAGTGCGCCTAACCCGCAAGCTCCCAGAGCACCCAAGACTGAGGGAAAAATGCACATACACATCACCCATAAGGGGTGAGAAAAAAATGTATATAGTCACTGTTATTCAGTTTTATTTTGCTATAATGTATTGCAATGTACTGTTGCCTCAAAGACAACAAAGTTCACAACATATGCCAGTGATATTAAACCAGACTGATTCTCACTCCTCCCAATAAGATTAATTCTCTACTCAATGAAGAGGGCCATGTTTCACAGTATCACCTTGCTTCCTGAACTCAAAACATGTATAGTGTTAGGTGAGTTTTTTTTGTTGCTATCCCACAGTATGATCATTCCTTCCCTCAGCATGCCCTGCTCATGGCCCAACAACAAGAAACCCCTTTTTCTATCCTTCACAAATTCTTTCCCCATCCAACTTTTTTGAACATTTGCCCTTCCCTCCTCTGCTACTGACATAGTGATAGTGTCATAAACATCAGCCTATTATAGTTGGTCCTTCTGCAGAGTGCAAACTATTCAGCATTGGAGGAATCGCAATCAAGCCCAATGTGAACTTGTGAGCAATGATCAGTGGCCGGTGAAAAAGTTGCAATGATTAATGCCTCATCGCATTAGCTCTGGGTCAGAAATAATCAGGAACCCTGGAATTTGGACAACTTACACACATGAATCACTTTTCCTTTTTGTAATCTGTGTAAGAGTATGGATGAAAGTGAATCCATGGGGAAATAAATCCAGGCAGTTCCTATCTGGATTCACTGCAGCCCAGCAGATGCTCTGCCAGCACCAGACCAGTCATGCACTAAATAAAGCACAGCTGGTGGAACCACATCTGGCCTCTCTCAGATTGTTTGGGACCACATCTTACTGAGAATGATACTGGGTCAGTGAAAGGGTCTGGACTGTGAGTGACATCCACATCTCAGAGTATAGAGCAAAAGAGCATGGAAACAGGCTGCTTGGCCCAACTTGTCCTTGCCAACCTAGATCCCAGTCTAAGCTTGTCCCATTTTACCATGTTTGGCCCATTCCCCTTCTCAACCTTTCATAACACGTACCTGTCCAAGCATCTTTTGAATGTTGCTATTGTACCTGCCTCAAACACTTTCTAGTAGCTTATACTACATAGACACTACCCTCTATGTGACAAAGTCATCTTTCAGGTCCCTTTTTAATCCTTCTCCTCTCATCGTAAACCAATGCCTGCTAATTTTTGAGTGCCTTTGCCTGGGAAAAGGTCTGTTTGCATTCACTCTATCTATGACCCTCATGCATCTCTATAAGGTCACCCCTTAGTCTCCTATGCTCCAATGAATAAAATCTTAGCCAGTCCATCCTCTCCTCTATAACCCAGGCCCTCGAATCCTGAAAATATTCTTGTAGATCTTCCCAGTTTAATGATAAAGTCAAAAATCAAAGTCAAAGTAAAATTTATTGTCATATACTCAAACATCTTGGAGATACTACCGATGGTGGGAAGGGATGTACCGATGATGCATTGGGCTGAGTCCATTACTCTCTGCAGCTTCTTAAGTTCTTGCGCATTCAAATTGCCGTACCAGACCATGATGCAGCCAGTCAGGATATTTTCAATAGTACATCTGTAAAAGTTAGAGCCAAACCCCCTTAACACCCAAAGAAAGTAAAGATGCTGGTGCATTTTCCATATGACTGCATCTCTGTGCTGCGCCCCAGGACATGTGAACCGATATGTTAATGCCTTAGAATTTAAAACTGCTCTCTCCAATCCTGATCCTCCAGTGTAGATTGCTGTATTTTTGCCTCCCTTCCTCTTCATGAAATCAACAATCAGCTCCTCAGTTTTGCTGATGTTGAGTGAAAGGATTTTTTTTTGCAGCACCATTCAATGAGTTGACCCTTCTCACTCTGGAATGCTGGAAGTTGTCCTATACAACCAGTGACATAAGAGCAGAATTAGGCCACTCAGTCCATCGAGTCTGCTCTGCCATTCCATCATGGCAGATTTATTATCCCTCCAAACTCCATTCTCCTGTCTTCTCCCAGTAACCTTTGATATAATCCTGACTAAACAAGAACCTATCAACCTCTGTTTTAAATATACTCAATGCCTTGGCCTCCACAGCCACCAGTGACAAAGAATTCCAGAGATTCACCACTCTCTGGCTAAAGGAATTCCTTCTCATTTCTGTTCTAAATGGACATCCTTCTATTCTGTGGCTGCACCCTCTGATCCAAGACTTGCCCACAATAGGAAATATCCTCTCCACATTAACTCTTTCTAGGCCTTTCAATATTCAAAAGGTTTCAATGATTATCCCCCTTCATTCTTCTGAATTCCAGTGGGTGCAAGTCCAGAGCCACCAAGCGCATGATTTTCATGAACCTCCCCTGGAATCTCTCCAACTCCAGCACATCTTTTTCTTAGATAAGGAGCCCAAATCTGTTCACAATCCTATGCATGAAAGGGAAAGGGTGCCGGATAAAAGGTAGGTGGGGAAGTTACCTTGCACCCTTCTCCACAAATGCATTGCCATGTGGACAGTAATCTAAGATCTGATGCTTTCCCTAACCACTATCTTAAACACCTTCACTCATTTGAAACCACTACTTTACTCATTTTTTTTGCATGGGAGTTGTCTGGGCGCTTGTGCAATAAGCAACCCATGTTTACTGCAACAAAAGAACATGAAATTTAATTTCTGGGTAATGGAGCAGAAGTAGTGACTTTTTAGTTGAGACAGCAAATTCTAATTAATTTACTTGCTTTACTGTATCTTTGTTCAACATAGCATATTGACATTTCCATTAAGTAACCCATTTCCAAAGGTGGTTTATAAAGCTGAAAAGTGCAGAAGAATAATGAATCATAAAAATACCAGTGACGACTAGGCTTCTCCCTTCAAACCACCAGGACCTGTCAGAACTAAGCTCAGTAAAACAAAACTGGAATTCCTAGTAGCTGCTCTGAATGAATTACACATTTCATGCCTTCAACGAATCATTATTGCACAAAGGCTCAGCATCTGCAAAAACCCAGCTGACTCCAGATAACAAAGCAAAATGGTGCTGTGTGCTCAGGCCTGCTAGGGTTGAATCTGCTAGCTTTAGCATCATACAATCTCATTGTCTTTCTGCTTCCAGTAAGAGGACAGATAAAGCAGAGTAGATGCAGTGTGAAAGCAGATACTCACTCGTTGTGTTTCCTGACATCTGAATAATACATTTGCTTTCTCGGCTGATCTCCCTGGAGTTGAAAGGCCGCACTCTCACCGCTACCTTCACAGAGGAACCGGCCATCTTGTTTTTGTGGAACTTTCAACAGAGAGGCTGGATTTATCTTGTGCTGTCTTGGTCAGAATATTGCCCTTGAGAGAAGAAGGGAAAGAAAATGTTAAGCTTTTTAATTCCTACTGTATCTCTTCATATTGTCTGTCTGTCTTACAGATACACCCGGCAGAATCCTGATATAAACATAAGTCTGCAGATGCTGGAAATCCAAAGCAACACACAAAATGCTGGAGAAGCTCAGCAGTCAGGCAACATCTATGGAAATGAGTAAACAGTCGACATTTTGGGCCAAAGTTCGTCGAGATTGAGAAGGAAGGGGGAGGATGCCAGAATAAAACAATGGGGTGGGTGGAAAGAGAATAGCTGGATTGTGGTAGGTGATGCCAGGTATGTGGGAAAGGTCAAGGGGTGGAGGAGGAGTAATCTGATAGGAGAGGAGAATGGACCATAGGAGGAAGGGAATGAGAAGGGGACCCTGGGGATGTGATAGGCTGGCCACTCCACTGGCAGAGGGGCAGCGGCGTGGACTGGCCACTCCACTGGCAGAGGAACAAAAGTGTGGACTGAAGACTACACAGGCTGGAAGTAGCAGTGCAAACGCAACATTGCAGAAAGCTGGAGGAGTTGATCAGTATGCAGAAGGAGACGATCAGAGGATTACAGAGAGCCTAAAACTGTGTACGCACATCTGCAAACAAATTCCTTTACTGTGCAATTGAAAAAGTGAATTGTTTCATAGCAGTCTCCATATTTTGGAGACCCTCGGGAATACTGCTCCAGAACTTCCTTTGCTGTTTCATTTACCTGGAGTTCTTTATCAGAGAGAGAACACATCCAATGACATAGAAAAAGGAGCTTCTAAGGTCAGCCTGTAATGATATTTTCAATATCACTGGTTTGAAAAATGGTAGTTCTTTTACCACACAGAACAATCATGCTAAGCTTCTTTTCTCTAATATTGTATCATTTGAAGGGATAACCATGAAAATAAATCATTCATCCTCACTAAAATCTCTACATCTTGTAGCATCAAATGCAGTACAAACGACATTCAGTTGGTAGGAAAAGGGACGAGGTCCTAACGAGAGAATATAGGGGGGTAGGTATAGGGACCTCCAAGGTAGTAATTTTTGGATTGCTGCATGTGCCATGTGCCAGTGAGGGTAAGAATAGGAACATTTTGGCAGTTGTATCTGTGGTTGCAGAATTGCAGGGGCGGGCAGTGTTTCAGATTTGTAGATCATTGGGATCTCTTTGGGGAAAGGTGTGACCTATACAAAAAGGGCAGCTTAAACCTGAACCTGAGGGAGGCCAGTATCCTCGCAGGTAGGTTAGTTAAAGGTGTTGGGGAGAGTTTATACTAATTTGACAGGGGGATGGGAACCAGAGTGATAGGACTGAGGATGGAGCAGTTGGTATACAAGTAGATGCAATGTGTAGTGACACTGTGAAGAGTAACATAATGGCAAAATTGCAAAAGCAAATGAATACAGAACAAAGCCTATGGTGTAAGTTAGATGCTTTTGTAGTGCAGTTAGACATTGGCAGGTATGATGTTCTGGGCATCACCGGGTTGTGGCTGAAAGTAGATCACCGCTGGGAGTTTAACATCCAAGGATGCATCTTGTATTGAAAGGTTAGGCATGTAGGTTGAAGGAGTGGTGTGGTTCTGTTGGTAAGAAATGAAATCAGATCCTTAGAAATTTGTGACATTGGATGGGAAGATGTAGAATCCTTTTGTGTAGAGATAAGAAACTGCAAACCTAACATTCTGATAGTCATGGGGAATTTCAAAATGCAGGTAGATTGGGAAAATCTGGCTGGTACTGGATCCCAAGAGAGGGAATTTGTAGAATACCTATAAGATGGCATTTTAGAGCAGCTTGTTGAGCCCACTAGGGGAATAACAATTCTGGATTGGGTGTTGTGAAATTTGATTTGATTTGATTAAGGAATTTAAGGCAAAGGAATCCTTAGGAGGGAGGCAGTGATCGTAATATGATAGAATTCACCCTGCAGTTTGAGAAGGAGAATCTAAAATCGGATGTATCAATATTAATGTGGAGCAAAGAGAATTACAGAGGCATGAGAGAGGAGCTGGCCAAAGTTGATTGGAAGGGGACTCCATCAGGGATAACAACAGAACAACAATGGCTAGACTTTCTGAAATTTGGAAGGTGCAGTAAAGATACACCCCAAAGATGAAGAGGTATTCTCGGGGGGGGGGGGGGGGGAGTGCAACCATGGCTGATGATGCAAATCAAGGACAGCATAAAAATAAAAGGGAGGATATCATTTATTTATTTATTTATTTATTTAGAGATACAATGTGGAACAGGCTCTTCTGGTCCTCCCAGTCACACCAGCCAGCAACCCTTGACAACCCCTGATTTAACCCTAACCTAATCACAGGACAATTTACAATGAATGATTAACCTACTAACCAATGCACCTTTGAACTGTGGAGGAAATTGGAGCACGGTAGAAAACCCACACATTCCATGGGATGACATATAGACTCAGGAAGGTAGAGGCTTTTAAAAACCAACAGAAGGCAATTTAAAAAACCATAAAGGAATTATGAGATATGAAGGGAAGCTAGCTAATAATATAAAAGACATCACAAAAAGGTTTTTCAAATATTTAAAGAGCAAAAGAAAGACGAGTAGATATCAGACTGCTGAAAAATGATGCTGGAGAAGTAGTAATGGGGGTCAAAAAATGTAAGAAAAATTAATAAGTATGGGTACAAGTATCAATTAAAACCAATGACTAAATGACAAAGTCAGACATCTTAATCACAGGTGATGCCTTGTCACATCTAGCCCAATGGTATTTATAGCCCCATCGTCCATCCCTCCCAATTGGTTAGTCCACATCCAATCAGGCTTTTGATACCACCTGTTAAAGAAAGCCACTGAAATAAAACTTGAGGAAAATAATTTTAACAAAGATAAGGATCTCAGTCCAAGTAAGAACTGGACTTCGATTGTAAACAAGGCAGGACAGCAGAAACCTGATTGGATAAGGATTAACTAATCAGGAGGACCAGATGCCAGTGGTATAAAGACCACTGGACAAGACATGCCCAGGCATTATTGCTGATGAGGATGACAGAATTTGTCATCCAAACGTCGGTTAAAAGCGATACCTGTACCCAGCTGAAAGGCTGGGATGAGTTTATTCCTCATATGCACTGGAAAAGCACCAGATTCTTTTTCAAAAGGAATAAGTATTTTGCATCGGTCTTCCCAATGGAAGATGCTAGCAGTTACTATTACTAAGGAGAAGATGCTTGGGAAGCTGAAAAGTATGAAGGTAGATAAGTCACCTGGACCGGATAGACTACACAATCTGAAAGAGATAGTTGAAGAGATTGTAGAGGCATTAGTAATGATCTTCCAAAAATCACTAGATTCTGGAATGGTACCAAAGGACTGCACAATTACAAATGTCACTCCACTCGTTAAGAAGGGAGGGAGGCAGAAGAAAGGAAATTATAGACCAGTTAGCCTGACTTCAGTGGTTGGAAAGACGTTGTAGTCTATTACTAAGTTTGAGGTTTCAGTGTACTTGGAGGCATATGACAAAATAGGCCAAAGTCAGCATGATTTCCTTAAGGGGAAATATTTCCAGACAAATATGTTGGAATTCTTTGAGGAAATAACATGCAGAATACACAAGGGAGAGTCAATGGATGTTGCATATTTGGATTTTCAGAAGGTTCTTGACAAGGTGCAGCACTTGAGACTACTTAACACAATAAGAACCCATGATATTACAGGAAATCTACTAGCATGGATAGAAGATTGGCTGACTGGCAGGAGGCAAAGAATGGGAATGAATAGGCCCTTTTATGGTTGGCTGCCAGTGAGAAGTGGTGTTTGTGTTGGGACCACTTCTTTTCATGTCATATCTCAATGATATTTGCAGAATAACATGAAGGTAGGTGAAGTGGCACATAATGTTCAAGAAGCAGGATGTTTGCTGGACTCAGACAGATTGGGGGAATGGGCAAGGAAGTGGCAGATGGAATATGGCGTAGCTTAGTACATAGTCATGCACTTTTGCAGATGGAATAAAGGAGTGGACTATTTTCTAAATAGTGAGGAAATTCAAAAATCAGAGGTACAAGGGGAGTTGGAAGTCTTTGTGCGGGATTCCCTGAAGGTTAACTTCCTGGTTGAGTCGAAGGTAAGAAAGGTGAATGCAATGTTCACATTCATTTCGAGAGGACTAGCATATAAAAGCAAGAAAGTAATGCTGAGACATTGGTCAGACTGCACTTGGAGGATGGTGAGCAGTTTTAGGCTCCTTATCTAAGATACTGGAGAGGCATTGGAGAGGGTTCTGAGAAGGTGCACAAGAATGATCCCAGAAATGAAAAGGTTAACATATGAGGAACATTTGATGGTTCTGGGCCTGTACTCACTGAAGTTCAGAAGAATGAGGGTGGATCTGATTGAAACCTACCAAAACTGAAAGGCCCAGATAGAGTGGATGTGGAGAGGATGTTTTCTATACTGAGGGAGCCTAAGGCCAGAAGGCACAGCCTCAGAATAGATGTACATCCATTTAGAATAGTGATGAGGAAAATGTGGTGAATCTGTTCATTGCCACAGACAGCTATGCAAGCCAAGTCATTGGGTATATTTAAGGCACAGGTCGAGAGGTTCCTGATTAATCAAGGCATCAAAGTTTACGGGGAGAAATCAGGAGAATGGGAATAATGGAATGACAGAGCAGACTCGATGAGCTGAATAGCCTAATTGTCTTCCTATATTTTATAGTCTTAAACACAATCTAAGGAGTAACAATACTACTTTACTCTGAACTGAAGGTCAGTCATCCTCCCAACCAAGCCTTAGGATCACTTCAGACTGCCAGAGTTGAGGTCTGTCACATCTCCAACTTTGCTGCTCTCTACTCCATTAGAAACATCACCCAAATACAACGAGAACAGGAGACTGTTTATTTTTCCTTCCACCCACTAGAGCAGGCGTAGCAGGTACACGAACTTGATTGTGCTGTTGCTTCCTCAAAGCACAAGCATTGATAGATTGCACGCACATCCATGGGGGCCTCCTTGGCAAGTACCTGTCGTCGAAGCCTCTAATGGACAACAATTATTCATCACATTTTCGCTGAACTCCAGCAGTTAATCTCCCGACTCCTCTCCTCTCATTTGTTCATTAGCAACTATTTCCCTAAAGCTCTTTTGGAACTGACAACAGATCACACCTGGCCTGTGATTTTAACTTTGATGCAGCTCTAAATGGGAAAGTTGTGGCATCATCATAAACTTTCATAAATAGTGTTAAATTGACCCTCATTCCCATTTCAACACTTTTGAATCACCTTCAGCACAGAGTGAGAGAATAAGAGAAACAAAGATTATAGTCAGAAATGGTAATTGATGATGATGAGAGAGAGAATTCATAATTACACCTGGTGAAATAGAGAGGTATAGTAGAGATAAAAATAATACAGTGAGTGAAGTTTAACTCATGGATGAGGAGAACGAGAGGAGGCATTGAGGATTGATTATTACACAGAAGGAAAGACAAACAGCAGGAAGAAGTTCCCGTTATCAGCAGTCACTTGGCTGTGAGGAGTGACCATTATTTACAGGGGGAGGGATGGAAGGACAGATGTGAGGGTTTGTCACCATTTGCCACTGGAAAGTGAGTAGGTGGCTGTGAAGAGTCAAACTGAGAGAAAAGCAAAATTTCCAAGTGGATGATTTCTCGAAGCCAATATATCATTGGTACCTAACATAGGATTTAACTTCTGCTCCAAGTCCTTCTATGGGATTGTATAAAATTGCATGCAAAGATTTGGACCATTCAATCTGACCATAAATGGCAGAACTTTTGTTCATTCAGTCATACAGCATGAAAGCACGCCTTCCAGCCTGAGTCGCCTATACCAGTTGTTTTGCCCAGAAAGCCCTTCTCATCTGCCCGCGTTTGGCCTATAGACTTCTAAGCCTTTCCTATCCATATACATATCTAGATGGATTTTAAATTTTACTGATGTGGCCACCTCAAACACCATTCTAGATATGCACTACTCATAGCATGAACACAATCACTTGCATGAAGAAGCTTCCCCTGGCGTCCCTATTAAGACTTTCTGCTCTGATTTTAACCTATGTTGTCTTGTTTATAGCACCTCCTCCACGGGAAAAAATTAGCTTACACTTCTATCAGGAGCCCCTCCCCCACCAAATCTCCAATATTTTAGTGAATAAAATCCTAATCTACACAATTTCTCCTTGCAACATCCTGGTCTGTCTTTTCTGCACTCTTTCTAGTTTAATAACGTCTTTCCTATAACAAGATCAGCAGAACTGTACGCAATACTCCAAGTCCAGCCTCACCAACGTCTTATATAACTACAACTTAACTTTGCACCTCCTAAACTCAATGCTCGGACTGAAGGAGGTCAGTGTGCCGAACACTTTAACAAGACTACAGTATGTTGAGCGCAGAAGGTCTTGGGGCTGCTTTGCATGAATCGCAAAAGGTTTTCAGGTGTTGACAGGTTAGCAAGGCGGCAAATGAAATCTTAGCCTTCAATCCTAAAGGGTTTGAATTTAGAGAGGATATAATGCAACTGTACAGGGTACTGCTGAGGCTGCACCTGAGGTACTGTGTGCAGTTCTGTTTTTGATATTTGAGGAAAGTTATACCAGGTTTGGAACTAGTTTTGCCAGACTGGTAATAGCTTCTTCTCTCAGGTTGTGAAACTAATGAATACCCTGCCACCACCAAGGTGGTGTCACTGGGACAGCGAGCTGTTTGCTGTACTGTTTACCTGTGCTGTGCTTTACTATATGCATTTTGAATTATATTTTGTTAACTTACTTATAGAATAATACTTTGGTTTATGTGCTGGTGTAGTATATGTTAGGTAGGTGCACCATGGTCTGGAGGAACATGGTTTCATTCGGCTGGTAGTACTGGATGTGCAGTCAGTTGACAATAAATTTGAAATGGCACAGAGGAGGCTCATGGGTTGATTCCAGAGATGAGAGGGCTAGTTTATGAGAGATTGAGGCATCTGAGACTAATCTCACGGAATTCAGAATGAGAGGAGATTTTATAGAAACAAAATTATGAAAGGGATAGATATGATAGAGGCAGGAAAGTTGTTTCCACTGAGACTAGAACCTATGAAACTTAACCCCAAGATCTGAAGGAATAGATTTAGATGAATACAAAAAGAAACCGGTTGTCCCACAGAGAAGTAAATCTGTAGAATTCTCTGCCTTGGGGCTAATTAAGGGTTCTGGGGAAAAGGCAGGTAGATGAAGCTGAGTCCACAGCCAGATCAGCTATAATCTTATTAAATGGCGGAGCAGGCTCGACAGTTTAGATGGCATACTCCTGTACTTATTTCTTATAGTCCTATGTTCTTACTATCTATGATGCCACTTCTAGTGAACTATGCACTTGCATTCCTAAGTCTCCCTGTTCCGTAACGCTCCCAAGGACCATACTATTCATTATATAATTCACACCCTAATTTGATCTCCCAAAATTCAAAACCTCACATTTCATGTTTCACACAAATAACTTCCCACCTTTCATATAATGCTATTAATATATCCGATTTCTTTCCCCACCATATATTCAACACCTTCAGGTGCAACCATATTGTTTGTCCAATTCTCCTGTGTCCATTCATCTCACTCTGGGTATCTCCAAATTTCTAAATGGAGGCATTTACCAAACAAATCTTTCCTAACATTCATTATGCCTTCCCTAAAGGAATCACAGTAAGCTCTCAAACTTCTTGTTTTTGGTGGTGATTGTAACTTATCTATTGATGTCCAGGTTGTGACACTTGATGTGGGTGTGTCCTGGAAAAGACCAGAAAGCACAGTCTTTGTTGATGGTTCCACTGACTGCTTTCTGCTTCTGTTGTCATAACTGAAGTTTCCATCAGTGTAAAATATGAAACATGAAAGGTCTAGACCCGAAATGTCAACTGTCCATTTCCCTCCACAGATGCTGCTTGACTGGCTGTATTCATCCAGAATTTTGTGTGTTGCTCCAGATTTCCAACATCTGCATTCCTTCTTGTGTTCATCATACATTCCTTATCCAGTTTGTATCCACTTAGGGGTTGTTCATGTACTGTGGCAAGTCTACTCCCTATACTGGTTCTGTAGGGCTAGGGATATGATCTTTGTTCATAATGTTGTTATTGTTCCCTCTAGAGTTCTTTGTCTCCTAAACATTTTTGGAGTCTGACTTGGTGATTCATCTCAGATCTTGGAATCCTGCAGTGGATGAAGTGTGATACGGACAGAACAAGTGACAGAGCCTTCCTATCCACTACCAAGGAATGCAGGGTCCAGCAGTGTTGGGAGTCAATTGCCAGGTGTTAAATTCAGTGTTCATATGCATGGTCAGGTCTTCTGTGCATCTGACATTGTAATGTTGCACTGTCTATTCACAGGGGAAAAAAATATTCCAGTTGTTCTTCCATTGGGCAAGGAATTCGAGGCTTATCAGGCAAGTCTTGCAGGATTCACAGCTGTGGAGAAGACTTGGGATTATCAAGGAACGTTGTTTGAGTCCTTTTGCAATGGGTGTTCAGCCCTCCTAAGACAAAGCTGGCACACCTGAAGTTATAATGGATCTCCATATTAACATTACCCTTCTGTGCAAGGTGATTGTCAAGGTATGCAAAGTGTTCAATCTTCTCCATTTTCTCTCCATCAATAACCATTTATTTCCAGGGGTTGGTTGGCCAGAAGCTGGCAGTTAGAATATTACTGTTTCTTGAAAGCTGAGTGTAAATCCACACGAGAAAAGCAATTTAGGGATAACTGTAGTCCTCCTAAAAAGATCCTCAAAATAAAGTGGAGTCAATGTTGCACAAATGTGAGTGTCCTTTCTACTGTCCACACAGTCAGCATCATCGAACATCAACTGCAAGCCTAATACTGCTCTCTTCACAATCTAATCAAAGAGTAAATACTTAAAGGGGTCAGAGAAAACATCGTCAGAACACCTCTGAGAGAACATTAAGAAATCTGACATCAGAACCTGGGAGATAGAAACAAAGAGCAGAGTAGCATTACAGCACCTCTTGACTGATGGCACATGCTATTTTGAAGACAACCATTCTTGCCTTAAGGCACAAAACAGCAGAAAAGTACAGAAAGGAAATAAACCGAGTTCCGATCCTTCAGTTGACCACCACCTCTACAATATATGGATCAGATTTTTCCAACAACCAACACACTCACCTATAACGTACTATCTGACCAGTCATTACTCAACTGTTTCTGTGGACCAAAGTGGTCATACAGTTACCCTTTGCAGATTCCATGAGTTTTGCTGAAGGCTTGTTTGTCTCTGATCTTCAACCAATGGGCCTGAACGTTTTATTGTCAAAATGTAGTTCAACCACAAAGATGTATTTGGACATAATTTCCAGTATTATTTTTCCAGCTTATCTGTCAGTGAAACACTGGCTAACAATGGGTAGTAAGTAAACAAATGTCATCAGACCAGATGAATTCAGCTGATGCTGAAATCTGAGCAAGTCATTCACACAAACGTTGAAGGATAATGGGGTCAGGCCTGACCTGAGAGAATTTACTGTTAACCACATAAAGCTGACTTACCTGTTCTCTTAAAGTCAAAATAGACCTGGCAATCAGATTGCTTCCCTTCTCTTCTTAGTATCAAAGGGGGCAGAAAATACAAATGGAGGTTGTCAGAGAATATTGCTGCAACCTGTAAAGTCGTTTTTTATCATCAGACCAGTGCAGGAGACAGCTATCACATTTGCTGCTATGAAGAACCAAGGACATCCCCACTCTCAAAGGCATAGCTTATGAATACAAGATACAAGATGAAAGTATCACATCTTTGTTCAACCAAGCAGGGCAGAATATCTAACTCAGCTTGCTGCTGATGTCCTCACCATCATCCAAGCCAATCTCCAGACACCCTGATTCAGTGCACGTTCAGAAATGGATTAGAACACTGGGCAAAATCTATGGTATTAAGCAACATTCCAATTGTGACACTGAAGACTCAGACTTCAGCATTAACCGTATGTCTGGCTATGAGATTCTAGTTATGTTTTGTTTTCTCGTTGATGTGAAAAACTTCCCAAGGATATTCTATTCACAAAAAGCAGAAGAAATCCAATCTGGCTAATTACCAGTCTCCTAAACATGAGCACAATGATGAAATCTACTTTTGACAGTGCAATCAAGCAGCACTCAGTCACCAATTATCTGCTCTCCAATCTCTAGTTTGAGTTTTCCAGGACCTTTCAGATCCAGATCTCGTTGCATGCTTGCCCCAATCAACAGGACTACACTCCAAAGATAGTACAGTGAACCAGACTTCCAACACAGGAAGATAGTCATAGTTTTTGATGGTCAAATATCCCATTTCCAGGACATTATTCAAAGAGTTCCTCAAGACAAGACCTAGACCCAACCATCTTTAGCTGCTTCATCAGTTATTTCCTTTGTATTAAAGCACCTGTTTCAATGTCAGCTCATCCACTACCTTACACATTCATTCACTAAAGCACCTGTTTGAATTACACTCCATCCACTACCCTACATATTCATTCATTTAAACACCTATTGAACACCACATCCACTACCCTACACATTCATTCATTAAAGCACCTGTTTGAATGACACCCTATACACTACCCTGCACATTCATTCATTACACCAGTATGAGATTTATTAGACTAGACCACTCTATAAACATGTCCCAAGCCCTATAATCTCTATCACTAAGAATGACAAGGGCAACAGATGCATGGGAACACCACTACTTGCATGTTACACTCCAAATAACACACCAGACTGACTTGGAAATATATCACAGATATTCCTTAGTCATTGGATTTAAACTCTGCATCTCCCTCCCCAACAGTACTATAAGAAGGTCCTTCATAACAAAATCTACAGCAAATCAAAAAGATGGCTCATCACCACCTTCTCAACGACAACTGTTGATGGGCAATAAATTGTGGTCTTACCAGCAAGGCCCAAATCCTGAAAAAAACAATCTAATTCAGTGGGACCCCTGATTTTTGTAGGACTTCAGAGAAAGAAGGCCCAGCTGATTAGCACAGCTCATTGTCGGTGATGATAAAAATTATCTCAGCATCTCCATTAATAGCAATCTCTGCATTATGCAAATAATTGCCAAAATTAAAGATCTATGGCATTGATCCAAGTAAGAAAATATCAGGTGGGTACAGTGACTATGTAGAGTCTACCATTCTTTTATTGTCCATGAGCAATTACTACATACAATGATAAACAAAAGAGATGAGTTAAA
Organism: Mobula birostris; assembly: GCF_030028105.1. NCBI lineage: Eukaryota > Metazoa > Chordata > Chondrichthyes > Myliobatiformes > Myliobatidae > Mobula > Mobula birostris. Next base: position 85,721,597 of record NC_092373.1, read on the forward strand.
ATCTAACGGTAAGATTAGATATAAAGCTTATGATTTATCATCCTGCTACATACTATTATAGAATAAATATTATGTCCCAATAACCAAATGGAAAATACCCAAGAAATCAGCTGCAGAGTATTATTTTCATACAAAGCTGCATTAGTGATGTCAGAATTACGTACAAATTACAATGGTGACAGACATCTAGCACAACAATCCCCACTTGGAATGAAAAAAGCAAATATCATTCACGCAGGCACATACACGCAGATACAAACACAAAGCTGAGAGTTCATCTCCAAAATGAGGATATTTATACACCATTCAGGTTGGGCTTCCTCAGCTGCTGATGCAAATTCAGGCTCTCTTTCGGGTTACTGCCTTGCAAATCTAACTTCCCAGAGTACAATGCAATGAAAAATGGTAGGATTATTCTTTTGCACAAAAAATCGTAAAAGACTATTTTAGAAGAGAAAATGCAGGCACTTTAAGATCAGTTCAATATATTTTATGAAACTAATTTGCTCCTGAACAGTGGGTTTTGATATGAGCAGCAAAGACATGGATGCATGAGCTTTATGGTCCATTCCTGGATCCACGTACATGCTCTCACTGATTTGTGTATCAACTTTTCCTGTTATATCTGTTTCGATAAACTAATCAGGTTGAGGATGGTCACACTGACGTGCAATAAGCTCTTTATTAGCAACAGTTATGGTATTTGTTTCAGTTACACCCTAAAGCAGAGAGACCACTTGATGCTAAGCTTACCTGCCTCTGCCAACGTAAATACGCAGGTTTCAAAATGCTGAGGCAGAGGGAGACGTCCTTTATTACACAGGCAATTAGTTTTTAAAAACAATGCGTAGAGGGAGAGGACAGAGCTAAGAAGAAAGATGTCCCTTGGTGATATCCCATTAATAACAAACCTCCTTAACCCATCAGCAGATTACAAACAAAAATGGATCTGCATTATCTCCTAACCCTGGGAATAAAGGCAGAGCCCCATGGCTCAGGTTATATGGAAATATGATAACTCGCTCTGGCGGCCATTTTAGATACTTGTTTTCCTTCTTTTAAAGTCACTGTTCAATGTAAAACACCACCAGTAGAATATCTGTAGACAGACAAGCTTCCAACTAGCCATCTTTAATAAAAGCTCGACGAGATTTTAGGGGTAGTCTACTCAGTGTGATCTCATTCTCTGCAAGGTGAATAAACAGGGCATTAAGCATGGATTTATCAAAGATGGAACAGGAGTGACTGATCTGATGGAAAATGCCATTACATCACTAATTCATGCCCATCACAATGCAACTTTAAATACCAGCCATCTATAATATGGCTCATCATCCTTCTGGCGTGAGCATGCATCCCAGTGTAACCCTGGCTTGAGGTCTGGACAGAGCCTCAAGCTGGCCGTGTCTGCCAATGGCAGGAGACTGGCTCTCGCCTTCTCTCCCTCCTGGGCTGTGGGGTGGAGACGCTGAAGGAGGCGAATGGAAGCACAATGCACCTGTTCTGGGATCAAATCAATGACAGGACAAATGCAGCCACAAGCAAACACCCATACACATGAAGCCACGGCGCATAAACACAGGACAACCCGATGCATCAAATAAAGATTCAAACAGGCGCACACATACAAGAGACACCCAAACACATAACCGGAAAAGATGGTCGCGAAGAAAGATAACAAACATATCGGTAAGGAAGAGGAGATATTACTCACTTCTCTGTGACTCGCCCCCACCCTACTCTCTCTCCCTCTCTTTCACTGATATGGGTGGAGACCTTGCGGGAAAATTCTCACCGCAACAAAGAGCAAGGAATCAGAAAACAGCCCGCTTGCCTCGACTGAAATAAGCAACTTGCTCCTCTCCCCCTCTCCTCCTCTCTTTTCCTTTTGCCGTAGCACCCTGGGATGTTCCCCGGTCCCCAATCAGGGAGCGGGGTTGGCAGCGACAGAATGGGAAATCAGGCAGATTTAACACAAGACTGCAATGCGTCTGCCGCAGAGGGGCACCGGGGCTGGGGTCTGGCGCGGCTCCTACCTGCAGCGTGGCTGGGAAGCAGCCTCACTCCATGGCCGGCTTCCCCTGATGCTGATGCTGCTGTCACCGCCGCTCGCTGCCGACTGCTCCTGAAGCGGGCACCGACCGATGTCTCCGACCTCGCTGCGCCCTCCCCCTCCGTCCGCACTCACGTGGGCGGTGCGGGCTGGTTCACTGCGGCACCGGCACCGACCCCCCTCCCCCGCTCCTAATTACACCCCGGATAACCCGAACCACTTTACTCACAGGGTCCGGGATTGGAAGAGCCGGGAGGGGTGGAGGTTTGCCTGGGTTGGGTAGGAGGAGATGTGTGGAGGATAAGTAAGACCTAGCGCGGATGAGCGATGGATACTGGCTCGCCAGAAGGGGATCCGAAGTGACCGGGAATTTGCCAGGATAATCAGGGATGCAGAACAATATGAGAAACAGGCAGACAGACAGGAATCAGACACAAACAAGGAACGAACTCACAATAATCAGAAATATACAAAAGGCAAGCCCATGATAACACCATAAGATATAGGAGCAGAATAGACCATTTGGCCCATCAGGTCTGCTCCACCATTTCATCATGGCTGATCCATTTTCTCTCTCAGCCCCAATCTCCCACCTTCTCCCTGGGGGAAGGACTAGAGATAATAAGAAAGTGAGAAATAACAATGGAGAAAGATAACGATCTCAACAGATCATGCAGCACCCATGGAGTGTTTCTGGAACAACACTCAACCAGGCAAAAACAAATTTAACTAGTACAGAGGGGAGGAACTTGAGAGAGCAAAGTCAGTAATAATACATGGGCACATGCAGCAGCCAAGGCAATCAAGCCTAGTCATCAGGATAACCATGTGCACAGTTAAAGGGCAGAATGGAACACTGCTTTAAATCGCATCTATGTCCATGCCTGTAACTTAACAGGTAAGGCACATAAACTGAAGCTGTACATTTCTTCTCGGGATTGGGATATTAAGGCCATAATAGATACGTGACTGAGAGAAGGGCAGGACTAGCAGCTTAAAGTTCCAGGATACTGATGGTTTAGGTGTGACAGAGAAACAGGTAGGAGTGGAGGGGGTTCTGCCTTCCTGACATGGGAGGACATAACAGCAGTGCTCAGAGAGGATATTCTTGTGACACCGGCTAACAAGGCCAGTTGGGTGGAAGAGATAAGGGAATAGTCCCCTTACGGCTATATTTGTCATGGGGGGGGCACTGGAATCAGACCCAAATGCAAGACACTGTCATGGTCCGGTCCGTAAATTCCGCATTCCGGTTCACGGTCCGGTCCATGGACTCAGGACTCCGGGTCTTCCAGCTGTACCTTGTTTCGGTTGGGTTAATCACAGGCACCTGATTCCCATCTTGGGGCTTGGAATATAAGTAGCCTTGGGGTCGAGTGTGGACTGCTGGTTTGTTCCGTCACAAATGGGGGCAGGGGGTGGGGGCATTGGGAACAGACCCAAATGCAAGACACAGACACTGAAGTACTAGGAACAGGACTTGACTAGAGTAGGGACGTGACAGGATACAGACAAGGAGCAGGGACAAGAATGCAGACTTGGGCTAGGACATGGACTAGACAGGGAACCTAGACAAGGAACTATGAACTAGGAGCCTGGGCTTGGGAAAGCAGGACCAGGACTAGGAACCATGAACTAGGAGCCTGTGCTTGGAGTCCGAGCCAGAGACTGGACAAGGACCCAGAACTTGGGTCTTACCTCAGGCTCAGACCCCAGAACCAGGCAAGGACATGACATGGCTACAGGACAGGATGTGGCTGGGGTCTAGAGACTTGAGGCTGCTAAGTCGGAGGCTGGAGCTCGGAGACAGACTGGGAACTGAACATCAACATAGAGCCAGGACTTATCCTTCGAAAAGCCGGGACTCATCTTTATCTCCACACCAAGGTGGGACAAGTCCATCCGTCGGGTAACAGCAGAACAGCCAGACTTACCCAGCAGAGGCAAAGACAAGACAGTTTCCCCCACAGGGCAATGGCAGAACAGTCTGACTTACCCCACGGAGGCAAGGACAAGAGGAGACAAACACCGAAGAACGACAGACAGTTCCGTCTCTGCATTGGGGTCGCTCCGAGTCACAGTTATGGCCAGCAACCTCGACTGCCTACGAAAACAGCCGGATCCCTACCTAGCTCAGAGTGGCTAACAGCCACTCAGCTGACCCAGGAAACGGCCAAATCTATACTGCAAAGACAGCTCCGACTACTGACAGCAAGGCTCCATGAAGCGATGGTTCTCCAATGCAGTCTAAAGATGGCAAGTGGCCCCTCTAGACTTCCCCCAGCAGGTTGCTCCCAGGGAATCTTGACAAGACAAACCAGCAGCCCACACTCAACCCCAAGGCTACTTATATTCCTAGCCTGAGGATGAGCATCAGGTACCTATGATTAACCCAATCAAAACAAGGGACAGCTCAAAGACCCAGAGTCCTGAGTCCACGGACCGGACTGTGAACCGGAATGCGGACTTCAAGGACTGGACCATGACAGATACAGACACTGAAGTACGAAGAACAGGACTAGGTTTGTCAAGAAAGCAAAGGAAGAAACGATGTTGGACATTGATACAGGCCCTGGACGAGACTAGGATTCAGAGCCTGGGCTAGGACTTGGGCTAGAAGCACGGGACCCAGATGTGGAACAAGGAACAAGGAGCCTGGACAAGGACCCGGGACCTGGGTCTTGGCTGGAACAGGATGGGGTACTCCAGCTCAGGACAAGGAATCTCCAGCACCAGGTTGCGCGAGGTACTCCTGGGCTGGGCGAGGCTCTTGGACTAGTTTTGGCTCAGCTCTTGGACTTGGTTTAGTTAGGCTCTTGGATACAGGGCCAAGACTCCTCCTTGGAGCGCAGGGCCAGGATGACTGCCGAGGATACTTGAGGTAAACTGCTGAGGATTCGGATGGGGACGATCCTGCACAGTATGAGGAATCTCCAGCACAGGGCAAAGAATCTCCTGGGCTGGGAGAGGCAACCCTGGGCTGGGTGGAGACACGAAGCTCAGACTTGGACAGGGCGGGACACAGCCCCTCGACTTGGTCTTGGAGCACAGGATCACAGAACCTTGGACTTGAGCACAGGAACACAGAACACAGAGCCAGGACCCCTCCTTGGGAACAGGACGTAGGGCCTGGACTTGTCTTAGACACGGACACTAAACACAGGGGCACAAAGAGACCATTCCAAACTCAACGATAGGTTGTTCCTTATCTTGGCGTGACAAGGCTCCGGTCTCACTCCGACAGTTGAACTTGATGGGTTACTGACGAGCAATCCCTGGTTTGCAGAGGTATTTATGTGCCAGCCCAGAATGAGAATGAGGTGCCTCAATTAAGGAACCGAACAGGACAAGAGAGAAAACAGGAAAACCCGGAACACGGATCACTGGACCGGACTGTGAACCAGAATGGGGACTTCATGGACTGGACCATGACAGTAACAGCCACCAACCCCTCCGCCTCCCCTTATGGGAGCCTCCTGGTGACCCAAAAGGCTTCCCAAGACTATGGACTACATTGGCAGGTGGAGGGGGGCATTCAACAGGTGGAAACCCAGGATGGTGAGAGTGAAGTGACAGTGTCTGTGTCGCTGGGTCCATGCTTGGCTGGACTGTTCTCTCATTCGGGGGCCGCTGGAAGTGGACACAAATGCAAGACACAGACACTGAAGTACTTGGAACAGGACTAGCTTTATCAAGAAAGCAAGGGAAGAAACGATGCTGGACATTGACACAGGCCCTGGATGAGACTAGGATTCAGGGCCTGGGCTAGGACTTGGACTAGAAGCACAAGACCCAGACGTGGAACAAGGAACAAGGAGCCTGGACTAGGAACTCCTGAACCAGAACCCGGAGCCTGGGTCTTGGTTGGGACTTGGAACCTGGATCTTGACTTGGAACGGGAACCTGGGTCTAGGGAAGGACTCGGGACTAGGATCTTGGCAAGGACAGGACAAGGTACTCCAGGGCAGGACGAGGAACCTCCAGCACCGGGCTGAGCGAGGAATCTTCAGCACAGGATGAGGAATCTCCAGTATCGGGCTGGGCAAGGCACCAGAACTGGATGAGGACACGAAGCACAGACTTGGACAGGGCTGGAACATGGCTCCTGGACTTGGTCTTGGAACACAGAACCTTGGACTTGAACACAGGAACACAGAACACAGAGCCAGGACCCCTCCTTGGGAACAGGACGTAGGTCCAGGACTCGTCTTAGACATGGACACTAAACATGGGGGCACAAAGAGACAGTTCCAAACTCAACGGTAGATAGTTCCTTATATTGGCATGGCAAGGCTCCAGTCTCACTCCGGCAGTTGGACTTGACGGGGATACTGACAAGGTTTCAGAAGGAAGGTAACAATCCAGTGAATGATCCCTGGTTTGCAGAGGTATTTATGTGCCAGACCGAAATGAGAATCAGGTGCCTCAATTAAGGCACCCAGCAGAACAAGTGAGATAATAGGAAAACCCAGAAGAAGGATCAATGGACCGGACCGTGAACCGGAATGCAGACTTCACAGACTGGACCATGACAATATTATAGACCTCCATCCCACCCCCTCCCCACTAATAGTCATGGGGAACTTGAAGAGGAGATGTGACAAGCAAGTGGTGTGAGAATACTAGGGTGCTGCTAGTGGGAGATTTCAATTTTCCCAGCGTTGACTGGACCACCCAGAGTACAAAGAGCCTGAATAGGGTGGAATTTGTACAATGCATTCAAGATAGCTTCCTCACAAAGTATATAGAGGCACCTACTCTATAGGAGAAGGAGCCATAAAGACCTCCTCTTTGTTAATGAGATGGGTTAAATAACTGAATAGGCAGTTGGCAAGCTCTTTGGGTCCAGTGACCACGATTAGTTAAGTAGTATGGAATAATATAGAACAGGTCCATAGGTTAAAGTCCTGAACTAGAATGGGACCAACTTTGAGTGCATAATGCAGCACTTAACTGGGGTCAACTGAGTAACTATTTAAAGGCAAAGGAATAGTTAGCAAGGGGAGGCTTTTAAAAGGGCCATATCAACAGTACAGGGGTAATGTGTTTCTGTTAGTGTGAACCAAGTTCAAGGAACCCTGGATCACAAGAGATATCAAGGCTTTGGTAAGGGAAAAAAAACAAGATGTGTATATCATTTTTAGTGTCATAACGGGGGCGCTGCGAGTAGACCCAAATGCAAGACACAGACACTGAAGTACTAGGAACAGGACTTGACTAGAGAGCTGGGACAAGAGCACAGACTTGGGCTAGGACATTGGCTAGGCAAGCGGGACCAGGTCAAGGAACTGGGAACTAGGAGCCTGGGCATGGTTTCCAAGCCAGAGACTGGACAAGGACCCAGAACCTGGGTCTTGACTCCGGCTCGGACCCCGGAACTAGGCGAGGACATGACGTGGCTACAGGATTGGACATGGCTTGGGTACTTCATGGCTTGGGTTCTTTGAGGGAAGGACATGACGAGGCTTGAGTTCTTCAAGGCGAGAATATGACGAGGCCTGGGTTCAGACTCCGAGCCAAAGACTGGACAAGGACCCAGAACCTGGGTCTTGACTCGGGTTCGGACTCCAGAACTAGGTGAAGACATGAACGTGGTCTTGGGAGACAGGACTAGGCAATGTTACAGGACAGAACGAGAATCTCCTGGGCAAGACGAGGGAACTCCAGCACAGGACAAGAACACAAAGCCTTGACTTGGTACTCAGGAACAGCTGAGCCTTGGACTTGGGACAACAGGAACCTCAGAACCTTGGACTTGGGAGGACAGGAACACAGACCATTGGTCTATAGCACAGGAACAGAGCCTAGGACTTGAGAGGCAGGAACACAAGGACAGGGAACACAGAGCCGGGACCCCTTCTTAGAACAGGACTTAGGGCCAGGACTTGTATACGGAACACAGAGCCAGAACCCCTCCTTGGGAACAGGACTTGGGGCCAGGGCTCTACACAGAATGCTGTTAACAAGACGGTTCCTAACACCAGGTAGTGGTAAACGGTCAGACCTACCGAGTGAAGGCATGGACACAAAGAGACAGGTCCAAACAATGAAAGACAGTTCCTTATCTAGACACAGCAAGGCTCCAGTCTTGCTCCGGTGGTAGAACTTGACAGCAATACAGGCAAGGCTTCAGGCAGAGGCTTCAGGCGAAGGTTGCAGGCATGGCTTCAGAAGGAAGGGGAAGGGGAGGGAACAGTCCAGCCTCAGGGTAATGGTATAGACAGTCTGGCTTACTCAACAGAGGCAAGGACAGGAAGGGACAGATCCAACCGCAGGGCAACAGCAAAGACAGCCTGACTTACCCCACAGAGGCAAGGACAGGATACTGAGGAGACAAACCAGCACCCACACTCAAACCCAGGCCCACTTATATTCCCAGCCCCAAGACGAGCATCAGGGGCCAATGATTAAGCCCAACTGAAACAAGGGAACCTCCGGAAGACCCGGAGTCCGGAGTCCACGGACCGGACCGTAAACCGGAACGTGGCCTTCACGGACCGGACTGGGTACAATTAAATTCCTCAACAAATATTAGAGGCTTAAGAGAAAACATAGGAGGGAAGACAGGAGGGCAAAAAGAGGGTATGAGGTGGTATGACAGGCAGAGTTAAAGATTATACCCAGAAGTTCTTCAGCCATCTCCTGCAGTTCCACACAGAGGTTGCCCTGATAGTTTTTAAGAGAACTGTTACGGAAACGGCAACAATGAATATCAATCGAGACAGGTTATATAAAAATAACCAAACAGTTATTAAACACTGATAAACGATATGGGAAAAAAGAAAACAAACAAAAACTTTAGCCGGAAGTTAACAGATATGCAGTCATTCACCAACTCGCCACTCGACTCTGGTTCTTAAAGTGTTAAATGCAAAAACAGTTCTTAAAGCGATACAGTCAGATATAGTTCTTAAAACGATAACTTCGAAAGTCCAACAGTTTTACACATTCAATTTGGAGAGACTTCTCTGGAGAAGGATTTCTTCACAGACGCACCTTTACTGCTAGTTCTGTCCATGGGATTCACGATGCAGAAAATAAACATTTTAAATCAACTGACCTTAAATTCCTTGAGAGAGAGAGAGAGAGAGAGAGAGTACCTTTTTGCATGAAATCTTTGCTCTTTCTGGCAAGAGTTATCTTGATGCAGGTACTCCTCCAGCGAAGACTCAATAAGGTCGATTCTTTATTAAACTGCCAAATGATGCTGACTTCTCTCGATCATCCGAGAAATTTTTCACTCTCCCTTCAACTGTTGAAATTGAGTAAATTGGCACATCCAGCCACAAATTTCCAGTCCAAGTAATATGGAATCTTTCAACAGAACGCTCAACCATTTTAAAAATGAAACTGCGTCACAAAAACAAATACAACAGAAATGGAGGCACAGCATGTTCTACCTGGAAATCTACAAACTTAAAAACCAACTGCCTCACCTGGGTCGACCCTTATATAGTCACGGGGCACATGTCATCACATGACCTCACATTGGCGGGAAAATCATATCAGGTGACCTCCAAAAGACCATTACATCATTCTCACAAAAAAAAAATCTCCTTGAGTATGTAACACCTCCCTCCAAAAAAATTTTGGTCTCTAGGAGAACAAAATTTTAACAATTTATACAAAAAAATACAAAGGTATAAAATTTACAAAATACGCAATATGTACAATCTTATCTTTCAGCCCTTTACAAACTAATGTACAGTAGGAGTGTTACAAATGATAAAGTATCACTCCAAAAAAAAAAAATTTTCATTATACATTTAACATTTAGACAAGCAATCAGCAATCACATTATCTTTACCCTTAATATGAGTGATCAAAATATTGTACTCCTGTAACATTAAACTGGATTATTAAACTGGAGTTTAGTTTCCTTAACCCTTTTCCTTTACAGTCACAGTGGCAACTTCTCTCTCATAATACGGTTTTATCATATTTATATGACACAGCTGTGTTGTCTTTCTCCGATCTGGGGTTTTTACCACATAATCCACATCATTTACCTTCGATTTAATCTCATAAGGACCATGGAATTTGGCTTGCAATGGATTCATTTGCACTGGGAAGAGAACCAACACCTTATCTCCAGGCTTAAATGACCTCATCCTAGCTTCCTTATCATACCACATTTTCATCTTCTCTTGAGATAACTTTAAATTTTCCTTGGCCAAACTACAAGCTTTGTACAATCTGTCTTTAAATTTCAAAACATAATCCAACAAACTAGTGTGTACTTCTTTATTAATCCACTGTTCCTTCAACAAAGCCAAAGGTCCTCGAACTCTATGTCCAAACACAAGTTCAAAAGGACTAAAACCTAATGATTTCTGTACTGCCTCCCCTACTGCAAAAGGTAGTAAATGTATACCTTCATCCCAGTCCTTTTCATTTTCCACACAATATGTCCTAATCATAGTTTTTAGTGTAGAATGAAATCTCTCCAAGGCTCCTTGTGATTCTGGATGATAGGCTGAGGAAATAATCTGCTTTGCTCCCATTTTATAAACTAGCTGCTGAAACAACCCAGACATAAAATTACTACCTTGATCTGATTGTATTTCCTTAGGCAACCCAAAATAAGCAAAGAATTTTATAAGAGCCTTTGTCACAGTTTTGGCTGTTATATTCCTAAGAGATGCTGCCTCTGGAAACCTAGACGCTGTGCACATAATGGTTAATAAATATTGATGTCCAGTTTTAGTTTTTGGCAAAGGACCTACACAGTCTACAATGATTTTTGAGAACGGCTCACCAAATACTGGAATTGGTTGCAGTGAGGCCACTGGAGTAACCTGATTAGGTTTACCCACAATTTGACACGTATGACATGTTCTACAAAATGTCGCCATATCTTGTCTTAAACTAGGCCAATAAAAGTGTTTAGAAACTTTGTTCATAGTTTTTTTTACCCCTAAATGACCACCCAAAGGAATACTATGAACCATAGTCAAAATCTCATTTCGGTAAATTTTAGGAACAACAACCTCATGATTAACTTCCCATTCCTCACTAGCAGGAATTGTAGGCGATCTCCACTTTCTCATTAGTACCCCCTTTTCAAAATAATATCCAACTGGTACTTTTTCAATTTTACTATCTGGAAGAGCTTGTTCTTTTAATTTAACTATCTCAGGATCTCTACCCTGCTCTGCTGTCATCCCCTTCCGAGATAAAGACAAATCTTCCTGATCAGACTTAACATCAAAATCCTGATCAAATAATGTAGGCAAGAAAGTTTCTGATACATCCTCAAAATTCGAATCTTGATTTGAACTGTCATGGGTAACAACCTCATCCTTTACATCAGTCTTTTTAGCCATAACTCTTGTTACAACACAGGAAGAATCTGTGTTAGAATCCCTCTGTGGTTCCTCAGAATTTGGACTTATTGTCAAATGCACTTCAGGAAAAACTTGTCCACCTGCTAAATCATTCCCTAACAAAAGAGGAACATCATTCACAGGTAAACTGGATTGTAGTCCTACTTTAATAACCCCTGTAACTAATCCTGACCTTAAATTTACTCTATGTAAATGTACTGGCATAAGGACACTCCCTACTCCTCTTATATAATTTACCTCATAAGTGTCAGACTCATCACTAAACCTCAGCACACTGTCTAATATTAGTGATTGCGAGGCTCCAGTATCTCTAAGTATTCTTATCGGTACTGCATTGGATCCTTCTTTCAAGGATACAAATCCTTCTGTTATAAAAGCCTCATATCCCTTCTTAACTTGGTCAGACTCTGACACATCTTCATTAATATTTTCTAAACCCTGCAGTTTTACAGGTTTTCCAATATGCTGCACACAAGCATCTGGGGCCACTTCTTTCTCTTTCCGTTTCAATCGGAAGCAATTAGCTACTACATGTCCAGGTTTCTTGCAATAATTACAAATAATACCAAAATGTCTTTCCTTCACAGGTCTCCCTTCATCCTTACTTTTCTCACTAACTTCAGATTTAATGTCTGATTTACCTTGACTCTCTGTGCTAGTTTTCCTATTAAAAATTTTACCTGGAGAAAATTTATTCTTGTGAATTAAAACATACTCAACAGCCAATTTAGCAATTTCCTGCAATGTAACAGTGTCCTGTTCATTTAAGTATGTTCTCGCTTCAACAGGAATGCTTCTTTTAAATTCCCCCTGCAAAATCAGCTCTTTTAATTTATTATACTCCCCATTCACATTTTTAGAGGAAACCCATTTCTCAAAACAAACTGATTTCTCATTGGCAAATTCCACATAAGTTTTTTCCACCGACTTCTTCAAACTTCTAAACCTTTCTCTGTACGCTTCCAGAACCATCTCATATGCCTTTAATATATTCTGCTTAACAATATCATAATCCAGTGCTTGCTCAGCATTTAAAGCTGTATAAACTGGTTGTGCTTTGCCTTTAATTACACTTTGTAACATCACTGGCCATTGGCCCTTCAGCCACTTTAAACTCAGAGCAACTGTTTCAAAATGTTGGAAATATGTGTCCACATCAGCTTCCTTAAATGAAGGAGCCAAAATAACCTCACGACTAGCAATACATTGTTTCGTAGAGCTAGAAGACTGATTCCCAATCTTTAGTTTCTGCATCTCTAGCTCAAATTTCCCCTGGTTATCAGCTTCCCTTTCTGCAAATTCCTTTTTTTTAAGGGCTTCCATAGCCTTGAATTCCTTCTGTTTATTTACAGCTTCTAACAGACTCTTTTCCAAATCAGCTTCTAATTGCTTTAATCTTATTTGTTCAAGATGTAACTGCATTTCCAGATTACTCATTGGAAACTTATCTAACAATCCCAAATTAATAAAATGTTCAGCAATTTTTCTTTGTATGAAAGCCTTGGTAGAATTTCTCGTAATTCCTTTAATATCCAACTTCTTAGCAATCTGCAAAACCACAGATTTTCTCGCAGTCTCTAAAAATCCCAAGTCAGGTGCCTTCAAAAAATTGTCAATATGCATTGTTGCCGAATACAACACACACACCAATCAAACCAAAAAAAAAAAAATCGGGTAATTCCCTTTTCCAAAACCAAAATGGCAGTTGCCAGCACTTAGACTCAAAATCGGAACGTATCCCACGAGCCCCCACAAATTATGTTACGGAAACAGCAACAATGAATATCAACCGAGACAGGTTATATAAAAATAACCAAACATTTATTAAACACCGATAAACGATACGGGAAAAAAGAAAACAAACAAAAACTTTAGCCGGAAGTTAACAGATATGCAGTCGTTCACCAACTCGCCACTCGGCTCTGGTTCTTAAAGCGTTAAATGCGAAAACAGTTCTTAAAGTGATACAGTCAGATATAGTTCTCAAAATGATAACTTCGTATGTCCAACAGTTTTACACATTCAATTGGGAGAGACTTCTCTGGAGAAGGATTTCTTCACAGACGCACCTTCACTGCTGGTTCTGTCCACGGGATTCACGATGCCGAAAATAAACAGTTTAAATCAACTGACCTTAAATTCCTTTAGAGAGAGACAGAGCACCTTTTTGCATGAACTCTGCTCTTTCTGGCAAGAGTTATCTCGGTGCAGGTACTCAATAAGGTCGATTCTTTATTAAACTGCCAAATGATGCCGACTTCTCTCCATCATCCGATAAATTCTTCACTCTCCCTTCAACTGTTGAAATTAAGTAAATTGGCACATCCAGCCACAAATTTCCAGTCCAAGTAATATGGAATCTTTCAACAGATTGCACAACCGTTTTAAAAATGAAACTGCGTCTCAAAAACAGACGCAACAGAAACGGAGGCACAGCACATTCTACCTGGAAATCTACAAACTTAAAAAACAACTGCCTCACCTGGGTTGATCCTCATATAGTCACGGGGCACATGTCATCACGTGACCTCACATCGGCGGGAAAATCACATCAGGTGACCTCCAAAAGATCATTACATCACTCTCACAAAAAAACAGATCTCCTTGAGCATATAACAGAATCTAGTCTCTTCTTAGTGACTAGAAAGAGGACTAGGTTCTCTAAAAGATCACCAGGGCTACCTCTACATGGAACTGCAGGAGGTGGCTGAAAAATTTGGAATCTTTCTTCTCAGCATTAACTAAGGAGAATATGGATGCCAAGGAAATGAGGATAAAGGTAGTGAAATCATTGATCATATGCTTATTACAAGGAAGGAGGTATTTCCAGCTTTGAAGCACATTGTGGTGCTCAAATACTCAGGGCCTGACCAAGTTCACTCTGGACTTTATGGAAGGGTAGGGAAGAAATCACTCTTTGCTTTCTGTGGCCACAACATCATAGCTCCAAGTACAGATCCACGCTCTAAGCTCATCTGCTTCATTCATAATACTCCTTGCATTAAAAAAGACAATCTCAAACCAGCGGTCTGAGCACATCCCTTCTCTATCACCTGCCTATCCTCCCTCTTGCACTGTCTCCAAGCTGTCTCTGTTTGTGAGCCAACCGCCTCTTCCTCTGTCTCTTCAGTTTAGTTCCCAACCCCCAGCTATCCTAGTTTAATCTCTCCCCAATAGCCTTAGCAAACTTCCCGCCAGGATATTGGTCCCCCTGGGATTCAAGTGCAACCCGTCCTTTTTGTACAGGTTACACCTGCCCCAAAAGAGGTCCCAATGATCCAGAAATCAGAATCCCTGCCCCCTGCTCCAATCCATTAGCCATGCATTTATCTTCCACCTCACTCTATTCCTATACTCAGTGTCACGTGGCACAGGCAGTAATCCCAAGATGACTACCTTTGTGGTCCTGCATCTCAACTTCCTTCCTAACTCCCTGTAGTCTGCTTTTGGGACCTCCTCCCTTTTGCTGCCTATGATGTTGGTACCAATATGTATCACGACCTCTGGCTATTCTCCGTCCCACTTCAGGATATCATGGACGCGATCAGAAACATCCTGGACCCTAGCACCTGGGAGGCAAACTACCAACCATATTTCTTTCCTGCATCCACAGAATTGCCTGTCTGACCCCCTAACTATAGAGTCCCCTATCACTGCTGCCATCTTCTTCCTTTCCCTATCCTTCTGAGCCACAGGGCCAGACTCTGTGCTAGAGGGCCAGATTCTGTTGCTTCTCCCAGGTAGGCCATCCCCCCCAACAGTACTCAAACAGGAGTACTTATTGTCAAGGGGTACAGCCACAGGGGTGCTCTCTAGCACCTGTCCTTCCCTCTCCTGTCTTGTCTCCCTTTCTCCTCACCATTTACACGTCGGACTTCAACTACTGCACAGAATCTTGTCATCTTCAAAAGTTTTCTGATGACTCTGCCATAGTTAGATGCATCAGCAAGGGAGATGAGGCTGAGTACAGGGCTACGGTAGAAAACTTCATCACATGGTGTGAGCAGAATTATCTGCAGTTTAATATGAAAAAGACTAAGGAGCTGGTGGTAGACCTGAGGAGAGCTAAGGTACCGGTGACCCCTGTTTCCATCCAGGTGGTCAGTGTGGGCATGGTGGAGGATTACAAATACCTGGGGATACGAATTGACAATAAACTGGACTGGTCAAAGAACACTGAGGCTGTCTACAAGAAGGGTCAGAGCCATCTCTATTTACAGAGGAGACTGAGGTCCTTTAACATCTGCTGGAGAATGCTGAGGATGTTCTATGAGTCTGTGGTGGCCAGTGCTATCATGTTTGGTGTTGTGTACTGGGGCAGCAGACTGAGTGTAGCAGACACCAACAGAATCAACAAATTCATTCGTAAGGCCAGTGATGTTGTGGGGATGGAACTGGACTCTCCCACGGTGGTGTCTGAAAAGAGGATGCTGTCCAAGTTGCATGCCACCTTGGATAATGTCTCCTATCCACTACATAATGTACTGGGTGGGCACAGGAGTACATTCAGCCAGAGACTCATTCTACCAAGATGCAACACAGAGCGTCATAGGAAGTCATTCCTGCCTGTGGCCATCAAACTTTACAACTCCTCCCTTGGAGGGTCAGACACCCTGAGCCAATAGGTTGGTCCTGGACTTATTTCATAATTTACTGGCATAACTTACATATTACTATTTAACTATTTATGGTTTTATTACTATTTATTATTTATGGTGCAACTGTAACGAAAACCAATTTCCCCCGGGATCAATAAAGTATGGCTATGACTATGACTATGACTGACTATGATTGTTACCTACTTATTTGTCTCCCCAGGCCCTGGTGTGGAAGACAGGTCATATTCTGCATGCAGGCCAGTCACCAGTGGTGTGCCTCAGGCATCAGTTCTGGGACCACTACTCTTTGTGATTTTTATAAATGACCTGGATGAGGAAGTGGAGGGATAAGTTAGTAAATTTGCTGGTGACACAAAGGTTGGAGGTGCTGTGGATAGTGTGGAGGGCTGTCAGAGGTTACAGTGGGATATTGATAGGATGCAAAACTGGGCTGAGAAGTGGCAGATGGAGTTCAACCCAGATAAGTTCATTTTGGTAGGTCAAATATGATGACAGAATATAATATTAATGGTAAGACTCTTCACAGTGTGGAGGATCAGAGGGACCTTGTGATCCAAGTCCATAGGACACTCAAAGCTGCTGCGCAGGTTGACTCTGTGGTTAAGAAAGCATACAGTGCATTGGCCTTCATCAATCATGGAATTGAGTTTAGGAGCCGAGAGGTAATGTTACAGCTATATAGGACCCTGGTCAGACCCACTTGGAGTACAGTGCTCAGTTCTGGTCACCTCACTATAGGAAGGATGTGGAAACCATAGAAAGAGTGCAGAAGAGATTTACAAAGATGTTGCCTGGATTGGGAAGCATGCCTTATGAGATTAGGTTGAGTGAACTTGGCCTTTTTTCCTTGGGGCGACAGAGGATGAGAGGTATATAAGATGATGCGAGGCATAGATCATGTGGGTAGTCAGAGGCTTTTTCCCAGGGCTGAAATAGCTAGCACGAGAGTGCACAGTTTTATGGTGCTTGGAAGTAGGTACAAAGGAAATGTCAGGGGTTAAGTTTTTTATGCAGAGAGTGGTGAGTGCGTGAAATGGGCTGCCAGCAATGGTGGTGGAGGCAGATACAATAGGGTCTTTTAAGAGACTCCTGGACAGGTACATGGAGCCAAAAAAATAGAGGGCTATGGGTAACCCTAGGTAATTTATATAACCATATAACAATTACAGCACAAAAACAGGCCATCTCGGCCGTTCTAGTCTGTGCCGAATGCTTACTCTCACCTAGTCCCACCGACCTACACTCAGCCCATAACCCTCCATTCCTTTCCTGTCCATATAGCTATTCAATTTTACTTTAAATGACAATATCGAACCTGCCTCTACCACTTCTGCTGGAAGCTCGTTCCACACAGCTACCATGCTCTGAGTAAAGAAGTTCCCCCCTCATGTTACCCCGAAACTTTTGCCCACTAACTCTCAACTTGTGTCCTCTTGTTTGAGTCTTCGCTACTGTCAATGGAAAAAGCCTATCCACGTCAACTCTATCTATCCCCCTCATAATTTTAAATACCTCTATTAAGTCCCCCCTCAACCTTCGACGCTCCAAAGAATAAGGACCCAACTTGTTCAACCTTTCTCTGTAACTTAGGTGCTGAAACCCAGGTAACATTCTAGTAAATCTCTGTACTTTCTCTATTTTGTTGACATCTTTCCCATAATTCAGTGACCAGAACTGTACACAATACTCCAAATTTGGCCTTACCAATGTCTTGTACAGTTTTAACATTACATCCCAACTCTTATACTCAATGCTCTGATTTATAGAGGCCAGCATACCAAAAGCTTTCTTCACCACCCTATCCACATGAGATTCCACCTTCAGGGAACTATGCACCATTATTGCTAGATCTCTCTGTTCTACTGCATTCTTTAATGCCCTACCATGTATGTCTTATTTTGATTAGTCTTACCAAAATGTAGCACCTCACATTTATCAGCATTAAACTCCATCTGCTATCTTTCAGCCCACTCTTCTAACTGGCCTAAATTTCTCTGCAAGCTTTCAAATCCTACTTCATTATCCACAACGCCACCTATCTTAGTATCATCTGCATACATACTAATCCAATTTACCACCGCATCATCCAGATCATTAATGTATATGACAAACAACACTGGACCCAGTACAGATCCCTGAGGCACACCGCTAGTCACCGGCCTCCAATCTGACAAACAGTTATCCACCACTACTCTCTGGCAACTCCCATCCAGCCACTGCTGAATCCATTTTACTACTTCAATATTAATACCTAACGATTGAACCTTCCTAACTAACCTTCCATGTGGAACCCTGTCAAAGGCCTTACTGAAGTCCATATAGACAACATCCACCACTTTACCCTCGTCAACTTTCCTGGTAACCTCTTCAAAAAATTCAGTAAGATTTGTCCGACATGACCTTCCACGCACAAATCCATGTTGACTGTTCCTAATCAGACCCTGTCTGTCCAGATAATTATATATGCCATCTCTAAGATTACTTTCCATCAATTTACCCACCACTGACGTCAAACTCACAGGCCGATAATAGCTAGGTTTACTCTTAGAACCCTTTTTAAACAATGGACCAACATGAGCAATACGCCAATCCTCCGGCACCATCCCCATTTCTATCTTTCTTTTTAAATATTTTTATTGAATTAGAACACAAAAAGTAAACCATATAGGCACTGATACACAGTTGCAATATAACTTTACAAGAGATATTAATACACAAAAAAAGTTAGTACAAACAGTGCAGTTTAGATATAAAATAACCAAGTAATATAATAGTATACTAATTTTCAAACATGTCAATAAGGAAAAAAACCAAAAAAACCCACCGTGCAACTAATCTAAAAAGCAAAGCAAAGCAATGGGCTAACTATGTATCAAGTAGAGTTGAACAACTTAAAACAATCACGTTCTCAAACCTGACCTCCATTAAAAACAGTTAAAAAGCAAGAAGGGAATGTAAATATGGCCAGAGAAAGAAAAAAAGTTACATTAAATGAAAATGTTGAATAAAAGATCTCCAAGTCTGTTCAAATTTAACTGAAGAATCATAAAGATTACTTCTAATTTTCTCCGGATTTAAACATAGTATCGTCTGGGAAAACCAAAAGAATGTAGTTGGAGCATTAATCTCCTTCCAATGTTGTAAAATACATCTTTTCGCCATTAAAGTAAGAAATGCAATCAATCTACGGGCTGAAGGGGAAAGATTACTGGAAATTTTAGGTAATCCAAAGATAGCAGTAATAGGATGGGGAGAAATATCTATATTCAATACCTTTGAGAAAATATTAAATTATCTTTCCAAAAAGTTTCCAGAGTAGGACAGGCCCAAAACATATGAGTTAAGGAAGCTATCTCCCCATGACATCTGTCACACAAAGGATTAATATGAGAATAAAAACGAGCTAATTTATCTTTAGACATATGTGCTCTATGGACAACTTTAAGTTGAATTAGGGAGTGTTTAGAACAGATAGAGGAAGTATTAACTAGTTGTAAAATATACGCCTAGTCATCCACCGGAATTATAAGACCCATTCCTTTTCCCAATCTGACCTAACCTTATCAAATGGAGCTTTCCTAAGTTTCATAATAGTATTATAAATAATAGCCGTTACACCTTTCTGACATGGATTAAGGTTAATTATAGTGTCTAAAATATACGTAGGAGACCATCCCCATTTCAAATGACATTTGAAATATTTTTGTCAGATCCCCTGTTATTTCTACACTAACTTCCCTCAAGGTCCTAGGGAATATCCTGTCAGGATCCGGAGACTTTTATATTCCTTAAAAGCGCCAGTGCTTCCTCTTCTTTAATCAGCATAGTTTCCATAACTTCCCTACCTGTTTCCTTTACCTTACACAATTCAATATCCTTCTCCTTAGTGAATACCAAAGAAAAGAAATTTCTAAGGTAAGGACACGTTCGGCACAGCTTTGTGGGCCGAAGGGCCTGTATTGTGCAGGAGGTTTTCTATATTTCTATGTTTCTAAATCGCAGAGGCCCTTGTAGAGATATATGGTTTGTCATTAGCCACTGGCAAAGTTGCAGAAGATTGGAGGGTAGCTAATGTTGTTCTGTTGTCAGGACCTGACAAGGTGTTTCCTTGGACCCTGAGGGAGGCAAATGCAGAAATTACCAGGGCCCTAGCAGAGATATTTAAAACATCCTTAGCGACAGGTGAGGTACCAGAGGATTGGAGGACAGCCAAAGTTGTTCCGCTGTTCAAGAAAGGTTCTAAAAATAAACCAGAAATTATAGGCCGGTGAGCCTGACATCAAAAGTGGGGAAGTTATTGGAAGGCATTCTAAGACACCAGACATACAGGTTTCCCCTGCCATCTGAAGGCAGAGTGTTCCTATGAAATGGTTTGTAAGCCGAAATGTCGTAAAGCGAAGAAGCAATTACCATTTATTTATATGGGAAAATTTTGTGAGCGTTCGCAGACCCAAAAATAACCTACCAAATCCTGCCAAATAACACAAAACCTAAAATAACAGTAACATATAGTAAAAGCAGGAATGATATGATAAATACACAGCCTATATAAAGTAGAAATACTTCTCTACAACGACTACCTGCACAGATCTCCATAGCGAAAATCTCACGCAAGCGCTCTCGGCAGAAAATCTTACGCAAGCGCTGTTGGCATAAACGTGCCTCCAGTAACCTTTAAGCTATGAGGCTGCTAAATCTACCAAATAACACGTAAAAATACACAGCCTATATAAAGTAGAAATAATGTATGTACAGTGTAGTATCACTTACAGGAATCAGGAAGACAGCTTGCCGAGCAAACTGATGATGGTGTGTTAGACTGAGTCGTCGCAGGTTGGGTGGTGCAGTGGCCCCCACCCTCTGGGCCGCTGACCCGATACATTGCTGCGAAGAATGCAGCAGTAGCCGGGAGGCACACGGCACATCTTTAAGAAAAAAGCCGAAATAAACATGCCAATTAATTAGGTGCCGCCGACACGTAATTGTCAGTCCAGATCAGAGGCGATGCAATCGGAAATCGGCACTTACCTGGGCCGACAATTATGTGTCGGTGGCACCCAATTAATTAGATTGTTTATTTCGGCTTTTTTCTTAAAGATGTGTTGTGTGCCTCCCGGCTACTGCTGCATTCTCTGCGAATCGGTACAGTATCTGTCTGGGGCCCGGGTGTTGGGGTGGTGGGGCACGGGGGTGTCATCTCATTGCCGATCAGGGCAGGCAGCTCATCTTCTCCTATCTCTGCCCACCTCGATGTCGAAGATCGAGGTTCGTCGTCTGCTGTGGCTGATGTGGAAGGCTTGCTTGACGGCTGAGCCTCGCACATTTTTCTATCATACAGTTGTTTGTAAGCACTCAAACCATCCTGCAACTATCCCCTAAACCTACGTACCCTTTCAAAATTAAAGTCGTACTTCATCATTGCAGCGAAAATCTCACGCAGTTGCTTCACATTCAGTTCGCTACTGAATTCGGTTTCGATTGTTATCCTTTCCTCTTCCAATTGCATCAGCTCTTCCTCTATCAGTTCTTGGTCATGGGATACCAAACCTCTTCAACATCATCTTCGTCAGCTTCCACTTAACGGAAACTCACTTTGTCCTTGCTTCGTTCACGACGATCGAAACGCTTAATTATGTCTAGTTTTACCGTAAGTGTAACACCCTTATGAGCTCTTTTAGGATTTTCCAATACCTCAGAACTCATCTTGCTAATGGCTGCTCACAGGCACATGTTTAAGCAATGCCGGCGAGAATGCGGGGGAGAGCGGCTGCTCGGGATGCGCGCTGCCTTTCTTCATAACAGTGAAAACACCTTCTGAAAGTGAAAACAGGGTAGTAATATAGGTCTTTCGTAACAGTGAGGTTTCGTAAAGCGAACGTTCAAAAAGCGGGGGACACCTGTATAAGCATTTGGATAGACATGGACTGATTAAGGATAGTCAGCATAGCTTCGTACATGGTACGTCATGCCTAACCAATCTAATAGAGCTTTTTTAGGATGTCACAAGGAAAGTTGATGAAGGCAATACAATGAAGGTTGTCTACATGGATTTTAGCAAGGCCTTTGACAAGGTCCCTCACGGGAAGTTGGTCAAGAAGATTCAGTCGCTTGGCGTTCAAGATAAGATAGTAAATTGGATTTGTGGGAAAAGAGGTGTAGCAGAGGGTTGCCTCTCTGACTGGAGGCCTGTGATTAGTGGAGTGCCGCAGGGATCAGTGCTGGGTCCTTTGTTATTTGTCATCTATATGATCTGGATGATAATGTGTTTAACTGGATCAACAAATTTGTGGATGACACCAAGATTGTATTGGACAGCGAGGAAGACTATCATGGCTTGCAGTGGGATTTGGACCAGCTGGAAAAATGGGCTGAAAAATGACAAAATGGAATTTAATGCAGACAAGTGTGAGGTGTTGCAGTTTGATAGGACCAACCAGACTAGGTCTTACACAGTGAACAGTAGGGCACTGAGGCGTGCTGTAAAACAAAGTGATCTGGGAATACAGATTCATAATTCATTGAAAGTGTCATCACAGGTCGATAGGGCTGTAAAGAAAGCTTTTGGAAAATTGTCCTTCATAAATCAAAGTATTAAGTACAAGAGGTAGGATGTTATGCTGAAGTAATATAAGACACTAGTAAGGCCTAATTTGGAGTATTGTGTGCAGTTTTGGTCACTTATCTACAGGAAAGATGTTACATAAGGTTGAAAGAGTACAGAGGAAATTTACAAAGATATCGCTGGGTCTGGAGGACCTGAGTTATATGGGAAGATTAAATAGGTTAGGACTTTATTTCTTGGAATGTAGAAGATTGGGAGGAGATTTGATAGGGGATTACAAAATTATGAGAGGTTTGGATCAGATAAATGCAAGCAGGGTTTTTCCACTGAGGTTGGGTGGGACTACAACCAGAAGTCATGGGAAAAATGAAAAATTTAAGGGAAAAATGAGGGGAAACTTCTTCACTTAGAGGGTCATGAGAGTGTGGAATGAGCTGCCAGCACAAGTGGTGCATGTGAGCCTGATTTCAATGTTTAAGACAAGTTCAAATAGGTACATGGATGGTAGTCGTGTGAGGGATATGATCATGGTGCTGGTCAATGGGGGTAAACAGCTTAAATAGTGTGGCATGGACTAGGAAGCCCAAAGGGTCTGTCTTGTGCTGTTCTGATCTTTGATGCTATGACTCTAAGAAAAGTAACAAGGACAGGCCAAGAAACCACAGGCCAGTGAGCCTGACTTTAGATGAAGGGAAATTACTGAAAGGGAAGTTCAAAGTTCAAAACTTCAAAGTTAAATTTATTATCAGAGTACATACATGTCACTACATACAATCCTGAGATTCATTTTCCACTCAGCAAATCTATAGAACAGTAGCTGTAAACAGGATCAATGAACAACAAACTGTGAAAATGCAAAATATAAATAAATAGCAATAAATCACGAGACCAGGAAATAACAAGATAAAGAGTCCTTAAAGTGAGCTCATTGGTTGTGGGATCACCAGAAATAGAATGAGTGTAGTTACCTCATTTTGTTAAAGAGCCTGACGGCTGAGGGATAGTAACTGTTCTTGAACCTGGTGGTGTGAGCCCTGAGCCTGCTGTACCTTCTACACGATTGCAGCAAGGAGAAAAGAGCATGACCTGGGTGGTGAGGATCTTTGATGGTGGAAACTGCTTTTCTACGACAATGTTTCATGTAGAGGTGCTCAGTGGTTGGGAGGGCTTTACCTGTGATATACTGGGCTGAATCCATTACCTTTTGTAGGATTTTCCACTCAACAGCATTGGTGTTTGCATATCAGGCTGTAATGCA
The DNA here is from genome assembly GCF_030028105.1 of Mobula birostris. NCBI lineage: Eukaryota > Metazoa > Chordata > Chondrichthyes > Myliobatiformes > Myliobatidae > Mobula > Mobula birostris. Next base: position 85,745,436 of record NC_092373.1, read on the forward strand.
GCCAGTCAATAAACTTTCCACCACCACATCCCATAAAAGTTCATCAAGGTTTTTGATGTCATACCAAATTTCTGCAGACTCCTAAGGAAGTAGAAACACAGTTACGCTTTCTTTGCAATTACATTTATATGATGGGTCCAGGACACATCCTCTGAGGTCTTGAGGGACAAGATCTACCCTTACCTAAATAGTCAAAGCCTGATCAGAAATAGTAAGCATGGTTTTGTGCAAGGAAGGCCATGCCTGATGAATCTTTGTGAGCTTTTCAAAGAGATAACAAAGGGGATAAATGAAGGTAGGGCAATAGACATTAGTAAGGCCTTTGACAAGGTCCCACCTTTTCATAGACATAGTCATACTTTATTGATCCCGGGGTAAACTGGATTTTCATTCCATTGCTCCATAAGTAATAAATAGTAATAGAACCATAATAGCTAAATAGTAGTATGTAAATTATGCCAGTAAATTATGAAATAAGTCCAGGACCAGCCTATCGGCTCAGGGTGCCTGACCCTCCAAGGGAGGAGTTGTAAAGTTTGATGGCCACAGGCAGGAATGACTTCCTATGACGCTCTGTGCTGCATCTCGGTGGAATGAGTCTCTGGCTGAATGTACTCCTGTGCCCACCCAGTACATTATGTAGTGGATGGGAAACATTGACCAAATCTGGAAAGATGGGTTGTATAGGATTCAGGGATGGCTGGTGAGGTGAATTCATAATAAGAAGTAGAGGGAGATAGTTGAAAGTTGATACTCTGACTGGAAGCATGTGACTAGTGGGATATCCCAGGAGTCAGTGGTGGGACCTCTATTATTCATTATTTGTCAGTGATTTGAATATGATTGTCAATGATTCACAAGTTTGCTAATCATACTAAATTAGTGGGTCTTGTTGGGAGTGAAACAGGTTAAAATGGAATGCAGAAATCTTGATCATTTAGGGAGATGGTCTGAGGAAAGGCAAACGGATTTCAACTGGGATAAATGTGAGCTGATGTATTTTAGACATTCAAACCAGGGCTTATATAGTAAATGGCAGTATACTGACAAGTATTGTGAAACAGGGACTCAAATTTCAAAGTTCAGAAGCTCAAAGTAAATTTATTATCAAAGTGCGACCCCAAAATCCATTATCTTGCAGGCGTTCACAGTAGAACAAAGAAATACTACATTATTATTGAATTATTGAAAAACTACACACAAAGACTGACAGGTAACCAATGCGCAAAAGATGACAAACTGTGTAAATGCAAATAAATGATACTGAGAACACGATTTGTAAAGTCCTTGAAAGTGAGTCCACAAATTGTATTCAGTATTGTGGTGAGAGAAGTTATCCACACTAGTTCAGGAGCCTGATGGTTGAAGGGCAATATCAGTCTGAGTTATAGGGAGAGATATTTATTCTTTAGAGTGCAGTTTATAAAATCATGAGGAACGTGGATAAAGTGGATGGTCATAGTCTTTTCCCCAGGATTAGAGAGGCTATAAGTAGAGGGCACAGATACAGGATAAGAGGGGAGAGTTTTGCAAGAGACCTGAGTACACAGTGGGAATTGTACCTGCCTCTACCACTTCCTCTGACATCTCATTTCAGGTACTCACTACCCACTGTGCACTCAAGTCTCTTTTAAAACTCTCCTATTCAGTCAAACTGGTCTATGTTGACCACAGCATCCTCCCTTCCAGTCCCAGTTGCCTGCTTTTGGCCCATGACCCTCCAAAACCCTCCCCTCCATGTACCTATACAAATGCTTCTTAAGTGTTGCAATTGTATCTGCCTCAACTACTTTCTCTGGCAGTGAGCACCTAGAAACAAGCCCTTCAGCCCTACTGGTCCATGCTAACCACAGCATCCTCCTTGTTCTGGCTAAACATATTTGCACATGTTGGGTCTATACTTATTGGTGAAATATACAGGAAAGCAAGATGGTCTGAAACTGTAAGGGAAATTGTCATGATAGGTGCTGAGAAGATGTGAGATATCTACAATTAGGCAGCATTGTTTCCATTTAAGTTGAAAACGAGGTGATGTTTCTTCATTCAGAGTTTCCTCAATCTTTAGAAATCTCTACCCTACAGAACTTCAAATGCAAAGTCATTGAAACAGATACATTTTTGATCCACAGGAGAGTCAAGAGTTATGGGGTACAGGCAGAAATGTTGAGCTGAGGCAAAGATCTTTTAGAAGGGTAGAAAAATCAGGAGGGCTCTGTAGTTTTCTAATTATGATTTATAATTTAAATTTTTAATATTTACTAATTTTAACTATTTTTAATATCTTTGATATTTAATATTTGTAATCCAGGGAGTGTGAAGCGCAGAATCAAATATCGCTGTGATGATTGTACATTCTAGTACCAATTGTTTGGTGACAATAAAGTATAAAGTAAAGTAAAATTGAACCTGCTGTTGACTTGTTTTAGCGGTAGGCAAATTGAAGCAGATCATTTATGAGGCAGCAGTTGATTCATGCCCAAGCAGCCTCTCAAAGCACTTCATTGTAGTTGATATAAGTGCTACTGGACAGTAGTCATCGAGGCAGGTCACCAAACAATTCTTGGGCACCAGCACAATGGATGCATTTTAGAAGCAGGTGAGAACCTCAGACTACAGAAGTGACAGGTTAAATATGTCTGCGAGTAGTCCAGCCAGTTGGTCCACACAGATCTTTGGTGCTCCGTCAGAGATGTCATCTGGACCAGAAGACACTTTTCTTGGGTTCACCCACTTGAAGGATGCCCAGGCATCAGCCTCAGAGACAGAGATGACAGTCTCTGGGGATGTGGGGGCTCGTGTGGGTATCAGTTCTCCCTATCAAAGGATGTATACAAGGTATTGAGCTCATCCAGGAGTGATGGTTCGATGCAATTTAATGTTTCTCTCTTTTGCCTTGTAGAAAGTAATATTGTGCAAGCCCTGCTATAGCTGTTGAGTATCTGACTGTGATTTTACTTTAGTTTAATATTGCTTCTTTACACTTGCATTCATCGTCCAGAGCTCATACCTGGATTTGTCAAACGACTCTGGGCTGTCAGTCCCAAATGGCACAGACTTAGCCCTCAGTAGATTATGAATCACCTGGTTCATCCAGTGCTTTTGGTTGGGGAAGAGTCAATGTTCCTGTGGGTACACACTTGTCCATGCAGATTCTTATGAAGCCATTGATGACTGTGACATATTTAAAAATATCCCTGAAGAAGGGGGCAGAGTTTATCATCAAAACATTGGCTATAATTAATATCTATACCCAGCTGGAAGCCCAAGAAGAGTTTAATCATGTGACATATTAACTAACATCAGCTGATGAATCGTTGGACATGGTCATTCCACCAGTTGTGTCAGTTAGTCTACAAAGACTTCAAGCCAGGCTGATTAAAGTCTCCCTCCATGAAGCGACAGGTGTCAGGGTACACCAATTTGTTCCTGTTCATTATGGCACAGTTTCTCAGGTGTAGCTTGATGTCTGTCTGAGTGAGGTGCAGACTGTATTCAAGGCGAATCCATTCAAGATGATGGCAGAGAACTTCCTTTGTAGGTAGAACGGTTCCCTCTTGTTTCAGTTCAGGGGAGAAAGAATGGGACAGGACCACCACATCCATGCATCATAGCGAGTTTTTCATAAAGGAGGCGCTGCTGTCCAGTCCATACAGTGGATCAAAAATCCCTTGGGCTGGAGCAATGTGACAGGTGAGTTGGGGGTGAGCCATGTCTATGAAACAGAGGATACCAAGTCCCTCCTGTCCCCTTAATAAAACAATCTTGCTCTCAAGTATTGGTCTTGTTCTCCAGTGTTGGTACATTGGCTAGAAGGACGCTTGGATGGTGAGGCTGGGGAAGTCCAAAGCCCCTACATTTCAATTTTATCATAAGTCCTCTCCAGCCACCATGTATTCTGGCAAAATACTGGCCCCTCTAATACAAACAGGTGAGGTTTCCAATGCCAGTTTATCGTTCATTAATAAAGTCAATCAAAACTGTGCATAGTTCTCTGGGTGTGTCGTTCCGAATAGCAAGAATACTTCCCTATTTCTAAGGTCAAACACCCTTCCAATAAAGGCCAAAATGTTATCATAGACTCTGGTGTCTGATAACATTAAACTAATGGGTCTACAGTTTAAACGCAAACAACAGTTTGCTTTTTCTTTGTTTTACTTCTGGCTTTCCAAAACACTGGTACTCTTCTGGAACTCAGTAAGCTTTGAAACAGCAACAGATTTTTCAAACTGGATTTCTTATAGCCACTTTCTTAAAAGCTCTTACAGATATATTCGCCCAGATTTTTGTTTTGTATCTCTTAGATTTTGCCTCTGGTTTATATTGCTTCTTCTTATTGTTCCTACCACAATGTAATTTATTGAAGGTAGTTGCATGTCTCTGCATTGAATTTTATCTGCTGTTTATCTGTCCATCTCACTAACATGTTTTTGTCTCCTTAAATTCTATTCCTGGCCTCTTCTCAGTTCACTTAGTTCCAAGTACTGTGCCATCTGCAAATCGGCAAACCCAAATCCAAATGAATGAAAAACAAAATAAGTGTTCTCATCCGTGACAACCAGAAAATATCATTAGTGAAAACCACTACTACTCTGTTTTTTTTCTGTGGCCAATAAACCTTCAATCCTGAAGACAACCTGATTATGTGGCTTCTTTCGGAGGTCCATGTCTCTGCATGGACTCCATTTTTACTTTTGACCTCTCTGTAACTTCATCTCAAAACTCAATCAATTTTGTTAGATGTGATACAAACATTTTAAATCTCTCCCTCTCCCAATGTAGAGTGTTCTCCTGCTTCAAATTATCGACCGTTGTCCCTGCACCAAAAAAGACCAAGGTAACATGCCTGATCGACTGACGTCCTGTTGCACTCACCTCAATAATAAGCAAATGCTTTGAGATACTGGTCAAGGCTACATCTTTATCATGATAACACACAAATTAGTCCCCCTACAATTCACCTACCAACACAAACGATCAACAGACTATACAGTAGCCACTGCTCTACATACCGTCCTTATACATCTGGAGAAGAAGGATGCTTATGTGAGAATGCTGTTCTGGGACTACAGTTCCATAATTCTATCCAGGCCCAACAGGAAGCTTAGAGATGTCGGCCTTGACCCTGCTTTGTGCAGCTGGATCCTGGGTTTCCTGTCAGATCGCCAGCAGGTGGTAAGAGTGGGCTCCCTCACTTTCAACACAGGAGCCCCTCAGGGCTGTGTACTAAGTCCCCTCCTTTACTCCCTGTATTCCCATGACTGTGTTGCTGCCCACAGCTCTAATTGCAAATTAAATTTGTCAGTGACACAACATTGATTGGCCTAATCTCAAACAATAATGAGGTGACCTACAGGGAAGAAGTCATCAGTCTGACACAATGGTGTCAGAAAACAACCTCTCCCTCAGTGTCGCAAAAACAAAGGAGCTGGTTGTGGATTATGGAGGAATGGAGACCGGCTAACCCTTATTGATGTCAATGGATCTGGGGCTGAGGGGGTAAACAGCTTTAGGTTCTTCGGCATCCACATCACTGAGGACCTCGTGTGGTCTGTACACAGCAACTGGGTGGTGAAAAAGGCACAACAGCGCCTCTTTCACCTTAGACGGTTGAGGAAGTTTGGTATGGGCCCCCAAATCCTAAGAACTTTCTAAAGGAGCACAATTGAGAGCATCTTGACTGGCTGCATCACTGCTTGTATGGGAACTGTACTTCCCTCAATTGCAGGATTCTACAGAGAGTGGTGCAGATAGCCCAGTGCATCTGTCGTTGTGAACTTCCCATGATTCAGGACAGTTACAAGGACAGGTGTTTAAAAAGGGCCCGTAGGATCATTGGGGACCCGAGTCACCCCAACCACAACCTGTTCCAGCTGCTACTATCCGGAAAATGGTACCACAGCATAAAAGCCAGGACCAGCAGACTTCAGGACAGCTTCTTCCACCAGGCTATCAGACTGATCTGAGTGTATTTCTATGTTACGTTGACTATTCTATTTATTATAAATTATTATAAATTACTATAATTGCACATTGCACATTTAGACAGAGATGTAACGTAAAAATTTTTACTCCTCATGTATGTGAGGGATTAAAGATACAAAGTCAATTCAATTCAATTTAATTTTAACAAATCCACGGTGCTTTTCTCTAATCAAAGCACATTGAACCAGATGACTGCAAATCCCATCCCAGTTTTTTGCTTCTGAATGTTATCCCACTACTGAAGTATAACTGATGGGTTACTTATTGGTTCATCCATTTTTTTTTTGAACATGTGCATTTTCCCAGTCCCTAGGTACCATTCCTGAATCCACAGTATCCCAAGATAGATCAAATTTTCTATTTAAGGACAATTAAGCTTTTAATAACATAGACACATCATTTACCTCTCATATTTGAAGGTTGGAAATAGTTTTTGTTCCCAATAAAATTCTTCTGGTGAATGACCACATGCAAGCATTTAACAATGCTAAAGCAAGGTTGGGCAAAATTAATTTTATTTAGAGAAATCATTTCTGGTGTATCCACTACCTTAACAGTTCTGTGGAAATTTCGATGTATGCAGTTTCAAGAGCTAGTGCTCAGCACCTTAACCAACAGCCATGGAGATAACAGAACCATGAATTCAGCACTGGTAATCAGAAAATGGGTTATATATGATGATAATTTCTTATTGTGAAACCATCTTGGGGGAATATGTTGAGGGATGCAATAAGTGGCAAGTGCATCCAGCCTTATATTTGACTTGGGCCTGTTGAATAAAAACGACAGCCAGCAATGGCAGAAATTCCTGTTGCTGGCCAATCTCAGCCATGAAGATGGCCTATAGTCAAAAGGCAGCATCCAAGGCTTCGACACCGTGTAACCACAAGTTTTACAAATTGTGTTACCATTGTAAAGAGTTCACTGCCCACATATTTCTTGTTTAAAGCACAGGTTCATAACCTCTTATGTGCCAAGAACCAATACAGGTACCATTAAACAAGGGGTCCATAGACCCCAGGTTGGAACCCCTGCTTTAAAGGGTCCAAATGCTACTTGTTGTGTATTTGATATTTCAATAATATTTGAGTAACCTGGTACACATATCGGTTGATTAAGTGTTATTGTTCATTTGAATAATTAATTATATATTTTATGTAAAAAATATATTAATCGCATACGTCATCACACTACCACATGATATGTGCGTGCCTTGCTTAGAGTAAACTCAGACTGCAGACATATTATTGGATTCCCATGAGTTTCTTTGAATTAGTTCAATGTTTTGAAGCTACAAAACATAACATTAGCGAAGAGGTGTTTTAAAACGAACCCGAGACGGCTACTGACTTGTTAAACGCAGGGAGGCATTTCAAATTTTTTAAAAACTGCTTAGCGCAGCACAGTATGTGGAGAGGCAGTCTTTGGAAGTGAAGGAACAATCAAGATTTTTTAAAGCAACCCTCACAACACGCTGGAGGAACTCAGCAGGTCGGGCGGCATCCGTGGAAACGATCGGTCAACTTTTTGGGCCGGAAATGCTGCCCGACCTGCTGAGTTCCTCCAGAGTGTTGTGAGTGTTGCTTTGACCCCAGCATCTACAGAGTATTTTGTGTTTACAAATTCTTTTAAAGGCAGTAAATGGAAAAGTTCAGGGTTCATAAACCGTTAGTAACAGGTGATACTAATCATTTAAAAAGTTTTCAAATGGCTGGTTACATCAGAAAGAGTGAAGAGTTTAATTACACAAAGGGTTATTGGCTCATGTATGCTGAGCTATTGGAACAGTATTTTGAAGCAAATGAAATAACCAATGAGAAGCGATTACCAATTTTGCTAAGTACATTAGGTTTAAAAGTAGATAGTTTGCTCTTCTTAAATGAAGGCACAACATTAGCTACACTGCATATTCTGATACCTCACTTGTGGCAAATGATGGTACACATATCTTTGCCAGGGTCTTTGCAATTTCTTCCCTAACTTGCCACAATGTCCCAGGATACACCTGGTCAGCCTCTATCTAATTTTATGCTTTTTAAGTCTACCAGCACATCATCTTTTTCAAAGTGGATATGTTTCAAGATAATCAGTATTCCCATCTCCGAATTCCCTAGCTTCCATGACATCTCCACAGTAAACAGAGATGAGAAATATTTATTTAATACCTCATCCATCTTTTGTAGGTGACCACATTGATCGTTAAGGGGACCTAATCATAGTCATAGCCATAGTCATTGTCATACTTTATTGATCCCGAGGGAAATTGGGTTTCATTACAGTTGCACCAACCAAGAATACAGTATAACCAAGAACAGAGTTTTCTCCCTAGTTATTCCTCTGATCTTAATATATGTAACCATTCGAATTCTCCTTTACCTGCACTGACAAATCTACCTCATATTTTCTTTATGTCCTCCTGATTTGCCCAGTTCGTGTACTCCTTCATCCCCTACGCTCCTCCTTGCTTGATCAAAATAAGTTGCAGAAACTTGTAAAATTAGTCAGCTCCAAGACGGGTACTTGCCTACGTAGTATCCAAGACATCTTCAAGGAGTGGTGCCTTAAGAAGACAGCGTCCATTATTAAGGATCCCCAGGCCCTCTTCACACTGTTACCATCAGGAAGGAGGTTCAGAAGCCTGAAGGCACACACTCTGAGATTCAGGAACCGCTTCTTCCTCCCGTCATCCAATTTCTGAATGGACATTGAACCCATGAACACTACCTCGCTGTTTTTTTTGTGCTACTTACTTTAACTTAACTGTTTAGCAGACACACACAGTGACATGCAAGAGTTTGGGCACCCCGGTCAAAATTTCTGTTACTGTCAATAGCTAAGCGAGTAAAAGATGAACTGATTTCCAAAAGGCATAAAGTTAAAGATGTCACATTTCTTTAATATTTTAAGCAAGAAAACTTTTTTATTTCCATCTTTTACAGTTTCAAAATAACAAAAAGGAAAAGGGCCCGAAGCAAAAGTTTGGGCAGTACTTAGTAATACACCCTTTGGCAAGTATCACAGCCTTGTAAACGCTTTTTGTAGCCAGCTAAAAGTCCTCCAATTCTTGTTTGGGGGATTTTGGCCCATTCTTCCTTGCAGAAGGCTTCTAGTTCTGTGAGATTCTTTGGCCAGCTTGCATGCACTGCTCTTTTGAAGTCCATCCACAGATTCTCGATGATGTTTAGGTCAGGGGACTGCTTGTGCCTCTTGAAGTAGTCCATTGTGGATTTTGAGGTGTGTTTAGGTTCATTATCCTGTTGTAGAAGCCATCCTCTTTTCATCTTCGGCTTTTTTACAGACGGTGTGATGTTTGCTTCTAGAATTTGCTGGTACTTAATTGAATTCATTCTTCCCTCTACCAGTAAATGTTCCCCGTGCCACTGGCTGCAACACAAGCCCAAAGCATGATCAATCCACCCCTGTGCTTAACAGTTGGAAAGGAGTTCTTTTCATGAAATTCTGCACCCTTTTTTCTCCAAACATACCTTTGCTCATTGCGGCCAAAAAGTTCTATTCAAGAGGTTCAAAGGAACATCTAAACAAGCCTGATGCATTTTGGAAACAAGTCCTGTGGACTGATGAAGTTAAAATAGAATCTTTTGGCCGCAATGAGCAAAGGTATGTTTGGAGAAAAAAGAGTGCAGAATTTCATGAAAAGAACACCTCTCCAACTGTTAAGCACAGGGGTGGATCGATCATGCTTTGGGCTTGTGTTGCAGCCAATGGCACAGGGAACATTTCACTGGTAGAGGAAAGAATGAATTCAATTAAGTACAGTACCAGCAAATTCTGGAAGCAAGCATCACACCGTCTGTAAAAAAATTTGCTTAAAATATTAAATAAATCATCTTTAACCTTTTGCCTTTCGGAAATCAGTTCATCTTTTACTCCGTTAGCTATTCACAGTAACAGAAATTTTGACCAGGGGTGCCCAAACCTTTGCATGCCACTGTATATACTTAATGTAACTCGTTTCTCCCTCTATATTTATTTCTCATATATCTCATTGTACTGTTGCCGTAAAGTTAACAAATTTCACGACATATGCCACAGATATTAAATCTGATTCTGATCCCAGCTGCCTATACCTGATTTATGCCACCTATTTTCTGACCTGTTGTCAATAGTTGCAAAACCAGCAATAATAGGTAAGGAATGGTTAACCATAAATTGAATAGATGGAAGTATTCACCACTCATGGTAAATCGCACTCTCGATCATGAACGTTCAAATATAAGCAGTGAGAGCATAATTCTAATCCTATGGATTGTAGATGCTGTTCCCAGAGACTGGCCAAGCGAGTCTGCATCATGCTCTCCTGAAGCAAGAGGATGAAAATACTTAAGGGATGATGGTAACCAATGTTCGGAAGAAAAGGTGAGGTCATTCAAGAATAACACACACAAATTGCTGGAGGAACTCAGCAGTTCAGACAGCAGCTATGGAAATAATAAACGGTCGATGTTTTGGGCAGAGGCTGTTCATCAGGACAGGAAAGGAATGGAGAAGCCAGAAGAAGGAGGTTTCAGTGAAAGGAAGAAGTACAAGCTAGAAGGTAATGGGAGAAGGTGATAAGCTATCACTTTCTAGCTTGTACTCCTTCCCCTGCCCCTACTTCTTCTCCTGGCTTCTTCCCCCTTCCTTTCCAGTCCTGATGAAGGGCCTCAGACTGAAACATAGACTGTTTACTCATTGCCAGAGATGCTGCCTGGTCTGTTGAGTTCCTCCAGCACTTTGTGTGTTTTGCTCAGGATTTCCAGCATCTGCTGGATCTCTCATGATTAGTCATTCTGGCATGAAAGGTTTCAATTATTATCAGACCCATCTCGTTTAAAGTGAGGAAATCAAATTGTAATCCCAAATGTTTTTAAAAATATATAATAGATGAACTACAACAGGACATAACATCAACATTAATAAACAATGAAAAGGGTTTCAAAGAAACTGTGTTACTGTGTGCAATTTCCCACCAGTGCAATGCAATGCAACCCAAGAAAGACATGGGAATGTTCAACCTGACCAGTCCATAGGTTAATGCTGACTTTTGTTAAAAGAGGAAGCAATAACATCCCATTTCTCATCAATGCAGTTGTTAAATGTACTGAAGTTGTTCATGTACGGAGTCAGGAAGGCCATTGAGGTGGACACCTACAGTGCCCAACAATTCACTTTGCATTTGGTTGAGTGCCAAATGCAGAATAGTTGGGCTAATTATTCATTGATTCCTTCTCCTATACCTGACTCCGGTGCAGCAGCAGAGAGATGGGTAAAATTAATTAAAGGCAGCCTTGAAAAAAACAAGTGTTGCAAGGTTCCCCAAGCTTCATGATGAATCATCAGTTGGCTAATTTCTAGTTAAAGTATCGCAGTGTTTCACAGGCTGCTAGAGGATTTGCCCCAGCAAACTGTTAATGCATTGCTGCCTTCACAAGTGATTGAGTTCAGAGGATAGAAGCAGAAATTAAATTAAAATGCAGAAAAAACGTAATTCAGTCCAAATACAAAAGTTGTACTATTGAAACCAGTATCAATGAGATGCAAACGGTGGTCTTAGTCTGCAGCTTGAAGCAGAACTTGGTATCCACTGGAAATAAGATCCTAAGTGTTCATGCTGATTAAATCATCATAACAATGGATGTATTCAATGACACTAATGGGATGTGTGATGGCAAATCCTTTTCTGAAGTAGATATAGAATTAATTTCATTAACAAACTACGGATTAACTGTGAATTTATCCAGGAGGCAACGGATTATCCAGTTCCGAACACCTGGAACGGTGTCAAAGTGACATAGCTAATGAGCTAAGAATGACTAAGGAATCTGTAGTGGGTATAGGCTTAAGTGACAAGTGTCTACAACTGACCTTAGTTAGAAAATAATAAAATGTAGTTGTAGTTTCAACCTACAGGACCAGCACTTGAAGAATAGTTCAAGATCTCCTTCAAATACGTAACAATTATTTAGAAGTCCCTGACAGCAATTTCCACGTTCTAACGGTCTCAGGGTGAGGTCCTATGTCCTGATCCACCATTAGATGAATAGATGACTATTTAAAATTTATGAACCATGGTTCTGATTCACCCCAGATGGAAACATCTTTTCCACAATTACCTGAGAAGAAGCTTTCATCTAAGGATCCACAAAAAATAAACTACAGGCATAAACATGGCAAAATATAGATGGCAACTTTACAGCCATAAACTCACATCAGTCCAGTACAGACCATTATCTTGATTTCAATTTTCAAAATGATGAGAAAATGAACAACCAGAAACAAAATTTTGGAGAAAAAATATAAAAATAATCTAGCACATGTATTGTAATGATTTTTGAGCATAGGTCTAGTTTGACCAGTGTAAAGATTAATTCATTAATTGACATACAGTGTGGAGTTGGCCCTTTTGACCCTTCAGGTTGTGCTGTATAGCAATCCCCCAATTTAATTACAGGACTGTTTACAATGACCCTACCAAATGGTACGTCTTTGGACTGTGAGAGGAAACTGAAGTACCCGGAGGAAATCCACACGGTCACGGAGGGAACGTACAAACTCCTTGCGGGCATTGGCGGAAATTGAACCCTGGGTCGCTGGTACTGTAAAGTATTGTGCTAACCACCATGCTACCATACTGCCCCTAATGAGAGTAAATGCTGTCTGAACATGTTGATGGGAGCATCACAAAATGCCTTGATCCCATAAATTCCTTTGATTTGTTACCAACAGGACAGAGTCACTTTGAAAATGAAGTCAGTAGATATAAAGGATAATAAATGGAAGGAAGTATAAAAGGAACTTCTAGGTTAAAAGGAAGCATATGGTGGTAATATGAGGAGCTAAATCATAATGGATTTTGGATGTAGTGCCCAGAGACGCAGGAAGAAACTTGGTCTGTATATAAATGACAGGATAATCGCATACCAAACACCATTAAATGTTGAGCTCAAATTCTAAAGAGCCAAACAGAATTTTACAAAGAGAGTTTAGTTTGCATTGGAAATAATCTGACCAATTAATCAAGATGGACAAATTACTGCATCTTGGAAGTTGAAATAGGAGTTATGTGTTTTCCAAATAGCAGTACAGAAAATGAAAGGAAGAAGAGAAATTATCCCAATAATCTAGGCAGTTCAGCTTTATGAACCAAGTGCACAAACCACAAGACCCTCATTAAGAATTAATCATTCAAATTCACACTATTCTGTCAAAAGCACTACTCAACTGACATTGACAAGTTCAACCAACTATGTAAAGGGGCAATGGTTATGATTTATAACGGCATTTAATATAAAGGCAATTTTAATATGATCAGTGTTTGCCTGATCCCAAATACAGCAATGACTAAGAATCCTGGCAAGCAAGACAAGTTAATTAATCTGAGTGGCTCAAATTGCAAAGTTTGTTAGCCCAGGATTGAATTGTCTGGACACTGTGGATTAGTCACTTTACTCAAGATGCTTCCATCCATTACTTAATCATTCCAGGAAAATTCAGCATTTCCTGCCTCTCGACAACATTCTAGTTATGCATGTTCTCTGCCTCTGTCTCTCCTTGTATAACCACCTTTCTCCATCTCAATCACACATTCTCGTAACAATCAGCATTCATACAATCATGAAAATATAATGACCAAGAAAAGGATATTATTCAGCCAAATGTGTCCATGTTACCCAGTACCAGCCTGCAGGCTATGTCTTTTGAAGTGTTCTTCCACATACTTTCTTTTTAATTGACCAAGTTCTGCTTTACCACACTTTCAGGCACTATGTTCACTCAAAACACTTTTTTTTGCACAATACCCCCTAATAACCAATCACCACAAGGTTAAGTTCCTTTGCTCTTCATCTTGCCTAGGAATGGTATTTTCACTCTATTTACTAATAAAAACAGAAAATGCTGAGAATCTCAGCAAGCCAGGCAGCATCTGTGGACAGAGGAATGGAGATATTGCTTCAGTTTGATTGCCTTTCAACAGAAATGTTGATTTTAGCTTTACATTTTATTTCTCTTGTTCAGGCCTCTCATAACTCATATAACATGGCTACATTTCCCTTCAGCCTCCTTTGTTTCAAATAAAACAATTCCAGTCAAGCCAACCTTTCCTCATAAATAATTCTCCAGTCATGGTAACATTCTTGTAAATCTCCTTTGCATTTTCTTCACCGATATCATTTCCTACACTACCACCATGTCTCCTCAGAGCTCTTCAAATTCACTGGAAGATTAGGTGAATCCATGTCAGTATCCTCTCTCAGGACATTAACTGCAGCATGGTGGAGGCCCCAGTCAATCTCAGAGGTGCTACTTTAGAGAAGCCACATCATTTGTATACCCAACACTAGACTCTCAATTTTCTATTCCGAACTCTCACGAGAGCGGAGGTTACCAGGCAGACAGAAGTTTCAAAGATGTGCCATAAAAGAAATGCAACATCCCCAAGACACTTGGAACCTCTGGCTGATGAAGGAATACTGGGGGTAGTATTGACGTTATGCATTGGGATACACAGAAGTCCTATATAAGTAGTAGAAGGAGACTCCACCCACCGTTTCAGCCACCTCCTGCCCCATATGTGGAAGAGTTTGCAGTTCCCATATTGCCCTCATTTCACCTGAGAATCCATAAAGCTGCAGTGAAAATAAGTCATTCTCATTCTGGAAGGACTGCCGGAAAAGATAGTGTTGAACAGATAATGTGTTTCTTTTCAGTTCTGATATGACCCCATGTCCTTGTATCTTATGCTTAAAAAATATCACGTGAAAGAAAACATCCCATTTGCCTTTTTAACCACTTTGTCTACCCGACCTCTTATTTTTTGAATGGTACTCCAACACTCTCTGTTCTCTCTTTCTTGGTATCCTGCTATTTATCCTTTATTCCATCTTGTTTACCTTGCCTCTGGGTCACGTCCAAGAACAATCACCATTTTGTGCCTCAGTCCCACATTCAAGGAACATACTATGTTGCCAGTGGTAATTTCACTTTATACGCCAAAACAACCCCCAAGGCATACTTTCCAAAAGAAATAACGTTCTCCACGTTTCAGTAATATTCCAAAGAAGAAAAATACTTCAATACTACTGAAGGGTCTTTGACCTGAAGCATTAATTCTGTTTCTCTCTCCATAGATGCTGCCTGACATGTTGAGTGTTTTCAGCATGTTGTATTTTTGTTTCAGATTTCCAGCACTGGCAGTTTATTTGATTTTCCCAATTAGATAGAACAAGTATATAGAACGTTGCAGCACAGTTCAGGGCTTTCAGCACAAAATGCCGCGTCAAACCTTTAACCTAAGATCAATCTAACCCTTCCCTCTTACATAGCCTTCTATTTTCCATCATTCATGTGCCTATCTAAGAGTTTCTTAAATGTCTTTAATGTATTTGCCTCTACTGATACCCTGGCACATTTCACGCACCCACCACTTTCTGTGTAGAAAAGCCTACTGCTGACGCCCCTCCTTTTTTCTTTTTAAATCTTTTTATTGAATAAGTATACAAAAAGGTAAGCCATATAGGCACTAATACACTGTTAGAATATAATAAAATTACAGGAGATATTAATACAAAAAAATGATACAAACAATGTAATTTAAACATAACATACTAAGGTAACATAATAGTATACTAATTTATATATATATCAATAGAGAAAAAGAAAAAAAAACCAAAAAAACCCACCGTGCAACTAAACTAAAAGCAAAGCAAAGCAATGGGCTAACTTGGAACCAAGTAGAGTTAAAAAAACTTAAAATCACGTCCTCAATCCCGACCTCCATTAAAAACAGTAAAAAAAAACAAGAAGGGTATATAAATATGGAGCAAAAAAAGAGGAGAAAAAAAATTACATTAAATGAAAATATTGAATAAAAGATCTCCAGGTCTGTTCAAATTTAAATGAGGAATCATAAAGATTGCTTCTAATTTTCTCCAAATTCAAGCATAATATCGTCTGAGAAAACCAAAAAAAGGTAGTTGGAGCATTAAGCTCGTTCCAGTGTTGTAAGATACATCTTTTCGCCATTAAAGTAAGAAATGCAATCACTCTACGGGCTGAAGGAGAAAGATTACTGGAAATTTTAGGTAGTCCAAAGATAGCAGTAATAGGGTGAGGAGAGATATCTATATTCAATACCTTGGAGATAATATTAAAAATGTCTCTCCAAAAAGTTTCCAGAGTAGGACAAGACCAGAACATATGAGTTAAAGAGGCTATCTGCCCCGGACATCTATCACAAAAAGGATTAATATGAGAATAAAAGCGAGCTAATTTATCTTTGGACATATGTGCTCTATGAACAACTTTAAATTGAATTAGGGAATGTTTAGCACAGATAGAGGAAGTATTGACTAATTGTAAAATCTGCCCCCAGTCATCCACGGAAATGATAGACCCCAATTCCTGTTCCCAATCTACCCTAATCTTATCAAATGGAGCTTTCCTAAGTTTCATAATAATATTATAAATCATAGCCGATGCACCTTTCTGACATGGATTAAGGTTATTTATAGTATCTAAAATGTATGTAGGAGGAAGCATTGGAAAAGAAGAAAGTATAGTACTTAGGAAATTTCTCACTTGTAGATATCTAAAAAAATGTATTCTTGATAAATTATATTTATTAGATAATTGTTCAAAAGACATAAGGGAACCATCTAAAAATAAATCCAAAAACCGTGAAATACCCTTAGTCTTCCAAATTTGAAAAGCACGATCCGTAGAAGAGGGAGGAAAAAATATGTTACCTAAAATAGGAATCGCTAGTCCAAATTGGTTAAGATCAAAAAATTTTCTGAATTGAAACCAAATACGTAAGGTATATTTAACTATCGGGTTAGATACCTGTTTGAGGCGTTTCAAATCAAAAGGAAGAGAGGAACCTAAAATAGAGCCAAGTGTATAGCCCTGAACAGATTGTAATTCCAATGCTACCCATTTAGGAATGGATAGTATATCCTGGTCAAGTAACCAAAATTTCATATGTCGAATATTAATTGCCCAATAATAAAATCTAAAGTTGGGTAATGCTAAACCTCCATCTCTCTTAGCTTTCTGTAAATGTATTTTACCCAGTCTCGGGTTTTTATTTTGCCAAATGAAGAAATTTTTGAGTCAACTTTATCAAAAAAAGATTTTGGAACAAAGATTGGTAATGCCTGAAATATATATAGAAATTTTGGCCAAAAAATCATCTTAACTGCATTACTACGACCAATCAAAGTTAAATATAAAGGAAACCATTTAGATGAAAGTTGAGTAATATGGTCAATTAAGGGTAAAAAGTTAATCTTAAATAAATCTTTGTATTTACAAGTAATTTTAATCCCAAAATATGAAAAATAATTATTAATCAATTTAAATGGAAAATTATGATATAAGGGGAGTTGTTTATTAATCGGGAAAAGTTCACTCTTACTAAGATTTAATTTATAACCTGAAAAGAGACTAAATTGTGCTAATAACTCTAAAACAGCAGGGATGGATTTTTGAGGATTAGAAATATATAAAGTAAGTCATCAGCATAGAGTGATATTTTATGGGACTTTAAGCCCCGAGTTATCCCAGTAATATTTGGAGATTCTCGAATGACAATTGCAAGAGGTTCTAATGCAATATCAAATAATAAAGGACTAAGAGGACAACCTTGTCGAGTACCTCGAAAAAGAGGGGAAAAAGGTGAGCTTAGAGAGTTAGTACGGACCGAGGCCACAGGAGAATGATATAACAGTTTGATCCAGGATATAAATTTCGAGCTAAAATTAAACATTTCAAGCACCTTAAATAAGTAAGGCCATTCTACTCTATCAAAAGCTTTCTCAGCATCTAAAGAGATAACACACTCAGGAACATTTTGTGAGGGGGTATAAACAATATTTAACAGTGTGCGAATGTTATAAAAAGAGTAACGACCTTTAATAAAACCCGTTTGGTCTTCCGAAATAATAAAAGGAAGTACTTTTTCTAATCTGTTTGCTAATAACTTAGAAAAAACTTTAGAATCAACATTTAATAAAGATATTGGTCTATAAGATGCACGTTGAGCAGGATCTTTATCCTTCTTTAATATTAGAGAGATTGACGCTCTATTGAAAGATTCAGGAAGTTTACCAAGTTTTAATGAAGCCTCGAAAACCCTACAGAGCCAAGGGATTAATGCAGGTGCAAAACATTTATAAAATTCTACGGTAAACCCATCAGGGCCAGGAGCTTTCCCCAAATTCATAGAGGAAATAACATTCTTAATCTCATCAGTGGTAATGGGAGTATCTAACATAGAAGTCATATCCTGTGAAATCTCAGGGAAGTCTAGGTTATCTAAAAAATCATTCATATATTTAGAGTCTCGAGGAGACTCTGATTGATAGACGCCCCTCCTATACGTTCCTTCAATCACCTTAGCCCCCTTGTATTAGCTAATTCTGCATTGGGGAAAAAGTATGTAGCCAACCACTCCATCTATGGGTCTTATTATCTTGTACACCTTTATCAAGTCATTTCTCATTCTCCTTTGCTCCAACGAGAAAAGCCCTAACTCACTCAAACTATTCTAATAAGTCATACTCTCTAATCCAGGCAGCATCCTGATAAATCTCCTTTGTACCCTCTATAAAGCTTTCACATCCTTCCTATAATGAGGCCACCAGAACTGAACACCAAATATGGTCTAACCAGGGTTTTAAAAAGCTGCAACATTACCTCATGACTCAGATCCTCAATTAATGAAGACGAACACACCATATGCTTTCCTAACCACCCAACCACCCTATTAACTTGCATGGTAACTTTGAGCGATCTATGGAGGAGGACCCCAAGATTCCTCTGTTCCTCTACACTGCCGAGAATCCTGCTATTAACCCTGCATTCTGCCTCCAAATCTGACTGTCTAAAGTGAATCAGTTCATAATTTTCCAGGATGAACTTCATTTGCCACTTGCCAGTCCAGCTCTGCATCTTGTCAATGTCCCATCATTGGCAATAACAAGCTTCTACACTATCCCTAGATCCTTGGATTCTATGCCTACTGACTTACTGAATGAGCTTTCCATGGGACCCTAAACAAAGTCCATATACATTACATTCACTACTCTATCTTCATCAACGTTCTTTGTCATATCCTGAAAGAGTTCAATCAGGCTTGTGAGACTTGATCTACCTTCACATATAGCCATTCTTACTATCCCTAATCAGACTATGCTTCTTCAAATGCTTGTAAATCCTGTCTCTAAAAATCTCCTCCAATAGATTTCCCACCACTGAAGTAAGACTCGGTTGTTGACAGTTCCTCCCTGTACCTTGTTTGGCGCATCGGGTGTCAGTCTCGCCGTTCCTTTAGCGTTTGTCTGTTTTATGAAGCCGAGTTGCTAGCAAGAATCACTCAACCCAGCATGGATAGAAAGCATGCAAGAAGCTATCCGGATTCGAACCTGGGATCATTTGCCCCAAAGTCCAGTGCAGACGCCACAGCACCACCGGCAAATTTGTCTATAATTCCAAGAGTTATCCCTACTCCCATTTTTTGAACAAAGGAATAACATCTGCCACCCTCCAATTATCTGGTCTTACTCCTGTGGGCAGTGAAGACACCAAGGTCATTGCCAAAGGCATGGCAATCTCTTCCCTCACTTCCTGTAGTATCCTGGGGAATATCCCAACTTATGTATCATAATGTTTTTCAAATGCTTCAGCACATCCTCTTTCTTAACATTGGCAAGTTCCAGCAGGAAGCACAATATTGTGTTCTTCTGTGTACAGCTCTACCATTTCCTCAACAGAGTCATCCACTACCATTGTCATTTGATGGTTTGATGTCAAGTACTGGATGAGAAGCAATTTTTTTCCAAGATCAAAGCTACTTATCCTTTGGTCTGCTGTTTCCCAGAGACTGGCTTGTTGCCATTGTATGAGGCTGAACCAAACTGTTTGCAACTTCAGAAGACGAGCTTCACAAAACAATGAAGATGAGTTCAAGAGCCCGTTATCAAATGACTTTCAGAATTCAGACTACAACCAAGTCATACAGGGCAACCTAAAAGCTTCTAACTTGCATGTGGCATATCACTTCCATCAAGCACTACTAAACCTACTACGGAATGCAAGAACCGATATTTCATATTTCCTTATGATGGGCCATTAAGCCTACCAAGTCAATACTGGCTTTGAAAGAAATCTTATTAATCCTACATTCCTGCTTATTTCCCTGTAACCTCTTCCATTAACACCCCCTTATTCTCCTTCCACCCATCTCCAGGGATAATTTACAGTGGCTAGTTCGCTGGCAACCAGTGACAGTAATCCGTACTGCCATGTAGACATTACAAAAAATCACATGGTAGAATAGAAAAACTTACATTTATAAGCACTTCCACCACTTCAGGTTGTTCCAAAGGGCCCAGAGTTAGCAAAACATTTTTGAAATGTATTCCTTGATGTAGTGCAGGCGCAGAGAGAAAGTTTCACCTTAGCCAGGACAGCATTCTTCTCTCACATTGTGCCATGAAATCTGATTGACTTTCAGTTGAAATTACCACCATTTGTGGAGTTTTGCTGACACAGACAGGCTGCTCCTTATTCTGTGGGCACCATGGTAGTGTAGCGGCGAGCATGATGCTATTACAGCTCGGAGCTTCGGAGTTCTGAGTTCAATTCCAAAGTCACTTGTAGGGAGTCTGTACATCCTCCCCATGGAATGTGTGGGATTTCTCTGGGTGTTCCAATTTCTTCCCATGGTCCGAAGACATGTCGTTTAGTAGGCTAATGGGTCATTGTAAATTATCCCGGATTATGTTACGGTTAGATTGGAGTTTGCTAGGCAGCACAGCCAGATGGGCCTATTCCTCACTTTATCTCAATAAATAATAATATCGATAAAGTTAACACACTGAAATGCACTGACTTATAGGGTATAAAACAAACAGGAGGAAAGTAGAGAAAAGTAAGTGGAAAAGTAGGAAAGACACACAAGGGCAGAAGAGACCACCAGGAGGAAGTGAGCACAAAGGATAGACAAACAGTTGTCCAAAATTAATTCTAGCCCTGCAGTGGCCACCAGTCCTGAAACGTCTCATCTACCAAAGGACACCAGATCCTTCCTCTCAGCGGGGGGGCGGGGGGGGCACAAGAGCATACACCTAGTTTCAATTACCTCTGCCTGAGTTAGCCGTGAACTCACTGTCCCACTGTGTGAAGGTAAGAGCATTACTGATCACCACTAGCCTTCAACGACAAGCAAGCCCTGTCATAAGCTTGGGCCACATGCTTCCCCCTATGATTGAGACTGAGCATGAGCAGTGCATCAGTGAGTGTGATAATGATGCATGACATTTATTGAAGTTATAGAAACATAGAAAATAGGTGCAGGAGTAGGCCATTCAGCCCTTCGAGCCTGCACTGGCATTCAGTATGATCATGGCTGATCATCCAACACAGAACCCAGTACCAACATTCCCCCCATACCCCCGATCCCTTTAGCCACAAGGGCCATATCTAACTCCCTCTTAAATATAGCCAATGAACTGGCCTCAACTGTTTCCTGTGGCAGAGAATTCCACAGATTCACCACTCTCTGTGTGAAGAAGTTTTTCCTAATCTCAGTCCTAAAAGGCTTCCCCTTTATCCTCAAACTGTGACCCCTCGTTCTGGACTTCCCCAACATTGGGAACAATCTTCCTGCATCTAGCCTGTCCAATCCCTTTAGGATTTTATATGTTTCAATAAGGTCCCCCTTCAATAGTTCCATGGGGCTGCTCCCACTTATGTTTCAAGGTTTAGGAGAGTGGCGACATCAGAGTGGCACCGAACTTGAATACTTAAAGTCTTCAATACAAAGATGTCTCATTTCTGAGATGGGTTAGGGCATTCTTCCAAAACAGCAGAGGAGCAATGCCACTGAATATATGAAGGGTGTTCAAAGGTGCAATCAGCATTATTATCAGACCAAGAGAAGGAAAGAGAACAGTGCCTCCTGCAGGTAGCTTCCTTCCTGGTGGGCAGGGTCAACGTGGAGGATATAGATGTGACAGAGAATTTACATTCAGGGTTGTCTACTTTAAGCTTTTACTTTTATCCATTGGCATTGTGTCCAGTGCCAGTGTTCAAAAACTCATCCTGCTGAATCATCAAGATGCCGAATCAATATGCTGAGTCATGTGGCCTAATGTCACATTGAATGACAACTGATGACAATGTGGCCAGCACGTGGACTGATAGCAGAAGAGCTGAGTTGCCAGTCCTGCTGCCCTGGCAGCTGTATACCAAGGTACAGGAGTCTTATGGAGAAGAAAGGAACAATTATTCTAGCTGGTTCATTTCATTATTCATGTATTAATGACTGGGAGACAACCTTGATGCTTATCTCCCCCAAAGGCTGTAACAGCCAATCCACTGCATCTTCCAGAAGTTTTTTTAAAGCTCAGCTGCCGAACACAGTGACGAGGTCAGTCGAGGCTGCAGGATGGAGTGCCCCAGATTAGAAAGGGGAACATCTTTCCAGATGCCCCCATGCAGACTCCTCTGCACTCTATGACAAGAGTATAGTCATTTCTCAGTTTATAAAAACTGAGATACTCCTGAGCAACAGTTTGTTATGAAAAATGATTGGCAAAACATGTTATGAATATTTTGATAACGTATTATGAATATTTTGATACCAGGCTCTCCTTTGAGCAGAGAATAAATGCTACATTTTAGAACAAGTAAGTTTGCATATCAGAGATGAGTACTCCAAAGAGTTAATGTACAAACAGAGTGTCATAAGTCAAATAATTACTACATGAACTTGACTAAAGGCCAGAACTGGTCACAAAATGGATGCCTTCAGGGTCAAGTATATTGGAATCAGTGGCATAAAGTCAGGATCATTGTAGATGGGACAGGCATTCAGCTTGAGCACATCACAGCCCCATTTCACAAGCTCGGTGTTGCAGTATATTCTCAGTAGAGACGCAGCTAATTGCATTCCCTTTCGGCCTCTCTAATTTTCTCCAAGAACAAAATGTAGCCATAGACATCTGCATGGGGTTCAGCTACACCTACCTTTTCCTTGGCCACGTGGAACAGTCTATGTTCCAAACCTGACCATGTAATACTCCCCAACTCTTTCTTTGTCACATTGACAACTACATTTGTGATGCTTCATGCACCCATGCTAAGCTTGTCAATTTCATCAACTTTACCTCCAACTTCCACCCTGCCCTTAAATTCACTTGGTCCACTTCTAACACCTCTCTCCCCTTTCTCATTCTCCTTATCTCCATCTCTGGAGACAAACTGTCCACTGATATCTTTTATAAACCTCCCATGGCTTTCTAGACTATTCCTCTTCCCACCCTATAACAATGCCATTCCCTCTTCCCAATTCCTTTGTCTCTGTCACATCTGTTCCTAGGATGAGCCTTTCCTTTTCAGAACATGGACTATGGGGCGCCAAGTAGAGGAGTAGTTAGTGCAATGCCATTATAGCTCAAAGCATCAAAGTTCAGAGTTCAATTCTGACCAATCTGTAAGGAGTCCGTGTGCCCTGTCTGTTGGTTTTCTCTGGGTCCTTAAGTTTCCTCTCACAGTCCCAAGTAGGCTAATTGGTCATTGCAAATTTTCCAAGATTAGACTAGGGATAAATCAGAGGATGCTGGGTGGTGTAGTTTGAAGGACTGGAAGTATCTCTAAATAAAAACATCAGAAATGTCCTCCTTCAAAGTATGGGGTTTCTCTTCCTCTACCACTGATGTTGCCTCATCTGCATGACCTCCATTACCTGAACATCTGCCCTCAACCTATCTTCCCACCGCTTTGGTAGGAATAGAGTTCCTCTTATCCTCCCCTACCACCCCATGAGCCTCTGTATCCAGCACATCACTCTCCATAACTTCAGCCATCTTCAACAGGACCCTACCACCAAACACATCTTCATTTCCTCTCCACATCCCGCAGGGAACACTCCCTCTGTGATTCTCTTGACCATTCGTCCCTCCCCACTAATCTCCCTTCTGGCACTTATCCCTGCAAGTGGAAGATGTGCTACACCTGCCTATTCATCTCCTCCCTGACCTCTATTTAGGACTGCAAATAGACCTTCCAGGTGAGACAACACTTTATCTGCAAATCTGTTGGGGTCATATTCTGTATCTAGTGCTCTCAATGCAGCTTCCTCTACATTGGTGAGACCCAGCGTAGGTTGGGGGAACCGTTTTGTTGAGCACCTTCGCTCTATCTGCAAAAGGCAGTATTTTCCGGTGGCCAATGATGAGTCCAGTATCAGATTGGAGGACCGACACATCATTTTCATTCTGGGTAGCCTCCAACCTGATGCAATGAAGATCAATTTCTCTAAGCTCTGGTAAATTTTTCCCTTTCCTCTTCACTCTTCTTCATTTCCCCACTCTGGCTCCTCTCTTGCTGTTCTCTTCTTTTCATCTGCCTATCACATCCTCCTTCCCTTTCTCCTATGGTACATTCTCCTCTCCTTTCAAATTCCTTCTCCAGCTCTTTGCTTTTCCTCATGTCACCTCCCAGTGTCTTACTTTATCCCCTCTTCCCCCACATACCTGGCTTCACTTACCATCTTCTAGCTTGTATTCCTTCTCCTCCTCCTACATTATTGGCTTCTTCCTCCTTCCTTCCCAGTCCTGAAGAAGGGTCTTGGCACAAAACATCAGCGGATTGTTCATTTCCATAAATGCTGCTAGACATGTTGAGTTTCTCCAGCATATTGTGTGTGTTGCTCTGGATTTCCAGCGTCTCTTGTGCTTGTGCAGCTAATTGCATGATAAGTTGCAGAGTTCAAGACGCGGCAGCTGATGTGGTTAGATCACATTCCAGCAGAAGCTAATTGGGGTCAGGGGTCCAGCATCTCGGAGCTGCGGCCATCTGGCTTCCTCTTAAAACACGTACACAGTGAACAGATGGTTCCTCACTGTGGGCTTTTGTCCACTCTGAAAGCCAATAAGCGTCATCCCTTCAGGCTCAAATCACTGCTCATATTAATTATATGTAATAGAATTACAATAGAACAGAAAAATAAAGCAGGAAGTCATAGTGTTTGTTACACACTGCTCCAAGTCAATGAAGCAGCAAGATACTTTGGCAGTTATTTTTAGTTGTTTTATATGGAGTAACTAACTGCTGAAATACTGAATAAGCCATGACTTTTAGCTACCTCGCTGGGAACACGAATAACCATAAGAAAACCTTGCAGTGAGTTTATTCTTTCCTCTGCCTTCACAGTCAGCTTTCATCAGTCAGGAAGCATTTCCTATTATTTCCTGCTTGTTTCAGCTTTCATGGATATCCTCATGCAAGTAATCATCCGTTCACATAGCCCTCCCAACAAGGACAAAGTGTGCTGCACAGAATTACTTAATACTGAGGCACAAAAGATGATAGGGAAACAAACCATGCTTAAAGAACTTAGAATCAAATATTAAATATCTTGGAGCCACAGCCAGTGGCACACAATAAGCCCTTTGGCCCACCATGAATCTGATAGATATCAAGCATCCATTTATACTAATCCCATTTACCAGGATTTTTATGCTTTGGCAATTTAAGTGTTCTTCTAATTGCTTCTTGAATTTTATACAAATACCTATTTCGATATGACCATCAAATGTAGGAGTAGAACTAGGCCATGTGGCCCATCGAGTCTGCTCCACCAGTTCACCATGGCTGATCCATTTCCCTCTCAGTCCCAGTCTCCTGCCTTCTCCCTGTATCCCTTCATGCCATAATTAATCAAGAATCTATCAACCTCTGCCTTATACTTACCCAATGGCATGGCCTCTACAGCGACTGTGGCAATGAATTCCACACATTCACCACGCCCTGGCTAAAAAAAAATCCTCCTCATCTCCGTTCTAAATGGTCATCCCCCATTTCTGAGGTTGTGTCCTCTGGTCTTAGACTTCCCCACTGTTGGAAACAGCGTATTGAGCCCTTTCAATATTCGATATGTTTCAATGAGATTCCTTCCCGTTCTTCTGAATTCCAGTGAGTACAGGCCCAGAGCTATCAAGTACTCCTCATACGATAAGCCTTTCAATCCTGGAACCATTTTTGTGAACCTCCTTTGGATTATCTCCAATGTCAGCACATCCTTTTCAGATAAGGGGCCCAAAACTGCTCACAATACTCCAAGTGAGGTCTCATCAGTACCTTATAAAGTGTCAACATTAAGCCCTTGCTTTTATATTCTAGTCCTCTCAAAATGAATGCTAACATTGCATTTGCCTTCCTCACCACAGACTCAACCTGCAAACTAATCTTTCGGGAATCCTGCAGGAGGACTCCCAAGTCTCTTTGCACCTCAGATTTTTGACTTTTCTCTCCATTTAGAAAATAGTGTATGATTTTATTTCTTCTACCAAAATGCAAGACTATGCACTTTCTGACACTGTATTCCATCTGCCATTTCTTTGCCGATTCTCTTAATCTGTCTAAGCCTTTCTGTAGCCTCTTTGCTTCCTCAGTACTCTCTCCACTCATCTTTGTATTGTCCGTAAACATAGCCACAAAGCAATTAATTCTGTCATTCAACTCAATGACATATAATATAAAAAGGAACAGTCCCAACACAGACCCCTGTGGAACACCACTCGTCACCGGTAGCCAACCAGAAAAGGTTCCCTTTATTTCCACTCTTTACCTCCTGCTAATCAGCCAATGCTAGTATCTTTTCTGTAATACCATGATCTCTTAACTTGTTAAACAGTCTCATGTTTGGCACCTTGTCAAAGGCCTTCTGAAAATCCAAGTACACAACCTCCACTGATTCTCCTTTGTCTATTCTGCTTGCTATTTCTTCAAAGAATTCTAACAGATCTGTCAGGGAAGATTTGATGAAACCATGCTGACTTCAGCCTATTTTATCATGTGCCTACAAGTACCCTGAGACATCATCCCTAGTACCTTCAACATCTTCCCAACTACTGAGGTCAGACTAACAGGCCTATAGTTTCCTTTCTTCTTCCTCTCTCCCCTCTTGAAGAATTGAGTGACATTTGCAATTTTCCAGTCTTCTGGAACCATCCAGAATTCATTGATTCTTGAAAGATCATTACTCCTCAATCAGGCAGTCCATTCTAGATTATAACCACCCTCTGGGTGAAAAACGTTTTTTTTCCATCCCTTCTAAATGACTAACTGCAGATAATTCAGGAGGCTTAGGGATTCATTGACAGGCAATACAGGAAGGTAGTTCCACCTGAGCTGCAGGACGCAGGTAATTGGGTGACCATCAGGAAGGGGAAAGGGAATAGGCAGTCAATACAAGGTAACCTCTGTGGCCTTTCCTTTCATAACAGGTATACACTTTGGATACCGTTGAAGGGGTGATGAACTAGCAGACAAAAACTACAGCGGTCAGGTTTCTGGCACAGAGTATGGCTCTGTCACTCAGAAAGGAAGTGGGGTGATAAGGTGAGCTGTAATAATAGCAGATTCAACGGTTAGCGAAACAGACAGGAGGTTCTGTGACCAAGAGCAAGAGTCTTGGATGATTATGCTATCTCCTGTGTGCCAAGGTCAGGGATATATTGGATTGAGTCGTTCCTAAGTGGGAGGGTGGGCAGCAGAAATCATGCTCCAAGTTTGTACCAATGACATAGGTAGGAAGGGTGACAAATTCCTGCAAAGTGAGTTCAAGGTGTTAGGTGCTAAGTTGCAGGACAGGACCTCTAGGGTTGTTTTGGATCTGGTGATTCCCAATCCATAGGTTCTTTTAGGAGTCCAAGAATAAGTTGAAAACTTGCCGCATCACAATTATTGAAAGTTTAAAACAATGAACCAGGCAGAGAGCACATAGTAATAGTTTTGCTACTAGGAGATAAGCAGAATCTAATAGACAAAGAGCCAAGAACTAAGATGGCCATTTTGTAGAAACAGATCCTTTTATACCAAGTTAAGGCAAATTCCTGAGATAACGGAGGGCCAATTGGAAAGCACACAGATACAGCGTGTTTATCACTTAGCCAAAGAAAAAATGAAAGGCAATAAACCATTATATAACTGTTATATAACTTTGCCACCAGTAAGTGGATTTTAACACCACATATTGTGAAAAATGCAAGTCAAAAATATGTTATATGATAGTGAAGCTACAAATTCAGTCTTTCCATAACTCAATAATTCAAGTAAATCTTATTAAAACATAGAGAAGAGCAGATTCCAATAATCCCCTCTTTGATTCTAAATCACACATTTAGGATCATTAGGTCTGAAAATCCAGAGACAAAAAAAATTAGAAGTATCTACACTACAGAGTAATCAGAATCTGCTTCAGTTGTATAATATCTAAGAACATATGCAAGTTCTTCAAAGCATTTACAGCATTACATCATGATTGGACATATCCAGCACACTTATATGAGTTGGGATTATGCTGGTGATGTTTGTCTTCAAACAAGCACAAAAATATAGATTATGATTATGCATATTAATATGAATATTATGACTTAATACTGAGTAACTCCAGCATTAATCCAATTAAAGAAATCACATCCATCAGTTTGATGGAGCTGAGCAACTTCTTTACAAATGCGATCAGCCGAATTAGTTACGTCTTTAGAGTTGTCAGGTATGTAAGTGCAACATTCTTTAACTATAACTGCATACATTCCCTGCCCCCCCAAGTGCTTCCATATGGTTTTGAAGAACCATTTTGCACATGGCAACCATTTCTGTTGTTACCTTGTTCAAGGCATCAGCAATGTCATTTCTCAAAGTATGTTAATCACATTCACATAAATGACTCAGTCTGAGATGATATGTGTGGGGTATGACCCCTGTGTACTCACATCTCTTGTCAGATTGATGCACCACAGGTAAAGTACCTACATCATCATCGCTGAAATGTTTAATGAAAAGGGAACATACTTGCACTGGCTCTGCAGGAATGCCTAGCATTAGTGAATAGTTTGAAGTGTGTGGTATATATTGAAGTACCTGACAATTTGAATCATTAACAGCATCTGCATATTAGTGTATACTCATAAATATACATTATGAGTCATTTCAGATGGAATATCATCAGTAGGAGAAATAGGTAAACATTAAGAACAACAAACATAAAATAAACTCCATAATGTCCAATAATTATCAACTTTCTCAAAGTCTTCTCACATTTCTTGTCTTAATCTGGTGTTACTTTAGTTCACTTGTAGTGGCTGGTGTGTATCCATTTACTTTTACCTTCCACATTGACTGCCAAATTGGTAATTGACAGCACTTGGTAGGGACTTTCTCGCTGAGCTCCCAGGGATTCCTTATGTGGTTTCTTGACCAGGACCCACTCGCCAGGAATCAGAGCGCATCCTCCTTCTGATGGACCACTCCAAGCAGCAGAATCCTGTTGAGAAGCAGACTAAGCTGTTTGGGTTCATCTCACACAATAATCAACTAAACTTTCTGCCATAACGTGTATATCAGCCTCTCTGAGATCAAGGGCTCCTGGTAGTGACTCTGGATGATATGGATAATAAAAAGACCATTCAATGGTCATAATTCTTGACAAACATTTCCAGTCAGATGTGTTCCTTGGTCAGCGTCAATGTGACATGGAAAACCTCTTCTAGGGATGTAGTCCTTAGTCAGAGTTTCTGCTGTCTGTGTGGCAGTAGCTTTTCTTGCTGGGATGGCTTCCACCCTTTCTTGAAAATTTGTCTGCAGTTACTAAGACATCTGAATATCCTTGGCACTTTGGTAAAGTAATGTAGTCCACTTGTAGATGTAGGAATGTGCCAGGCAGGGCAGGAGCACTTTGTTGAGGTAGTTCTTCTGCTGATCTCATGTTTGTTTTCTGGCACGTCATGCATCTCTCACCTGTTTGTTGAGCTTCCATCCTGATCTTTGGATTCCACCACCACTGGGAGAATCTGTCAATCATCTTTTGCACACCCATGTATCCTAGGGAGTGCATCTGCTGTGCCAGATAAGGAAGCAGTTTAGTTGGGGCCACTGGTCTATGTATGACTAGTGTCATATCTCCATACTCCACCATCATTTAACAACCTACCTTTTTCCATCCAGGATCACTTCTCTTGGTCTAAGCATTGATTTTGTATTTCTCGAATACCTTGTATGTTCATCTGTGATTCACAGTTCAATCTTCTTTCCATAGTCTTGGGACTCAGGTTTTCTTCCATTTTCTTTATTCTTTCCCATGCTGCCTTTTTTTGCAGTTTCATCTGCGAATGAATTTCCATGGCTTTCCATTGTGGTCATTTTGGAATAACCTTTACATTAAGACCGTAAGACCATAAGACATATGAGGAGGATTAGGCCATCTGACCCATTGAGTCTGCTCCACCATTCAATCATGGCCGATCCTTTTTCTCCCTTCCTTGGCCGCACTCCCTAGCCTTCTACCTATAACCTTTGATGTTGTGTCCAATCAAGAACCTATCAAGCTCTGTCTTAAATACACCCAGTGACCTGGCCTCCACAGCTACCTGTGGCAACAAATTCCTCAAATCCACAACCTTCTGGCTAAAGAAATTTTTCTGCATCTCTGTTTTAAATGGCCGTCCCTCTATTCAGAGGTTGTGCCCTCTTGTCCTAGACTCCCGACCATGGGAAACATCCTTTCCTCATCTACTCTGTCTAAGCCTTTCAACATTCAAAAGGTTTCAATGAGATCCTCCCGCATTCTCCTAAATTCCAGTGAGTACAGACCCAGAGCTATCAAAAGCTTTTTGTTTGATAACCCTTTCATTCCGGAATCATCCTTGTGAACCTCCTCTGAAACCTCTCCAATGCCAGCATATCTTTTCTTAAATGAAGAGCCACATTACTCAAGGTGAGGCCTCAATAGTGCCTTATAAAGCCTCAGCATCATATCCCTGCTCTTGTATTCAAGACCTCTTGAAATGAATGCTAACATTGCATTTGCCTTCCTCATCACCGACTCTACCTGCAAGTTAATCTTTAGGTTGTTCTGCACAAGGTCTCCCAGGTCCCTTTGCATCTCAGATTTTTGGGTTTTCTCTCCATTTAGAAAATAGTCTTCACATTTATTTCTTCTGCTAAAGTGCATGACCATGCATTTTCCAACATTGTATTTCATTTGCCACTTTCCTGTCCATTCTCCTAATCTAAGTCCTTCTGCAGCCACCTGCTTCTTCAACATTACCTGCTCCTCCACCAATCTTTGTATCATCTACAAACTTGGCAAAAAAAGCCATCTATTCCGTCATCTAAATCATTCATACACAGCATAAAAAGAAGCGATCCTAACACCGCCCCCTGCGGAACACCACTAGTCACTGGCAGCCAATCAGAAAAGGAAACTTTTATTCCCACTCACTGCCTTCTACCAATCAGATAGTGCTTTAATAATTCCTGTAACTTTCCTGTAATACCATGGGGTCTTAACTTGGGGAGCAGCCTCATGTATTGGACCTTATCAAAGGCCTTCTGAAAGTCCAAATATACAATATCCACTGCATCCCCTTTATCTATCCTACATGTAATCTCCTCAAAGAATTCCAACAGGTTTGTCAAGCAAGATTTTTCCTTAAGGAAGCCATGCTGACCTTGTCTAGCTTGTTTTATGTCACCAAGTACTCCATCATCACATCCTTAACAATCGACTCCAACATCTTCCCAACCACTGAGGTCAGGCTAACTGGTCTATAATTTCTTTTTTGCTGCCTTCCTCCTTTCTTAAAGAGTGCAGTGACATTCTTGCCATGCCAGAGTCCAATGATTTTTGAAAGATCAATACTAATACCTCCACCCTCTCTACCACTACCTCTTTCAAAACACTAGGGTGCAGTTTATCTGGTCCAGGTGACTTACGTACTCTTAAGTCTTTCAGCTTTTTAAGCACTTTCTCCCTTGTAATAGAAACTACACTCACTTCTCTTCCCTCACACCCTTCAACATCTGGCACACTGCTAGTGTCTCTCACAGCAAAGACTGATGCAAGATACTCACTTAGTTCATCTGCCATTTCTTTGCCCCTCATTATTAATTCTTTGGTCTCATTTTCTAGCAGTCCTATATCCACTCTCATCTCTCTTTTATTTTTTACATACTTGAAAATGTATGGGGTCAGTGTGGACATGGTGGAGGATTACAAACACCTGGGGATACGAATTGACAATAAACTGGACTGGTCAAAGAACACTGAGGCTGTCTCCAAGAAGGGTCAGAGCCGTCTCTATTTCCTGAGGAGACTGAGGTTATTTAACATCTGCCGGACGATGCTGAGGATGTTCTACGAGTCTGTGGTGGCCAGTGCTATCATGTTTGCCGTTGTGTGCTGGGACAGCAGGCTGAGGGTAGCAGACACCAACAGAATCAACAAACTCATTCATAAGGCCAGTGATGTTGTGGGGGTGGAACTGGACTCTCTCACGGTGGTGTCTGAAAAGAGGATGCTGTCTAAGTTGCATGCCATCTTGGTCAATGTCTCCCATCCACTACATAATGTACTGGGTGGGCACAGGAGTACATTCAGCCAGAGACTCATTCCTCCGAGATGCAGCACAGAGCATCATAGGAAGTCATTCCTGCCTGTGGCCATCAAACTTCACAACTCCTCCCTTGTAGGGTCAGACACCCTGAGCCGATAGGCTGGTCCTGGACTTATTTCATAATTTACTGGCATAATTTACATATTACTATTTATGGTTCTATTACTATTTATTATTTATGGTGCAACTGTAACAAAAACCAATTTCCCTCGGGATCAATAAAGTATGACTATGACTACTACTACTATGAAAAAGCTTTTACTATCTACATTGACATTGTTTGTTAGCTTGCCTTCGTATTTCATCTTTTCCCTCCTAATGATTATTTTAGTTGCTCTCTGTAGGTTTTTAAAAGCTTCTCAATCCTCTGTCTTCTCATTAATTTTTGCTTCGTTGTATGTCCTCTCTTTTGCTTTTACATTAGCTTTGACATCCCTTGGCAGCTACAGTTGTATTATTTTGTCATTTGAGTATTTCTTTGTTTTTGGAATACATCTATCCTGCATCTTCCTTATATTTCCCAGAAACTCATGCCATTGCTGCTGTGCTGTCATCTCTGACTGCAGCTCCTTCCAATTGGCTTTAGCCAACTCTTCTCTCATTTCACTGTAATTTCCTTTACTCCTCTCAGACTTTACTTTCTCCCTGTCAAGTTTCAATGCTGCAACTTCTGATGGTAGTTGCATGACTTCTATAAGTTCTTGTTCTAGTTCACCATTCTTGATTGGAATTCCCCTGGCTGTAAGACATCTTTTTTGCCTCCATGAGTTTCCAAAGTCATGAACTTTTTACAAAAGCATATCGAGAATCAATGTAGATGTTGGCTGATCTTCCTTCTGCTAGCTTACAGGCTTCAATCAGAACTTTCAGTTCTCCCTGTCATTAAGAAGAAGCAGGAGGCATCTTTCCTGAGGCCATTACTTCATTTTCTGTGAAAACAGCCCAACCAGTAATTTGGATTCCTCCCTCAGTGGTTGAGGAGCTATCAGTGCAGGATCAGATCTGGGTTCAATAAAGGCACTTCTTTATGGTAATTTGCATCTTCTTGGCATTTTATTGTTCTTGCACAGTTATGATCATCATGGTCTTCCATGTCCACTGACAACAGTGTATGTAGCTGGATTCACTGGTCTTGCTTGTTGAATGATGATATTAGGTGCCGCAAAAATAGACCACCACTTGCACTACTGAGCAGCTGTCATCTAAGAGGCCCTGTGCATACTCAGTAGAGTGTGCACTGAACGTGGACATCTGATCCAGCACGGTGTTAGAAACAGCCATGACAACTAGTTAGGTTGCCTGCACTGCTCGTAGACATGAACCCCATTGTAATGTTAAGTTGTCTAATGATCGAAGTTGCTGTACTGTTGCAGGTGGCTTTGCTGATATACAGTCTTTGCATGATCTTCAGTGATTTCTTGTTTGCCACGGGAAATTTTCTGTCCCAAGTAAATCACTTTTTCTTGTTGCAATTGTGCCTTGACCAAATTTACTTTGTGTCCCTTGAAGGCTAGATAGTCGAGCAAATAAAGTACAGTACATCATGTTCTTGCTGATCTGCAGCCTCAGAGGCAATCAAGATATCATCCACCTATTGTATGATAGTCAAGTCAGTGCCTGGAAAGTCCCTTAGATGTTTTCTGAAGGCCATGTGGTAGACCATAGGACTACTGTGAAGTCCCTGCAGTAGTCTTGTCCACTGATATTGTTGACCATCAAATGTGAAAGCCAATCGCAGTTGACATTCAGGTGCCAGTGGTACTGACCAGAACCATTGGCCATATCAATAACTGAGAACCAGTTACATGACAGGTTCAGCATGTTGAAGATAGTTGACAATTTGCCATCAAAGGGGTAAATTGTCAGTACTTTGATTGGCAATCTTATAATCCACCATCAGTCTCCAAGAGCCATCCACCTTCTTGACAGGCCAGACTAGACTGTTTGATGGACTGTGTTTTGACAAGAATCCTTCGCTCCTCCAGCTGATTGACAATAGGTACAATTCCTTCTGTAGATGTTCTGCTTAGAGGATATTGCTTCCCAGTAAACGTAACAGGATCCATTTACAGCAGGCCATTGTCATTTTTATATTGTGACCATAATTCAGAATTTACCAACTGCATGAGATTCCAGATAATTTTACCCTCAATGTATCCAAGAGTGGAGTTTGAAGTCAATAGGACCTCCATTCCAAGAAGAGTTTGCAAGACGATCCCATCCAATAATCCATTTCTCATAGGTGAGGACCAAATTGTACTTCAACTGGTCTGCTTTTGATTAGCTCAATTCTCTGTCTTCCAGATCAATGTGAATATTTAGGGATATTAGTCAATTGTATTTTGCATATTTGGGTAATACCCTTGGTTATGCATATTAGTTCTGCTCTTGTTGTCATGGTCCCGTCTGGCAATTCTCCATCTTGCTATTACCTCCTTAATTCTTAATTGGGCCTTAATCCCCTCGTCTGATTTCCAAACTTTTCCAGTTCCACTAATTACAACACTCCTGGTTCCCATTAGCAAACACAGGATAAAACTTGGGCAGCACAAGCATGCTTTGCTGGTTTGTTAGTTGACTCTTGTGTGAGTAAACCTTGTTTCCTGTTTCCTTGGGACTGTCAGTTCTAAGCTTTGCATCATTTCCTGGATACTCTAAGTAAACCTTGTCTCTGTGTAAAGACTCTCCTGGATACTGGTCCTCCATTTGTGGCGGTGCTAATGCCTCATGACTCTGCTTCCATGCCTGTGTCCTACACGGGTTTGTCCTCAGCCTTGTCCTTGCAACACTTGTATCTGGTAAGAATTCAACACATTCATCTCTAATATGTAAATGAATACATTCCTGTGATTTCCAGTTCCACTGGTTCTCTTGGTTAGCAGGTATATATGATTGGTTCATCTGTACTAATCTTATTTGGATGTCAATATCTTGCTCCATTTGTCTGGCTGTTTGCACTGGATCACAATAGGAAACAGCAATTTCACTCCAATTTGCTTTTGTTAGTCTCACCATTTTGATGACATCTGGTTTCAAGCCATCCATGAATGCTGACTTGAGGGGGCCATATGTGGATTCTTGTACATTATCTTCAGTTATTTCTTGAACTCCTGAGTTGATGATCCAAACTGTCCTATTGTGATCTTCCTATTCAGAAACATCCTCTGAAGTTTTTTGCTTGTGATCAACTGCTTTCCTTCAATCAATCTGTGTTGGGGCTTGTTCTTCCAACCATTTCTTAATTGCATCCCAACCACCTGGAAAATTATCTTTGTCCTCTCCTATACCACCCTCAGCTTGGCATGTTAACTGTCTTAGTTGCTGAGAAGACAGCATGGTAGCCAATTTTTGGATGCCATCATACAGATGCAATTTGTATATGTTCTTAATTTATTGAAGTTCAGTCCAAGTCTTTAAGCTTCCTTTTTTAAATGTGGAATTCCTTTGAACCATTTATCAGTTTTTTCCTAGGTCTGGCAATTGACGGTAAACCTCCCGACCTCTTTCATAATCTCCATTTTTCACTCCCAGATGCTTTCACTCCCTTAGTTTTTATTGGGGCAAGTCATGACATGGCTGCTAGACCAATTACCTCATCTTTGTCCTCATCACTGGAGTCACCCAAGGTCTCTAAGTCAGTGTTTTATCCATTTTGCTGTTCCTTGGAGTTCCAAGCTAGTGCTGTTTCTGGGGACTATTCAGTGTTCACAGCACTCCAACACAAGTAATGTCACTGTTAATACCACCCACTGGGTTGGCAGAACTGCCCACCGAAGGTCCTTGCTGGGCACTTCAACATTCTTCCAGTCTGTTCTGTATCTCGGAACAGTGCGCCTCCATACGGTGACATCTATCCTGCTGTTTTCTCACTCGTTCAGTTAACAAGGAGATTTGTTCATTAGCCTTTTTACTGTTTCTATCATACCATCTCTTCAGCATGTTACACATTTCTTCCTTTTCCCCAATTGATTACCTCAATTATTAACTTGCTCAGTCAATTTACTATGTACTTGCTTTAGTTAACACACTTGATATTTTAACTCAGCATGTTCACATATGAAGTTATTTATTTGACTTCAAGCTTGCCACATTCACACTTTCTTAGCTCTAATGATCCTTATTCAAAGGTCAAAGGTTCATTTTATTATCAACGTGTGTAGGCAGTGTACAACTCTGAGATTCTCCAGAGAGCCACAAAACAAAGAAAGCCATGGAAATCAAAGAGAGACAGCAAATCTTCCCCTGAGAGACAGCAACACGATCATCAACCACAAACCTTCCCTCCCCTGCACAAAAACCCAACAAGAACATCAACCCCAAACCCCCTTTGCCTGCACAAAGAACGAGAAAGAAAGGGCAACAACACAGAATATAAAAACCATAAGCCTCAAAGTCCACAGTCCCAATCCATTAATGCGGAACCTCGGTAACAGATACGATCGGGTCTTATAAGAGACTTCAGGATAGCTACATGGAGCTTTGAAAAATAGGGGGCTATGGGTAACACTAGGTAATTTCTAAAGTAAGTACATGTTCAGCACAGCATTGTGGGCCGAAGGACCTGTATTGTGCTGTAGGTTTCTCTATGTCCTATGGTATTAGCGAGCCTGACATCAATAGAGTGCAAGTGAATAGAAAGTGTTTTAAGGGACCGGATAGCTAGGTATTTGTATAGACTGGAACTGATTAGGGATAGTCAATGTGTCTTTGTGTGTGGTAGGCTGTGTCTAATCAATTTTAGAGTTTTTTTGAGAAAGTTACCAGGAAATTTGATGAAGGAAAGGCAGTGGATGTTGTCTACTTGGGTTTCAGTATGCCTTTGACAAGGTCCCACTTTGGAGGGTGGCCAAAAAGGTTCAGTTGTTTGATGTTCAGAATGAGATAGTAAATTCGATTAGACCAGGGTAGAACTTGCACGGTGAGCAGTGAGGCACTGCAGAGCATGGTAGAATAGAGGGATTTGGGAATGCAGATACATTATTCCCTGAGAGTGGCGTCACAGGTAGATAGGGTCATAAAGAGACCTGGCACATTGGCCTTCATAAATCAAAGCATTGAGTACAGGAGTTGAGCTGTCATGTGCTGCAGGGATCAGCTGAAGTTATATAAGGCTAAATTTGTAGTATTGTGTGCAGTTCTGGTCACATATCTACAAGAAGGATATCAATAAGATTGAAAGAGTACTGAGGAAATTTACAAGGATGTTGACAGGACTTGAGAATCTGAGTTACAGGGAAAGGTTATTTCCCTATAACTCGGATTAAAGACTTTTTCCACTGAGGTTGGGTGAGACTAGAACTAGAACTCGAGGTCACATGTGAAAGGTGAAATGCTTAAGAGGAAAATGTTTCACTCCGAGGGTGGTGAGAGTGTGGAACGAGCTGCCAGTGGAAGTGATGGATGCAGGATTGATTTCAGCATTTCAGAGAAATTTGGATAGGTTCATGGATGGGAGGGTATGGAACACTATGGTCCAGGAGCAGGTTGATGGAACTTAGCAGAGTAATAGTTTGGTATGGACTAGATGGGCTGAAGGGCCTTTTTCCATGCTGTAGAATTCTATGATGATGATGATTCTATGAAAAGTAGCTAATAGAAAGGATTGTGAACTTTACTACATCCAGCCATGTCAAAGATTGAAAGGACAATAAAGTGACCCACACCAGATTGCAGTGTAGCTAAGGGAAAAGCTCAGAGGTCAACTGCACGTTGGGCAGGTAGAATCACTAGAGAGTGAATGCCAGTCATCCAAGCAGTGCTAGCTGCGTACTTGAAAAGACAGATTAGCTTTAGGGTCAGGCCGGAGAACAGATTTGTCAGAACTTTTCCATGTGAAATTAAGCTCCACTCAAAAATCAATGGAAATTAAGCAGTTAAGGAGAGACTTAATATGTTTATTAGTTAATGAGTAGTCTGGACAGAATATACAGCAGATGTGAAGGGGCAAGAAATAAAGGTTTTAGTTATAACATGTTAAGATCACATGGGAACAGAATTAACCCTTTCAGCCTATCAAGTCTGTTCTGCCATTCGATCATGACTGATTTATTTTCCCTCTAAGCTCCATTCTCCTGTCTTCTCTCCATAATCTTTGGCACCCTTACTAATCAAGAACATATCAAACTCCACTTTAAATGTACACAATGACTTGTCCTCCATAGTCATCTGTGGCAATGAATTCCACAGATTCACCACCTTCTGGGTAAAGACATTCCTCCTCATCTCTATTATAAAGGGTTGTCCTTCTATTTGGAGGCTATGCCCTCTGGTCCTGTATCCTCCCATTATTGGAAACATCCTTTCCATGTCTACTCTATCTAGGCCTTTCAATAGTCAATTGCTTTTAATGAGATTTCCCCCTCATTCTTATAAACTCCAGTGAGTACAGGATAGCACAGAGCCATCAAAACGCTCCTCATACATCAAGCCCTCGTTCCCAGAATCATTCTTGTTAGCCTCACATGGACCCCCTTTAATGCCACCACATTCTTCTTTAGAGGAGCCCAAAACTGCTCTCAAAATGCAAAATGTGGTCTGGCTAATGTTTTATAAATCCTTAGCATTACGTCGCTTCTTTTGTATTCTAGTCCACTGGAAATCAGTGCTAACATTTGGTCAAGATGGCACCTGTGTACAACGCTCCTTCAGTCAGCATCTGCTGGATAGATCATGAAACCATATATTTCACTTCTGTTATGAGTGTTTCATTTGCTGTTCATCTTGCGTGTGATTCTGGAACTGTTGGAGCCTGTGATTTGCAGTTTAGAGATCGTTTGGGTGTTTCAATGCTCTGCTGTCTCTGAGAGGATTCTGGGTGGCAGAGGCAGTGTGAGCGAACCTCGTGGTGAGAAGGCTGTGGTACAGGTGCAAGCTGACTCCATTTCACCGATTAAAGCAATGAGGGAGATTGAACATCAAGGCAAATGTGGAAGGTGAGTGCCCTTTGATCGTTGGTGGGATTGCTCTGCTGCAGAGAGGAGAGGCTGCCATTTGATTGCTGCTGGGATCACTCTGCTGCGGAAGGGGAAAGGCCTGCGCTGGACCTGGAGAATGTTATCCAGGTTTTCTGCATTTTGGATATGGACTTGGACTATAGGCTTTTTTTTTTTTTTTTTTTACAGTCTTAGTTTTTTTTATATGAAGTGTTTCTTGCCCAATCTTTCTTATTATTCTGTGTGCGGGAAGGAGAATTTAGCCGTCGATATGTCTATTCTATTTTTGTATGGGGGGTGGGTGGAATTTGGGGGTTAATGATCATTCTGCATTCATTTCTTTCTTGGTTTTGTGGCTATCTGGAGAAGGAGAATTTCAGAGTTGTATACTTTGATAATAAAATGAACCTTTGAACTGTGAACATTGCATTAGCCTTCCTTATGTAATGCTCTGGTTAAGGTTTCCACTGCTATGCTGTGGGGCAGTTTATATTAGCAGTTTCCTGTAAAGGCAGTGTGCTATGCTGGAAAATGCGTTTTGGCTTTGGCTAAAATACGGAGCCATGTTGTCCAACATAGGAATGTGAGTCAGCCAATCAGAATTGTGGAATGGGTCAGAAGGTGCTAGAAAGCTCTGGGGGAGAGTGGGGGAAAGCTGAACGGCAGTAGTCTAGTTTGGGGTCTTTTGGCGGAAGCTGTGGAGTGGAATAGAAGTGCAGATGCCACAGAATGCCTTTAGAAGAAGAGCTCATCTTGCAAGAAGTGCTATATGCAGATGAAGGGCTCCAAGGAGGAAGGACAATAATCCTGAGAGAGAGACATATGGCTCGAGATGGTCTTTGACGTAAGTTTGGAATATGGCGGGTGCTTTCACACAGACTGTGGGTCCAGCACGTGAGTAAGAGAATGCTCCAGTACAAGCTCCAATGGTCATGTGCACATTGGACTGGTTGAATTGTAATGGGCTCTTTTCTTTTGTTTTTCCTTTTAACTGTCTGATAAAGCTGAAATTGGCAAATATACTTATAATTTTATGCGGTGTACGATCTGTTATTTTTTGCTGACTGATAATTGTGTATGGGCAGTATTTACACACACTAATCTTATTATAAGAGAAAATTTGCAGATTCTGGAAATCCAAGCAACACACACAAAATGCTGGAGGAACTCAGCAGGCCGAGAAGCATCTATGGAGAAAAGTACAGTTGACATTTCGGATCAAGACCCCTTAGCAGGACTGGTGAATGGACTCGGCTGGAAATGTCAACTGTACTCTTTTTAAATCTTATTATTTTCTCTAATTTATCTTATTATCATCAATTTGCATGCAGCTCATTTGGAAATCCTGAGATTCTTACCTTTTTGGCTCTGCTTTTTAATTTAGGCCCTAGCTACTCGTAGAGTGTACAGTATTGCAGAGAAAGGTCAAAATAAGAGTATTATTGTAGAGGTAAGTTAGTGAAATTTTAAATGTGCAGTGTAATGGCACCATATGTACTGTATAATGCCTCTCTCCTGCACTAATGAATGATGGTTTATTGGTGAGTAAAGTGGCATTTTTGCCTTTATTAGTTGGGGCAGTCAGGAAGTTATGTCAGGAACCCTCTCACCAGAGCTTGTATACAAACTCAGCTCGTTAGCTGACTCTGGAGTGAGAAGGCCATCTTTCATAAACAATATACTTCCAGGGTCAATATGATTTGGGGTTCAACCGAACAGGAACATTAGAAATTCTGATGCAAGGAACCTCGATTTGAGTGAATGCTGTGTAAATACTGCCCATACAGAATTACCAGTCACGCAAGAAATTATATCATAAACCACATGAAATTATAAAGAAGGTATATTTACCCATGTCATCTTTATCAAACAGTTATAAGAGAAAGGAAAAAAATAAAATGGCCCATTACAGTTCGACCAGTCAAAATGTGCACCTTAACATTGGAGCTCATACTGGGGTCATTGGAGGTGTATACCTTTACTCACATGCTGAACCCACAGCCTGCGTGAAAGCACCCGACACATGTTCAACTTCCCTCGAAGACCATCTCGAACAAACTGGCTCTCTCTCAGGGGTATTGGCCCTTCCTCCTTGGAGCCATTCATCTGCCCAAAAGACTTCTTGCAACAGGGACTCTCCTTCCAATGGCATCCTGTGGCATCTTCCTTTGTGTCCCACTCCGCAGCTCCCACCAAAAGACCCCTAACCAGTCTATTGCCCATCACAAATCTCTCTCCGCCCCGCTCTCTCTAGAACCTTCTCCCAATCCCACCATCCTGAGTGGCTGACACAACATTACTAAGTTGTACAACATGGCTTCTCATCTTTAGCCGAAACCAAAATAATCTACCACCAGGACACTGCTTTTGCAGAGAACTGCTAAAATGATGTACCTACAGCATAACTATAGAAATCTTAACCAGGATGTTACACGCAGCTTTATAAAATTCTAGTTAGGTTGCATCAGAAGTATTGCTGGAAGTTCTAATTTCTGCATTGTAGGAAGGATGTCAAGGCTTTAGAGGGTGCAGAAAAGGTTTACCAGGATTTTGCCTGGCTTGGAGAAGATGTGCTGTAACAAGAGGTTGGACAAACTTGGGTTGCTTTTTCTGGAGGCTGAGGGGAGATCTGACAGGGGTTTCTAAGATTGTGAGAGGCTTAGGCAGAGTAGGTAGCCACTATATTTTTCCAGGGATTGAAATGTCTAATACTAGAGAGTATGCATTGAGTGTGAGAGGGGTTAATTTTAAAGAAGATGAGAGGGGCTAGTTTTTTACTCAGAGTAGTGGTTGCCTGAAATGCACTGCCTGGGGTGGTGGCAGAGGTATAAACATTAGAGACTTTTAAGAGATGTTTAGACAGGCATATGAATGTGGAAAAGAATGGAAGGATATGGACATTATGCAGGCAGAAAAGATTAATTTAGTTAGTGGTTTTATTATTAATTGGTTCAGCACAATATTGTGGCTGAAGGGCTTGTTCCTGTGCTGGACTGTTTTAGGTTCTACTTCTAAATACTATCTTCCCTGTTACTCATTCTATAAATATTATCAATTCAGTAGAGCATACTAATTCAGTAGAGCATACTAAAGCTTGGCTGACCAGCACATTTACCTCACCAGCACTTCCCATTCCCCGTGGATGCCCGATAGTAAAGACTTTACCATGTTAAATCTGTGCTGTCTGATTACTGACCCTTTTATTGGGAGATTCTCATTTACCCTCTTCAACATCTGTCATGACTTTGCTGCATTAAATCTTCCCTTCTCTGTGCTAGTAAAAGCAACTCTGGCTTCTACAACATTCAATTAACTGATGTCCCTTACCTCTGGCTCCTTTCCTTATTTCCTTCCTGTTACAACCTAATTAATGCACTCCTGGTTCATGCTATTTTATTTAATTATGTCTGGACAGTATGTTCTCTGCCTGCACTCAATGCAGAATCATCACTGTAATTGCCATACTTTCCTTAATCCTCAGAAGCCTTGCTAAAATATGGTGACTAGAAACAAATATAATAGGGGGCTTACCTAGTAATTAATAAAGGTTCGACAGAACTTTCCTGCTTTTATATTCTCTTGGATATGAATAATGCAGTAAAATCATAATCGAAAGACAATAAGGTCAGTGAAATTAAAATGGAGTCTAAAATAAACGCATCAAATGCTGAAAATGCTCAGTGGGTCAGGCAGTATCTCTGGGAAGAGAAACAGTTCCAGTGAAGGATCCTAGACCTGAAGCTTGAACTGGTTCTCTTTCCACAGATGCTGCCTTACCTGTGAGTGTTTTAAACATTTAGTTGGAATTTAGAAGATTGAGGGGGGATCTGATTGAAACGTATAAGATCCTAAAGGGATTGGACAGGCTAGGTGCAGGAAGATTGTTCCTGATGTTGGGGAAGTCCAGAACGAGGGGCCACAGTTTGAGGATAGAGGGGAAGCCTTTTAGGACTGAGATTAGGAAAAACTTCTTCACACAGAGAGTGGTGAATCTGTGGAATTCTCTGCTACAGGAAACAGTTGAGGCCAGTTCATTGGCTATATTTAAGAGGGAGTTAGATATGGCCCTTGTGGCTACGGGGGTCAGGGGGTATGGAGGGAAGGCTGGGGCGGTGTTCTGAGTTGGATGATCAGCCA
This sequence comes from Mobula birostris, assembly GCF_030028105.1. NCBI lineage: Eukaryota > Metazoa > Chordata > Chondrichthyes > Myliobatiformes > Myliobatidae > Mobula > Mobula birostris. The sequence goes on from NC_092373.1 coordinate 85,788,952, forward strand.
TGATCATAATAAATGGCGGTGCAGGCTCGAAGGGCCGAATGGCCTACTCCTGCACCTATTTTCTATGTTTCTGCTTTTAGTTCAGATTTCCAGCATCTCAAAGTACATTTATTATCAAAGTACGAATAGATTATACAATTCTGAGGTTCATCTCCTAACAGAGAGCCAAGAAAGAAAGAAATCCAGAAGAACTCATTAAAAAAAAAATCATCAATCACCCCATGTGCGGACAGAAAAAAAAATCCAGCCTACAATGAACGCAGGTAAATAGTGTTCTGAGCTGAAATCCACAAAGACAGTCCTGGCCACAGACTCTTAGTTCAATGCAGAGCTGAACCATCCCTTCCCTTGCCCTGACCTTTTCAATCTGGTTGAAAAAATTCTGCTGAATTTTTTTACTTTAATGAGAAATTCTGCAGTGCTGTGTTAATATGGATATGTATATCCCTCTGAGGTTGTTTAAAAGGCTGCAAAAAAGGGCATGACATTGCACAATTGCTGACAATTTCTTACCATTAATGAGTATAGTAGATGCAGAAGCCCAAATACAGAAACGGCAAACAGCTATCAAGAAAGTCTCCCTCCTCATTCTTTGCGAATCACCAAAATATAGAGGTACACAGGAGTCACTAGTAGATAATGTCACCTCCAATTTGAATATTGTCCAAAGCTGCAGTGTAATCTCACCATCAATCTCTAAGAGTAATAATAAAACAAATTAGGTTTTTGATCTTGATACTGTTTAATATTGTTCAAAGGTGACAATCAAATAGAAACTGTCCCAGAATTCCTCTACGGTTCAAAAGGATATAACTTGGTCAAGTATATATGGATCACAGAAATTAACAGCACAAAAGGAAGAATCATCAAGGTGTTTAGATACTTAACCTTTAACAACAGTTTCTTTCTCTACCATGCTTTTAGGCGCAGGACTTCCAAACTCCCATTACTACTTAGTTGAAAATATTTTACTTCAACACCTCCTTTCTTTTCACCAGTCCCAAGTATCTTCCTGCAGATCCACTCATCCATCCAAGTTACTGATCTCTGTCAAGCAAAACAAATCCTTCCACTCAACCTATCTAGGCTTCCCACTTTTTTACATTCAACGATCAAACGCACATCAGTCTCATCTGCTCCAAAGAAAACTGCTCCTGCCTCATCAATGAACATAAAAAAAAGACTGATGCGGAAAAATTTAAGTTACAAAAAAAAGGAAATTGCTGGAAGCACTCTGCAAATCAGGCAGCATGTGATTCATGCTTCTGATCAAAAACGCTCTATCAGAACTGCTTAGTCTATCTTTGTAACTTAACTACTTCAACCCTGACAATGAGTCCCTTGAACTCTGTCAAATGAGGCTGTAGCCTTTTACTGTATGTGGTAATTCAGTTCTGATCTAACTAGCTAGTGCTTTTCCTACTCTGTTCTGATTTTCTTGCTATGCCTTAGCCAATGGTGGCTGATATTCTGACTGCCTTCCTAACTACCTGTCTTGCTTTCTTAAGGAATCTGTAGATATGCATTCCAGGTGTTTATTCCCCTGTCCTTTTTAGAGTCCTACCTTCGATTACCTTGCCTTGTTTGCCTTTCCCAACTTTATTCCTCAAACATCACCAGATTGAATTCCACCTGTCTGCCTTGTCCATTGATGCCTACAGCTTTCACCCAAGGTTCAATCTAAGAAGTTAGTGTGCAAAGTTAAAGCACATGGATAAGGGTAATGTATTATTATGAACAGAGTGAACTAGCACAGAGGAAACAATGATTAAAAACAAATTAGTCTTTTTGGAATATTGTAGGGATTAGTGGCAGAAATGTGGCTATTGACAAGATAGATGAATAGATGAATGATTTTAATGAAGGAACTAAATGCAAATATCTAAGCTTGTAGAAGGCACAGAGCTGAGTTGCAATAATGAGGAGAATGCAGAAAATTTTAAAGTGATTGGGAGTGGGCAAATGCATGTGAAAGTGTAAGGTTATCCATTCTGGTGATGATATCAAAACATCAGATTATTACTGGAATAGAGAAAGATTAGAAAGTGTGATGCGATGAGGTCTGTGTGTCCTTGTGCACTAATTGATGATAGTAAGTATTCAGGTGCAGCAAGTGGTTAAGAAGGAAAATAGTATACGGCCTTTATAGTGAGATGTATTGAACCAGGCAGTGTGTTCGATCACAACGGCTTCTACGGGGTCAACAAAAGGTGCTATTGTCCTTTTTAAAAACATATTTCTTATGATCACAAGATCCTGCTTGATAATTAGGAACTTAAGTTACTGCAGGTCTACCCCATCAGCGAGTTGCTTGTTGGTGGTGAAAATGAAGGAGCAGCACATTGTGCTGCTGCCTGTGTCAAAGGGGGCGTACAGACTAATAGCGAGTGGCTGTCTTGGCTGCCTTTCTTGTGATTGCAAGATCCTTTTGGACATTGTTAACATGGAATGAAGCAAGTTCGATTCACTAATTTATTTGTGGAGTGCAAGGGTGGACAGCGAGAGAGCTGTGTGGCCTTGGTCATAGCAAGGACTAGGCCTCAGGCTGCTGTGTCACCTGTTTACATCCACCGAGAGAGGGGCATCAAAGCTGGTGCGCTCTACTGGTGTCGGTGTGGCATGGCTTCCAGTCTGCAGTCGGTGCTGTCCTCCAGTATTTACTCGAGAGAAGACCAGCTGTATTGTGGTCGACTGCAGATTCATGGCTCAGGTTTGGAGTGGCTGTGTCTTACTGACATCTTACAAGTGCTTGCTACATTGTATGTGCTATGTGCACTTTGTGCTCTGTGACTGTTGGTACTGTGTTTTGCACCTTGGCCCCCGAGTAATGCTGTCTCGTTTAGCTGTTTCCATGGGTGTTCATGTATGGTTGAATGACTATTAAACTTGGAATTGAATTTAATTGACTTACTGCTGAGTCCACACCTTGAGTACTGTGTAAAATTTTGGTCTCCTTACTCGAAGAAATGTGTTTTTTCTCAAGAAAGAGTGCAGCAAAGGGCCACCAGACTGATTCCTGGGATGGCAGGACTAACATCTGAAAAGGGAATGGGATAAATAGGCTTATATTCACTAGAATTTCAAGTGAAGCATAAAATCCTAACAAGAATGGAGAAACTAGATGAATGAAAGATATTCTGAAATGACAGCAAAGTCCAGAACCAGGGATTATAATCTAAGGATACAGAAAAGCCATCTAGGTCTGTACTGAGGAGAAATCTCTTCAGCAAATGAACAGTGGGCTCATGGCATTCTTTAACACAGAAGGCAACTTGAGACCAAATCATTAAAAATATTCTAAGACGAGTTATGTTCAGTACTGATGTCTGAAGAGGTCAAGACTTATGGGAAGAAAGGAGGAATAGGATCAGAATTTTAACAAATATATTGCAGCAGAGCAGACTCAAAAGGCTGGCCTACTACTTCTATCCTTTATGTCTCTGTTTCTTCCACACTGTGAATTGCAGAACTAATACTTATGTCATCTGTAAATTTTGAAATATTGCTCCTAAATTTACCTGAATCATTGATAAATACTACTGAAGTGTTGTGGCTGCGGTCTGCAAACAAATACTTACCTTCACTGGGCTTCCATAACTCTCATTTTGCCTTGTAAAAATCCAAGTGAATGAAATGACTCTAAATCTGCCATCTACATCGATCTTCCTTACTGATGTCTATAATATTGTCTTCTATTGCGGAAACCAACACAAATTTAATTCAGAATCATGCCATGTCCTTTATGTTCAAGTAAAAGCTATCTTTTTAGTTACTTAAATGCTGTAATCTTTCTTTGACATCCTCTGTAACTGGATAAAACATGGTTGGGTTCACCACCTTCTCAAGGGCAACTAGGGAAGGGCAATAAATGTAGGCTTAACCGGTGATGCCCACATCCCGTAAATGAAAAAACAGGAAAAAAAACCCTCCTTGAACATATTTGCTAATCTTTTCTTCAGGCATGCTCTTTGACTTCCTAATTTTCTTTTTAATTGTACTGAGCTTCCAGTTTCTGGAATGACCTTCCTTTTTTCCTATCATACTGCCCTGTCTGCTCCTCGGCATCTGATTTGGGAGGTCCTCCCTTCATCCTGAGTGCAGTATATTTGATACAAACCCTTATGATCACCTTTGTGAACACCTCCCACTGCAGACAATAATTTTCTATCAAGTAAGCTGGTCTCAGTGAACTTTCAGCCTAGTAAAATGTCCATTCTCCTGGTTGCAAATTTTTATTTTTGGCCTTTTCTATAACCAGATATACTTATCTAGATCTGGCTGTCTTTCAAGGATTACATGTTGTCTGTCAGAGTAGTTGAAATCCTCTCCTATTACCACCCTATTCTTTTTTGCATCTTTCAGGAATTTGTTGATGTATTTGCTTTCCATCTCACCCTGACTATTTGGAGTCCTACAGGAAAATGCCAGTAAACTGATTGCTCTTCTTTGTTTCTCAATTTAATGCCAACTTGCTATCCTTTATTTGGTTGTCATTCCCACCGCCCCCCTCCCCCCCACCATACCTGCCATTCAATCAGTATTGCAGTTTTACCACCTTTATTTTGTTCTGAAACCTTTTATCAGGAAAATTCAGCTGTCATTTCTGTTCTTTCATGTATTCAAATATGAGGGGTGATTGATAAGTTCGTGGCCTAAGATAGAAGGAGTCAATTTTAGAAAACCTAGCACATTTATTTTTCAACATATTTCCCTCCTACACTTACACACCTAATCCAGCGGTCGTGGAGCATACGGATCTTGGACCTCCAGAAAGTGTCCACAGAGGGGTGATTGATAAGTTCATGGCCTAAGGTAGAAGGAGATGAGTTATACAGCTCTCGTTACATGCACATGCAGTTCAACTCTTTGAGTGATTATGCAGAATGTTTGAAGTTAATAACTCATCAGTTAATAACACATCAGGGGTGATTGATGTTCGTGGCCTAAGGTAGAAGGAAATGAGTTATTAACTTCAAAAATAAATGTGCTAGGTTTCCTAAAATTGACTCTTTCTACCTTAGGCCACAAGCTTATCAATCACCCCTCATATATCTGAAATTATAGTTCTAGAATGTAAATTTTTCCACCTCATCTGACATTCTCATGATTTGCTTAAAGAAATACAACAGCAATTCCAATGGAGAAAACTCCCTCAGTGTGATAAAACAAAAGAATTAGTGGAGTCAATTACTGGGATCCCCGGAGCACCAGGGCTAACTCTATCTATTCCAGTGATGGAACCTCAAACAATACAGCATATTCACTTAGTACTCTACTGCAGTATCAACCTGTACTTTTGTGCGCTCGTGTCTTGTGAGTCAACCTTCTGACCCACAGGCAAGACAGCTACCAGAGGAGTGGCAATATAGTGACCACAGTACACCAAAAAACTCCTCACCTGGCAGTTGAAATGTTGACAGTCCACATGAAAAGCACTTGGATGTAGTGAAGGAACTAGAGAGGTATAAAGGAATATCTGACTCATTCGACTCTTCATGAATCCATGTTCTCAGTCCTCGGTTATTTGTCTCCAAAGAAAGATCCAGTAACGTCCCTGCAGTAAACCATCTGATTAGATCCCAGCCCATACTTGAGAATCTCCTCAGTGCAGCTATACCTCCTTTCCAATATCTTTTCAGGAAATTGAGACAATAAGATTGCAGCACAGTTTTCGAGGGATAATCTTACAAGAAATTTCCATACCGTTCCTTACTTCTGGGTATTCATTATCTATAATGTACATTTTACATACTTTCCACAACTTCAAATCTGATCCTAATTTGAAATGAATCCATAGATATGCATTTTTTAAAGTCAAAGTAAGTTTATTAGCTAAGTTCATATATGTCAACATATACACTACTTTGTAATATATTTTCTTGCAGGAAGATAAATACAATTTATGAAAAAACTATGCATAAACAAAGACAGACAAACAACAAATGTGCAAAAGCCAAATTGTGCGAATATAAATAAATAGATAGATACATAAACAAGCAAACTGAGAGCATGACTTGTAGAGTCATTGAAAGTGATTCTGTAGGTTGTGGAATTACTTAAGGTTTGAGGTGAGACCATGCAGGTTCAGGAGCCAATGGCTTTAGGGTAATAACTGTTACTGAATGTGGTGGTGTTGCACCTAAGGCTCCTGTACTTCTTGCTTGATGGTAGTTGTGAGAAGAGACCATTGCCTGGTAGTGGGGTCCTTGACAAATAATGCCACTTTCTGAGGCAGCACTCCTTGTAACTATGCTCTGCCTGTGATGGACTAGGTTGCATCCACCACTTTCAGTGGAATTTCCTGTTCCCAAGCACTGGTGTTTCCAACCAGCCAGGATACTCTTCATGATGCATCTATAGAAGTTTGTCAAGTTTTAGATGACATGCTGAACCTCTGAGAAAGTAGAGGTTCATGCCGCCTTTGTGATGATGCTTGCATGCTGGTCCCAGGACAGATCCTCTGATATGCTAATGCCAAGGAATTTAAAGTTACTGACCCTCTCCACCTCCAGTCCCTAATGAGCAGTGGCTTATGGACCTCTGACCTCTTCCACCTGTAGTTGATAATCAGCAATTTGGTTTTGCTGACGTTGACTGAGAGGTTGTTGTTGCAGCACCATTCAACCAGAGTTTCAAACTCCCTCCTACATGCCGATTCATCACGACTTTTGATTCGGCCAACAACAGTGGTGTCATCAGCAAACTTAAGGCACTGGAGCTGACATAATCACACAATCGTAGGTATAAAATGAGTAGAGCAGGGGACTATGCACACAGCCTTGTGGTGCCTCTGTGCTGATAGTGAATGTGGAGGAGATGTTGTTGCCAATCCATACAAAACTGGGGTTTGCAAGCGAGGAAATTGAGGATCCAGTTGCACATGGTGGTATCAAGGCCCAGGTCTTGGAGCTTAGTGATTACCTTCAAGGAGATGGTTGTGTTGAATGCTGAGCTGTAGTCAATAAAGAGCATCCTGAGGTATGCATCCTCACTGTCCAGATGTTCCAGTGCTGAGTGAAGATCCAATAAAATGGCGTCTGCTGTTGACCCATTGTGACGTGAGGCAAATTGGAGCAGATCTAGGTCACTCCCCAAACAGGAGTTGATATGCTTTATATCCAACCTCTTAAAACACTTCATCACAGTGCAAATGAGTGCCTCTGGGTGTTCATCACTGAGACAGGTTACCACATTCTTCTTGAGCATTAACATGACTAAAACCTGCTTGAAGCAGGTGGGTACCTCAGACTGCGATTATCAGATGTTGAAGATACCCGTAAATACTCAAGCTAGTTGATTAGCACAGGTCTTCATTACTCAGACAGGCATCTCATCTGGGCCAAATGCTTTTCATGGATTCACCTTCCTGAAGGATGCTTTCACATAGGTCTCAGAGACTAAAATCTCAGGGTTGTCAGAAGCTGTGGGGATTGTGATGGTGTCTCCATGTTCTGTCGGTCAAAGCTAGCAAACTTTTTGAGCACACCTGGGTACGAATTGCTTGGCTTTGATTTGTAGGAGATGATGGCATTGAAGTCCTGCCACACCTGTGGAGCATCGTTCTGTGATTCAAATTTGGTCCAGAATTGCCACTTCACCTGTGAGATGGCCTTCTGGAGGACATACCTAGAATCCTGGGTCGCCGGTCTTGAGTGCCACCAATCTATCCCTTAGCAATTTGCAAATCTCTTGTTTCATCCAGGGCTTCTGTTTGGTGAAGACTGAGTGATTTCGTTGGAACACACTTGCCCATGAGTGTCTTTATGAAGTCCTTGACAATCGTGGTGTATTCGTTCTGATCCTCTGAGTCCATTGATTCAATGCATTTATCTTTGACAACCATTTGTAGCCCCTCACTTACACTCCAGCTTGAAACTCACTGTAGAAGTGTCAACCATTTTAGCTCCTTGCATTATTTGCCAACAATAAAAAACTACGTGTTTTTATATGGAGTAAATGACGAGGAACACTTCATTACGTAATTGTTAGACGTGTATAGTGGATAAATTATTATAAGCAGTTGTGGTAAATATATTTTACAGAGGAAATGAGTCAGCCCATCTTCTAATAAAAAATTTAATGTCTGCAGTAAGAGATAGAAAATTACTCAAATCCAGTACCATTTAGAAACCTCCCTTGATATATCCTTTAAACTCTTCCTCTAGGGTGAACAATTTCTGTTATTATTCTCCCTCTGGACAAGGTTCCAGTTTAGTAATCGACTGTACTTGAAAACTGGTGATATTTTGAGCTGTGAATGAGTGAAGATAGACCAGAAGAAGCTTTGTGAAAATTCTGTACTTTTGTGATCACCAGTCTATTTTTTTACACCAGTTTTTGTTTAATTAGTTGAAATTAAATTCCCCAGCTGCTCTAATGGGATTTAAGCTCACATGTCAGAATCAGTGATGCAGAACTCTGGTAGTCAAATAACTTATGCAATGTGCCACTAGTCATGGAAAAATGAGTGATGCCCTAGAAGGACCAATTAATTAGTGTTGACCTCTCAAAAGATAGGGTTCTGTAAGAGGCTGACAAAGCACTTATTGAGAGATTTTTCCCCTGACTGCACAGTCTTAAACTAGGAGGCATTGTCATTGGGTAAGGACTGATCCACTGGGATAAGATCTGGAGAAATTCTTTCATTGTGAATCTGTGTAATTCCCTATCCCGGGAGCTTAAAGGATGAAGACAGAAATTGATAGCTCTTTAGACAATATGTGAATCGTGCAAGAAATAATTAGGCCTAAGTGAGTAAACTCAGATTTCCCTTTATTGTACTTCATTGTTAGTTTCTTGCCAACTCACTTTACCTGCTTCCAGGCTCCTTGTCCCATCCTTTTGAACTGTGGAGCCGACTTGATAGCCGCCTTTTGTTTCTTTTTTGCAAAGTACTTGTAGGGACCAAGGATGGGAATTAAGTATTTCAGACATATAAATAATAGCAGTGGGGAAAGAGATTTACCTTGGTAGTAAAGGAAAAGGTGAAGACTGCAAAGGGAATGGAATGTAGTTTAGGCAAATATGACATAGAATTGGTTTGGTCTGCAGATACTGGAAATCCAAACCACCGGTGGAGGCACTCAGCAGGTCAGGCAGCAACCATGGACATGAATAAACAGTCGATATTTTGAGCCAAGAAGAAGGGTCACAGCCCGAAACATCGACTGTTTATTCATTTCCATAGATGCTGCCTGACCTGCTGAGTTCCTCCAGCGTTCTGTGTGCGTTGCACGGGACATAAAATATATTTTGTATTAGTATATAGGTTCAGCCTATGTATTTGTATTGGAATATAGGCCTCATCACAGTGAACATGAAGTCAGACAGATCATAGACCTGGAAATTAGTAGTGTTCATAGCAAGGTTTTTCATGGGGGATTTAACCTCCGTATAGACTGAATAAACTGAACCTGCAGTATTAGTGTGATGCATATACTGGGAATGTTTTAAAAGATAGCATTTTGGACCAGTATTTTTAAAAGAATATCTAGAAGCAGACTGTTTTGGATTTCATGTTGTGTAGTGCTAATTCACAAACTTGCAATAAAGGTCTTCTGAGGAAGAATGGTCATCATACGGGAGAATTTTATACTTTATCTAAGTGCAATGTGTGTAAAACCACAGTGAAAACAACATGAATTATGTAGCGTAAGGGGCAGGTTGGCCAATATATACTGAATGCTTAAAAAATGATGATAAATTAACAATATCAAGCATTTAAAGAAATAACTCAAATAGGTAACTGAGGAAAAAAAATGGTTCTTTTATGGCTATTAAGAATCAAAATAACATTAGATTGAATAATTAATATGATTCCAAATAGGGTAGAAAGCTTGAGGAATGGGAAGGATTTAGATTTTGGAAAAGGATGAGCAAGAGTGGGCATAGAAACAGAACATTGAAGCTTCTCTAACAGGGAAGATTGGCATAAGAGCCAGGAGAAATCATGATTGCAATTATGAAATGGCAGAGTGGTAAACGAAATATCAATGCAGTAGAAGGCAAAGTAGCAGAAAATGCTGTGGAACCAGGGGTCTTATGAGGAGTTTTGTAATTAGTGTCTATATAGAATCATTTTCAGAGAATTTATTGAGACACCAAGAGCTAACTTCTTTGGAAATGAAGTCTTGCATCAATCCCAATGTTTTAAAACTGAGGTAACATACACATTGGCTCTGAAATTTTCCTGCTCCATTTAAATTTTAAGAAGTTCTTTCTGGATTGAAAGGCAACAAGTGTAACCACACTTTGAAGAAGGAGAAAGGGGGAAAAATAACAGTGCTTGAGTGGAGTTAGTCTGACATGGAAATTATAAGTATTTTATTAGACCAAAAGACCTTAAGACATAGTAGTAAAATTAAGTCTTTCGGCCCATTAAGTCTGCTCTGCAATTCCACCACAGCTGATTTATTATCCCTCTTAACCCCATTCTCCTGCCTTCTCCCTATAACCTTTGACACCCTGACCAAGAACGTATCAACTTCTGCCTTAAATGTACCCAATGACTCAGCCTGTACAGTTGTTTGTGGCAATGAATTTCACAGGTTCAACACCCTCTAGATAAAGCAATTTTTCCTCATCTTTATTCTACATTTATGTCCCTCTATTCTGAGGCTGTGCCCTCTGGTCCTAGACTGCCCTAGTATAGGAAACATCTTCTCCACATCCATTCTATCTAGGCCTTACAATATTCAAAAGGGTTCAATGAGACTCTCCCACCCCCACTCTTCTAAACATTTCTGGGATCATTCTCGAGGACTTCCTCAAGATCCTCTCCAATAAGGAGCCTAAAACTGCTCACAATATTCCAAGGGCATGCTGACCAATGCCTTATAAAGCCTCAGCATTACATCCTTGCATTTATATTCTAGTCCTCACTAAATAAATGCTAACATTGCATTCGCCTTTCTTACCAGTGACTCAACCTGCAAATTAACCTTTAAGGGATCCTGCACGAGGACTTCCAAGTTCCTTTGCACCTCTGATTTTTAAAATTTTCCCCCATTTAGAAAATAGTCCACACTTTGATTCCTTCTGCCAAAGTGCACAACCATACACATCCCTACATTATATTCCATCTGCCACTTTCTTGCCCAATCCCTCAATCTGTCTAAATCCTTCTGTAGACATTCTGCTTCTTCAACACTACCTACCCTTCCACCTATATTTGTATCCTCCACAAACTTGGCCACAAAGCCATAATTTTCTTCATCCAAGTCATTGATATATACAGTAACAAGAAAAGAAGTGGTCCCAACACCAACCCCTGCAGAACACCATAAGTCAAAAACAGCCAAACAGGAAAGGCCCCTTTTATTCCTACTCTTTGCCTCCTGCCAGTCAGCTGATCTTCTCTCCATCCCTAGTACATTTCCTGTGATACCATGGGCTCTTATCTTGTTTAGCAGCCTCATGTGTGGCACTGTCAAAGGTGTTCTGAAAATCCAAATAAACAACATCCACTGATGCATTGTTGAGCTTTCCTAGTTGAGTAGAATATTTTGGGACTATGAAAGGTTGTGCACTTTCAGGAGTTTGAAACTGCCTGTAGTTTCCAGTGCTGAGCAGCCAATGTAAAGAGGGCTGTGACTTCTCCTGAAGTTGATAACCATTTCCTTTGTCTTGTTGACATAGATAAAGAAGTTATTTAACCCTAGCCTAATCACAATGATGAATTAACTGACTAACCAGTACACCTTTGGACTGTTGGGGGAAACTGGAGCACCCAGAGAAACCCACACTGCATTGACCTCATCTGCATTGTTGGTGTAGCTGGACAATCTGGAAGAGCCAACAGCAAACTGAATACCACATCTATATTCCTGCCTCTATTGGTAAACAGTGCCAAGCTGTGGACTGGCAGACAGAACAATGTAGCAAGCACCTAGCTGAGAACAGATGGTACAGTCTTGTCCCCGATTGCTTTCTCATTTATGTTGCTGATACTCAATGTCACATAGAGTCCGAGAAGATGTGGTCAGAGATAGATACAGCCTTGACCCATCAAGCCCACGCCAACCATCAACTACCAATCTCTATGAATTCAACATTATTCTGATTTTTATTCACCTACATACTGGGGGTAATTTACAGCAATGAATTAACTTACTTTTCAGCCCATTTCTGAGAAGTGGAGAACACTGGAAACCCATGTTTTCATTGGGAGACATGCAGACTTCAGACGGACAGCTCCAGAGTTCAGGATTGAACCCGGGTCTCTGGCACTGTGAAGAAACAGTTCTACTATCTGCACCACTGCCCTGTCCCTCTTCTGTAACCACTGCTTTCTGCTGGCTGCCTGCTTCCTGTAGGACACCAGAGGTAAGGCAGGGGATGTGGGAGCTATATGTGAAACCAGTAGCTGCAGAAAATGGTGAGAAACACCAAAGAGACTATGCAGATTGGAAAAACCGAGAAAATGTGGGAAAACTGAGAAGATCATTGGGGTCTCTCTTCCCGCCATTACAGACATTTACACCACACGCTGCATCCGTAAAGCAAACAGCATTATGAAGGACCCCACGCACCTTCACAGTGCCAGAGACCCTCATACAAACTCTTCTTCCTCCTGCCATCTGGCAAAAGGCACCGAAGCATTCGGGCTCTCAGGACCAGACTATGTAACAGTTTCTTCCCCCAAGCCATCAGTTGCGCGGCCTCTCCGGTGATGAATATCTGTTATTTGTCAAGTAGGGGGCCGTGCACAATTCTGATTTGATGGAGGCAGACATGAGAGCACGGAGGAACATCTGGTGAAACTTCTGAAATGCTTGTTTCACTGCCACTGCTACTGTGTGATCCGAAATCTCCGGAGAGGAAGGCCCCAAATCCTCAGCTTTGCTTGTTGCTCGGCGGCCAGGGCTAGGGTCGAAGTGCTCAGCAGAGGTGGTGCTTGGTGTCGGAGGGCTGGTCGGAGGCTCGAAGTTTTTCGGACAGACTCAGAGTCGGCTGCGGTCGGGTGCTTCCAGGATGCTGCATCGGCAAGTTTGCTGTGCTGGAGGCTCATGACAGGGAGAGTTTCTCCCTTCCACCGTCTGCGTGAGATGATGAGTCTATTGGGACTTTGAGACTTTTTTTTACCGTGCCCATAGTCTGCTCTTATCAAATTACGGTATTGCTTTGCACTGTTGTAACGATATGTTATAATTACGTGGTTTTTGTCAGTTTTAGTCTTGGTCTGTCCTGTGTTTCTCTGATATCATACTGGAGGAACATTGTATCATTTTTTAATGCATGCATTTCTAAGTGACAATAAACGAGGACTGAGCGTCCTCATAATCTAATCTAATCTCCTCAAAACCCAGAGCCTGGACTGACATCAACCTACTGCCCTCTACTGTGCACATTGTCTTTATTACTTATTGTAATTCCTGCACTGTTTTGTGCACTTTATGCAGTCCTGGTTAGGTCTGTAGTTTCTGTGTTGTTTTTACGTAGTTCAGTGTCGTTTTTGTATTGTTTCATGTAGCACTGTGGTCCTGAAAAAACATTCTCATTTTTACTGTGTACTGTACCAGCAGTTATGGTCAAAATGACAATGAAAAGTGACTTGACGACTTGACAATAGACAATAGGTGCAGGAGTAGGCCATTTGGCCCTTCGAGCCAGCACCACCATTCACTGTGATCATGGCTGATCATCCACAATCGGTATCCAGTTCCTGCCTTATCCCCATAACCTTTGATTCCGCTATCTTTAAGAGCTCTATCCATCTTTCTTGATAGCATCCAGGGACTTGGCCTCCACAGCCTTCTGGGACAGAGCATTCCATATATCCACCACTCTCTGGGTGAAAAAGTTTTTCCTCCACTCCGTTCTAAATGGCCTACCCCTATTTCTTAAACTGTGGCCTCTGGTCTGGACTCACCCATCAGCGGGAACATGCTTCCTGCCTCCAGCGTATCCAATCCCTTAATAATCTTATGTTTCAATAAGATCCCCTCTCAGCCTTCTAAATTCCAGAGCATATAGGCCCAGCCAATCTTTCAACATATGACAGTCCTGCCATCCCGGGAATTAACCTTGTGAACCTGTGCTGCACTCCCTCAATAGCAAGAATGTCCTTCCTCAAATTTGGAGACCAAAACTGCACACAGTACTCCAGGTATGGTCTCACCAGGGCCCTGTACAGCTGCAGAAGGACCTCTTTGCTCTTATACTCAATTCTCCTTGTTATGAAGGCCAGCATGCCATTAGCTTTCTTCACTGCCTGCTGTACCTGCATGCTTGCTTTCTCTTTCCCTCTTTCTCTAACAAACTAGTGGGAAGCGGTCGAGGTAAATATCAAAAGTGTTCTCAAGGTAAGAGGGCCAGGTAGGAATGCACCAGCTCTAGAAAACCACGTAAAACCTGCTGCAATGGGGGGGTCACATGCTTTTCCACACCTCCATGGAGGCACCATCAGGGAACATTGCACCCTGAAGCTCCACCAATTTGCCCATCCACACTGTATTTCCACTGATTGATAAACACTGCCTTTAAATTGTCCAGACCAGTTTCGACAGGTATTCTTCGCCTATGAAATTGGCACCTTGAAGACATTAAGCAGCATAGCTGTCATTGGCTACACACTACAATTACATTAAATAGCAGGAAGCAGGGCATTGCCATGCAAACAAAGAACACCAATTTATTTCACTTCACAATCCCTACGTATGTTTTGGGAGCTTTCAAATTTAAATAGTTCCTGATAAAGGGTCTTGGCCTGCAATGTTGACACTTCTGCAGAGTTCCTCCAGTGCTTTGTGTTTGTTATTCCAGATATCCAGCATCTGTAGTTTCTCTGGAGTCTTCAGAGTTAACCTCCTGAGGTTTCATTTGATATTAGAATAATTTCTCTGGGAAATATTGAAGACTTGAGATGTCTTTGTTATTCCTTCATTTATGGGGTTTTATAAGTTACATTTAGCAGGAGGAAGCCATGACGGCAGAGAACTTTTGAGTCCTTGCTTCTCTTTATCAATCCGACAGCAAATCAGAAATAGTAAGGAAGTTTTTATTTATATCTTTTGTATACCTTTCTTATCCTGAAGATGTTCTGCAGCAGTCTATAGTCAACAGGTATTATTGCTGTGCATGTCAAGCAGTATTGTGATGACGATATGCCTGGAGAATGGATGTGGGCAAAGACGTTGAAACACTTCCTTTTGCTAGAATGCTGAGGGAGACGTGCACAGTGGGAAGGAAACCTCTATCTTACAAAAATCCCACTATTCAAAAGTAATTTCTGGAATGTGCCAATACCATCTGTTGTATCCATCATGGGAGAACCTGTGCTGTGCACTGTGTGACCAAATTAGTGTAGACAGTAGGTGAGATGTACCACGGATCATAATATAAGCTGTCTTCATTCTAACATTTCGTGCCAGAGAAATGCTTGTGTATGTAAACTTCCAAGTCTTTCAAGAGGCTTTTGCCTAGAAATTCATCCCTCGTTGGCATGGCTAAATAAAACTTAAAGCTGTGGACTGTGGCTGTGAAATCTGTTCCATTGATTTCAGAGTTCCATGTAGCATAATTAATGTTATTCAGGAGGGATTAATTATTGATTGTGAACTTTTGTATCCTTATCCCTCACACTACTCCAGGAGTACAGCATGGGCAGATATCTTGATCTATCTGAGATTCTTCTTGTCCCTGATGCACACAGTACTCTTCAGTAACAACAATGATCTTTATACACGTGTAACTAATCCCATGCCTTGTCTGTTATCTTCTTATGAATCATTCCTTTTTCATCCTGCTTCAGTACTAGATTCTGAATCGCGGCTCATCAGAGAATAGGGGCTTTGTCATGTTTGGTTTAATAATTATCCTAGGCTGTTTTGACATGTTGCTACTTAAATACATGGTTGATAATCATTGATTTTACATTGGTTTGCCTTCAATCGTGCCTGTATGTTTAGTTAACGATTGACGTAGTTGGCTTAGGTGCAGGAATATTTAGTCACATGACCACTGGATGCAAAAGAGTCGGGGAGGCTTTCATTCTGAAATGGAAGTCGGCTCACAAGTGTCAGTGGTGAGAAGCAGGAATGTTGTACTGGATTCATGGATTGGCCCAGCTGATATCGTCATAGAAGGGGACAAGATTGTGGGTATTTACTCTGATGAAATCACAGCTCCTCAACATCAGAGTCAACAGGTGAGTCTTGCATAAACTTTGGAGATTTGACATTAACTATATGGAAATAACACATTCCCACTGGTATTTTCATATTTCCACTCGATATCCCCATTTGAACCTCCTACAGGTTTGCCTAACTGGTTCAAATGGGAAAATCCAGTGGAAATGTGAAAAAATTAACTGGTTCACTAATAGCCTTTTGGGCACCTTGTAGGCTCCCTGCTTTGCCTCACTGTTGGTTTTTCTCTCTCAGCTGTGGACTGCTTCAGTATAAGAATCTCTACTGCTTAGTTCAGTGTGTAAACTCTCTGGGTGCATTTACACACCCCTAAACCACCTCCAGTGGATGGAAATGATGTGCAAATCCGAAGCGATGTGAGATTGTGTGGGAGGAGCTGTAAAGCTATGCTATTTGGAAGGGAGTGATCATTGGATGAGTAATCCGAGTCAATTGCAGTCAGTGACAGGGAAAGAAATCCCAAAGGCCAAATTTCGGTATCGGGCCAGGAGAAACAATCCCAAGGAGGGTAACACTTACTAGGGTTCTTCTGCCCGGATCCAACTTGCCATCAGCTTTTTCTAGTCCTGGTAGTGCAGTTCTCTTCTATGATCTCGGGAAATAAATCTAACCCATGCTGGTCACATTATTTGGCAGTAAAATCCTGCTGTCTCTGTCATTCAGGCAGTATTTTATCCATCAAGGAGGAGCAACTTTAAAGCATGGTGGTGTGGCGGCTCACCCACGCGGCAAGCGAACCGGCTCCAGCAGTCGGGCGAGTCCGCAGCCAGCGGCAACCGAGAGAGCTCTGAGTGCGGGGCAGACCTTGGCCCGGAAGCCGATGTCACTTCCATCCCGCAAAGAGCGGGGGATGCTGAGAGCGGACACTTAAGCACACACAGATTGAAACAGTAAGCAGTTCAACCAGATCCCGCTCGACTCAGTGTGTTGCTTTCGCTCGTCGTGTTTCAGGACGACTACATTGGTGACCCCAATGGTTCAACAGCATTTGGACCCAGCATGAATGACTCGGCTCTGCAGAATGCAGTTTCCCTTAAACTGCCAACCTTCTGGACCACTCAACCCCTGGCCTGGTTTGAGCAAGCAGAGGCCCAGTTCCAGGTCAGGCAAATTGTCTCAGACACCACCAGGTATTACTACGTGGTGGGCGCCCTCAACCAGGAGACAACAGGCCGCATTATTGACTTTCTGCATCAGCCTCCAGCAACAGACAGGTACGAGGCACTCAAGGCCCTGTTAATCCGCACATTTGGCCTCTCCCGCCGCGAATGGGCAGCACGGTTGCTACATTTGGGCGGCCGCGCGCCATCAGCCCTGACAAACAACATGCTAGCACAGGCAGACAGCCATAAGCCTTGCCTGCTTTTTGAACAGATCTTCTTGGCGCAAATACCAGAAGACATCCGCCTCCTGCTAGCAGATGAAGACTTCAGAGTCCCGCTCAGGGTGGCTGCCCATGCGGACGTGCTTTGGCGCGCCAAACAAAATGGCGGAACCACCATTGAAATTAGTTCTGCAGCACGGCTGGAAGTCCAGCCCTCCAAACCCCAGCAGCGGAGCACGTAACACCCACAATAAGGGACAGCACCACTTCTGAGTCTTGGTGTTTTTATCATCAAAGGTGGGGTTCCGGAGACCCCTGCTGCCGACCGCCATGCTCGTTTCCAGGGAAACACCAGGACCAGCCGTTGCTGATGACTACAGTAGCTGGTCACCGTGATAGCCTCCTCTACGTTTGGGACAAGCACTCCAGGCGTAGATTCCTGGTGGACACGGGGTTGGAAATCAGTGTCCTACCCGCTTCGAGCCACAATACCTGAACTAGAAGAACAGGACTGGAACTTACGACAGCCAACAGCAGCACCATCCGCACCTATGGAGCAAGAACCATCCCCTTGCAGTTCGGTTCCAGCAGCTTTACATGGACATTTACGCTGGCCGCAGTATCACAGCCATTGCTGGGTGCAGCCTTCCTCCGCGCGCACTGCCTGCTCGTGGATTTGAAGGGGCGATGACTGGTCGATGCAAAGACATTCCAGACTTTCTCCCTCGGTGAGGCCATTTTACCGGCCCCGCACCTGGACTCCACTTATTCCAACAACAAGTTCGCCAGAGTGTTATCGGAGTTCCCATCTATCATCACGCCACAGTTTTCCTCAACAGACCCCAAGCATGGCGTGATGCACCACATCCCCACACAGGGACCTCCCCTTCATGCCCGGGCCTGCAGGCAACTGCTCGACAAGCTCCGCCTCGCGAAAGAGGAATTCAAGAAGATGGAAGAGATGGGGATTGTGCGGCGTTCCGACAGCCCGTGGGCCTCCCCACTCCATATGGTGCCCAAGTCCGCGGGAGGGTGGAGACCGTGTGGTGACTATTGGAGGCTGAACGACACCACCATGTCAAATTGCTATCCGGTAACACACATCCAGGACTTTACGGCCAACCTGCACAGGGCGCGCATCTTTTTGAAGATTGACCTGGTCCGAGGGAATCATCAGATCCCAGTCCACCCGGACGATGTACCTATGATGGCCCTCATTACCCCCTTTGGCCTGTTCGAGTTCCTCAGGATGCCTTTCGGGCTCAAGAATGTGGTGCAGACACCTGATGGATGCAGTAGGGCGAGAGCTGGACTTCCTGTTCATCTACCTGGATGACATACATATCACCAGCCACTCAGGAACATCTAGTACATTTACGCCTTCTCTGCCACCGCCTAAGCGACTACAGCCTGGCTATCAACCCCACTAAGTGCCAGTTCGGCCTACCTGCCATCGACTTCTTGGGACACTGGATCAACTGCCATGGAGCTGTGCCCCTGCCGGCAAAAGTTGTAGCCATCTGCCAGTTCACCAGACCTAGCACTGTTAAAGGCCTGCAGGAATTTGTTGGGATGGTTAATTTTTATCACCGTTTCCTGCCCTCAGTGGACTGGATCATGCGGCCCCTTTTCGGCTTGATGTCCGGCAAGTTCAAAGAGGTCCCCTGGATAGAGGAGGCGACGGTGGCTTTTGAACAAGCCAAGAACATGCTAGCAAATGCCACGCTCCTGGCCCACCCTCGGGTCAACATCCCCATTACCTTCACTGTGGATGCCTCCAACGAGGCAGCTGGCGGCGTGCTTGAGCAGCTCATCGAAGGCCAGTGGAAGCCACTCGCTTTTTTCAGCCGGCACCTACGACCCCCAGATCTTAAGTACGGCACTTACGACAGGGACCTGCTGGCCCTGTACCTTGCCATCTGCCACTTCAGGTATTTCCTAGAAGGGAGGGAGTTCACAGCCTTCACAGACCACAAGCCTCTCACTTTCGCGTTTGCCAAAGTGTCGGACCAGTGGTCGGGCAGTCAGGAATGCCACCTGTCGTACATCTCGGAATTTACCACCACGATCAAGCACATCTCTGGGAAGAACAACATGGTGGCCGACCGCGCTGTCACGCACCTCTGTCCAATCAGTGCTCTCTCTGTCTCCGGGGGTGGATTATGCGATGTTAGCTAAGGGGCAACGACTGGACAGCAAAATGCCAGCATACTGAACCGCAGTGTCAGGACTCCGCCTCGAAGATGTACCCATGGGGCCCAAAGGTAATGAGCTCCTTTGCGATGTGTCCACCGGGCAACCTTGGCCCATTGTCCCAACTGTTTGGAGGCGCTGCATTTTCGACGCCTTGCACAGTTTAGCCCACCCTTCCATCCGGGCGACCATCTGGCTGATCGCAGAGAGGTTTGTGTGGCATGGCCTACGCAAGCAGGCCGGGCACTGGGCCAGGACATGCACTCACTGTCAAACCTCCAAAATCCAGAGCCACGTGAGGGCCTCAGTGCGATCCTTCCAGCCGACACATAGGAGGTTTGAACATAGCAACACACATCAAATTTGCTGGTGACCGCAGCAGGCCAGGCAGCATCTCTAGGAAGAGGTACAGTTGACGTTTCAGGCCGAGACCCTTCATCCAGACTAACTGAAGGAAGAGTTAGTAAGAGATTTGAAAGGGGGAGGGGGAGATCCAAAATGATAGGAGAAGACAGGAGGGGGAGGGATGGAGCCAAGAGCTGGACAGGTGATAGGCAAAAGGGATACGAGAGGATCATGGGACAGGAGGTCTGGGAAGAAAGGCAAGGTGGGGGGGGGGGGAGAACCCACAGGATGGGCAAGGGGTATATTCAGAGGGACAGAGGGAGAAAAAGGAGAGTGAGAGAAAGTGTGTATAAGAATAAATAACGGATGGGGTACGAGGGGGAGGTGGGGCATTAGCGGAAGTTAGAGAAGTCGATGTTCATGCCATCAGGTTGGAGGCTACCCAGACGGAATATAAGGTGTTGTTCCTCCAACCTGAGTGTGGCTTCATCTTTACAGTGGAGGAGGCCGTGGATAGACATGTCAGAATGGGAATGGGATGTGGAATTAAAATGTGTGGCCACTGGGAGATCCTGCTTTCTCTGGCGGACAGAGCATAGATGTTCAGCAAGACGGTCTCCCAGTCTGCGTCGGGTCTCGCCAATATATAAAAGGCCACATCGGGAGCACCGGACGCAGTATATCACCCCAGCCAACTCACAGATGAAGTGTCGCCTCACCTGGAAGAACTGTTTGGGGCCCTGAATGGTGGTAAGGGAGGAAGTGTAAGGGCATGTGTAGCACTTGTTCCGCTGGTAAGGTTTGAACATGTCCACGTGGACATCGTCGGCCCACTGCCGGTTTCGAGAGGAGCGAGATACCTGTTCACCATGGTGGACAGGTTCACGAGGTGGCCGGAAGATATCCCACTCGCCGACATGGCCACGGAGGCATGTGCCAGAACCCTGATTACCACCTGGGTGGCACGGTTCGGACTCCCAGCCCACGTCACTTCAGAGAGGGATGTGCAGTTCACATCGGCTTTGTGGTCTGCACTGGCACAACTCCTTGGAACCCAGCTCCACTGAATGACCGCTTACCACCCGCAGTCCAATGGCCTGGTGGAACGTTTCCACAGGTACTTGAAGTCAGCCCTGATGGCACGCCTCCGAGCCCAGACTGGGTTGATGAACTCCCCTGGGTGCTGCTTGGCATCTGCATGGCACCCAAAGAGGACCTGGCCGCATCATCGGCTGAACTGGTTTACGGTGCCCTGCTCTCAGTTCCCAGCACCCCATGGCCAGGAGGACACACCTACGGCGGTCCACAGAACAACACCCTCTTTCGTGCCCAAGGACCTACAACAGAGCTAGTATGTTGTCGTTGGCCAAGGCACACGCAGACCACCCCTGCAGCGACCATACGAAGGACCCCACAAGGTGGTGCACCATAATGGGACAACCTGTGTTCTCGACATCGGCGGTCATGAAGAGACTTTTACCATTGACCGTCTCAAACCGGCGCATCTAGACCATAAGCCCCCAGTTGTGGTTCCACCCCCATGACGATGAGGCCGGCCACCTAAAAGAACTGACAGTGTGCAGGCTGCAGACTCTGCACCTCCTATCGCCAGTTCTGGGGGCGTTCATGTGACGGCTCGCCCATACAGCAAGCGAACCGGCTCCAGCAGTCACGGGCCAGTCCACAGCCAGCAGCAACCGAGAGGGCTCTGAGTGCAGGGCAGACTTCAGCCCTGAAGCCGACGTCACTTCCGCCCCGCAAAAAGCGGGGGATGCTGGCAGCAGGCACTTAAGCGCGTGCGGATTGAAACAGTAAACAGTTCAAACAGACCCTGCTCGACTCAGTGTGTTGCTTTTGCTCATTGCGTATCAGCGCGACTACAGTGGTAAAGTTTAAAGGGGGTGTGTTCATGCCTGGAAAGTCCTGCCAGGATGATAGTGGAAGCAGAGATGATAGTGGTAATCAAGTAGCTTTTTAATAGACACATCAATATGTAGGGAATAGGGCAATATGGAGCGCAAATGGGCAGAAGGGCGAAGAACTGAATCTATCCGCTTTGTAAATGTTCAACTCCTTATTTTGAGACTGTGGTTCCTGAATTTGGGCACTCCAGTGAGAGGGATGTCAAATCTACATCAATCATGCTAAGTTTATCCCTCACTCTCTCTCAAATCTTTTTAGAGTAAGGTCTGACTTTCCATTTAACTCCTCTTTGCTTCACATTGGTAAATGCTTAAGTGCTAAAAATGACTTACCCGAGGATGATTAAGATCCTGATTACCAACCAAATTGCTTCCTATGGCTTATTGAAGAAACTGAAACCATTTTGCTGGTTCACACACCAATTTGCTAACAATGAGCAATTTAAAAAGGGTAAAGAAATTATTAGTGTGGATTACAAATGCGATCACATAATTGTTTAGCTTTCTCTTTTAGAAACTGACTTCCTACGTCACTTTGAGAAGAGAAAACCCTAAACATCTTGTCAAGTTTCACCGACAATTTTTCCAGTTACTCCGCAGAATTCACCTTAGTGCACTTTGTCGTCCACTAAGGACGGGCAACCATAGTAAGGAAGGAATGGGACACTGAAGCATGAAAAGGACAGAAGAACTGTAACAAGGAAGAGATGGAAGAACTGAAATAAGGAAGGATAGAAAATTGGGGGGGGGGGGAAGAAATGAGATATCAGAGGAGGGAAGGAAGGGAGCAAAGAAGAGGGAAGAAAGGAGGCAGAAAAGGGATAGGCAAGTGAAGTCCATGGTAGATGATGTGATTTGCTGCAGTCATCAACAGCACCTAACATAAACTACACATGGGAATTGCAAGCAAAGAAGGAGGAAGAGGAACAGAGAATAGGTATGAGTTCTTGGTGGATGATTCGCACCTGGGAGCTCAATCAAAACTTCAGGTGTCTTAGAGAAATATCTCATTAGACTTAGCTGCACTGCCACTTTCCACAACACTATCCATGATTATTTGACACAATAAACAGCTTTTACAAATAATTACATTAGTAACCCTGATGCTTATCCTTAATGCTCATTCTAAAGCAAAGGCATCCGTTAGCCTTGTGAGACCATGGATCTGCGCCTGGAAAGTCTTCACTCTCCAGGGCGCAGGCCTGGGCAAGTTTGTATGGAAGACCAGCAGTTGCCCATGCTGCAAGTCTCCCCTCTCCACGACACCAATGTTGTCCAAGGGAAGGGCATTAGGACCCATACAGTTTGGCACCAGTGTCG
Organism: Mobula birostris; assembly: GCF_030028105.1. NCBI lineage: Eukaryota > Metazoa > Chordata > Chondrichthyes > Myliobatiformes > Myliobatidae > Mobula > Mobula birostris. The sequence goes on from NC_092373.1 coordinate 85,812,204, forward strand.
TGGCAGAGCAATGTGTGATTAAGTGCCTTGCTCAAGGACACAACACGTTCCCTCAGCTGGGGCTCGAACTCACGACCTTCAGGTAGCTAGTCAAATGCCTTAACCACTTGGCCACATGCCCACCATCCTAAAGTAATCTTTCCCTTATACTGAATGTAATCCACATGGCAGTGGTTTGGTCAAACTTGAGGGCTCCTACCCTCAGGAAAGACCACCTCAAACTGTACCAGTACAGCGTTGGTTGATGTGTTTGGTTAACCTGGTTAACTGATGGCTCAGCAAGCAGAAGGCCAAGGCCCACTTGACTCTGGTCCATGATTCCAGTCACTCCATTGCAGGGCACCTCTTTCACCAATCACTGATCAGTTGGAAAGCAGGCCACCGGCGGTTGAGAATTCACAATACTCCTTCAATTGAGGAGTCCAGAGTATGGTAGCTACTATTTGGGAGCTCTTTCAACTTCATTGCTGCACTTTGTCATTCTGCAGCAGGATATGGGTCTCACGGAAACTGTTCTGGCCTTAGTGGAAGTATCAACCTCAGTCAGCTGGCTTCGCATGACTTGGGCTCCACAGGTGCAGAGTTGGGCAGCACATTCTCTCTGTTCTAGAGATGATGGAATCCAAACACTAAGACAAACAAAGGTCGGGCCAGAGCCTCCAGTCCCTCCACAATCCATGTGCTTTCTGTTGACTCTGCATTGTACCAAGCACCTGCTTTTTCCAGTATTCTGAGCAGAAAGATCAACACCTGGAACACTAGGTCTGTTTCTTGTTCCACTGATGTTGCCTGAGCAGCTGAGTGCTTCCAGCACTTTCTGCTTCTACTTTAGGTTTCTAACATCTGGAGTATTTCTTTTATTTCAGTCTTTTTCTGAAGTCTAGCTCTACATGATCCACATCAGACTCTGCCAGGGAAGAATGATGATGCGATCTCATTGTCATTTGGAGTATGCAGGCCTCTCCTTCACATGTTTTACCAGTCTGTTGTTGCCAGTACTGTACAGTCTCCTATGTGGTGGTGTGCTGGGGCAATGGCGTCAACCTGGGTGATGCCAACAGGCTCAATAAACTGATTAGAAAGGCTGGCTCTGTTATAGGAGTCAAACTGGACACACTGGAGGCTGTGGTAGAACAAAGGACCCTCTGGAAAATCCTGGCAATTCTGGACAATGTTTCTCACCCTCCGCATGCCACCTTGGCTGAACAGAGGAGCACTTTTAGTAATAGATTAAGCCAACTGTGTTGCTCCAAAGAGCGCTACATGATGTCATTCTTACCCTTGGCCATTAGACTCTATAATGAGTCAACCTATAACTGCGGAAGTGATGATACCCTCCTGTTAGGCTGTTTGAGGTAACTTATTTTTTATTATTTATTATTTCTCTTCTAATATTTGTATATTTGTGCACTTGTAATGCTACTGTGACACTGTAATTTCCTTTGGGATCAATGAAGTATCTATCTATCTATCTCCCAGTAGGGGACAGAAGAGGTACATTTCCCAACTGGCCACATGGCTGGTGCATTGTAACTTTCTGCTTCCTTCCTCCCTTTTCCTGCCTCCACCTCTGACAGCCCTTTGCCATCTCCAACTGCTCTAGGGTCTATAACAGCCATAATTTGACAAGAATGCTATGACAAACATTGCTTTTACATGCAAAATATTTTAATTTTACCACACAATTTGTGAGTCAGGGAGTTCACTTTAAGTTTCTCAGTGATATTTTCAATTGGGTTAATTATTTTCTCACCTCTCAAAACAGTGTTCCAATATCATTCCAACAACTCAAACTGACCTTCATGCAGTCACTTTTATATAATAAATATTCCAAAACATTCCACAATAGCATCAGGGGACCACCTACCATTTCTCATTGGTAGTTCATAGGTGAAGAGAGTTAGCAACTTCAAATTTCTGGGTGGTAACATCTTGGATGACCAGCTCTGGGTTCAGCACGTAGATGCAATCATAAAGAAGATGTACTAAGAAGCTTATGGAGGTTTTCGCATGTCACAAAATAGTCTTCACTGGCCAGTGGTGTAGTGGCACCCACACTGGACTTCAAGGCGAGTGGTTGTAGGTTCCAATCTGGCCAGCTTCTTGCACATTTCAACCAAAGGTGGGTTAAGCATTGAACTAGCAACTTTGCCTCATAAAAAACAAATAAATATTAAAGAAACAGCAAGATTGCCACCTGATGTGCTACAAGATGCAGAGAAGAACAAAAATAACAAGCTACTCGAGCAGGCTTCTGCGGGTGCACTGTTGGAACTATCCCGACTGGCTGTGTCATGCCTTGGTGTGGTAACTCCAATGCACAGAAACACAAGAAGCTGCAGAGAGTAGTCAACAGGGCCCAGTCCAGCACAGGCACAGTATTCCCCACCACTGACAGCATCTGGCATTAATAGGCAGCACCTATCTACCATCTGGGTCATGCCCTCATCTCACTGCTGCCGTAAGGCAGAGGTACAGAAGCCTGATGTCACAAAACATCATGTCCAGGAAATTTCCTTTATTTTCAGGGTCTTGTGGGGATCTGCACAATCCTAATCCTACCTCAACAACAGAGTACTATTGACCACCTCTTACCCTACCATGATTGTGTTGGTTGTAATAAAGCCTGATTTTGCACAGTCTTTTTTCTCTTCACTGCCTTGTATAATTAATGTATAACTTATATATGATTGATATTTTCTGAGTTCCCTGAACGTAATTGCCTGTGATTCTGCTGCAGGCAGGTTTTTGGCAGTACCATTGTCCATATGATAGTAACCTCAACCTGATTTGAGACAGCTGTCATAAAGAGATGCAGCACAGAAACAGGCATTTTGTGCTGACAATAAACCAAATATTTCATACAGTGTTATACATGATCTGAAACTTGGAACACCGGTCCTTATAGAGGGATCAGAAGTGGAAAGAGTGAGCGATTTCAAGTTCCTGGGTGTCAACAGCTCTGAGGATTTATCATGGACCTAACATAGCGATGCAACTACAAAGAAGGTAATACAGTGGCTATATTTCATTAGGGGTTTGAGGAGATTTGGTATGTCACCAAACTCACTTGCAAATTCCTACAGATGTACCATGGAGAGCATTCTAACTGGCTGCATCACTGTCTGGTGTGGGGGAGTGGAGGGGGTGGGGTGGCATTGCACAGGATTGAAATGAGCTACAGAGAGTTGTATACTACATCATCTCCGTCATGGGCACTAGACTCTGTAGTATCCAGGACATCTTCAAGCTGCAATGCCTCCAATAGACAGCATCCATCATTAAGGACCCCATCACCCAATGTCATATTCACATCGCTACCATCAGGAAGGAGGTACTGGAGCTTGAAGGCACACATTCAGTGATTCTGGAATAGCTTCTTCCCCTCTGCCATCCAATTTCTGAATGGACATTGAACACTACCTCACTACTTTTTTATTTCTATTTTTGTACTATTTATTAATTTAACTATTATATATATATATGTACTTACAGTAATTCATAGGTTTTTTCTATTATTATGTATTGCATTGCACTGCAAAAACAACAAATTTTACGATACAATGCACACAAAATGTTGGAGGAACTCAGCAGGCCAGGCAGCATCAATGGAAAAGAGTACAGTCAACAGCTCGGGCTGAACCCTTTCACCCAGCCTGATGAAGGGTCTCGGCCTTGTGAGAAGAATACACATAGATTAAGATGTTAGCTGTCCTGTACTGGCACCAGTGGGATCAGCAGTTGGTCTGCCACCTGTCTTCAGGAGAGAGAGAGATAAGGAAAACAATGGAGCAGCATTTGGAGATGTTAATGAAGGGACGGGAGAGAGTAATGGAAGGAGAGCTGTCAAGATCGGCTCCCCCTTTGAACCCTGAACTGTTTGAAGTGATGGACAGGTGATACCCCAGCAGGGGGATAAAAAGGGACAGGTTCGCTAAGGCAGGACACACACGACACCCCGAGGTAAGGAGACCCCTGGAAGCGGTGCGTCTCCCACAAGTTGGTGGGAAGTTTTTGGACGGCTGGTCGCAGGACAAGCCATAGACGCACAGGGTGGAAAGGCACGATCGGCGGGAACCTGGTGTGTGTCCACCCTTGCCTGGGTGCCAGGTTCACCGCAGAGAAACGATCGTATCTGGAAACGGAGGGATCACGGTCGGTGACCTCAGATGACATCACAAAGGACTCGCCCGAAAGCTGACTGCGAAGGTCTGTGTGTGGAAGCTGTTTTGAATATTCATTCGTTTTTCTCTCTCTCTCCTTCCCCCCACACTGTTCATCTCTCACGGCAGTGATTACTGCAAACTGAACTGAACTAAATTGAACTGAACTTTGCGTCACTTTGAAACTGGTCATTTACCCCTAGACAACGATAGAGCTTGATTGATCCTGTTATCTTAATTCTGTGTACATGTGTGTTTATCATTGCTGAACTGTTGCATTCATTATCCTTTTGATTAGAGTACTGTGTTGCTTGTTTCTTTAATAAAACTTTCTTAGTTCTAGTAATCCAGACTCCAACTGAGTGATCCATTTCTGCTGGTTTGGCAACCCAGTTATGGGGTACGTAACAGCCTGAAACGCCAACTGTACTCTTTTCCATAGATGCTGCTTGGCCTGCTGAGTTCCTCCAGTGTTTTGTGTGTGTTGCTTGGATTTCCAGCATCTGCAGATTTTCTCTTGTTTGAAATTTCACACTACAAGCTGGTGATATTAAACCTAATTCTGATTCTAAAATAATTTGAGAGATGGGAACAGTGATGAGCCATTTGAGCCTGTGAGCTGGTTCCATTCTTTGTCAAGATTGTGGCTGATCTACTATTTTCCTGTATGACTCCTGTATCCAACTGTTCCCTCAGTCACAGGGTCATAAAACAGATCAGCTCTTTGGTGCACCATTTGCTGATACAATAGGGTCCTTTAAGAGACTTTAGATAGGTACATGGAGTTAGAAAAGTAGAGGGCTATGCGTTAGGGAAATTCTGGTTTCTAGAGTAGGTACATGGTCGGCATAACATTGCAACCCAAAGGGCCTGCAATGTGCTGTAGATTTCGATGATTCTATGAAAGAGCTGGAAGGGCAGAGATTTAGTGAGAGAATCCCACCGTCTGCATAGGTGAAGTGACCAACAGATATTGCTTAACCGAATGAAGTCCATATTTGCTGAGTTAGTTAATTTATTCCCAGCAATCGTCCAGTTTACAGATCAAGTGAACAAACCTTGCAGTATCTGTCCAAGAGGAAAGCTAGGCTGGGTCTTTGAATAATGTTATTTTTGTAAACTGGCTATCGGAGTCTATGAGAGATAATGAAAGTTACCAGCAAAGTATGAGAAGAAGACATAATATGTGATGCATCGATATCTCCTGCAAGGACCCCTCCAGAACTTCCTGCAGGTGGTGTTTCATGGGTAATGCCTTGACCAAGGGTATCAGAAAGACAATGCAACATTGCAATAGTACAGTGAGAACTTCATCTGACATACCCAACAACTACTCCATGAACAGTAATCAAGAACAAAAATCCATTAAGATATAGACTGATGTTACTAAATACTGAACTTTTTATTCTTACTTTATCCACTTCGTTCCTTGCTTAGTAAGTGGGTCTAGTATTTGTCTTTTTGTCATTAGCACTTTAGGAAAGGCATTAGCTCACTGACTTATCAATAACTTAAGCCATCTAATAACAGTATGTTGATGTAGTCATAGTGCAGACCTACACAGGTGGCTGAGGATACAGAGACCGCTGATGCTGAAACCTGCACCAAAACATAAACTACTGGAGGAACTCAACAGGTCAGGCAGCAGTGATGGAATGTAAGAACAAAAGAAATAGGAGCAGGTGTAAGCTATCTGTTCACCAGACCTGTTCTGTCATTCAATAAGATCACAGCTGATCTGGCCGTAGACACAGTTCTAACTACCCACTTTAACCCCATAACTCTTAGTTCCCCTACTATGCAAAAATCTATCTAACTGTGCCTTAAAAAATTTAATGAGGTAGCCTAGCCTGCTTCCTTGGACAGAAAATACCCTGGAGGCACAGAGACAGGCAATGTTTCCCATCAGGAGGGAGAGTCGTTGGACCCAAGCAATAGCCTTTGCTCTCATTTTCTTTTGTTTCTTTTTATCCATCCCCACATTAAAAGAAAACTGGCTATCTTCCCTTTCATTCTCAGCCCTGCTGTTGCAGGGTCTGGACCCATTGAGTTTCTCCTGCAGTTTGGTTCCTGATCCAGATTACAGCATCTGCAGTCTCTGCAGCCTCACTGGATTATTGCACACTCTGTGTGGGTTATCAATGGGCCTTTCCTTTGCAAAGGTGGGCGGACAGTTTCTTCAAATTGGGTTTTGTGGTTGACAAAGGCGAGTCGTTCTGCCACTTCCATGTGACTGGGGTTTCAGTGAGTTTTCAGATCGTTTCAGCTAAGTTATGGTTGTTGCTAATTAAATACAGCATTGGATATTGCCTTTGCCTGGCAACCTTACTTCATTTATTAATCAAAATTCAGGCAGATTCACAACATAGCTACAAGACTCCTTAGTTTCACAACTCTTAGTTACAAACACTTCAGACACTTTCACAACTTTCAAGACTCAAAACTTGTTTTCAGATATTACCCTCTCTTGATGAGTTGGCCAGGGTTTGATCTTAGTGAGTTCTTCTCTAAATCCCTGAATCAACATTTTCTTCATCAGTGGTTAGTCTCCAGGGTCACTACTGCTGGTCATTTCATAAGACAATGTCTATACATTTCTTCACATACATTCAATACATTGCTCTGTTCTTTTTTATATTAATTTCAATTCTTGTCTTTAGTTTCTGAGATTCTTGACATTTCCAGATTGCTGCTTTTGCCATCCTACAATTATTTTAACCATTTTGTTTCTAAATACCACAGTGTTTATTTGAGATTTCGCCACAGATGGTGAAAAAGTAGTTATATTTCCCAGTGGCACTAAAGTGGCACTTTGCAGCTGTCTTTAAAATAAAGTTAAAGTGCATTTATTATCAGTCTACATTATACAACCTTCAGCCACAAAACAAGAAACCCAAAAGAACCCATTTAATAAAACCCATCAAACTCATAATGTGCACAGAGGAAAAAAAAATACAAATCGTGCAGACAAAGCAAGCAAATAGCATTTAGAACAAAAGTGAGTCGTCAGACATGAGGCCTGGAGCAGCTGGAACACAGTCTCGGTCTCACTGCAGCAAAGAGCAGAGTAAACGTTGTGGAGCAGTGAGCAGAACTGGTCCGACCCTCGCCTCTGGTCTTTATTGACTCTTCAATTCATCTGGCCTGGTGTTTAAATCGTCTAAACATCTGCTCATTCCTCGCTTTGTTATCTTTTTGTTACCTAGGGAGGTAAGAGCATTCTACGACACTAAATACTTCCATGCAGCTTCAGCATAAATAACGAAAGAATAACATTATTTATAATAACTTAGAATAATGTTCTTCTGTATACTGACCAAAATGCTAATCGTGCAATCTAGTCAACTGGCTGTGATGCCATATTAATTGTCCAATCTAGTCAACTGGCTATGATGTCATATTAATTGTCCAATCTAGTCAACTGACTATGATGTCATATTAATTGCCCAATCTAGTCAACTGGCTATGACCTCATATTAATTGTCCAATCTAGTAAATTGGTTATGATGTCATATTAATCATCTAATCAACTGGCTATGGCCTCATATTAATTGTCCAATCTAGTCATATGGTGAATAGCACTGTCCAATTCTAAATCAAATCCAGCATCACAAACTAATGAACACACAATGGCCTCTATCCAAGATCAGTTTAATTTCACGTACACCAGGGTGCAATAAAATTCCTTTCCCACATAACGTTCAGAGTAAACACAATAAGTACAGTGTCAAAGCAACAGGATGGTACTCAGAAGTTCAAGCTGAAGTTGTGAAAAGAAATGCTCAAGTGCCAATAATGGAAGAAGTGGAATTAAGGTTTTGAGACCGTGGCAGCACCAATAAGAAAGGGGTGTAAAAGAGCTGATTGGCTCAGAAGTCTGAGAGCAACGGGGAAGAAGCTGCTCTTGAGTCTGGTTGCCCAGACTTTCATGTTGGTGCACCTTCTTCTCGAAGGTAGAAAACAGAAAAGGGAATGGGTAGGGTGGCAAGGTCTTCTTGCCAATACTACTAGCCTTCATGATGCAGTGCATTATGGAGGTGGGCAGAATGGAAGGAAATGACGAACTTGTGAGGCACTGGGCTATATGTACCGCTCTCTATAGACAGCAGCTCCCTTATCAGGATGATTTCTATGGCCTATCTGTAGAAGTTCATTGCCGACAAGCCGAATCTTCAGGAAGTTATGAATGTTGAAGCTAAAGGTAGAGAAAGGTTAATACCAGTTCCAACCGAATGAGGTCTGCTAGTCAGAAAGTCTAGAAGTCATTTACATATGGGGACCCCCAAGGCCAAGTTCCAAGAGATTAGTGATGATCTTATTAGGTATTATGGTGTTAAAGGCTGAGTTTTAATCAGTGAATAACATCCTGATATACACGTTCTTATTGTCAATGTGATCCGGAGGGCGATGGCATCCCTGTAGATCTATTTTTCCTGTATACAAATTATGGGGGGGGGGGGGGCTAGATTATCTGGGAGGGAGCTGGAGACAAGGGTCATTACCATTCCATTGAAGCAGTACATTCTGGTTGATGTTAGACTTACTGAGACGGGGCACCTTAACTTCTTGGGAAATGGAGTGGTATCGGTTTCCTTGAGGCAGATGGGAAAAATGAGTTATTGAAGTGAGAAGGTGACAGTGTTAAGGAAGACAATGGCCATCTAATTGGCACATTGTTTCAGAACCCGTCCAGGGATTCCATCAGGGTGGTTGCTTTCCGGTGGTAAATGACTAGTTTTCAAGAGTTTACTTTTGTTAAGGCTGATCTGATTCTGCCACTGAGATGTACAGGAAAGCCAGCGGGGGATTGGAGATGCATTTAAGTGTAACTTTTTTTGCCTGCTTGAAATGGGTGTGGGAGCTTTTGGGCTCATCCTGCCATCCTGGTGCTTCTCTGAAGGAGAGTTTCAAATATTGCAAAATGTTTGTTGCTATAATAATATGGAAATACAGAGACAATTTCTTCCCATCAATGTGTGCTGGATTGTCCAGATCCCATAAACTAAAGTGAAGAGTACACAATGCATTTGTCCCAGGCTTAACCTTGTCCAAACACTCCCAAAGCATCCAACAAATGTGGTACTTTTCAAGATGCTTTCTTTGGGTTGAGGTGAGCCAGTGATTAATAACGAATTTTACAATTCCTTTGTGTTGTTTGCCAGGTTGAATCTCTGTCAATTATTCTCTCATTGTAGATCCTAGATGCTGGAGATCTGGTGGTGATGCCCGGTGTGGTAGATAGTCATGTCCATGTCAACGAACCTGGACGTACAGATTGGGAAGGTTATTGGACAGCAACGAGGGCAGCGGCAGCCGGAGGAATAACAACTCTTATTGACATGCCACTGTAAGGAGCTGAGGCATTCTGATTTGCTTAAAATAACAATATCCCAAGTTTAGAATATCAAATTTGTGCATCATCATAACAGTATGTGGTTGTGTTGAATTTATACACGACTACCTGAGCCCACAATGTGTTAGATTGCATGAGTTCTAGTAGTTGTTATTATTAAACTAGTTCCTAATCATTGAAACCTACCCAAATCACATAGTTTGTTACTGTGTTAGAACCCACATTGTAAGTTACTGTGGTAGACAACTGGTTACAGGGTGGAGTGCTCTTGATTTCATCCTGGCCTAATCACAGGGCAATTTACAATGACCAACTAACCTACCAACTGGTACATCTTTGGACTGTGGGTGGAAACTCATGCAGTCATGGGTAGAAGGTACAAACTCCTTACAGTTTGCAGTGAGAGGAGTTGAACCCGGGTCGTCTGTACTCTAAAGTGTTGTGCTAACCACCACACCACCCCAGAAAGTCAACAGTGTGTTGCTGCAATGTTCAGGTCCTTGCAGCCTTATATCCTGTTCAACATCTGCTCTCTAGTGCCTTATGTTTATGTCTGAACTTCTGCAATGTCTTAAGACTGGCAGATAATTCTTAATACTTATAATTATATATATGCACTTAGCTGTATGAAATCAAGGCTTTCAAATTATAACATTTTTTCACAAAGCTCTCTCTGGGAGGAGCCTAATTCCCCTCAACCCATCTTTACTCATGGCCAGCTGAGCCAATGCAGTCAGTGGCAGTCAATGAGATGCTAGTGAAAATGCTGTGACAATGCTGCCAGCTGCTGGGATCATAGAGTCATTGCCAGATAGAACACAGAAAAATGTCCCTTCTGCCTGACCACTCATTTAAACTATCTCATTGTTCATTTCCCCCACAATCCCATCTGGAGCTCCTAACAAATGTCACTACGGTACCACCTTCATCATGAGCACTACAGTGGGAGAAGGTACCTACTAATGGATGATTGGGTTCTAATTATTAAAAGCTGACCTGTTTGTAGACCCTGCATCCATGAGAATATAAATGAACAGTTACCATGCTACTTTCCTTGTGTCTCTGATCAGCTCAACATTTGCTACAGCTTGGCTAATAAATACATTATTGTGAAGACGTTATTGTAAACTATAGGTTATATAACCAATCGAGAGCTAAGGCTCATAAGCAACCTAATTGTCCTAACAGATACCTATGAGTCTTCTTCTTCTTATCTTTCTGTACATTTTCTCTCAATATCCCCAGCCAACCTTGAGTTTGGCTTCTTGCAGTAAAGGAAATTACAGAGAGCTCACAGGATAATCTTGGCAGCCCTGAACACAGGTGGCCTAACTTCAGACTGCACTCTGATGCTATGAGAGAGAAGACTCTGGTGATGGACAAGAACTTTGGTGGAGCTATCATAATGAAATCATCAATAGTGATATCCTGGTACAAGGAATAGATTTGCATTGTATTGTTTCTTCGCATCACCCAGAATTATAATCCTAATAACCTGCTGAAGGATGGATTGCCAAGGACCTCACTTCCTCAAAGCAGTCTTGAACAATGGAATCCAGAGCCATGTTGTAACAGGCTGAGCTTGCATTGTAAATTCGGGAACCACTTCATCAAGCATCCATCTGCCAAAAAAGGAACTTCTTAGTGGACAAACATTTTAATTCCAATCCCCATTCCCATGTTGACACGTTGGTCCATGGTTCCTCTAGTGCCATGATGAAGCCACCCTCAGGGTGGAGGAGCAAAGCCTCTCTGAGTAGCCTCCAACCTGACGGCGTGAATATCGATTTCTCCTTCCAGTAAAAGAATTCCCTTCCCCTCCCCTCTTCTTCTGGGCTCTTACCTCTTATCTATCACTTTCCCTTGGGTCCCCTCCTCCTTCCCTTTCTCCTATGGTCCACTCTCCTCCCCTTTCATCACCAGCCCTTTACTTTTCCTACCTACCTTGTTGTTACGTTTGTTCTTTAACAAAGACAAACTTAGGTGAGTAAAAAACGAACACATTTATTCACAAGACATTACAGTCATGAACGCTTCTAGTTCCACACCCTAGAGCGTGCTCCCAGTTCCAGCTCTGGCATTGCACACTGGGAACTGAAGCTCTATTATGTACACACATAATAACATACTGACTTCACCTATCTCTTTCTAGCTAGCCTCCTTTCCCTCCCCCCACCTCTTTACTCTGGTGTCTTCTCTCTTCCTTTCCAGTCCTGAAGAAAGGTCTCGGCCCGAAATGTTTGTTCATTTCCCCAGATGCTGCCTGACCTGCTGGGTTCCACTAGCATTTTCTATGTGTTGCTTTGGATTTCCAGCATCGGCAGAATTTCTTGTGTTTACTGTGATGTGACTCCTGCCTCACTGCAAGGGGAATAAGATGTCAGTCAACAAAAGCTGTACAGGTACCTAAGTAAAACAGTCTGCATTTCCGTGTCAGTGAGGGTGACCGCCCCCCGACCCCTGGCACCACCCCAGCACCTTGTAATGCCCGAGTATGTTTAGAGCTCGGTTGCTCATGTTCCTTGACATGTCACTTCGTTCTGGATTTCTCATTAGCTTTTACCCTACGTGGAGAACAGTTGCATGATACGTCAGAGCTCCAATTGATTGTCATTAGCGTGTGCATAAAGTAGCAACAGGGTGAGTCTAAAGATGCGGTTGCAGGGATAGGAGATTTGTTGATTCTGATCTCGACCCTGAGGGTGAGATTCTTGAACTTTTTAAAAAAGTGTATGAGGGTCATGGGTACAACACCCCGGGTACCGTCCTCAGCAGTCACTACATGCCACTGATGTATCTTGAAGTACTGATTGGGATGCTGGTGGAGTGGAAGTTATCTCCCATATCTACTATATCTTGCATTGTAACATCCAGAATACAAGGGCTCTGCCATGTCTTTGTCCCTCTTTTATGAAGTTGTGGAATGGGTTCCTTTGCTTGAAGACAATCAACATCACCTAGAAGTGATGCAGTGATAGCTTCACAAAGTACCAGTTCGTCAACTGCAGCTCGCAAAGGTCTGAAATTGCATCAGATGAGCAAGTATTCTGATTGAGTCGCCTGGGACTGTACTCACTGGAATTCAGAAGAATGAGAGGAGATCTTAGAGAAACATATAAAATTATGAAAGGGATAGATAAGATAGAGGGAGGAAATTTGTTTCCACTGGTAGGTGAGACTAGAACTAGGGACATAGCCTTGAGATTCGCGGGAGTAGACTTAGGACGGAGATGTGTAGGAACTGCTTTTCCCAGAGTATGGTGTACCTGTGGAATTCTTTGCCCTGTGAAGCTGTGCAGGCTTCCTCAGTAAATATATTTAAGACAAGTTTGGATATATTTTTGCATAATAGTGGAATTAAGGATTATGGAGTAAATGCGGGTAGGTGGAGATGAGTCCATGGCCAGATCAGCCATGATCTTATTGAATGACGGAACAGGCTCGACAGGCCAGATGGCCAACTCCTGCTCCTATTTCTTATGTTCTTATATCAACATGTGAAATGGCAAGGCTGGTGCTGGGTGGACAAAGTTGAGTAAAAAGATGATGGCACAAATTTCACCCACAAAATCTGGGTCAAAGTAGAAATGAATTTTCAATTTTGTTGCTGTTGGATATCTTGCTGGAAGTAGTTGAACGTTCCTGGATTGCTGAATTGACATGTCGATCAAACTAAGTAAGAAAGGCAGCTCCCCCTCTGTGAAGCAAGCCCATAAAGGCAGCTGGGCAATTATGACAATCCAATATTTCATTCTCCCTGCTGTCACTTGTAACTTTTTAATCCAAAATTTATTTTGTAAACTGAATTCAAATGTGCAAGTTACCACGGTGAGCCTTCATCGCTTAGCTTGGATTGGAGTGAAGGTTATGGAAGTAATAGGATATTAATGTAAATATCATTGTGTACACTGATTGGCTTCTCCAATGGATAATTATGTGTAATGTTCTATTATCATGTGTACCATGTAATGTAATGTTCTAACTTCGTGCTTTCATGTTGTGAGCAGGAACAGCATTCCTCCAACAACTACACTAGAACATTTCCAGACTAAACTCCACGCTGCCAGAGACAAGTGTTTTGTTGATACTGGTTTCTGGGGAGGTGTTGTGCCAGGCAATCAGGTGAACCTCATCAAAATAATTCTATATTCATTATTAACTGAGCAGTCTCATTTTTCCCTTGGATTGTCAGTGTGTCACACAGTTAGGAAGTGGTGAGTCAGCAGGATGGATCTTAACAGCACCACAGGACAGATTCCCTTCTGAGTTGTAACCTGTTAATTTGTGTCATTAGGTGTATTGAGAAGTGTGGTAATGAAGTACAACACAAGGTGGTCAGCTCATTGGAGACCTATCAATACCAAAGTAGCAAAATTGTCAGAAACGTCTTCCCACAGCGGGGATATTACATGATAGAGTGCAGATCATAGAAGCACTCAGCACATGCTTGGCACACGGCACATCTGATATGTACCCTCCAGCTGTTCAAGAGTTGACTTGCCATTCTTCTGGCCATTTCTCCAATCAGGACTCCTTAAGAAAGACAGTCTGAGCAAGAGTGGTGGTTGGTGGGAGATAGATGGATGGAAGAGAGGGCCCTAGAGTCCAAGGAAAACATCACCCATTTACAGAACTTCCGGTTGAAATGATTTTATCCCGTTCTAACTCAGTGGTCACCACTGGTGAGAAACCTGACAATATGCCAATCGATATTTCAGGCTGTTTTGCCTTCAGGCAAGTCAACTGAATCACTCTAGGGTGTGAAATCCTAAACTAGTGCAAAAGGAGGAATGGGCAGTGATACTCAGAACCAGAGTTTAAATAGAGCTACACTGATTAACCACTTCCAAAAGCACTGATTGCCGCTGTTAAACTATCCATTTGCTTCTCAGTTTGCACTGCGCCCTATGATTGAAGCTGGCATCCCAGGATTCAAGTGCTTCCTCATTCACAGTGGAGTGGACGAATTTCTTCACGTTAACGAAGAGGATCTGAGAACATCACTTGCTCAAGTGCAGGGTACTGACCGAGTATTACTGGTAAATACATAATCTCTCAACCATTTCATCTTGACCTCTTGAGATAGATAATGGTAGAGTTAAATGCACTGTGGACTCACACTATCACATTTCTCCTCACGTCAGAAAAGGTCAATGTTCAAGGGTTCTGCCCATGACAAAATCGAAGGCTGGACTCACGCATAAACACAAAGATAGAAATATATACACAGTTATCAGAAATACACAGATTCAATCTCAAATACAGGGTTCTATTTGAGCACCTTTTAAGCAGATAGGTTGAAAGACAGCAATCTGTATACAGGTGTACCACTGGTAAATGAGCAGTGTGGCATACAGTCCTATATACAGAGTATCACTGGATTGACAGACAGTGAGAAACGTATTTCTATGTACATGGGACCAGTGGATACCTAGAGTGAAACAGTATCCGCTACATTTAAGTGTCTTCTGGATAGACAGATACAGTGCGAAGTAAAGCTCCACTGGATAGTGTGGCACAGAGCCAGTCCTGCAAACTCAATACCCATCGAGTTCAGGGTACTCTCAGTGCTATCAGTGAACACAGCAGCTGTAATTATCAGCTCACATTGCCACAGCCTGTAACTCTCCCCATCACTTTAACGAACATTAATCTGTGCAGGTAGTTACTGTATCCTGACTCAAGTAAAGGTTCTCGGTGCCATTATATGAGACATTCGATAATAATTCACGTTTGGGTCTGCGGGTTTCAACCTGAAATGCTGACAATTCCTCTCCCCCACCCACCCCACCCCACAAGTGCTGCTTGACTGGCTGAGTTCCTCCAGCTGTGGGTTTATTGCTGCAGCTTCCAGCATCTGCGGTCTGGTGGCTAGCGTACTTCTGCCTGGGTGAGAGGCTCGAGGGCTGAAGCTGAGTGAATACTCAGGCTCTGCATTTTAGCTGAGAGAAGAAAAAATGCATTTTGTATGCTTGGCCAAACGTATTTCCTCAAATAAAATCACTGCCGTCTCAGGAGTCTAATGCCTGAAGTGAATTCCTGGTCTCCCCATACAAGTTGCTGCAGTCCCAATGTATTGTAGGAAGCGTTTCACACTGACGATAATGGCTAGGCGCTCACCACGGACACACTTTCTTTCTTCCCACCTCATCGATTGACTCAGTGCAAACTCATATTTAATTGTCAAATTGAAAGAAGGCCCAGTGGCACAATTAGTACAGACTCTGCCTCTCAGCTCCAGGAGCCCAAGTTCAACCTGGTGCTGTCTGCATGAAGTTTGTACATGCTCCCTGTGACCATGTGGTTCTCCTCTGGGTGCTCCAATTTCCCCCCACACCCCAACCACGTGCAGCTGCTAAGTTAATTAGCTACTGTAATGTGCCCCTAGTATATTGGTGTGTGGTAGAAGGTGGGAGAGTTGATGGGAATGTGGGGAGAAGTACAAGGAATTAGTGTGACTGGATGACTTTTAGTCAACGCACAAACACCTTTACTGTGCTAACGGCACTGTGGATGTACCTACACCTCAGGGACTGCAGCAGTTCAGGAAGGCAGCTCATCGCCACCGTCTGAGGGGCATCTAGGGATGGGCAACAAATGCTGGCATAGCTGGTGATGCCCACGTCCTGTAAATGAATGAATAAATAATATGATTCTATTACTTCACGAAAAGTATTCTAAAAGTCACATTCTTGTTAACATTCCACCCAAGATATAACAAAGATTTTACCAATGCTGCAACTTGGGACTTTTTACTGACAAAATGTATCAGTAGCTTTCTGTGTCCGGTTCTTACTGGGACAGATTTCAATGTTCATAGTAAACCTATTATCAAATTACGTACCATATGTTACCTTGAGATTCATTTCCTTGCAGACATTTACTGAAAAATAAAGAAATACAATAGAATTTATGACAAAAGTACAAATTACAAGAACTGACAAAGGTGAAGTAAACAGATAAGGAAGCATTTCAAGGCCTGAAATTATTGACAGTATTTATTTGCTTAATCAGTTCCATGCAGAAAAAGAAATGAAGAATGTGAAGCCTCCAGAAAACAGTAAGTATAAAGAGATAAAGGAAAATTGAAGATTGTCCATGAAAAGATGAAGTTGTGAAAAAAAAAGGGTTTGACTAGTGTTAGTATGGTAATATTTAAAGAGGGATATTCTAAATCAGTTACCTCTATACCCACAAGTACTGGCTTAACAATGCAGAGGCCACTGTCACCTCTGAATCGAATAACAGGTTTCAGCTCAAAATCTAGTTTGGAGTACATGATCTAAGATGATATTTCACAATGGTATGAGAGGGAGGCACACAATCAGAAGTATCGTCAATTTGATTACATGCTGAAAGAGTTCACTTCTGTCCTCCCGCTGTTAAAGAATCTAAACAAACATTCTTCTCAGAGCCCTGACCAATACTTACCTCTCTTTTAAACTGACATTTCTTTTGTTGTTGTGTGCGAAATGTCTTTCAAAGAATACAAGGAAGATTTGCCTTAAATTAATATATTTCTTGACCTTAAAGCATCCAAAAATAAAACTCCTATGGATACACCAACACTGTGGCAAACATTTTACATACAACAACCTCTGAGAAACTGAGAGTTATTTGTCTTTGGGGTATTGCTTCTGAAATAACTATGGCAACATCCAGAAACACAGGAGGAAAAGAACCACAAGTTCCATTTGAGATGCTTCCCCACCCAAGACAATGCACAGCACATCACATGTACAATATATATCAATACGAATACATATAATAGCATGAACTCTGTATAATGTCATCAAGATAAGCACGCATTATTGACGTAAAGGCAAAGAAAATACTCTCTAATACTTTTGATTTTATAGTCATCCAATTATGCAGAGCTGCATTTTAGTAATGCTCCCATGGATACACCGATCATTTGTATCACTTGGTATTTTATTATGGATTGAGCAATAATTTAGGTGATAAAGATTAATTCTGAATTTTAAATCGTTTCCTTAAATAGAGTGTTCTGAAGGATGTCTACAAGTTACATCTACATTTGATTTTTTTTTCCACCACTGAATCTCCAAAGGCATAACATCTGTGCCAGTACCTCTCTATAACATGACCTTTCTTGCTGCATTACAGTGTTCTTTCTTTAATTCTTGATCTCTGGCACCATGTGAATCCCTCCTTTTGGCTGCCCATCGCTTCCAACTCTCTTTATGGCCTTACCTTTCTCATTGCATCTATCACTCTCCATATCACCGCCCATTTCTTGCTCTCTCTCTCTCTCTCTCTCTCTCCTCCCAAATCACCACCTCTCCCCATGCCTCTCCCTTATTTTTCCCTATGTTACATTTACCTCTTTTTCCCATGAATCTCAAATCACCATCATTCTTCCTCTGTCTACTGCTGTCTTCTCAATCGCCACAAATTAAGGAATGAAATCATAGTAAAGCAACCCTAGGAATATGAGATCAGAGCACAGTAAAAAATGTGAAGTTCAGTTTAATAAGATATCAGGATCTAAAACAGGAGTCACGAATTTAAATAGGGGTAATTATTATGAATTTAGTGATTTCCAATCCATAGGTTCATTTAGGAGTCCAAGATAGAGTTGAAAATGTGTTGCTTCACAATGGTTTATTGAAAGTACGAATAAAGAAACAGGCACAGAACACATTAAACTAAAGAACAAAGGCAACTAAGAACTAAGATGATTTTTGCAGAAACAGACACTTTTATAATGAGTAAGGAAAATTCCTAAGATAAGCGAGAGCCTACTGCAAGTACACACAGGTATAACATGTTTAACACTTAGCTAATGAAAAAATGAGAAGGATAAACCGTCATGTAACTGTTATACCATTTCGCTACCAATAGGTGGAGTCCAGCACCATATATTGTGAAAAATACAAACTAGAAATACAAGTTATAGGTTAGCAAAACTACAATTTCAGTCTTCCTAAAAACTCATTAATCTAGTTAGTACTTTATTCAAACAGAAAGAATAACCAATTCCAACAGGTAAAAAGGCAAAATATTTAAAGTGGACTGGGACAATAAATTGAAGAGCAAGAGAGTAGATCACCTGATACAGATTTTTATGTCAGATATCTTTTAGCAGTGTGTAAGGTTATATAAGAAGCTTTTGTGGCTAAATAAAGATGTTACAGATTGTATCAGATTGAAAATGCATCAAATGTTGCAAAGACTAACAGTGGGCAGAGAATTGGGAACCTTTTGGGAACAAGAAAATGATGAATAAAAATATTATAATAAAAGAAAAGGTAACCATATGAGAGTAAACAAGAAAATAATACAAAGTGGAAACCTCCACTGGAAGATGAAAAGGATGATGAAACTGGGGATTCAACAACGGGAAATAGAGATTCTAAATAATGACATAGATCATTCTTCACTGTAGAAGACACTAGAAACATTCCAAATGTAATAGAGAATCAAGAACTTAAAACAATGTCTATCATTATAAGCCAAACTAGTGGACTAAAGATGAACAAATCTCCTGGACTTGAAGACTTATTGGCTTCACCCTAGGATCTGAAAGAAAGTGGCTGCAGAATTCATCGAAAATGTTTGTTGTAACCTGCAAAGAATCCTTGGATTCTGGAGAGATCCCAGACGAATGGAATATTGAAAATGTGATGCAGTTATTCATGAAAAAAAGGGAAGCTATTGGCTAATTATCTTAACATCTGTCATTAAGAAAATGCAAGAATCTGTTTTATAAAAATTATAAGACAATTAATAAAGCAATGAAATTCCTATTTGACATGTTTACTACATGTCACGTAACCCGTGACCGGTTAAAGAACCAGCAGAAATGGAAAACACTTTGGAATCTGGTATTGCTATTAACTAATACTATTTATTAGTAACTACACAATACAGTCATATAAGTTCAGATATATCAGACAGGTTAGCAGAGATTATATGTATATAAGTGTGGAAATATAGAAACCAAGCTTCTTCAAGCCTAGGGGTAAATGGATACAGTCTTACGGTGATGAATAAAGTTCAGTTCAGTTCGTGGTATTTCGTTGAGTAATGATAGAGAGATTTGTAATCCAGGGTAAATGTTGAGAGAAGGCAATTACATTGATATTCCACAGATTCCATGACAGCAATGCAAAATAACAATAGTAGTAGGTTTTATCTCCGAAGTTGTTCCACTCCAGACACGAAATATCACCGACAGTGAACTTCAACGAATATCCTTTCAGCACAAGTGGTACCACACCCAAATTCAGCTATGGGTCATTCCAAAGTGGTGGTCACAGGATACTCAAACAGAATCCACCTATGGATTATCACCAACAGTAGCTTATCACTAAGGGGACCCTCTTCAAGGGAATCAACCCCAACACACAACGTGATAGCCATTTATCCAGTTCCACAACATACGAAATAACTCTAGCAGTGATTTGCTACAGGGGTGCCTTTCTTCAGTGAACTACCACACCCAAACAAGGGTAACACACAAGTGGTATTCACAAAGGTACTCCCCTCACCAGAGAACCCACTCTTGTGGATTAACTATGTTACAGTCACACCTTCATATTCGAATGGAACTCAAACTCACCCTTACGGGCTACTTAGAGAGAAGGAGTCCAAACAGTGACCTCTTTGTCACTAGGTTTCTTCTGTTTCAAGCCTTCCTCTTCCCTCTTCTCTTCCTTTAAAGTCACCTAATGTGACCACAAGAAGGAGACTATCTTCTGTGTTGGAGTTATCAACCCAGGCAAGGGTTGGACACACTAATAACTCCCCACCGGTCACACCTTTTCCACACTGTGAGAGCCACTGATCAACCCTCCTGATCGATCCTCGGGAAACCCACTTTTCTGTGGGCACAACAAAGATCATCCAGTGTCCAAAACCATGTGTCTGTCTGTCTATCAGCTGACCTTCTATTTATCTCACCGTGCTGAACACCAGCTATCCATCAAGTAGCTCCTGCCTTCTCTCTCTATAAGAACTTAGAAGCTGCCAGTGTCCTTGAAAAGTGTAAACATGCTGCAGAGAAACCATAACACCATCTCAAAGCAGTCTTCGCCTCTCTCTCTCTTAATAACAAGGTGTCTGGTGTTGAACAACTATCTCTCTCTCTCTCTCTTTTCAAAAGCACAGTTCATAGGGGTAATCCAGGACCCTGTCACACACAGAAAACTGTAACGGGGTATACCCATTTAGATGTGTTTGTTTTCCAGAAAGCATTCTATAAGGTGCCCTATAAAAGCTAATTGCACAAGAGCATTAGGAGTTCATAGGTAATATTTTGACATAGATAGGGGAGTGGCCATTCACTGAAAACAGAAAGTCAGGATAAATAGTTCATATTTTGGATTTTCAATCTGTAACTCATCAGATACCACAGTGATTGGTATTGAAGCTTCATCTGTTTGCAACCTGTATCAATGATTTGGATAAAGAGCTGGGTGTCCTGGAGCCTTTTTTTGTTAGTGATACAAAGGATAGGTGGTTGGTAGGTTATGAAGAAGATGCAAAGAATCTGTAAAGGTTACATAAATGCACAAATATTGGCAGGTGAAGTATAATGTAGCAAAATGTGAGGTTGGCATGTAGGCCACAGCAAATAATTTGAAAGGTTAATGAAATATTGGTCTTTATTGCAATGGGATATATTAAAGTAAAGACTATACCTGGAGTTTTGCATAGAATTTAGGTTTAAGGACATACTTGTATTAGAGGCAGTGCAGAGAGGTTAAGGGGGTTGGGCCTTTACTAATTAACATTTTTAAGAATGAGCTATCGTATTAAAACAGTAAAGATTCTGAGCAGGATTAGAAGATGCTTCCTCGCATGCAGATATCTGGATCGAGGAGACACGGTTTCAGAATACTTGGTCCCTTTTAAGATGGATGTGAAGAAGATATTTTTTTCCACTGAGATACTGAGCTGTGAAGGTGAAATCACTTCATACATTAACTTACAGATGTTCTGCAAGGACATCAGTGGATATGGCGGAAGTGATGTTAAGGTCATGATTGGATCAGCCATGATCATTGAATGCCAGAGTGAGGTCAAGGGCCAAGTAGCCTACTTCTGTTCATTTCTTACGACTGCTTCTCTTACTCCTCAGTGTCTCCATTTCTCCCCTTATCACTGCCTCTCCCAGGTCTCTCTCCTTGTCACCAATCTTCTCTTTGTTCATCTCTCACAAGGTATCACTGGGCCTCTCTTTCTAAGTGTTTCTGCCTCACTGTATTGGTCACTTGGGCCATACCTCTGTACCTAAATGGTCTTTTCTTGTGCCACGCCGATCCTGCAGACCCTTGTGAATACGCAACCTTCTTGGCCACCCGGCCTGATGACATGGAAGTGGAAGCAATTCGAACAGTCATAAAACTTTGTCTCCAGTACAGGTAAGAAATTGGTGTGCAGAAACCCTGATCTCAACACCACAGCAAAAGACAACCCACTACAGTACTCAGCACAGAAAGAACAAAGATGGTACACTGCATGTCCACTACACCCTCACCAAGGTATAAGCATTTCATCAGAAGGACAGCATGGAAATAACCTTTTCTATTCCTCCACTGTCAAATGCATCTTTCTAAAGGTTCATGCACTTTCCAGCTCTGGTATTGAGATCTTCAAGAAGAGCCAGCTTGACACCAACTGGAACTTGGGTACAAAAGTAAACAAAGCTGTAACAGAACTGCTCATTGATTGCATCTGCCGCTCCCAAGTTCAGGGCACGTACATAGCATGCTGATTCAAAAGTAGGGTATGTCAAATGGTAATGAGGTGTCTTGTGCATGCCAGAACGAAAGGCTTCCCAAAAAGACACTGTGCCTCTTTTAGTTTGCCTTTGCAGGAGGCATGCCAGCCACCTCATTTCTTGAGCTGGCTGTCTTGGTGACAGCCATGTCTCACATGGGTCAGAATGTCCACAAAGTGATTTGGTTCCTGGATGATGAGAGTGCTGCAGTTCAGGTCAGTCACTGTTAAGATTGTCAATAAGGGTCTTGGTATTTCAGGTCCCAAAATTCATTTTGAGAAGAAAATGAGCCCTTGTCTTGATCTAATGTGGGGTGCCCTTTGTACACCAGCTGATAAACGGGTCAGAGACATGCACTTCCAATCTCCTCCTTTTACCTCCTTCCCAACACACTGCTTCTTCTCAGCTCAAAACTCCTCCCTCTAAGGCACTCCCTTCCCCAGCTGCCCTGACTTTCTCTCTCATCCCTGCCTTTCCTTTCCTGACTTCCCCTTCTGATTTAACAGGGTGAGAGGGCATCCTCACTCATGGATGGTTCCCTGACCACTATCTGTCCTCACATCACTATCCTTCCAACCCAGTTCCAGAAGTTGTATTGCCAAGACCTAGTCTGCAAATAATTCAGCTACCTATTCAAAGCTGCCTGGATTTAACTGGCCGCTAGTGGGCTGCAAGTCTGATGCTAGGTACTGGCGCATTCACACAAGCAAGCTGAACTCCTTCACTGAGCTATGGACCACACACTAAATATCTGACAGCACAGGGCCCTTCACAAACCAGGAAAATGGTGTATACGTCTCAGCTCTGTTTATTTCACTAACAGATAGTTGTTCTCAAAAGTTATCCTTGCTCTCTGCTCTGTTCTGTCCCAGGGTCCGTTGTCACATTGTCCATCTTTCTACTGCGAAAGCGCTACCCCTCATAGATGAAGCTCGCAAAGCAGGAGCTTTGCTGACTGTTGAAACCACACCGCATTATCTCCTGCTGGCTGCTGAAGACATACCAAATGGAGCCACACACTTCAAGTGCTGCCCTCCGATTCGGACAAAAAACAATCAAGTATGGATTCTTTATTTTATTAAGGATAAGACCATAAGACACTGGACAAGAATTAGGCCACTCGGCCCATCAAGTCAATCATGAATGCTTTATTTTCCTTTTCAAGCCCATTACCCTGCCTTCTCCACATAACTTCTGACACCCTTCACTAATCAAGAACCTATCAAGTTCCACTTCAAACAGGCCCAATGACTTGGCCTCCATAGCCATCTGTGGCAAGGAATTCCACAGATTCACCACCTTCTAGCTAAATAAATTCCTCCTCATCTGTGTTTTATATGGATGTCCTTTCACTCTGAGGCTGTGAACTCTGGTCCATTCACGTCCAGGATGTTTTTAATAGTGAGAGAGTGAAGGACCAGAGGCCTTTCAATATTCAGTAATAAAGAGATTACCTTCTCATTCTTCTATACTCCAGCGGGTACAGGCACAGATCCATCAAACATTCCTCATTCATTAACCCTTTTATTTCCAGGATCATTCTCTTAAACCTTCTCTGGACCCTCTCCAACGCCAGCATACCCTCTCTTAGACATGGAGCCCAAAACTGTTCGCAATGCTCCAAATGTGATCTGATGAATGCCTTAATAAGTATCAGCGTTACATCTTTGCTTTTATATTCCAGTCCACTCGAAACGAATGCTAACCCATCTTGCAAGTTAACCTTAATGGTCTCTTGCATGAGTATGCTGAAGTCTCCTAGCACCTTTGATTTCTGAATTTGCTCCTCATTTAGAAAAGTGTCCTCCCTTTTCTTCCTTCTACTGAAGTGCATGACCATTTTCTTCCTTACATTGTATTGCATCTGCTACTTCTTTGCCTATTCTCCTAATTTGTCCAAGTCCTTCTGCAGATTCCTTGCTTCCTCAACACTACCTGCTATTCCACCTATCTTTGTGTCATCCATAAACCTGACCACAAAGCCATCGATTCCATCATTCATTTCATTAACATATAACATGAAAAGTAGTGACATCTACAACAGGGGTTCCGAATCTGGGGTCCACAGACCCCTCAGTTAACTGTGGGGGCCCATGGCACACAAAGAAGTTGGGAACCCCTGATCTAAAGGGTGTCCTGACTGCTAAGCTCCCGTCTCCTTTATAAGTTTAAACTCAAGTTTAATTGTTATTCAACCATACACAAATACCCATAAATACAGCCAAATGAAACAGAGTTAATCCGTGGTCAAGGTGCAAAACACAGTAGCAACAGTCACACAGCATAAGGTACATATAAAGTAGAAAATAACAGGCACATATAAGATATCAGTAACATGCAGTCACACAAAAAAATATAGTCCAAAACCCTGAGTCACTGAATGTCGCAGCAATCTGCAATCAAACACAATATGACCTGTCTTCTGCCAAGCAAACACTGGTGGCAGCACCAACTTCAGCTTGGTTGCTGTGCCATGCCACAGCCATTGGAGCGCATTGACCCTGCAGCCTCTCTCCTTGATGACCGTAGACAGGTGACACTGCACCTTGAGGCTTAGTCCGCGCTACAACTGAGGCTACGCAGCTCCCCCTGCCCACCACTCCTGCCAATAAATCAGCGAATTGCACTTGCAGAACTTTACATTAACAATATCTAACAGAGTCTTGCAATTGTAAAAAATATGTTAAACACCTTTGGTTGACCGTGTAGAAGCTGCTGTGATCAAACGTGCCACCATCTTACTGGAAGTCCAAGGCCCTGACAAGTTTCTGTTTTAAACTTATTCATTTTGTCATCTGCTGCGAATTGTTTCTCTCTGTCCCCATTCCCCCGCCCCCCCCCCCATTGGACTGTAACTTTAAACTTTTTCATCTTCTAATTTCCTTTCCTTAAATTTAACTATTTCTCTCCCTCCACAACCTACTGAGTATTCTTTAATAAACATTTTGTGTCTCCCCATGTGCAAAAGTCTGTATTGGAGAGCAGAGTAATGGTGCTGTCAGTTAATTCCTATCTGTGCCCACACAGGAACAACTGTGGTCTGCACTGAAAGCTGGAAAGATCAATATGGTGGTCTCTGATCATTCTCCATGCACCACTGATCTCAAACTACTCAGATCTGGAGACTTCCTCAAAGCCTGGGGAGGGATTTCTTCTCTGCAGTTTGGTGAGTCAGATCTGTAGCCTGACAATACTGTCAGCAAATTGACTACTTAACTAAAGTGATGTCAGGTTGTGACAGTTGGGTGCACATTTACCCCATTCCAATAACTTAAGCACATGGTGCAGAGAGACAGCAGCACTTGTGATTTTTGCGCTTCAGGTAGAATGTTATCACAAGTTTTCCTCTGTCAATGTAAGCAACATAGAAGATTCTGGGGCCTGGGTGCTTTACCCATTATTTATCTCTCAATCCAAAACATCAAAGTAGATTAACTGGTTTTTCTTATTGTTCTTTTCAAGCATCTGGCCACGTTTATTGACAGAAACAACGAAGAATTTTCAAAATTAGTTTATAGGTTATGAAGAACTTGACTAGGTAACAGACATTTTTCAATGGAGATTCTGACAGATAATATTGCAGCACATACATCATTTACTTAGCAGAAAAGGTATCCGGCCCCACAACTGTTTTCTCATTTTACTGTTTCATTTTCTAAATTTGAAATATATTGAAGTAGGATTTTTGAGCTAATCTACAAAACGTGTGTCATATTAAATTAAAAGAAAAATTCCAAAACCCATCAACAATTTATTAAAAATTAAAAACCAAAATTGTGAGGCTGAAAAAGTATCCATCCCTTTTGTAATTACTACGCTAACTTTCCTCAGGTGCAATATACTATTACCTTTCCAACTCACCCAGTTTGTTGATGTAGAGAATTGGAGGAATTCATAAAAATAAACACCCCTTCTTTGAAAGATCTAACAGTATGGTAGATTTTCAACAGACCAAACCAAAACGAAGACAAAAGAGCATTCAAGACAAGTCAGGGAAATGATAATAGAAAAACACAAATCTGGGGAGAGGCACAAGACCATCTCAAAGGCACTGGATGTTCCTTGGAGCTCTGTGCAGTGCATCGTGTAAAGGTGGGAAAGTATGAAACCACAGCCAAGCTGCCTTGTTCAGCCTGCCCTTCTAAACTTAATCACCAGAGAAGAATGGCACTAGTAAAAGAGGCCACAGTGACAGCATCAGTCACCCTGAGTGAAATGCAGAAGTCAGCAGCTGCAACAGGAGATTAAGTTCATGGCTCCACAATCTCTAAAAAGATATTGCTGAAGAGTGGCAAGAAAGATGCCTTGGATTTTAAAAAAAGCATATCCTTGCCTGTAGAGATTTGCAAATCATCATTTAGAAGATACTGTAAAGATATGGAGAAAGATCTTGTGCTTCGATGAGACTGAAGTTAAATTTTTTTTCCTCAACACTGGGTCGTAGGTGTGGCGTAAATCTAATACTGTGCATCAGCCGGGTAACACCATACCTACTGTACAGTATGGTGGAGATAGCACCGTGCTGTGGCGATGCTTTTCAAAGTTCAAAGTAAATTTATTTTCAAAGTACACGTATGTTACCAAATACAGCCCTGAGATTCATTTTGTTGTGGACGTACTCAGAAAATCTACAGAATAATAACTACAACAGAATCAATGAAAGACCGCCACCTTGGCTGTTCAACCAGAGTGCAGAAGACAACGAACCATGCAAATACACAAAGAAATTAATAATAATAAATAAATGAGCAATCAATATCAAGAACGTGGGATGAAGAGTCCTTGAAAGTGAGTCCATAGGCTGTGGGAACATTTCAATGAAGGGTAAACACAAAATAATCTGCAGATGCTGGGGTCAAAGCAACACTCACAACATGCTGGAGTAACTCAGCGGGTCAGGCAGCATCAGTGGAAAAGATTGGTCGACGTTGCAGGCCGGAACCCTTCGTCAGGACTGTAGGGGGAAGGGGGCAGAGGCTCTATAAAGAAGGTGGGGGGAGGGTGGGAAGGAGAAGACTGGTAGGTTCCAGGTGAGAAACCAGTAAGGGGAAAGATAAAGGGGTAGGGGAGGGGAGGCAGGGAGGTGATAGGCAGGAAAGGTGAAGAAGGAATAGGGGAAAACGCAATGGGTGGTAGAGGGAAGCGGAACCAAGAGGGAGGTGATAGGCAGATGGGAGAGGGGGCGGAGTGACATAGGGATAGGGGAAGGGAGGGGGAGGGAATTACCAGAAGTTGGAGAATTCTATGTTCATACCAAGGGGCTGGAGACTACCTTAGACGGTATATGAGGTGTTGCTCCTCCAGCCTGAGTTTAGCCTCGTCATAGCAGTAGAGGAGGCCATGTATGGACATATCTGAATGGGAGTGGGAAGCAGAGTTGAAGTGGGTGGCTAGTGGCTACTTTACTTCTAACTTCCACCCAGCCCTCAAATTCACTTGGTCTATCTCGGACACTTCTCTCCCTTTTCTCGATCTCTCGGTCTCCATCTCTGGAGACAGACTATCCACTGACATCTTCTACAAGCCCACTGACTCTCATAACTACCTCAATTATACCTCTTCCCACCCCGCCACATGCAAAAATGCCATTCCCCTTTCCCAGTTCCTCCGTCTCCGCCGCATCTGCTCTGAGGATGAGGTTTTCCGTTCCAGGACATCTCAAATGTCCTCTTTCTTTAAGGATCGTGGTTTCCATTCTGCTGTCATCAATGATGCCCTCACCCGCATCTCCTCCATTTCCTGCACTTCGGCTCTCACCCCATCCTCCCGCCACCACAACAGGGGCAGAGTTCCCCTTGTCCTCACCTACCACCCGACTAGCCTCCGGATCCAACACATTATCCTCCGCAACTTCCGCCACCTTCAACAGGACCCCACTACCAAGCACATCTTTCCCTCTCTACTCCTCTCCGCCTTCCACAGGGATCGGTCCCTTTGCGACTCCCTGGTCCACACGTCTCTCACCACGGATCTCCCACCTGGCACTTATCCCTGTAAGCGTAAGTGCTACACCTGTCCCTACACCCTCTCCCTTGCCACCATTCAGGGCCCCAACAGTCCTTCCAGGTGAGACAACTCTTCACTTGTGAGTCTGTTGGGGCCATCTATCGCATCCGGTGCTCCCGGTGTGACCTCCTCTACATCGGTGAAACCCGACGCAGATTGGGGGACCGCTTCGTCGAGTACCTCTGCTCCGTCCGCCACAACAGACAGGATCTCCCAGTAGCCACCCACTTCAACTCTGCTTCCCACTCCCATTCAGATATGTCCATACATGGCCTCCTCTACTGCCATGATGAGGCTAAACTCAGGCTGGAGGAACAACACCTCATATACCGTCTAGGTAGTCTCCAGCCCCTTGGTATGAAAATAGAATTCTGCAACTTCCGGCAATTCTCTCCCCCTCCTTTCCCCTATCCCTATGTCACTCTGCCCCCTCCCCCAGCTGCCTATCACCTCCCTCATGGTTCCGCCTCCTTCTGCTACCCATTGTGTTTTCCCCTATTCTTTCTTCACCTTTCCTGCCTATCACCTCCCTGCTTCCCTTCCCCCTCCCCTTTATCTTTCCCCTTACTGGTTTTTCACCTGGAACCTACCAGCCTTCTCCTTCCCACCCTCCCCCCACCTTCTTTATAGGGCCTCTGCCCCTTCCCTCCACAGTCCTGACGAAGGGTTCCGGCCCGAAACATCAGCCGATCTTTTCCACTGATGCTGCCTGACCTGCTGAGTTCCACCAGCGTGTTGTGAGTGTTGCTTTCAATGAAGGGGAAGTGAATTTGAGTGAAGTTACCCCCTTTGGTTCAAGAGCTTGGTGGTTGAGGGATGGTAACAGTTCCTGAACGTAATGGTACGAATGCTGTGACTCCTGAACCTTCTTCCCGGTGCAGCAAGAAGACAGCACGTCCTGGGTGATGGTGGTCCCTGATGATGGATGCTGATTTCCTGTCACAGTGTTTCATGTAGATGTGCTCAACGGCTGGGAGGTCTTTACCATGATGGACTGGGCTGTATCCACTACTTTTTGTAGGATTTTCCATTCAATGGCAACGGTGTTTCCATACTAGGCTGTGATGCAGCCAGTCAACATATGCTGTGCCACTCATCTATGGAAGTTTGTCAAAATTTTAGTTGTCATGCTAAATCTCTGCAAACTCTGAAGGAAGCAGAGGCGTTGCTGTGTTTTCTTTGTAATTGCATTTGGGTGCTGGGCCCAAATCAGATCATCTGAAGTAATAAGACCAAAGAATTTAAAGTTCCTGACGCTCTCCACCCCGATCCTCCAATAAAGACTGACTCATGGACCTCTGGTTTCCTTCTCCTGAAGTCAATAATCAGCTCCTTGGTCTTACTGACATCAAGTGTTGTTACGTAGATTTTCAATCTCCCTTCTATGCTGGTTGATTTATCACCACCTTTATTTTGACCTACGACAGTGGCGTCCATCAGCAGACTTGAATATGGCATTTGAGCTGTGCTTAGCCACACAGACATAAGTGTAAGGCGAGTAGAGCAGGTGCTAAGCACGATGGTGTTGAATGCTGAACTGTAGTTGATATGCTCCTTATCCATCTTCGCTGTCCAGGTGTTCCAGGGTTAAGTGAAGAGCCAATGAGATGGCAACTGTTGTGGACTTGTTGCTCCGGTAGTCAAATTAGAGGTGATCTAAGTGACTTCTCAGGCAGGAGTTGATATGATTCATCACCAACCTATCAAAACACATCATCACAGTGGATATAAGTTCTACTGGGAAATAGCCATTGAAGCAGGCCACCACACTCTTCTTGGGCATTGATATAATTAAAACCTGCTTGAAGCAGGTGGGTACCTCAGACTGCTGAAGCGTGAGGCTAAAGATCTTACTGGATACTCCAGCTAGATGATTAGTACGGGCCTTTAGTACTTCACTAGGTACCCCACGCGGGAACAGAACTTTTTCGTAGATTCACCCTTCCTGAAAGCTGCTCGTATGTCAGCCTCAGAGACTGAAATCATAGGATCATCGGGGGATGTGGCAGTTCATGATGGATCCTCCATGTTTTGATGGTCAAGGTGAGCATAGAAGGCATTGAGCTCATCTGGAAATGAAGCCCTGTTGCAGAAGGGACTAGGAATCTGATCAGATTGATGGAAAGATGAATGCTGCTCATTAGAGGGAGATCCTCAATAAAAACCTGCTCACCTCTGTCAGAAAGCCTAAACTGGGGAGGGAATTTGTCTTTCAGCAGGACAATGGCCCAAGGCACACTGCCAGAGCAACCATGAAATGGCTTCAGATGAAGGAATCTGAGTCAGCCTTAACCTGATCGAACACCTCTTGCAAGAGCTCAAGATTGCTCTGCACTGCTGCTCCCTAACTAACCTGGCACAGCTTGAGCAATTTTGCAAGGAGGAATGGGAAAATCTTCCTGCTATCACATTTTGCAAAGCCAATAGAGACTTATCCAAAAAGGTTACTGGCTATAATAGTGTCAAGAGGTGGTTCAACTAAGTACTGAGGAAAGAGGGATGAATACTTTGAACTGATATTTCAATTTTGGAATTTTTAGTCTTCCATGCTTTACAATTTTCACTGTTATTTGGACTCTACTGTGGGAAAAAAAGGGGCATGTGATTGATTCGCAAATAGAAATGCTCAGTTAATTTGATCAAAAATTCCTGGCTGTAATACTGATTTATCTGAACAAGGGTTTGGGGGCTGAATACTTTTATAAGGCGCTATTTATTCACATCGTTGCCCAAGTCAAAAGGTCCTTTAGCAAAAGCACATCAGGAAGCATGCTGACATCTGGATTCTAACATTGCTTACCATTTAAGTATTTGCAAGCTGTCCAAGATTCCTCAGATTCACTCACTTTTTCTCTCCAATATCATTCTCTGTTAAAAGGCCTTCCCCTGTTCTGGACTTCGGCACGGCAGCGCGGGTTCACTATACAGGACACAGTGAACCTGATGTGTAAAAATACAGCCAGGTTATGTGGCATGGAGAACAGGAAGGGCTCTCTTGTCACTGGTAAGGATGCTGACATGGTAATATGGGATCCTGACAGGGAGTTTGAGGTAAGTTACAAAGCATTATCAGCTTCACCACAAGATGTTCCCATATCTAAGTGCAAGCTCAGTAAACTGCCATTGTTGCTTGCAGGTGACAGAAACCTTAATTCATCATAAAAATAAAGTAAGTATTTTAACTGATTAGGTTGGCCTTCAGCTTCAACTGGAGTGCATAATAGAATTGATCTATATTGTAACTGTGGCCTGGGTAGTGTTTCTGCCTGACATAATGAGTTGTTCCTAATTATGAAGTCAATCTGAGTATTGGCAGGACTAACTACAAGAGACAACTCAAAACGATGAGAGAAATGGCTCATATGGCTATGAACACATGGGATTGGTGTCACAGCACCTAAATAATGCCAAAAAATCAAGATGCAGTAAAACTCCTGTAACAAAACTCAGGAAATTGGAAGTACCAGACTGGATCATTTTCTGAGCTTCTGGAATAAAGAAAATGTCACATTTTCATATAATGTTTCTGGGGAGCCAAATGACTTAACAAGGAGCAGGGGAAGTGGGGCTTCAGAGAGTTTAAAAGTAATAAGGCAATGGGGTTAAGTGAGTTTAGACGCAGAGTGGGGATGAGGCTTCAATGAGATTAAAGTGTGTGTGGAAATGGGGTTCCAGTGAGCCAGATGCTGAACCATTTGTAGTTTCGGATAACAGGATAGTATATTTTTGATTATTCTATTTTGAAATCCATTTCACAGCCATGACCCAACTGTACGGCCAAGCAGACACAAGGATCAAGTGACCCGCTCTTACTTCCATGTCTTATGTTATTGCTTCTGCAAGGACACATTTCTCTAAGAATTGAATAGAATGATATACATGCAGGCTAACTGCACAAAGCAAGGAACACAGAGTTATACCTTCCCCTTCAAAAGCTGTTCCTAATTAGACAGTTTTTCCACCTTGGAGACTCCCACCCATGGATACGTAAATAATTTAATATAAATGAACAAACATGGTGAACCATACCCCAAACCCCATCCTACCCCAAATAATATAAATGAACAATATAAATGAATAATATAAATGAGCAAACATTGTGAACCATACCCCAAACCCCATCCTACCCCAAATAACTGATCCTACCTTTTCTCTACTACATCAACAAAACACATCAAGGAACTTTACTTACAAAGTAAACCTTCTCTTTTCACCACTTGCTTCTGTATTTGGGAGGGGAGAGTGGGTGGAAGGTGGTTTAAATGAAATTGATCAAGACTGAAGTAGGCTATACAGTTCACTCTGCTGCACTGTACACTAAGATCCATGTAAAGACAACTTTAAATCTGTTAAGAATGCAAAAACCTATCAATCATTTTCTTTAATATCCTTGACAACTTAATATCTGTGTAACACCCTGGGAAATGTTTCACTGCTAGTGTAATCGTCTCCCTGTAACTCTTTCTGCAATACACAGTTTGAAGAGTTCCTTAAGATTCCTAATCTCTTAAATGAAGTTCTTCATCTCATTCCTAAACTCTCTTTTCTCTCTACACATAGGGAGGCAACCATGCCAGTTCTTTAGCATTTGTCTGTTTTTTACAAGGCTGAGCTGCTAGCTTGACGGTCAACCCAGCACAGATGGAAAGTGTGCAAGAGGCCGTCTGCATTCGAACCCAGGACCACTCACTCCAAGTCTAGTATGGATGCCACTAAACCACCAGCCTCATCCTTGAGGATACAACTCCCACTTCCAGATTCTGCAGGTCAAAGAACCCTCCTCTCAGCAGCTATGCACACCACACAACACTATACATTGCAGTTATCTTAGTCTTGTCACTTCAAGTTTGAAATAGAAAGAAATTCAAGTTGGCTGCATTATAATTTCTTCCCATCAGATACTTCTCAAATACAATGACTTAGATAATTAAAAATATAGAAATCTATTTCTCTTCCAGCTGACTCCCTATCTTGGACGCCGACTGAAAGGAGAGGTTTTTGCTACCATTGTCCGTGGAAAGATAGTATACCTGCAAGGAAAATTTTCCAACAAACCCCTTGGAAAATGCATCTTGTCCAATGATATTCAATGAACTAGATTAAGATTCATTTTACAACCATACCCAATTAATGAGGATCAACCTATGCCATTTCTCCATCCATTTTTTCCAAGCAAACATGTTGGAGGAAGATCCTGAAGAAACGTCTCGGCCCAAAACGTCAACTATTTATGCCATTTCTCCATCCATTTTTTCCAAGCAAACATGTTGGAGGAAGATCCTGAAGAAACGTCTCGGCCCAAAACGTCAACTATTTGGTCATTTCCATAGATGCTGCCTGAACTGCTGAGCTGTTGGGTTTTGATTTTACCTTAAAATATTTGTTGTTGGTTGTAATGGACAACAGTTTAAGATATTTTCAGGATCTCCAAAAGAGATAATCACGTCTACAACAAATGCATGTGTATAGGAACATTTCAAAAATGTGACATGTGAAATCCTACTGGCCCTACTGCCTGTTTCACAACTATTGTGCCTTATGCACCGTAATATGTACACGATCAATCCACATAATCTGACAAAAGATAAAAATGATGGGAAAAAGTGATTCTGAGGGTGAATATGTGAGACAAGGGGAGTCAAAATCTTAATTCTCTTTATATACTTGAACTTACAGCTGAGCATCATTCTAGTTCTGATTAAATACAGAATAAAGTTCTTTCCAGCCAATTAATCTTAAATTTGCTTGAAAAATTTTAGTGGATTAACACTTAATCGAGAAGACACGAGTCCACTACTTGTAGGGGATCAAGTGTTGACCACTAATGCAGTCATATTGTGAAACAAAATCATAATTTGATAATTGTTTGTGCTTTCTAGGAACAACCCAGACTGAACATCAACCAGGTGAAAATAGTCTTTGCCAATCTTGCTAAATGAACTATACCAAATTGCAACAATTTCTAAAACATGCTCGTCAAGCTCAAGTGCAAAGTTGAGGAGAGCCTAAAACTAGATGCGGAGTTACAAGGAGCACAGTTCAGAGAGTTGGTGAAAATCAACAACTCACCCATTTACAATTAGTGGCCACTTTATTAGGTAGACTTCTTCAGCTTCCCTCTCGTTTTTGGCCAAGCAGTTGAAGAGTGAACCATGATGGGAATTAAGTATTTCAGATGTATAAAGGATAGAGGTAGGGGAAGAAAGTTACCTTGATAATAAAGGAAAAGGTGAAGAATGCAAATGGAATGGACTGTAGTTTAGAAAATCAAGACATACACTCAATGGCCACCTCATTAGGCACACTGCACACTTGCTCATTAATTCAAATATTTACCCAGCTAAGCATTTGGCAGCAAATCAGTGTATTAAAGCAAGCAGACATGGTCATAAATACCATTTTTTGTTCAGACCAAGCATCAGAATGGGGTAGAAATGTGATTGCTTGATTGTTGTTGCCAGACGGGGTGTTTGAATATCTCAGAAACTATTAATTTCATGGGATTTTCGTGCACAATAGTCCCTAGAGTTTATATATCAGAGGAGAATGGCTACATTGGTTCAAGCTGATAGGAAGGTGACGGTAACTCAATTAACCATATGTTACAGTGGTATGCAGAAGAGCATCTTTGAATGCACAACACGTTGAACCTTGAAATGGGTAGGCTACAGCAGCAGAAAACAATGTGTTGGCCAGGAAGAAAGTAAAATATGGAAGAAAACACCCAACTAGAATAAGTCAGGGACAGGGGAAGCAGACAAACTAAATGTCTTTGTTCTTGCCATGTGGTGAATGAATGGAGGCTGCCATTTTGTGAAGCTGCTCTGTAATCTCCACTTTGTGAGCTGTCTAGTGAACTGGTTTTGCTCAGGAATAGCTGTATCAAACTGCTTTAAAGTGTATACAGTGATGCTCCTGGTAATCTGCTGAACTAGAGATCACTTCCAAATAAGAAGTTATTTGTGAGGTGTTCTTTTATAACATGCAGGTTTATAAATAGGAGTGCCTGTGTCTGATGGGAGTAACCCGAGCCCAGTGACTAGCTGGTCTGCTCTGATTCTGAACAAAGAGACATTAATACAAGCTGCTACTTGTGAGAAGGACAATAAAATGATGCTGGCCTGGATCAGAGCCAATGAAATACTGACACACATTAGCCTGATAGGCCTGAGCCAACAAGATTGAAACACAGCATTTGAGGGGCTTTGAATGCAAAACAGCCAGAACTCTGGATACTAACTATCATAAAGACCCCCATGCCTGGGGCTGGGAGAAGAAGGATCAATTACTCGACCAACGAGAGATCCCCTATTGCAGGGTCATAAATCAGAGAAGTGATCTGATTGAGCATTGGATTCAAAGAAGGAGTCTGAGAGTCTGAGTGGGAGTGCCGAGAAAGATATTTTTGAAATTTTCGTTATTTTTTTTCTCCAACGGCGTTCTGAGAGGCCGGACTGCGCAGGCGTGTGACGTCGGGCTGTGCAGCACGGCAGATTTAAAAGGAACAGAGCCTCATAGAGCGGGCAGCGTAGTTTGCGGGCTGCGGAGTGAGCCGGGAGCAGAGTGAAGGCTTAAGGGCTTCGGCTCAACGGGCTTAGGCGGAAACGGGCGAGTCGAAGAGGGTTTGGTATTCATTTTCTGTTATTTCAGGAGAGGGGCAGTATGAGTGTGAGGGCAGTTTGCTGTTCTCGGTGTCGGATGTGGGAGGCCCTGGAGTCTCCAAGCCTCCCGGACGTCTACATCTGCGCCAAGTGCATCGAGATGCAGCTCCTAAGGGACCGCGTTACGGAACTGGAGCTGCAGCTCAATGACCTTCGTCTGGTCAGTGAGAGTGAGGAGTTGATAGAGAGGAGTTACAGGCAGGTGGTCACGCTGGGACCACGGGAGGCAGACAAGTGGGTCACGGTTAGGAGGGGGAAGGGGATGAGTCAGGTAATAGGGAGTACCCCGATGGCTGTACCCCTTAACAACAGGTACTCCTGTTTGAGTACTGTTGGGGGGGACAGCTTACCTGGGGGAAGCGACAGTGGCCGTGCCTCCGGCACAGAGTCTGACCCTGTAGCTCAGAAGGGTAGGGCAAGGAAGAGGAGGGAAGTTGTGATAGGGGACTCAATAGTAAGGGGGTCAGATAGGCGATTGTGTGGACGCAGTCCAGAGACCCGGATGGTAGTCTGCCTCCCTGGTGCCAGGGTCCGGGATATTTCTGATCGTGTCCAAGATATCCTGAAGTGGGAGGGTGAGGAGCCAGAGGTCGTGGTACATATAGGTACCAATGACATAGGTAGGAAAAGGGATGAGGTCCTGAAAGGGGAATATAGGGAGCTAGGAAGGGAGTTGAGAAAAAGGACCGCAAAGGTAGTAATCTCGGGATTACTGCCTGTGCCACGCGACAGTGAGAGTAAGAATGCGATGAGGTGGAGGATAAATGCGTGGCTGAGGGATTGGAGCAAGGGGCAGGGATTCAAGTTTTTGGATCATTGGGACCTCTTTTGGCGCAGGCGTGACCTGTACAAAAAGGACGGGTTACAGTTGAATCCTAGGGGGACCAATATCCTGGCAGGGAGATTAGCGAGGGCTACTGAGGTGACTTTAAACTAGAATGGTTGGGGGGTGGGAATCAAATTAAAGAGGCTAGGCGTGAGGAGGTTAGTTCACAACAGGGGGATGGGAGCCAGTGCAGAGAGACAGGGGGGTGTAAAGTGAGGGTAGAAGCAAAAAGTACTAAGGAGAAGAGTAAAAGTGGCTGGCCGACAAATCCAGGGCAAGCATTAAAAAGGGCCACTTTTCAACATAATTGTATAAGGGCTGAGAGAGTTGTAAAAGAGCGCCTGAAGGCTTTGTGTGTCAATGCAAGGAGCATTCGTAATAAGGTGGATGAATTGAAAGTGCAGATTGTTATTAATGATTATGATATAGTTGGGATCACAGAGACATGGCTCCAGGGTGACCAAGGATGGGAGCTCAACGTTCAGGGATATTCAATATTCAGGAGGGATAGACATGAAAGAAAAGGAGGTGGGGTGGCGTTGCTGGTTAAGGAAGAGACTAACGCAATAGAAAGGAAGGACATAAGCCGGGAAGATGTGGAATCGATATGGGTAGAGCTGCGTAACACTAAGGGGCAGAAGACGCTGGTGGGAGTTGTGCACAGACCACCTAACAGTAGTAGTGAGGTCGGAGATGGTATTAAACAGGAAATTAGAAATGTGTGCAATAAAGGAACAGCAGTTATAATGGGTGACTTCAATCTACATGTAGATTGGGTGAACCAGATTGGTAAAGGTGCTGAGGAAGAGGATTTCTTGGAATGTATGCGGGATGGTTTTTTGAACCAACATGTCGAGGAACCAACTGGAGAGCAGGCTATTCTGGACTGAGTTTTGAGCAATGAGGAAGGGTTAATTAGCAATCTTGTCGTGAGAGGCCCCTTGGGTAAGAGTGACCATAATATGGTGGAATCCTTCATTAAGATGGAGAGTGACATAGTTAATTCAGAAACAAAGGTTCTGAACTTAAAGAGGGGTAACTTTGAAGGTATGAGATGTGAATTAGCTAAGATAGACTGGCAAATGACACTTAAAGGATTGACGGTGGATATGCAATGGCAAGCATTTAAAGGTTGCATGGATGAACTACAACAATTGTTCATCCCAGTTTGGCAAAAGAATAAATCAAGGAAGGTAGTGCACCCGTGGCTGACAAGAGAAATTAGGGATAGTATCAATTCCAAAGAAGCAGCATACAAATTAGCCAGAGAAAGTGGCTCACCTGAGGACTGGGAGAAATTCAGAGTTCAGCAGAGGAGGACAAAGGGCTTAATTAGGAAGGGGAAAAAAGATTATGAGAGAAAACTGGCAGGGAACATAAAAACTGACTGTAAAAGCTTTTATAGGTATGTAAAAAGGAAAAGACTGGTAAAGACAAATATAGGTCCCCTACAGACAGAAACAGGTGAATTGATTATGGGGAGCAAGGACATGGCAGACCAATTGAATAATTACTTTGGTTCTGTCTTCACTAAGGAGGACATAAATAATCTTCCAGAAATAGTAGGGGACAGAGGGTCCAGTGAGATGGAGGAACTGAGCGAAATACTTGTTAGTAGGGAAGTGGTGTTAGGTAAATTGAAGGGATTGAAGGCAGATAAATCCCCAGGGCCAGATGGTCTGCATCCTAGAGTGCTTAAGGAAGTAGCCCAAGAAATAGTGGATGCATTAGTGATAATTTTTCAAAACTCGTTAGATTCTGAACTAGTTCCTGAGGATTGGAGGGTGGCTAATGTAACCCCACTTTTTAAAAAAGGAGGGAGAGAGAAACCGGGGAATTATAGACCAGTTAGCCTAACGTCGATGGTGGGGAAACTGCTGGAGTCAGTTATCAAAGATGTGATAACAGCACATTTGGAAAGCGGTGAAATCATCGGACAAAGTCAACATGGATTTGTGAAGGGAAAATCATGTCTGACGAATCTCATAGAATTTTTTGAGGATGTAACTAGTAGAGTGGATAGGGGAGAACCAGTGGATGTGGTATATTTGGATTTTCAAAAGGCTTTTGACAAGGTCCCACACAGGAGATTAGTGTGCAAACTTAAAGCACATGGTATTGGGGGTAAGGTATTGATGTGGATGGAGAATTGGTTAGCAGACAGGAAGCAAAGAGTGGGAATAAACTGGACCTTTTCAGAATGGCAGGCGGTGACTAGTGGGGTACCGCAAGGCTCAGTGCTGGGACCCCAGTTGTTTACAATATATATTAATGACTTGGATGAGGGAATTAAATGCAGCATCTCCAAGTTTGCGGATGACACGAAGCTGGGTGGCAGTGTTAGCTGTGAGGAGGATGCTAAGAGGATGCAGAGTGACTTGGATAGGTTGGGTGAGTGGGCAAATTCATGGCAGATGCAATTTAATGTGGATAAATGTGAAGTTATCCACTTTGGTAGCAAAAATAGGAAAACAGATTATTATCTGAATGGTGGCCGATTAGGAAAAGGGGAGATGCAACGAGACCTGGGTGTCATTATGCACCAGTCATTGAAAGTGGGCATGCAGGTACAGCAGGTGGTGAAAAAGGCGAATGGTATGCTGGCATTTATAGCCAGAGGATTTGAGTACAGGAGCAGGGAGGTACTACTGCAGTTGTACAAGGCCTTGGTGAGACCACACCTGGAGTATTGTGTGCAGTTTTGGTCCCCTAATCTGAGGAAAGACATCCTTGCCATAGAGGGAGTACAAAGAAGGTTCACCAGATTGATTCCTGGGATGGCAGGACTTTCATATGAAGAAAGACTGGATGAACTGGGCTTGTACTCGTTGGAATTTAGAAGATTGAGGGGGGATCTGATTGAAACGTATAAAATCCTAAAGGGATTGGACAGGCTGGATGCAGGAAGATTGTTTCCGAAGTTGGGGAAGTCCAGAACAAGGGGTCACAGTTTGAGGATAAAGGGGAAGCCTTTTAGGACCGAGATTAGGAAAAACTTCTTCACTCAGAGAGTGGTGAATCTGTGGAATTCTCTGCCACAGGAAGCAGTTGAAGCCAGTACATTGGCTATATTTAAGAGGGAGTTAGATATGGCCCTTGTGGCTACGGGGATCACGGGGTATGGAGGGAAGGCTGGGGCGGGGTTCTGAGTTGGAGGATCAGCCGTGATCATAATAAATGGTCGTGCAGGCTCGAAGGGCCGAATGGCCTACTCCTGCACCTATTTTCTATGTTTCTATTTTTCTATGTATAGAAGGAACAGTAGAATTCATGGTTTAAGTTGTTGGCCTGGGTTCGACATAGATATTTGTGCAGAAACAATGAAGTGCAAGCTTTGATTAATTAAGATCTGCATTGTGAATTGCCCAACCTAAATCAGTTGATGATAGGTCAACAGAAATAGCTGGCCCTGTGTGGGTTCAAAAAGAATAGAGGTCTGGGACCCCCGTTTTGAATTGAATCATCCATGAGGTTAGGGTATTAAAATAGGGAAAGAAAAGGACAAAAAGAAACCGGGGGTTCAGTGGACTGGAAAGATTATATTCATAATCATATATCATGAAAATGACCTGACTGAGGAGTAGCTAGGAAAAGCTGTGAGTGGAGGGTCCGGGACCTATAGGGACGTATTTGTCATTACATTTGGATATGGCCCAAGTGCTGAGTTAGAGATATTGAAGCAGGTCAATAGTTCACAGACTTTAATGCAAACAGAG
Source organism: Mobula birostris (assembly GCF_030028105.1). NCBI lineage: Eukaryota > Metazoa > Chordata > Chondrichthyes > Myliobatiformes > Myliobatidae > Mobula > Mobula birostris. The sequence continues at coordinate 85,852,677 of NC_092373.1, forward strand.
TTAGAGGGGAAAAGGAAAAAAAACGCAAAGCCAAAGAGGGTTGTTAACTAAAACCCTCTAATCGAAAATGAAGCCAGCACTGTGGCTGAAAGGAATAGCTAAATATAAAATGAATACTGCTAGTCTTTAGAGCCAATTGACTCGACAGTCTAATTTCTCAGACAAAGCTGGATGCAAGCAGGCAGCGAAACATTGCCATGCTTTGCTCAAGTCTCGACAAGCACTACGACAAAAAGAATGGAGTTAAATGCCATCATAATTAAATAATAGTTAGCTGACATGTGCATATTCACGAATGTAATTGCTGTATTTGCTGTGCTGCCGAATCCGTGGTTGTGATAGGGCCCCTCTCGCTAGGTGCCACAAACCTGTGTCTGATGGTAGTGCCGGATGAATGACTTGTCCAAGATGCCTTTCGCCAGGATCCAAGTACGTTCTTCTGGACCATACCTTTCCCAGTCCACAAGGTACTGGACCTTACCACGTACCCAGCGAGATGCCAGGAGGCACTGCACCGTATAGACCAGGGAACCGTCTACTAGACGGGGAGGACGGGGAGATGGGGTGACTGGGAGAGGTAGTAACTGCTTGAGCTGGGAAACATGGAATACTGGGTGGATCTTCAATGATGCTAATAGACGCAATCTATATGAGATCTTGTTGACAGCCTTTTCCACTACAAATGGTCCCATGCAGCGTGCTGCCAACCAGACCTCCTGTCCTGGCTTGAATGGCCTTACCTGTCGACGGAGCCGATCAGCCTGCCGGGAATGCTGTTTCTGGGCGTGCAGCAGAGGAGCCCTGGCTCGTCTCCAGCTGCGCTTGTAGCGCTGGATCAGCTTTTCAGCTGCAGGAACTCCTACATCGATCTATGATCAGGGAAGAGCGGGGGCTGGAATCCCTTCTGGCATTCAAAGGAAGACATACCCGTGGAGGATGACTGGAGGTTATTGTGGGCAATCTCTACCCAAGCCAATTGGGAGCTCCAGGACATGGGGTTGGAAGAGGCAAGACAGCACAGGGTTGTCTCCAACTCCTGGTTCACTCCCTCAGTCTGGCTATTGGATTGCAGGTGAAAACCAGATGAGAGGCTGGCCGTGGCTCCTACAAGAGGGCAGAAAGCCTTCCAGAAGCAGGAAGTGATCTGTGGTCCACCATCAGACACTCTGTCTGAGGGAAGCCATGGAGCCTGAACACACGTTGAACCATGAGTGTGGCAGTCTCATGAGCTTATGGGAGCTTGGGGAGGGCAATGAAGTGGGCAGCCTTGGAAAGCTGATCCACAACGACCAAAATGATGGTGTTTCCATTAGACAGGGGCTGAGCAGTGATGAAATCTACTGAGAGGTGGGACCAGGTGCAGTGGGGCACAGGCAGCGGACATAAAAGACACGCAGGACGCTGCTTGATGTCTTGTTCCGAGTGCAGGTGAAACAGGCAGATACGAAGTCGTGGACAGCCTGGGACATCATTAGCCACCAAAATTGTCTCTTTATAAACTCCTGGGTCCGTTGAATTCCCGGATGTCCAGCCAAACGGGAGGAGTGACCCCATTCCAACACTTTGGAACACACCGCAGCAGGGACAAATAGCCAATTGGGAGGTCCCTCATCCGAGCCGGGGTCCGATTGTTGGGCGGCCCTCGCCTCTGCCTCTAAGCCCCAGATCACCGGAGCAGCAATACACGAGCGAGGAAGAAGAATGGGCTCTGGATCAGCATCTGTTGAACTGCTGGGAGAGAGCATCAGCCTTTGTATTCTTGCTGACGGGGCAAAAGGTGAGGATGAAATTGAACCATGGGAAGAAGAGACCCCAACGGGCTTGACGGGAGTTGTGTCTTTTTGCATCCTGAATATAGGAAAGGTTCTTGTGATCTGTCCAGACCAAGAATGGATGCTCTGCCCCCTCCAGCCAGTGTCGCCATTCCTCCAGGGCCTGCTTGACAGCCAGAAACTCCCGGTGCCCAACGTCATAACTCCTTTCGGTCGGAGTCAAGTGACAGAAGAGAAAGGCACAAGGGTGCAGTTGGCTACCCACAGACGAGCGCTGAGAGAGGACAGCTCCAGCGCCTACATCAGATGCATCCACCTCGATAATGAATGGCAGAGATGGGTCTGGTTGTTGCAGTAGCTGGGCAGTGCTGAAACATTGCTTAGCTCGGAAAATGCTTGGTCGGCATTGTCCGTCCAATGGAATCCTGCCAAGGTCTTCTTGGTGAGTGCATTAATTCTGGATGAAGTGGCAATAAAAGTTCACAAACCCCATGAAGCACCATACCTGTTTGACTGTAGACAGCTTGGGTCTCTCTGCAACTGCCTGAACTTTACTAGGGTCCATTTGAACACTGGATGGGGTAAATATACAGCCCAAAAACGACACCTGGTCTTTATGGAACTTGCATTTTTCGGGCTTGGCATACAGGTTATTTTCAAGAAGCTATTTATAGAACATAGAACATAAAACATAGAATAGTACAGCACAGTACAGGCCCTTTGGCCCACAATGTTGTGCCGACCCTCAAACTCTGCCTCCCATATAAGCCCCCACATTAGATTCCTCCATATAGCTGTCCAGTAGTCTCTTAAACTTCACTAGTGTATCTGCCTCCACCACTGACTCAGGCAGTGCATTCCACACACCAACCACTCTCTGAGTAAAAAACCTTCCTCTAATATCCTCCTTGAACTTCCCACCCCTTACCTTAAAGCCACAACCCTCCAATCTGAATGTACTCCCTCCACCACCACCCTCTGCATTCTGCAGGCAAGCCAATTCTGAATCCACCTGGCCAAACTTCCCTGGATCCTATGCCTTCTAACTTTCTGAATAAGCCTACCGTGTGGAACCTTGTCAAATGCCTTACTAAAATCCATATAGATCACATCCACTGCACTACCCTCATCTATATGCCTGGTCACCTCCTCAAAGAACTCTATCAGGCTTGTTAGACATGATCTGCCCTTCACAAAGCCATGCTGACTGTCCCTGATCAGACCATGATTCTCTAAATACCTATAGATCCTATCTCTAAGAATTTTTTCCAACAGCTTTCCCACCACAGACATAAGGCTCACTGGTCTACAATTAGCCGGACTATCTCTACTACCTTTTTTGAACAAGGGAACAACATTCGCCTCCCTCCAATCCTCCGGTACCATTCCCGTGGACAACGAGGACATGAAGATCCTAGCCAGAGGCTCAGCAATCTCTTCTCTCACCTCTTGGAGCAGCCTGGGGAATATTCCGTCAGGCCCCAGGGACTTATCTGTCCTAATGTATTTTAACAACTCCAAAACCTCCTCTCCCTTAATATCAGCATGCTCCAGAACATCAACCTCACTCATATTGTCCTCACCATCATCAAGTTCCCTCTCACTGGTGAATACCGAAGAGAAGTATTCATTGAGGACCTCGCTCACTTCCACAGCCTCCAGGCACATCTTCCCACCTTTATCTCTAATCGGTCCTATCTTCACTCCTGTCATCCTTTTTTCTTCACATAATTGAAGAATGCCTTGGGGTTTTCCTTTACCCTACTCACCAAGGCCTTCTCATGCCCCCTTCTTGCTCTTCTCAGTCCCTTCTTAAGCTCCTTTCTTGCTTCCCTATATTCCTCAATAGACCCATCTGATCCTTGCTTCCTAACCCTCATGTACGCTGCCTTCTTCCTCCTGACTAGATTTTCCACCTCACTCGTCACCCATGGTTCCTTCACCGTACCATCCTTTATCTTCCTCACCGGGACAAATTTATCCCTTACATCCGGCAAGAGATCTCTAAACATCGACCACATGTCCATAGTACATTTCCCTGCAAAAACATCATCCCAATTCACACCTGCAAGTTCTAGCCTTCTAGCCTCATAATTTGCCTTTCCCCAATTAAAAATTTTCCTGTCCTCTTTGATTCTATCCTTTTCCATGATAATTATAAAGGCCAGGGAGCGGTGGTCACTGTCCCCCAGATGCTCACCCACTGAGAGATCTGTGACCTGACCCAGTTCATTACCTAGTACTAGATCTAGTATGGCATTTCCCCTGGTCGGCCTGTCCATATACTGTGACAGGAATCCATCCTGGACACACTTAACAAATTCTGCCCCATCTAAACCCTTGGAACTAATCAGGTGCCAATCAATATTAGGGAAGTTAAAGTCACCCATGATAACAACCCTGTTATTTTTGCACCTTTCCAAAATCTGCCTCCCAATCTGCTCCTCTGTATCTCTGCTGCTACCAGGGGGCCTATAGAAAACCCCCAGTAGAGTAACTGCTCCCTTTCTGTTCCTGACTTCCACCCATATTGACTCAAAAGAGGATCCTGCTACATTACCCACCCTTTCTGTAGCTGTAATAGTATCCCTGACCAGTAATGCCACCCCTCCTCCCCTTTTTCTGCCCTCTCTATCTCTTTTAAAGCACTGAAATCCAGGAATATTGAGAATCCATTCCTGCCCTGGTGCCAGCCAAGTCTCTGTAATGGCCACTACATCATAATTCCATGTATGTATCCAAGCTCTCAGTTCATCACCTTTGTTCCTGATGCTTCTTGCATTGAGGTACACACATTTCAGCCCTTCTACCTTACTGTCTTTACACTGTTTATTCTGCTTCTCTTTCCTCAAAGCCTCTCTATATGTTAGATCTGGCTTTACTCCATGCACTTCTTTCACTGCTCTATCGCTCTGGGTCCCATCCCCCTTGCAAATTAGTTTACACTCTCCCGAACCATGCTAGCAAACCTACCTGCAAGGATATTGCTCCCCCTCGAGTTCAGGTGCAACCCATCCAATCTGTACAGGTCCCACCTTCCCCAGAAGAGATCCCAATGATCTAAAAATCTAAAACCCTGCTCCCTGCACCAACTCCTCAGCCACGCATTCAACTGCCATCTCCTCCAATTCTTACCATCTCTGTCACGTAGCACTGGCAGCAATCCCAAGAACGTCACCCTTGAGGTCCTGTTCTTCAGCCTTCTGCCTAGTTCCCGAAACTCACACTTCAGGACCTCATCCCTCTTCCTGCTTATGTCATTGGTCCCAACATGTATCACGACTTCTGGTTGCTTTCCCTCTCGTACCAGGATGTCGTGCACCCGGTCAGAGACATCCCGGACCCTGGCACCAGGGAGGCAACAAACCATGTGGGTGTCCTTCTCATGACCACAAAACCTCCTGTCTGCTCCCCTGACTATACAGTCTCCAATGACGACAGCTCTCCTCTTCTCCGTCCCACCCTTCTGCACCACAGGGTCAGAATCAGTGCCGGAGGCCCTGCCACCGTGGCTCACACCTGGTCGGTCGTCCCCGCCAACAGTATCCAGGACTGTAAACTTATTATTCAGGGAAATGGCTACAGGGGTGCTCTGTACTACCTGCCTGCTCACCTTCACTCTCCCCCCTCTGACTGTCACCCAACGACCTGCTTCCGACAGCCTAGGTGTGACTACCTCCCTGTAGCTCTCATCTATGACTGCTTCATTCTCCCTGCTGCTGTCATCCAGCTGCTGCTCCAGATTCCTTACACGGTCTTCCAGATCGCCCAGCCATATGCACTTCTGGCAGATATGACTCTGCGGGAGAGGAGCGTTCCCCCAAGACTGCCACATCTCACATGAGAGGCACATCACTGTCTCAGGGGACGTTGTAAAAACTAACTGCGAGCTAGCTTGTCCTCCGCCTCTTCTCGTCGAAGCCTCTCGAGTCAAAGTCTCAAAGCTCCACCCCTTCACTGGCTCACTCACGCTCTGGCCGCTTTCCACTGGGAACTCTCTGGACATACTGGACATGTTCCTGATGAGAGCAGGAATAGATTAGGATATCATCGAAATACACAGACTGGTTCAACATGTCCCTGAGTGCATTGTAAACTATGGCCTGGAATACAGCAGGGGCCAGGCCAAAAGGCATCACCAGATACTCATAGCAGCCATTAGATGTGTTCAAAGCTGTCTTCCACTCATCCCCTTTTCTTATGCAAATCAGATTGTAAGTATTGTGCAGATCAATTTTGGAAAATATGGTTGCTCCCTGGAGATGCTCAAGCGCAGACGCCAGCAAGGGAAGAGGGTAGTGGTTCTTCACAGTGATGTTGTTCAGGGGCCGATAATTGATGCAGGGACGGACCTTGCCACTTTTCTTACTCACAAAAAAGAAGCCCGCTCCTGCCAGCGAGGTTGATGGACGGATAAACCCCATGGCCAATGCCTCCTTGATGTACTCCTCCATGGCCACCATTTCAAGGCGAGAGAGGGAAAACAGCCAGCCCTGCAGAGGACTAGTGCCGGGTAGGAGGTCTATGGCACAGTTGTATGGCCGGTTTGGGGGGAGGGTAGTGGCCTTCCTTTTTCTGAAGTCCTCAATGAGATCTGCATATTCAGATCTCAGCCAGGCCCACATCCTTGGTTGACACAGGAGGGGATTCATGGAATAGAGCTTGAGCTGCGCCCAAGCAGGTAGACCAGCATTCTGGTCCCCACCCTTAGAGTACTTTCAGAGACCAGTCGATCTGTGGGTTATGTCAGGGTAACCAGGGGACACCAAGTACCAGTGGCAGTTCAGGTGAATTAACCAGATAGAAAGACTTCATGATGGTTGCCTTTGAGTACAAGTTGGAAGGGTTAGTGGAAAGGTGGATTTGGCCGGTGATCAGATGTCGACCATCCAGCACCTCGATGTTGATCCTTTTTCTTAATTCCTGAGTTGGAACTCCCCATCTTTGAGCTAGAGATGAGCACGAGATTACCAGCTACACTGGAGTTGATAAACGCCTTAAGTTCATGGGCCTGAGACCTCCACGACAAGGAAGCTGCGAGCATTACAGAATTAGGGGAAGCAGTGCTTGTGACAACATTGTAAAAAGCAGTTAGTGAAAAAAAGTCAAAGAAATTACAAGGGATGATAAAGGCTGTTGCAACGTGATGGATGCTGGAAGATACAATTGAAGTGAAGACAGAAAAACAGAAACTCGCAAATGAATTGTTTAAGCGCAGAGTAGAGTTAGTGAAAGAGAGAGAGAGAGAGAAAAGAGAATTAAATTCTGAGAGAACAGGGTCAGGTGAAATTGATACACATTAATCAGTTTCAGGCTCAGTGTGAATGCATGACAAGAGAAAAGGAGAAAAGTGAAGAGGAGTGCAGAAAGGTGAATATGGAGGTAGAGAAATGGAAAAGTTAGTGTCAGGATTTATGGACTGCTATGAATGGCATGCAGAAATCAGCAGCTGAGAAGAAAGACAGTGCCGATCACACCAAGTATTTAAAACAGAGAGCGAATCTGCGGAGTCAGCGCTCATATGTGCATCTGGGGCAAGGACTGACAATGATGGTGGCTGTATCAGAAGCTGCCGGGATGAAGTGAAGTGACCTGGTGGAGGCTTTGCACAAGTGCAGACAGTGGAAAGGAGAGTGTACCATTGTGGCTGGTTTTCTCGTGTGGTTAGGGGCTCATTTATGATCGGCAGAATATGACTCAACAGCAGATTAGTAATTGGCAAAGTTCCTTGGGCACAGTGCTGAGGAGAGCAGAAGAGTGTGTGACATTTTTGATTCCATGGATTCCACACTCTCTGAGGCATCAGTTCTCAGAAAGATGGTATGAGTATTGGAAAAGGAAGTAAGGGTAAAAAGTACTAAGGAAGATAAGGTGAAACAGAGTTCAAAAATGGCCCCTATATGTGCAGTGGCAAAATGAAAGGTGACTGTGTGCCTAATGGAGTATGCTGCCAACGTGCTTGGCAGTGCCATCTATAAGAGGAGTGGTTGGTGATGGGGTTGGAATGCCTATATTCCCCACATTATAAATGACACTCTAATATTATTGAAATATTAAATACACTCCAGTATCCACTACATTTTATCCATTGCCGTTTTTTCCCTCATCTGTAGCAATGAGTTCAAGGGATGGAGCACAAAGCTAGGTTTGGCAGGGACCTGTTATAGTAATGGACAAATCCTAAAAAGGGCCACAAGCGTGACACATCCATTTTCTCAGCACATTTGTGTAAATCTTGTGCGTCAATGGTGTGACCACAGTAAGTGATGCTTGGTTTAAAGAATTCACCCTTGTCGCATCATGCTCTGAGCCCACTATCTTCTACTCTTCTTAATAGTGGCTTAGGATTGTGGAGATACTCCTTGTCATCCTCACTGGTAACAATGATGTCATCCAGGTAACACTGAGTGCCTGGCAACACCCGGTCCATGGCGTTCTGCCAGAGTGCACATGCAGATTCTACTCCAAAAATAAGCCTATTGTAGCGATATAGCTGTTTGTGACTGTTCATGGTGAGAAACACTTTGGACTCTTCTTCCATTGCTATCTGTAGGTAGGCCTCATCTAAGTCCACTTTGCTGCAGATGGAAGACCATTGTTCAGAGCTGTTGAATTTTAAATCCAATCTACAATCCATGTTCAGATCTGAAAACTTACTGCTGTTGCAATTAGTATTTGCTGAATACCATAATGCCAGAATATGCCCTAATACCTTCCTGAAAGATTTGCAAAGATATCCTCTATCTTGGGCAGAGGGTATTGATCTATTTTCCGTACTGGGTTAATGGTGAACTTAGAATCACCACAGACACTGATAGACCCATTCTTCTTAGCTACCGGGACTACTGGCATTGCCCATAAGTTCCACTCAACCTGGTAGCAAAATTTCTTCATCTTCCATGTGATCTAGCTCACTGGCTACTTTATCACAGATGGTATAAGGAACTGAACGGGCTTTGTAAAACTTGGGTATGGCATTCTCATTTAACACTTTTATCCTTGATATGTTTGAGTTTCCAATGCTGGCCCTCCTGTTTATACCACATACAGTCCAAGCCCAATTTGTCTTGTCTGTTTTTGTATTTCACCATTACAACAGTCATTCCCAAAAGTGTTATATTTTCTTCAGTATAGGGTCTTAATTGAATATCTGCAGGCTTCATTTCAGTATAATTTTAACTCATTTAGTAGAATGACTGAACATCCGAGCCAGTGTCCAATTCCATTTTAATTAATTTGCCATTCACTTCTGGTGTAAGCCATATTGTTTGTGTCTTGTTAGTTTTCACATTGTAAGTCTCAAGGTTACTCAGTCCTAAATTACTCTCATCATTATCAGATTTTTCATCAACAACGTGAAGATTAGTGCTTTTTTTGAAACCGCAACTTGACACTTGATCTTTTTCTGTTCCCTGTGCAGCCCATTTATTTTTATCTGTTCAGCATACTCTTTGCATGTGTCCTACATGATTGCATTTTCTGCAAGCTTCGTCTTTAAATCTGCATTGGTCTGGTATATGTGAGCCCCTGCCACAACAGTAACAAAATTTGTTTGGCCAGGCTGGTTTCTATTCTGCAGTTATGTTTATGCATTCTTTCATTCCTGACTGCATCTCAATTATGTCTATTTCTGCTTTTTCCATTGATACAGTTATTTCAACTGCTCTTTTAAATGTAGGTTGTGCTTCAGTTAGGAGGCACTTTTTTAATGCTTTCTTATAAGATTCCACAAAATAAACAATCTCTCAATGCATCAAGCCCATCACTGAACTGACGATGCTCAGAAAACTTCTTCACGTTAGCCATGTAAGCTAAAATGGCCCACTTTCCTTTTGATTCACTTATAAAACCTAAAGTGTTCAGCAATCCACAATGGTTTTGGTTCAAAACATTCCTGCATTAGATTCATAACATCAGCAAAGCTCATTTCAGCTGGTTTGGTTGGAGCAATTAAACTTCTAAACAAACTGTATGCTATTCCACCTCTTGCACTCAATACCAGCACTCATTTTTCATCAGTTCTTTCATTTCCTTCAAAATACTGCTCAATTTGTTCAGTATACATCATCCTATTATCTGTTGTGCAATCACACCCATCTATCTTTCCAATATAGCCAGCCAATTCTGCTTTTAAAAAAAGTAATTACTATCACTTGGTACTCACTGCTTATGAATCCATGTCCATACATAATGTTGTGACATGAACAATATCACCGAGAGACACTGAAGCTATTGGATATAGAAGTGTTTTATTCAGGAAAAATGAGCAACAGGCTTCATACTGAGACACTTAGAAGAAGAGGCCTTCTCAACCCAATATTACATGACATTTTAATATGCTAAAGATCAAAGGTAATAGCAGGACAATTTTATAATTACAATGTACACTATCTACAATGCTTCCTTTGAATTATATATAGTTTTCAAACACCTCCTTCTTTGCACCCACACTCTAGACACCCAAAATAAACGTTAATTCCCACTGACTCTGGGCTGTGTTCATGCACTTGCTGTTGTCTGCAGTCAAATGGAAGGTCATTGTTGAGAGCTGTATTTTAAATTCGATCTACGATCCACATTCAGGTCTCAAGACTGGCTGCTGTTGATATGCATTTGCTATGTATCAAAAGTCCAGAAAACACCCTAAAACTCATTGTTTGTTTATTTTGTCTATTTATTGCTTTTTTTCTAATTTGAACGACTCCCTCTCTCTTCCGAAGAAAAACGTGCTACAGTTCAACTGGTTGATAGCCAGTCTTCATCAGGTATAATGCCTGGGCATTTTAGTCCAGTGGTATTTATACCCCCGTTAGCCGTCCCTCCTGATTGGTTAGTCCTCATCCAATCAGTTTTCCACTGGGAATAAATACCACCGGACTAGACATACCAAGGCATTATCCCTGATGAAGATGGCAGTGTTCGTCATCCAACGTCTGTTAAAGTCAATACTTGTAGCCAGCTGGAAGCCCGAGAAGAGTTTACATATTTTATCATGTTTCTTTTACATATTTTAGCCACTTATATTATTTTTAAATGTCAGTGTTTGATATTACTTTTTATTTGTTTTACTGTCTTTGATATTTTGTTAGTGCTTTTATCAGTATTGGGCACCATCGTGGTTAGTACAACACTATTATAGCTTAGGCCGTTCTGGAGCTGAGAGTTCAATTCCAGCACCATGGAATATGTGGATTTTCCCCGGAGCTCCGGTTTCCTCTCACAATCCAAAGACATACTAGGCAGGTTAATTGGTCATTGTAAATTGTCCTGTGATTCCATTAGGGTTAATCAAGTTTGTCGTGGTTCAGAGCTGGAAGGGCCTTCTGTATGCTGTATCGCTAAATAAAAAAATAAGTACTTGATGTAGACATTAACACTGCTGTTCCTTTTGTACTTAATTCATTCAGACATATAAACACTAGTGTGATCCACAAAATTTTCTGTGGATCAAAAGAGGAGCGATACTGGCCATGAAGAAATTAAAATATGAAAGAAACCATCTATCTCAAATGAGTCAAGGACAGTAGAACTGGACAAACTGAATATCTTTGTCCTTGTCATATGGTTGAAGGAATGGAGGCTGCCATTTTGTGAAGCTGCTCTGTAACCTCCAGTTTCTGAACTGGTTTTGCTCAGGAATAGCTGTATCAACGTGCTTTGAAGTGTCACAATGATGCCCCTGATAATCTGTTGAACTAGAGATTATTTCTAAAATAAAAGTCATTTGTGAGATGTTCCTGGGATCAACATAGTTACGTTAACATTTGCACAGAAGCAATAAAGTGCAAGCATTGATTAAGAGTTGTGTAGGGAATTGCTAATTTAGATCAGTTGATGATAGATCAACACAGATAAGGTAACACTCCTCTATCTAATAAAGCAGCCACTGGGTGTAGTTCTTTCATAAATATAATAAAAATACATTTTACATGCCACCATCTAGTGGAGAAACAGTGCTGTTACAGGATAAGCCCTGATACTAAAAGCACAATATTGACAAAAGAAAATGTAATGTTTCTTTGAGAGGAGTTTTTATCAACTCTACTTAAAAGCAATTCATTCAAGCTTATCTGCAGAAACAGCTTAATATCTATCTTTGATGTCTCATGGTGGATGGGGGTCTGTTGTAGACCCTGACCTGGAGCTACACTCAGACTGTTTTTTTTTGTGGTGGTGGGACCCACTCCCGGGGGTCTCATGACCAACCACTTCACCAACTCCCAAGGACGTGGCCTAGAAGAGCATGCCTTTATTAGAGGGAGAGAGAGCCTTGTGGTACATCAAATCTTTGGGTGAACGATTAGTTTTTGCTGTACCGCACATCATGGTCATTCTTGGGGGCTTTGCTATTGCTTGCTTGGTGGGTGGAGGATGCTGATGCTTTTTTTTTGCATAAGTGGGTGGGGATAGGGGAGGGTTGTTGTTTTACTGTCGCCTGTGAAGACTGGGGGCCTTTGGGGTTCTAATGTTTTTACTGTCATTTATTCCTTGTGGCCCTCTTCTGCTTTCATGGATGTCTGTGAAGAACAAAAAATTCCGGATGTATCTTGCATACATTTCCATTAATAAATAGAACTATTGTCTTTCTTGTTATATTCTGTAGAGAGGGAGTGGTATTACAAAAAAAAAAGCTGGTAATTAATCTAAGGAAGTGATTTTTGGAGGTGATATTTCTTTAACTCTAATTCTCCCGGAGGACAAATTCCAGTTCATATGATAAGAAAGGATAGTCAAAAGAGCACAGATCTAAAAATCAGCATGCCACTGAAAAAGTACCACAAACCTTCCAAGTGAGAAATTTATTGATGGCCACTGCAATTACTGGCATTGTAAACTATAGCACGGTCACAAGGTCAGTTCCAGACCCAATCAACATGCAGGTGAACCCCAAATGTAAAATATTACTTCCAAGAATTACTGCTGAAACAGCATTTCAGCCTGCACACTATAAACCCTGCCAATTACCATCTTGAACATCATGGTAGTAAAAGACCTGCTAATTGCTGCAAGTTGAATCTGAAACAGCTAAAAGGTGACTGAAGGGAGTGTAGAAAATCACATTGCTATATATTACTTATTCAATGACTGCTGTAAGTTTCCATTGCTCAACAATACATTACAAAATCTGCAGTCAAATAGTAAACCAGAGTGAATACATGCAACAGGGAGGGAAACATAATGCTAACCAGAATGAAATACTTTGAGCACCAAGCATCATGAAGTCAGAAGCTCATGTTGATTTCATAAAAGATGTTAGACACTGAAAATTGATCCACCTGCATTATCAAAGTGATGACTTTTAGATGCAAAGTTAGAGTAAAATAACCAACAGCAAGGTGCCATTTAGTTTAGTCCTCCAACTGGGAAAGTGAAGTGGAGCCCTGAGTAACTTCAAAAGCTTTTCATGCTAAACAGATTGTTATAACCACATGTACTATCTTCAATTTTCGGCTGCAAGTTCAAGGATGCTCCAATGATTTCAGTGAGAGGTCCATTTTTAGATACATAAATTCAAAACATTACATGACATGATGATAAAAGTCCAGTATTTATTGGATAATGATTCTTTTGATTTGATGTCAAGACAATTGCAATTCTCTTTTGTCAAACTTTAAATCAATTCATGAAATGATATTATGATAATGAACTGATTGGGGGTGGGGGGGCTTATCAGAATACATTCTGAGAGGGGAAAGGAAATAGTGTACTAAAATAGCCAGAACAGCAAATTATGGGTCACCATCACAATCACCCAGGCACTGAGGTTATCAGTCTAATGAACATATGGAAGACGAATGCATGAAAATACAGACACACTGACATTACAGATAAATAGACTCAGTAACACTCCCCAAATGATCATCAATAAATATTTATGACGCAAAAGTAAAACTGTACAAACTGCAATGTGCAATTATTTAGCATTTGGTTTCATTTCACTTCCTCTGTTCAGGAGTAACCTTGGATGTGGAAAAAAAAATTAAAATAAGTCTCTTTAATAATTACAGTCCCTCAAGGACTAGCATAGCATGGAAAGTGATGTCTTCAACACAAGTACGGCTGCTTAGAGCAGAGCACGTCTGATGCAGCTTATGATAGAAATCAGCTTGTAAAAAATGCTGCATTCCATTCAGTTACAACTTGAATTCTGCACGCATCTTCTGTTGATCACTTTCTAGGGAAATATTTTGCAAGAAGTCCTGCAGATAAGTCTCTGAAGGGAGTGTCTGAATCGGACTTCATCTTAGGAATCCGGCAAAGTGTACGAACACTAGGAGCACGCAGCAGCAAATTCTGTCCAAGACCCACACAGCTGGATGTCAGCCAATAGAGAGCCATTGACTGTAAGAGAGATAAATAATAAGCACACTTAACTACGACAACATCACACCTCCTTTCTTGTTTCTCTTCCCCTTTCTCCAACCATGCCATGCACAAAGAATGGTGTTTTTGGTTTATAACCCCAGCAACTAACTCTAGGAAGCATACGGATTCAACAAACATGATCCCCAAGCAAAAAAATAAAACATATGATGGGTGAGAGTATTTAAGAGCTGCATTTCCCTGATTACACAGAACACAGAGGCGCTCAACTTGCCGCAGCCCTGCACCTACAATATACACTCAGTGGCCACTTTATTAGGCAAATATTTAATCAGCCACAAAACGCTGGAGGAACTAGCAATTCAGGCAGCATCTAAAGAAGGGAATAATCAGTTGACATTTCGGGCCAAGACCCGTCATCGTGACTGGAAGGGAAGGAGGAAAAAGCCAGAATAAGAACGGGGGGAGGGGAAGGAGAACAAGCTAGAAGGTGATCGGTGAAGCCAAGTGGGTTGGGAGGGGGGATGAAGTGAGAAGCTGACAGGTAGTGATAGGTGGAAAAGGTAAGGGACTGAAGAAGGTGGCTGACTGGAAGGTGACAGTAATTCAAGTAGCCACGCGTTACAACAGTGATGTGCAGAAGAGCATCTCTGCAAAACATGTCGAACCTTGAAATGGAAGAGTAACGCAGCAGAAAGCCACGAACGTACACTCAGTAGTCTAATGAAGTGGAGGAACCTAATAAAGTGGCCACCGAGTATATTATCAGTGGTTACAGTAGCAGGGCAATGTTGAAGTAACCAGCATGTAGAGAGGGGATGCAAGGGAGTTTTTAAAAATATTTCTTGAGATACAGCATGGAATAGACCCCTCCGGCCCTTTGAGCCATGCCCCCCACCCCCACAACCCCTGATTTAACCCTTGCCTAATCATGGGACAATTTACAATGACCAATTTATGCAGGCCTCTCCTTCGCAAGTTTTACCCGTCTGTTATCGCCTGTACTAGCTCCTATGTGGTGGTGTGCTGGGGCAATGGCACAACACAGGTGATGCCAACAAGCTCAATAAACGGATTAGAAAGTCTGGCTCTGTTATAGGAGTCAAACTGGACATAGTGGAGATTGTGGTAGAACAAAGAACCCTCTGGAAAGCCCTGGCTAGTCTAGACAATGTTTCTCATCTCCTGCATGACACCTTGGCTGAACAGAGGAGCACTTTCAGTAACAGACTAAAGACAACTGTGCTGCTTCAAAGACCGCTACATGGTCATTCTTACCCTCACCAGGCTCCATAATGAGTCAACCTACAGCCGGGGAAGCGATCTTGTAATCTTTGACTTGTAAATCTTGTCCAACTTATTTTTAAGGTAACTTATTTTTATTCTTTCTTGCTTCTCTTCTAATATATGTGTATCTGTGCACTTGTAATGCTACTACGACACTGTAATTTCCTTTGGGATCCAACATCTAAGATCTAGTACCTAGTCTCTGGACTGTGGGAAGAAACCGGAGCACCTGGAGGAAACCCAAGCAGCATGGGAAGAACATACAAATTCCTTACAGAAAGTTGCAGAAATTGAACCCGCGTCACTGGTACTGTAAAGTATCGTGCCCACCACTATGCGATTGTGCTGCCTGGTGATATCACAGTAAATAAAGTATTAAAGCTTTTATGATAAAAGTGAGATAAAGAGTTAGCTTTGTCCATGTCTCTGGTAGGTTGAATTAATGTTGTTAAAAATGTATATCCTTCCTAAATTTTTATATTTATTTCAATCTTCACCAATTTTTATTTCTAAAGCTTTTTCTGATTTGTTCGATTCTATTATTTTGTCCTAACTATGGAAGAAAGTTCACCTTCAAAAACCTAAAAGGGAAGGTGGCATGGCCTTGCCCAATTTTCAGTTATATTACTGGGCAGCCAATATACGTTGTCTTACTTTTTGGTCTTTCTTTTATAATCAGTCTGACTGCCCAAAATGGGAGGCAATGGAGTTGAACTCCTATAAGGATTCCTCCATTTCCACACTTCTTGGATCTGCACTTCCTTGTCATTTGCCTAAACTAATTGTTAATCCTCTCATTAGACATACTCTGAGAATATGGGCTCAGTTCAGAAAACATTATGGTCTTCATGGTTTCTCTCTCTCTAGCCCTATTTTACATAACCATCTTTTCCGATCTTCTATGCAAGACTTAACGTTTCTTGTCTGGTACAGAAAGGGCATTAGACGCTTTGAAGATCTTTTCATAGATAATTGTTTTGCAACTTTTGAACAACTGTCTGCAAAGTTTAACCAACCTAATACTCAGTTTTTTAGATATTTTCAAATTAGACATTTTATTAAGCCCTTAATACCAAATTTTCATGAAATGCCTGAAAAAAGCGTCGTAGACTTATCTCCTTGTATAAATCCAATGGGTAAAGGTTTATTAAGTTAGTGATCTTGAGGCGTGCTCCCTTTGATAAAATTAGAACTGCCTGGGAGCATGATTTGAATATTTCTCTGTCCGACGAGGTTTGGGATTCAATTCTTAAGTCAGTTAACTCAACCTCTTTATGTGCTCGCCATGGTCTTTTGCAGTTCAAATTTGTACAAAGGGCTCATATGTCTAAAACTAAATTATCGTGGTTCTATCCTGATATTATTCCCTTTTGTGACAAGTGTAAAGGGGGCGAGGCTTCTCTTATCCATATGTATTGGGCTTGTCCTAGTTTGGAGAGATGTCTTTTTAACTTTATCCAATATTCTTAATTGCCACTTAGAACCCAACCCTTTGATTGCTCTTTTTGGCACCTCGGATGAAGTTGACATGCAATTGAGTCCGACTAAACGTTGAACATTGTCTTTTGCCTCTCTTTTGGCTAGACGTCTAGTTCTTCTTAGGTGGAGAGATGTTGCCCCACCCACTCATGTTCAATGGCTTAGAGACATTACGTCCTGCTTAGACCTTGAAAAGATTCATTATTCACTTCTTAATTCGGATATAAAGTTCTATAAGGTATGGGGGCCTTTTCTTGAATATTTTCATAATTCCTCTTTAGATTTAAAGGTCTATCCTTTTTTTTTTGCATTTTATTCCCTTACTTTCAGCTTTTTTTTTGGTTAAGTTGTGTAACAGTGGATGTTTGGATTTTCAAAAGGCTTTTGACAAGGTCCCACACAGGAGATTAGTGTGCAAACTTAAAGCACACGGTATTGGGGGCAAGGTATTGATGTGGATGGAGAATTGGTTAGCAGACAGGAAGCAAAGAGTGGGAATAAACGGGACCTTTTCAGAATGGCAGGCGGTGACTAGTGGGGTACCGCAAGGCTCAGTGCTGGGACCCCAGTTGTTTACAATATATATTAATGACTTGGATGAGGGAATTAAATGCAGCATCTCCAAGTTTGCGGATGACACGAAGCTGGGTGGCAGTGTTAGCTGTGAGGAGGATGCTAAGAGGATGCAGAGTGACTTGGATAGGTTGGGTGAGTGGGCAAATTCAAGGCAGATGCAATTTAATGTGGATAAATGTGAAGTTATCCACTTTGGTGGCAAAAATAGGAAAACAGATTATTATCTGAATGGTGGCCCATTAAGAAAAGGGGAGGTGCAACGAGACCTGGGTGTCATTATACACCAGTCATTGAAAGTGGGCATGCAGGTACAGCAGGCGGTGAAAAAGGCGAATGGTCTGCTGGCATTTATAGCGAGAGGATTCGAGTACAGGAGCAGGGAGGTACTACTGCAGTTGTACAAGGCCTTGGTGAGACCACACCTGGAGTATTGTGTGCAGTTTTGGTCCCCTAATCTGAGGAAAGACATCCTTGTCATAGAGGGAGTACAAAGAAGGTTCACCAGATTGATTCCTGGGATGGCGGTACTTTCATATGAAGAAAGACTGGATGAACTGGGCTTGTACTCATTGGAATTTAGAAGATTGAGGGGGGATCTGATTGAAACGTATAAAATCCTAAAGGGATTGGACAGGCTAGATGCAGGAAGATTGTTCCCGATGTTGGGGAAGTCCAGAACAAGGGGTCACAGTTTGAGGATAAAGGGGAAGTTTTTTAGGACCGAGATTAGGAAAAACTTCTTCACACAGAGAGTGGTGAATCTGTGGAATTCTCTGCCACAGGAAACAGTTGAGGCCAGTTCATTGGCTATATTTAAGAGGGAGTTAGATATGGCCCTTGTGGCTACGGGGGTCAGGGAGTATGGAAGGAAGGCTGGGGCGGGGTTCTGAGTTGGATGATCAGCCATGATCATAATAAATGGTGGTGCAGGCTCGAAGGGCCGAATGGCCTACTCCTGCACCTATTTTCTATGTTTCTATGTTTTTTCATGTGAAATATATTACAGTTTAAGTAGTAGGCAATATATTTTTTTATATTTACAGCCCTGTGGTGACAAAAGCTCTGTTTAACTTTTCTTTACATCAAAATGGTTGGCTTGGAGTCGTGTAGTGGGAGGCTGGGGAGGATACTAACTTTATATGATTTTATTTTGGGTGCTTTTTCTTTACTGTTATGAATTATATATTAGACATGTTTGTTTTGCACTGTATAAATCTTTTTTTTGCTCCTGGGTGTTTTTGTTGTATTGTAGAAACTCATAAAAAAGTTAATTAAAAAAAAAAGTTAGCTTTGTGAGAGTCATAACGAGCAAAATAGTGACAGTTTTCATGATCAAATGACTGTACAAAAAATCCCAGGCAATTTTGTAGCATGAGTGTTATTTGCCATATTAGTCAATGTATAGATCATTTTAATCAGAATTAGCAGAAACTAGAGGTAAGAAGATAAGCAGTAATAGCTGACTTCACCTAAATGCAAGCATAAGAGCAGCTATCACTTACCGAAGGGACTGCTGCAGCAATTGGGACCATGAGCACTGAAAATCCACGGATCATGTAGGTGATGTATTTCTGAAATTTTGACAATTCTATTTTCCGGAGAGCAAAAATCTGTACTTGAACATTGGGTATAAAAACATCATTAAGGTTCTGAAGCAGAAGAGCCAGATATGATCAAAGATATGATTAAAACAATTTTTTTAATCACAATAAACTATTAGCATCATGCTTTTAAAGTTAAGAGGCGTAACCTATGCAAATATTTACTTAAGACTATCTTATGGTAGTAGATGACATAAATTGAAATGATATCTGCCAGAATAAGTATTAGAGCAAGTATTATTATTATGCTGGAAACTATGTTTTAAGAACAGAGAAATTATTAGGTCATAGAGCATTGAAAAATTATTTGACTTACTAAAATGATTTGTTCATACATTATAAGCTCACAAAATAATCACAATCCTCAGTACTGATCAAACAATCTCTAAGTTTTTAAGTACGACCATTCATGTATCTAGAGTGACACACATCAAAGTTGCTGGTGAACACAGCAGGCCAGGCAGCATCTCTAGAAAGAGGTACAGTCGACGTTTCAGGCCGAGACCCTTCATCAGGACTGTTGTTTGCGTTGTTATGTATCTAGAATGGATGAGTTCAGTTGTACACAAAGAACAACCTTGAACAATAACTTACATTTCATGCATTTTTTATATGTTAAACTAATACCCCATCTGCCTTTTCAGGTGGAGGTAAAACTTCCAGTAGCACATGAAATTCAAGACTATATTCTGCCCAAGGTCTATACCTTAACCAGCATTACTGAAAGTGATGGTTTGGCTATGGGCACATTAAGATAGATAATATTCCATACTTCTGAAGTATATAATTGAGCATAAAATATTTAAGACATCCTGAATCATGGAAAGCACCATAACCTCATCTTAATCCTATTTCCAACAATCAGTACTGGGATCTAGACAGTGATGCTGTTCCTGTATCTATATTCAAAAATGCATATATTAAATTCTAGTGCCTTTTACAACTTCTGTGAGTATTTGACTAAAGTTAAGGTTGTACAATAATTAATCATGCAAATATAAATAAAAACTGTAACGGGTTGTATATCCCTTCTCACTTTTAAGGACTCTTCATCTCATGTTCTTGATAATTATTTATTTTCTCTTTCACACTTGCATAGTATGATGTCTTTTGGTAATTAGTTGTTTGCTTGTTTGCCCTGTTGGGCGCGGTCTTTCTTTGATTCGATTATGGTTCTTGGATTTACTGAGCATGCCCACAAAAAAAAAAACGAATCTCAGGCTTGTTTATGGAGGTAATAAATTTAGTTTGAATTTTGTAAAATATATAAAGCATAATTAATAGGCTTTTCTTGCATGATAGCAAATTAAATTAAAGTAAATCGGCTTATTGTTGTCAGATGTATTGAGGTACACTGCCTTCCATACCATCCATTGCATAGTTCATTGCAATGGTGCACTGAGGCTGTACAAGGTAAAACAATAATGGAGTGCAGGACAGTGTTACAGAACAGAGAAAGTGCTGTTAGACAGTAAAATCACAATAAGGTAGGCTGTAAGGTCAGGAGTCCATCTTATCTTACTAGGATAATATTCAATCATGGAGAGCCAGAGACTGTACTGAGCCTGGTGGTATGTGCTTTTAGGGGTGTCAGGGAGGGGTAGCTCCTCTGCTGAGGGAACATGTCGCGTCTTTTCAGGCGGTTTGTCCACCTTTGGTCCCCACCTGGCACGCAGCTCTCACCTGTGGCTCTCTGTAGCTGTTTGCATGCAACAGCGGCCACACCCTGGCTGGGCAACCGCCTCAACAAGCCGGCTAAACCAGGTGAGGGTAGCTGATAGGTCTCAAGCCCTTGGTGAGATAGGGAGTCGTCTATCCCAGCATGTGAAGGCAGACTCCGGCCGATTGAGCGGACGAGACCAATGGAAGGTCCAACGGTCATGAAGGCGGTCTCTGCGAGTGTTGTGGAACGCGTAGAGCACGACATGACACAGAAGATGTCCTGGTCATCCATCGTGCCTAGTCCCATCTCCAGCCGTCTCAACTTTTGTCTTGCCACTAGATCCAGATGGGAAATGGGAAGAGAGAGTGAGGCTGTCACTGCACAACTCTCCCTCACTTAAATCCAAATCAAGCGCTAGTCTCGACACCATCATTAAATGTGGACAGGGAGGATGATTTGCATGATGTGCTGAGCTGTGTCCACAACTCTGCAGCCTCTTGTGCTCATGGGCAGAGCCATTGCCACACCAGGCCATGGTGCAACAATAAAAATAGCTAGGGTCAAAGAGGACATGCCAAATTTCTTTTGCCTCATGAGGTACTGGTGAGCTTTCTTCGCTGAGGCTCCAACATGGTTGGATCAGAGCAGGTTTTTGGTAATGTTCATTGCTAGAATTTGATCTCTCAACTCTTTAGACCTTAGCATCACTGAAATAAAGATGAACATGTGCACTATCCCCTTCCTGGTCAATGACCAGCTCTTTTGTTTTGCTAATATTGAGGGAAAGGTTGTGATAACATCATGTCACTTGGCTCTTTATCTCCTTCTTGTACTCCTGACTCATCATTATTTGAGATACAGCACACTACGGTGGTATCATCTGCATTTAAAATAGTCTAGGTAAAACAAAGTGGATTCAATAAGTGCACTATGGAAAACAACTGACACAATCTACTCAGAGCCACTACAAATATCAGAAAAGATATGTTAGAACCTACACAATACATCCAAATATATACAATGGGTAAAGGACAATAACAAAGCACGAATTCCCGATGCAAAGTAGGATAAATGCAGTGTTTTAAGTCTTCAGGTGTGATAGCTGAGGGAATTGCAAAGCATGGCCATTCTGTCCAAAATTATCTTATACCTATGATTTCTAGTTACTGGTCATCCTGTTAATAGCACATTTATTTACTTTACAAAATCCTTCACAATATCTGCATTTGGATCATTTATGCAGAATATATGAAGGACATGATGCCAGATCTTCACTTTAGTTTATTCAACAAGAGCGGAGGTCCATTAAATGATACATCCTACAAAAGCTTACTTAAGTACAGGTTGCAAATTTTTGAAACCACACTTGACTTCCCCATCAATTCCTACAGGTCTTGCTCACAAGCTTTTCAGTTCAGAGGTTCATTTTTAAAATGACTGCATGAGAAAATGAAAACATGCAATTTTTTCATTCAAAGCATATTTAAAATCTAGTGAGTCTGTGGAGGAGAAAATGCCAATGCCAAGAAGATTAAATATTCAGTCAACACACATTAAAGTTGCTGGTGAACGAAGCAGGCCAAGCAGCATCTCTAGGAATAGTTACAGTCGACGTTTCGGGCCGAGACCCTTTGTACTGCTTGCAGGAGGAGTGATATGCATGTACCCGTGCCCATTTTACATCAAGTAAAATTTATGTAAAAGGGTAGCAATATACAGTACAAGCCATCATGGGAACTATAAAGAGACAATGAGTCACCAGCTACTATTCTGGCACAGGAAACATGCTTAACTAACTCACTGCTCCAAGAATTGATTGGACTTTATTTCCTACATCCTTCACATACATGAGGAGTAAAAATCTTTGTTACACCTCCATCTGAATGTGCAAATTACAGTAATTTGTAATAAATAGCACGTACAGTAAGATTATATAAAACAACTGTCACTATAGTTTAGATATACAATAGTGTCAGCGTGAATTAATCAGTCTGATGGCCTGGTGAAAGAAGCTGTCTCGAAGCCTGTTGGTCCTGGTTTTAATGCTGCATTACCGTTTCCCAGATGGTAGCAGCTGGAACAGTTTGTGGTTGGGGTGACTCGGGTCCCCAATGATTCTTTGGGCCCTTTTTACACACCTGTCGCTGTAAGTGTCCTGAATAGTGGGAAGTTCACATCCACCGATGCGCTGGGCTGTCTGCACCACTCTCTGCCCAGTCTTGCGATTAAGGGAGGTACAGTTCGCATACCAGGCAGTGATACAGCCAGTCAGGATGCTCTCAACTGTGCCCCTATCGAAAGTCCTTAGGATTTGAGGACTCATGCCAAACTTCTTCAACCATCTGAGAAGAGGTGCTATTGTGCTTTTTTCACCACAGCCAGTATGTACAATCCAAGTGAGATCCTCGGTGATGTGTATACCAAGGAACTTGAAGCTGTTCCTCAACCCAGATCCATTGATGTCAATAGTGGTGAACCTGTCTCTGTTCCTCCTGTAGTTCACAACCACCTCCTTTGTTTTTGCAACATTGAGGGAGAGGTTGTTTTCTTGACACCACTGTGTCATGGTGTTGACTTCTTCTCTGTAGGCTGCCTCATTATTATTTGAGATAAGGCCAATCAATGTAGTATCATCTGCAAATTTAATTAGCAGATTGGAGCTGCAGGTGGTGACACAGTCATGGGTGTACACAGAGTAAAGGAGGGGGCTTGGGACACAGCCCTGGGAACTCTTGTGTTGAGGGTCAGATGGGCAGAAGTGAGGGAGCCCACTCTTACCACCTGCTGGCGATCTGACAGGAAGTCCAGGATCCAGCTGCACAAGGGAGGGTGAAGGCTGGGTCTCTGAGCTTCTTGTCGAGCCTGGGTGGAATTATGGTGTTGAATGCTGAACTGTAGTCCAAGAACAGCATTCTCACATAAGTATCCCTCTTCTCCAGGTGTGTAAGGATGGTGTGTAGAGCTGTGGCTATTACGTTGTCTATCGATTGGTTGTGTCGGTAGGCAAATTGTAGGGTGTCCAGCGTGACTGGTAGCATGCTGCAGATGTAGTCCTTGACTAACCTCTCAAAGCATTTTCTTATTATTGAGGTGAGTGCGACAGGACTCCAGTCGTTCAGACATACTAACCTTGATCTTTTTAGATACAGGGACAATAGTGGATGTTTTGAAACAGGAGGGCATTCTATACTGGAAGAGGGAGATTAAAGATACCTGCAAACACACCAGCCAGATGTGCCGTGCACACACTGAGTACCCACCTGGGATGCCATCCGTTCCCACAGCCTTGCGGCTGTCCACTCATTGGAAACAGCTACGTACTTCAGCCTCAGAGATGACCAATGTGCAGGTCGCATCAGCGGCTCAGTGTCAGCGACATCAAACTGAGCGTAAAAAAGATTTAGCTCATCTGGGAGAGAGACAGCAATGTTGGCAGCACCAATTGCGTTTAGCTTTGAAGTTTGTGATGGTGTGCAGACCTTGCCATAAGCTGTGTGTGTTGTTGGTGAAAATAACACTAAAATGTTAAATAGATAGCAATACAACACACACAGAAAATCCTGGAGGAACTCATTGTGTTGCTTGGATTTCCAGCACCTGCAGATTTTCTCATTCGTGGAAAGAGAAAGCAATGTTCTTTTTTAATGGTGAACACATTTTCAAAACAACATTCTTACCTCAACTATTAAAAGGTTAATGAGCCCCAAGGATATGGGCATTATCCAGGTTGAATCAGGCAAAGTCAAATCAGGAAACCAGAGTGTGCCACCCACTGATAGGTCCTGAGCACCAGATACTATAACACAAAATGGAATAACATTAGTTATCATCAACCAAGACTTACAAGAATCTTTCTAAAACCAATTGTCTGTAATCTCCTGCCATGCTGCACACACGTTATAAATGTGCTATTGACAGGATAACCAGTAAGCAGAAATCATAGATATAAGATAATCAGAAACATTACCGATGAAACCCAGGAGTTGCTACCACTGCCATACATAAGTTACTTTGTTATTTAAGTAGCCTGCCATTAACCAACCTTAGCAAAGAATTAACCCTTAGCAACATCCTTAATAACCACATTTGCACCCGATGAAAGTAAGATGACTTCTGAAAGTACAAATACCTTCCGACTCTTCCTTACCATTCTGCTTACAGCCTCAAAAACGGAAACATCTAACCAGAATCTGGTTTATTATCACCGGCATGTGACGTGAAATGTATTAACTCAGCAGCAGTTCAATGCAATACATAATATAGAAGAGAAAATATAAATAATAAATAAATCAATTACAGTATACATATATTGAATAGGTTAAAAATCGTGCAAAAATCAGAAACACTGTATATTAAAAAAGTGAGGTCGTGTCTAAGGGTTCAATGTCCATTTAGGAATTGGATGGCAGAGGGGAAGAAGCTGTTCCTGAATTGCTGGGTGTGTGCCTTCAGGCTTCTGTACCTCCTACCTAATGGTAACAGTGAGAAAAGGGCATGCCCTGGGTGCTGGAGGTCCTTAATAATGGACACTTCCTTTCTGAGACACCGCTCCCTGAAGATGTCCTGGGTACTTAGTAGGCTAGTACCCAAGATGGAGTAAACTAGATTTACAACCCTCTGCAGCTTCTTTCGGTACAGTGCAGTAGCCCCTCCCCCAATACCAGACAGTGATGCAGCCTGTCTGCATGCTCTCCACGTACATCTATAGAAGTTTTTGAGTGTATTTGTTGACATGCCAAATCTCTTCAAACTCCTAATGAAGTATAGCTGCTGTCCTGCCTTCTATATATCGATATGTTGGGACTAGGTTAGATCCTCAGAGATCTTGACACCCAGGAACTTAAAACTGCTCACTCTCTCCACTTCTGATCCCTCTATGAGGATTGGTATGTGTTCCTTTGTCTTACCCTTCCTGAAGTCCACAATCAGCTCTTTTGTCTTACTGACGTTCAGTGCAACATTGTTGCTGCAGCACCATTCCACTAGTTGGCATATCTCACTCCTGTACGCCCTGTTGTCACCTCCTGAGATTCTACCAACAATGATTACATCATCAGTAAATTTGTAGATGGTATTTGAGCTATGCTAGCCACACAGTCATGTATATAGAAGGTACAGCAGTGGGCTAAGCACACACTCCTGAGGTGCGCCAGTGTTGATCGTCAGCGAGGAGGATATGTTATCATCAATCCACACAGACTGTGGTTTTCTGGTGAGGAAGTTGAGGATCCAATTGCAGAGGGAGGTACAGAGGCACAGGTTCTGCAACTTCTCAATCAGGATTGTGGGAATGGTGTATTAAATGCTGAGCTATAGTTGATGAACAGTATCCTGACATAGGTGTTTATGTTGTCCAGGTGGTCTCAAGCCGTGTGGAGAGCGTCTGCCATGATGTGTTTCACTTTCATTAATCTACAGTATGTTGACTCTCAATTCCTATTATCATTTTTGAAGTACCATTTTACTGCTTCATTAATAATAGATTCTATCATTTTCTGTTTTATTGATATGAGGCCAACTGGCCTGTAGTTCCCTGATTTCTCTTTCTCTCTTCTTAAATACTAGGGACATATTTGCCATTTTTCCAATCTGTGGAAGGAAGCTAAGACTACATGCCGTTTTGGAAGGTACGTGTCAGTACCAGGGTGCTCAAAGCCTGTGCCCCTCAGCTATGTGGAGTACTTCGCCATGTATTCAACCTGAGCCTGAGGCTCCGGAGGGTTCCTGTACTGTGGAAGACATCCTGCCTCGTCCCTGTGCCGAAGACGCCGCGCCCCAGCGGCCTCAATGACTACAGACCGGTGACATTGACCTCCCACATCATGAAGACCCTGGAGAGACTTGTTCTGGAGCTGCTCCGGCCTATAGTCAGGCCACACTTAGATCCCCTCCAGTTCGCCTACCAGCCCCAACTAGGAGTTGAGGATGCCATCGTCTACCTGCTGAACCGTGTCTACGCCCACCTGGACAAGCCAGCGAGCACTGTGAGGGTCATGTTTTTTGACTTCTCCAGTGCATTCAACACCATTCACCCTGCTCTGCTGGGGGAGAAGCTGACAGTGATGGAGGTGGATGCTTCCCTGGTATCATGGATTCTTGATTACCTGACTGGCAGACCACAGTACGTGTGCTTGCAACACTGTGTGTCCGACAGTGATCAGCAGCACTGGGGCTCCACAGGGGACTGTCTTGTCTCCCTTTCTCTTCACCACTTTCACCTCGGACTTCAACTACTGCACAGAGTCTTGTCATCTTCAGAAGTTTTCGGGTGACTCTGCCACAGTTGGATGCATCAGCAAGGGAGATGAGGCTGAGTACAGGGCTACGGTAGGAAACTTTGTCACATGGTGTGAGCAGAATTATCTGCAGCTTAATGTGAAAAAGACTAAGGAGCTGGTGGTAGACCTGAGGAGAGCTAAGGTACCGGTGACCCCTGTTTCCATCCAGGGGGTCAAGGTGGACATGGTGGAGGATTACAAATACCTGGGGATGCGAATTGACAATAAACTGGATTGGTCAAAGAACACTGAGGCTGTCTACAAGAAGGGTCAGAGCCGACTCTATTTCCTGAGGAGACTAAGGTCCTTTAACATCTGCCGGACGATGCTGAGGATGTTCTATGAGTCTGTGGTGGCCAATGCTATCATGTTTGCTGTTGTGTGCTGGGGCAGCAGGCTGAGGGTGGCAGACACCAACAGAATCAACAAACTCATTCGTAAGGCCAATGATGTTGTGGGGATGGAACTGGACTCTCTGACGGTGGTGTCTGAAAAGAGGATGCTGTCTAAGTTGCATGCCATCTTGGTCAATGTCTCCCATCCACTACATAAGGTACTGGGTGGGCACAGGAGTACATTCAGCCAGAGACTCATTCCACCGAGATGCAGCACTGAGCGTCATTCCTGCCTGCGGCCATCAATCTTTACAGCTCCCCCCTTGGAGGATCAGACACCCTGAGCCAATAGGCTGGTCCTGGACTTATTTCATAATTTACTGGCATAATTTACATATTACTATTTATGGTTCTATTACTATTTATTATTTATGAAGCAACTGTAACGAAAACCAATTTCCCCCGGGATTAATAAAGTATGGTTATGACTATGAGTATGACTAGGAAAATGACAACCACTATATCCTTTACCATAACAGTTTCCTCTTTAAAAACCTGGACTGTCGGTTACTGGATCCTGGGGAATTACAGCCTTTCAGTTTCATTAATTTTTTTTTTCAAATGCTCCTAGCAGAAAGGTTACTGGAGAGAACACACAGTTCTTTTCAGTTCACCCGTCCAACATGTGTTCCACTGCATACCATGCTAGAGCATACAATATAGGGTATATGGGATTTTTTTCTGGAAATCCAGATGGCATTAATAAGTGGCGACTCTTTGCATGCAGTTCTGCTGAGGACAGATTATCAAACTGACTGAACAACTGGAATTCAGAAAATATCTTGTGCAAATCATGTTAAATTTATAAATGATCAACCATGATTAAGCAATTTCAGACTTTGGATGTCTGCCATTTTTTGGAGGGGTTTTTCTGTTTCTACTGTGACATCACTGCCTCATTCCAAAAAAAAAACAAGTCAAGCCATTTGACTACCAGAATGCAACTTCCTTAAACAAGGAATAACCGTAGTACGTCTAACATGCTGAGGAAGCTGAGTACCTGCTGAAGGATCAGATGCTGCCAGACTGAGGTTCCTCAAAGCAAAAGAGATGCATATCCAAAGTGGCAGCTGGACCCAGACAAGGAGACTGGCTTTGAAAGGATGACAGTTGTCACGCACATACAGTTCCGAGATGATCCTTTTCAAATTTTTCCTAAAATGGAAACTGACACCCAAGGGACAAAATAATTATTTAAAACCTCATAAAAACCACCTGCTTAGAAGTTGCATATTCCATCACATTCCCAACTTACAGAAGGCTGAACAGGCTTTGGGGAGAATAGCAAAGCTCTTCACAGTGAGATAGGTACTAACTCCTATAGCCACAAAATGTACATGGTTGATGCACTTAAGTTTCTGCTCAATAGTGACCCCAAGAATATTAATGGTGAGGGATTTAATGGATTTAATACCCTTGAAAAAGGAGAGCAGTAATTAGGAAAAGGTCACTGCTTGTGTCACTTTCTGCATCTGTCCATGTCGGGAAGGTTATGTGTTGCTGCACGCAGGCAGGGGCTGCTTTTATTTTCTGACAGCAGTGAACTGTTGTAACAGCACACAATCATCAGCAAACATCCTATTCTAACTATATGATGGAACAGGTCCTCGGTGAAACCGTTATGTCTAATTCTCTGCCATGAGGTGCTATAATCAGAATTGTTCAAGTCACATCTTTTCTCTGGATTTCTTTCTACTTCAGTTTCACCAAGGTTCTTTGATGCCATGTTCCCACAATGCTACCTTGATTTCAAGGTTTACAACCATCCTCTGGAATTTCACTCTTCTGATCATATACCGAACACGAAACCTGTGAGCTGCTGAGCAAGTGCTGCTTGATAGGTTTATTAATAATTTTCATCGCATTCCTGGCAACTGAAATTGAACTGATGAGGTAGTAATTGGTTAGATTTGATTTGCCCTGTATTTGTAGACTGAACATATCTATACAACCTTCTACATTTTGTGCTGGATGCCACTGCACTTGCTGGTATGGAAAGCAAGGTATCAGAACCATAGCCAAATATTGTTACATCAAATTTCATCCATTTTTAATGGTGTATAGACTGTAAGGACAAATATCCTTTCTGTGGTTGGCCCATTTTTGTCACATGACCCAAGATACAGTGAAAATCTTGTCTTGCATGCAATTAATTCATACAGATCAATTCACTAAAATAGTGCAATGTCATAGTACAAGGTAAAACAATAACCGAGTGCAGAATAAAGTGTTACACTTAGCGAGAAAGTGCAATGCAGTGGACAGTAAGATGCAAGGTTACAACAAAATAGATGTGTGATCAAGAGTCCACAAGATGCAAGGTGACAACAAAGTAGACTGTGTAGATAACAGTCTATCTTACTGTACTGGGGAGTTACTCAAGAGTCTTACAACAATATGATAGAAGCTGTCCTTGAGCCTGGTGATACATGTTTTCAGGCTTTTGTATCTTATGACTAACTAAAGGAGCAAGGGGAGAAGGAGAATACTTGGAATGTGTGAGGCTTTGGATTTCTTGGAAGCAACAAGAAGTGTAGACAGAGTCCATGGAGGAGAGGCTTGTATCCATGATACGCTGAGCTGTGTCCACAATTCTCTGCAGTTTCTTGTGGTCTCAGGCAGAGGGATTGCTGTACCAAACCCTGATGCGTCTGGATAGGTTACTGTCTATGGTACTTTGACAAAAAATTATTGACGGTCAAAGAGGACAGGGTAAGTTTCTTGAGCACGCTGAGCAAGAAGAGGTGCTGGTGAACTTCTTGGCTGTGACATCAACATGGTTGGACTAGGAAAGGGTATTGGTGATGCCCACACCAAGGACCTTGAAGATTTAAATCCTCTTGCTTCAGCACCATTGAAGTAAACAGGAACGTGTGTACAACCTTCCTTCTTGAAGTCAATGACCAGTTTTTTTTTGTTTTGCTAACATTGAGGGAAAGGTTGCTGTCATGACACCATGTCACTAGACTCTCTAACTCCTTCTTATATTCTGACTCCCCATTATTTGAGATACTGTCCATTATAGTGGTATAACCTACAAATTTGTAAATACGAGTTAGAGCAGAATCCGGCCAGGCGGTTGTGAGTGAATGGTGAATAGAGTAGGGGCTATGGACACAGCCTATGGGGCACCTGTGTTCAGGATTATCATGTGGTAAAGGTGTTACTGCTGGTTCTTATTGATTGGTGTCTGTTGGTCATGAAGTCAAGGATCCAGTTGCAAAAGGAGGTGTGCAATTCCAGGTCTAAGAATTTTGAGATGTTTGGTTGGTAATATAGTACCGAAGGCAGAGATGTAGTCAATAAACAATAGATAAACATAGATGTTTTTACTGACCAGATGCTCCAGAGAAGAGTGTAGGGCCAGGGAGATGGGATCTGCCTTAGATCTGTTTCAGCAGTAGAAGTGCAGTGGGTCGAGGTTGTCTGGGAGGCTGGAATTAATGCATGCAATGACTGGCTTCTTAAAAGCACTTCCTGACGGTGAGTGTCAGAGCCACAGTGCAGTTGTCATTATGGCAGATTGAAGCAGGGAGATGTTAAAAATGTCTGCTAGTACTTCCTCCAGCCGAAATGTGGAGAGTCTACGGACATGGTTGGGGACATCATCCTGATTAATTGCTGTTTGTGAGTACACTCTCTGGAAGACTAATCTTATGTCTACAATAGTGACTGTGGGTTCAGGCTGCTGGGGTGGATGGTAACATCTCATTCCCTTTCTATTCAAAACATGCACAGAACACACTAAAGTGGTCGGGAAAGAATGTCCTGACATCAGCAATGATGTCAGGGCTGTCAAGTTATAACATGCAAGCACTGGTTTCACTGACAGCTGTTCTGGGACTTGCTTTTTGGACTGGTACTGTCTCTTGGCATCCCTAATAACTTTACAGATTTCTTGTAAAGGTCATGGACATTAGTACAAGACCAAAATAAATTAATCATTTGGCGTTCCTGATCGTAAGTGGTTAGACGATTTGGTCTAATATCTTTTCACGTAAGGACTGTGTTCACTTAACCGTGTTGGCATGAGAAAGCTTATGAAGATATTTAATTGCCATCATTATTCATGACTAGACATTGCAGCTCTATACTGCTGTAAACCATTTGTTGCGCAATTACTACAACATCATTAGGATGACGTCTCAGTTTTATGAATGCCAGATGTTTTAGTTATAAAGATTATTATAACATACAATTTTGCTACTGCTGATGTTCACAGACCCTAAAATGTGTTGAAGTTTTGAGCTCACCTATTTAATACAAATGGTTGTGTCACATAAACACAAGAGGCGTCCTCCATGTGAAACTCCACAAGTGATGATGCCTACAACAATTTCACATTAATCCTTCTTCTTTAACCTAGTTACTGCAGGTCAAGTTCTTTTGGTTTTATCCCCTTGCATCGGTTCTATCATTATGTGCCTCAAGCTGAAACTGGCAGGCTTATCTTTCAGATCTAACAAATTTCATTAACAGAAATCTTACTGATTCATTCTCAGTATGTTTAGTACCCTTGGCACTTCTTGCAAATGGTGTTCAACGTGGAGGATAATGTTAACTAATGAAACAGAGCCAAAGCAATCCAGGGTAAAACAAAAAAACACTGCGAAATACCATTTTCAATGCATTGAAAATGAATTAGCCTGGGTGAAATTTTAATCTATTACTTGGAGAAATTTTAATCAATCAAATTGTAATTATAGGAAGTGATCAACAAAAAATTGTTTGACAATTTAGGGATAATCTTAACAGAGCAGAAAGGACATGAAGGGTTAAGATAATCAAATGCAAATGAGGTGCACTGCCAAACTAGATGACCAAGTGTGCTGCTGGAACAGGGCAATAGTCCAAAACGTCAAGGGTCAGAAACCAGAGCGGGTTTGTGGTTTAACCGGGATATGGATTCTTGTACATTTCCTGCTCCCTTTGAATCAAATGGGCTCATTGGAAAATATATTACACTTCTGTATAACACGTGTGTTTGAATAGAAATAACATACAATATCTAGAAAATATATATTCCCAAGGTTCTGGATTATCAGATTTTTGCTGTCCTACCCTTTATCTTGAGTCTTTGTGCCTAACTAGTTCCTCTGAGCAATTAGGCACATCTGATCTGCTCCAGCTACATTAATTCTCATGCTTTAGAAAGAAGGAAAAAAGATACATACCGAGCTACACTTTCTGACCACCCAACTTGCTTTGCACGCACAGATACTTCATAACGTAATCGCTTGGCTAGCTCTGCAATTTCTGGCTGTAGATTTTCAACCTATTGAATGGGATAAAAGCATGTGGTAAAACCTTGTCCAAAATTAGAAAATGTTGGAAAAAGGCAGCTAGTCAGGCAGTGTTTTGCTTTGGGCTGTGACTGTTTTCTTTCCATCAATGCTGCCCGAGTTGCTGCGAGTTTCCAACATCTTCTGTTTCTTTCTGTTTCAACTTTCTAGCATCTGCAGTTTGTTTTTAAGGTTCAAATCCAATTAATAACTTAATGGACTCTGTTTCACTTCCTCAATGTACACAGACATTCTTTTGCTGGTTGTAGCTATGGAAGAACTTTAACTGCCTCAAAAAATAAAACAATAAGAACTTTGAACTGCAAATTTATAGGTTGTTTAAAAGAGGATGGGGTAGGAAAACTGGGGTTGAGAAGTGCATTTACTACAAAAGTTATGTCACAGTGTGCACAACATTGGTGAAATTGCACTTGGAGCATTGTATACAGTTCTTTGCCATACTAGAGGAAGGATGTGATTACACCTTCTGATCAGGTGAATATATCCATCATAGACTTTTATTTCAAGATCCTTCTGTGCTGCATTTCACAGCTTGTTTTCCTATCTCCCTAAATGTTCTCAGCATCTTCCACTATTTACACCAGGGGTTCCCAACCTCTTTCTTGCCATGGACCCTACCATTAACCAAGGGGTCTGTGATCTCCAGGTTGAGAACCCCGATTTACACCCTCCAGATCAATAAGCAATGATTAATCAGCATACACACAAAATGCTGGAGGAACTCAGCAGGCCAGGCAGCATCTATGGAAAAGAATAAACGGTCGATATTTCGGGCCAAGACCTTTCATCAGGACTAGGAAAAAAGGTGAGAAGTCAGAGTAAGAAGGCAGGGATAGGGGAGGAAGAAGTACAAGGTGGCAGGTGATAGGTGAAACCAAGAGAGGAGGAGGGGTGAAGTAAAGAGCTGGGAAGCTGTTAGTGAAACAGACAAAGGGCTGGAGGAGGGGGGAATCTGATAGGAGAGGGTAGAAGGCCATCTCTTAGATGGCACTGAAAGCAATTATGTCTCCTGGTCACCTTGATACCTACCCGTTCAGAGACTAGCCTTTGTTTTCTCCACCGTTCCCCCATCCTCGCAACTTCAACTTCCCATTCTTACAATTCTGATAAAGAGTCACTGACCTGAAACATTAATTCTGTTTCATTTTCCATAGATGCTACCTGATCTGCTGAACATTTTCAACACTGACTTTCAGAATATTGGAATAGATGGGCTTGATAGTGTTAAAGACGGAAATGCAATTAATCCAGTAGAACATTTTGAATATTCAGACCTGTATGATAGATATTTTATTAACCGAAAAAAAAGCACAGCACGTATGTTAACATCCACCAGCAAGAATATGCTACTGGAACTTGTGAAGAATGGTTACCAGTTAGCTCATTTTGGAAATTTAACTGTTTTTTTTAACTGGATGTATTCTGATCTACGCCAACAATCTACACTTACGCTATGGCCTTGATTAACGATAAATATCACCACATGCATTCACTAGTCCAGTTGGTCGCTGACAGTGATCCATCTTTAAATGCAATGACCAAAGCCAAATGTAACCAATGTTCATTCAAAATATGGGGAACTGGCTAAGCTCTTCACTTACCTTGGCAATAATGTATGTCTGATAAACAGCGAGTGGGAATGTTACCGTTGCTCGGAATGCCACTGTGGTGCAAATTATACTCGCCCACCATGGCAGTCCTGTGCTCTGCTGCACATCAGTCAATAGGTTTTCCATCAGGTGAACAGGCACTGAATCAGAAAAACTCTCGTACCAGCTAGGTTGGGGAGCTGACGTTGGTGTTGCAGACAAGCAGGAGGCCAAGGACAGCATCCTTACAGGAGTAACTGAGGGGCTTCCATACATTCCAATACCCCAACTCACAGAAGTGGGAAAGTATCTGTTGTTGATGGTCAACCTGTCTTTTTGAAAGATTCTATGCGCAATTGAACAGGGTAATGCTTGTGTTCGTTTCCACGAGCAGTGTTTCATTACACAAAGTCCACTACGTGACGATGCAAACATCCTTACCGCCTTCAGTACTCGACAGTTCAGCATTTTCGGAAATCTAAGACAATCAAAACAGAGGAGAATTATTAACTTTTGCTTCCCTCACCACCAGTAGCCCACAGTTAAGTTTCCCACTAAACTCTATAAAGAGCCCAGAATTCTTCCCAATGTGAAGACTTATGTGCCCTAACTCATCTCTCATAGTAGGTAATGCTGGAAGTTAAAACAAACAATCCACCATTATTCAAATGGAGGAAATACAGTTCTAATGAAATATTCCACAATTAAATCTATGGAATGAGCGACAATAAAACACCAATTCTTCAGTAATTGCTTGGGGAAGATAGGTCAAATCTATGCCTCAATATTTAATTACACAGGAGTTGCCAACAACTCACATTCATAGCACTTTTAAGATAGTGAAATATCTCCTGTGCAGAGTAATAGCCCATCAAGTACTCCCAAATCAAGTAGGTAGCATTCAGCTTCTTATACTTACCACGAGCAAGCATTAAACAGATTGGGTTAAATGCTCCATCAACTCCAACCCCTTTTTGCAAAAGATACATTATGGTAAATACTTATAGGGAGGATGCAGAAGGTAAGTGCAGGCCGGAGAAACCGGAATTATTTAAGAATGAAATAAGATGAAGAAATATTCTTCCTACAGAACATCAGTCAACAAAAGTTTTAACATGGCTTGATGACTTTCAATAATTAACAGTACATTAGGCTGTCGTAGGAAAGCAGCATCCATTATCAGAGATCCCCACCACCCAGGTCATGCTCTTTTCTCACTGCTGCTATCAGGTAGAAGGTACAAAAGCCTCAGAACAGTTACTACCCTTCAACCATCAGGCTTCTGAACAAAGGGGATAA
The DNA here is from genome assembly GCF_030028105.1 of Mobula birostris. Taxonomy (NCBI): domain Eukaryota; kingdom Metazoa; phylum Chordata; class Chondrichthyes; order Myliobatiformes; family Myliobatidae; genus Mobula; species Mobula birostris. Next base: position 85,888,243 of record NC_092373.1, read on the forward strand.
CAACACTCACTTGCCCCATCGTTATGTTCCCATAATCAATCACCTCACTTTAAGGAATCTTTATCTCATTATCTCGTGTTCTTGCTCTTTATTGCTATTATATTTATATTTGCATTTGCACAGTTTGTTAACTTCTGCCCTCTAGCTGATCTTTCATTGATCCTGTTATAGTTACTATTCTATGCTCACAGGAAAATGAATCTCAGGATTGTATATGGTGACATACAGTGGCATGCAAAAGTTTGGGCACCCCTGATCAAAATTTCTGTTACTGTGAATAGCTAAGCGAGTAAAAGATGAACTGATTTCCAAAGGCATAAAGTTAAAGATAACATATTTCTTTAATATTTTAAGCAAGAAAGCTTTATTTCCATCTTTTACAGTTTCAAAATAACAAAAAAGGAAAAGGGCCCGAAGCAAAAGTTTGGGCACCCTGCATGGTCAGTACTTAGTAACACCCCTTTTGACAAGTATCACAGCTTGTAAACGCTTTCTGTAGCCAGCTAAGAGTCTTCCAATTCTTGTTTGGGGGATTTTCCCCCATTCTTCCTTGCAAAAGGCTTCTAGTTCTGTGAGAGTCTTGGGCTGTCTTGCATGCACTGCTCTTTTGAGGTCTATCCACAGGTTCTCGATGATGTTTAGGTCAGGGGACTGTCAGCTTGTGCATCTAGAGGTAGTCCATTGTGGATTTTGAGGTGTGTTTAGGATCATTATCCTGTTGTAGAAGCCATCCTCTTTTCATCTACGGCTTTTTTACAGACGGTGTGATGTCTGCTTCCAGAATTTGCTGGTATTTAATTGAATTCACTCTTCCCTCTACCAGTAGATGTTCCCCATGCGACTGGCTGCAACACAAGCCCAAAGCACGATCGATCCACCCTCGTGCTTAACAGTTGGAGAGGTGTTCTTTTCATGAAATTCTGCATGAAGTTCTATATAAAAGGTTCAAAGGAACATCTAAACAAGCCTGATGCATTTTGGAAACAAGTCCTGTGGACTAATGAAGTTAAAATAGAACTTTTTGGCTGCAATGAGCAAAGGTATGTTTGGAGAAAAAATGGTGCAGAATTTCATGAAAAGAACCCCTCTCCAACTGTTAAGCACGGGGGTGGATGGATCATGCTTTGGGCTTGTGTTGCAGCCAGTGGCACGGGGAACATTTACTGGTAGAGGGAAGAATGAATTCAATTAAATAGCAGCAAATTCTGGAAGCAAACATCACACCGTCCGTAAAAAAGCTGAAGATGAAAAGAGGATGGCTTCTACAACAGGATAATAATCCTAAACACACCTCAAAATCCACAATGGACTACCTCAAGAGGCGCAAGCTGAAGGTTTTGCCATGGCCCTCACAGTCCCCTGACCTAAACATCATCAAGAATCTGTGGATAGACCTCAAAAGAGCAGTGCATGTAAGACGGCCCAAGAATCTCACAGAACTAGAAGCCTTTTGCAAGGAAGAATGGGAGAAAATCCCCCAAACAAGAATTGAAAGACTCTTAGCTGGCTACAGAAAGCATTTACAAGCTCTAATACTTGCCAAAGGGGGTGTTACTAAGTACTGCCATGCAGGGTGCCCAAACTTTTGCTTCGGGCCCTTTTCCCTTTTGGTTATTTTGAAACTGTAAAAGATGGAAATGAAAAAGTTGTCTTGCTTAAAATATTAAAAAAATGTGTCATTTTTAACTTTATGCCTTTTGGAAATCAGTTCATCTTTTACTCGCTTAGCTATTCACCAACAGAAATTTTGACTGGGGTGCCCAAACTTTTGCATGCCACTATATTTTGATAATAAAATTTACTTTGAGCTTTGAACATTTAGTCATTCTGGCAATGGACCTCTGAAGCTTCCACTGCTGACTAGTTTGCAGATGAGGAACATGTACACATCACAGAAAGAACTGAAAAACTTCTTGAAGAAAAAGGAAGGCAGAACTAAAATTCACAGTCTGAGAAGACACTGCTGAAATTCCCAGAGAAGCCAGAACTAAAATTCAAGAGGCTGAAAAGACAATGATGAAGCTTGAGGATATTGGAGAACGTTGTCCTGTGCTTGGAAATTAAAGAAGTGATGCAAAAGGAGATGAAGAAAAGGGGTATTCCCCGCAATGACTTGGTAGAGTTAGCTGAGAAACTGGGAATATAGTGATATGTAAATTTGTGGAAAAAAAAGTTTACACTTATAAAATTTCTTTGATTCAGAATGTACTGTATTTTACCCAGGTGGTAGCTACAACACAAACTCACTTTTACTGATTATATCTCTGTGAATAATAAGATTTAGAAACACATTAAGTTCTGTTGCTTAACTACTATACAGGGTACAAGGCACAGAAGGAATGATGAACCTGTTTGAGCGTGTGTGTCTAAGTTGGTGATAATTTTCAAAAAAAAAATCTTTTGCATGGCATGGTAATTTTGAACACAGATTAATGTAATAATGTATTAGTAACAACAATTAATGACTTTTTTTAAGGAAAAAGATGAGGCCTGTATTTATTAATTGAAATAAATGAAGCATTCTAGAAAACTTGTTCAAAATTTTGTAAAATTGACAATTAATAAATACAATTTTAACCAGTATTGTTATTGTAACCATTTACTATGCAAGTACTGATGTGTACATACGCCAGGTCTGTGAGGACTTCAAAATGTATCATCTAACAACACGTATTTTCTCAGATGTCAGGCTGCGCAGAGTGAAAACATTTCACTGCTCTCAGGTTGTAAAAAAAATCTCTCGGTGCTCATTTGGCAATAAAGATCATCATTATGCATCTTCTTATTATGGGTAGCGTTTAAAGAATCGAGGGGCAGCACTGCATGCAGCATGCCAACAAATTTCTGGATAAAATCAAGTGGATGCAAATTGTCTGTCACTTCTTTCAATATTGTGTTCATTTTACCACCCTGATAACTTGACTATATATCTGCCATTTCTTTCAACCATCCCAAAAGAAATAAATTCCATTAACAGTCCTATGGACTGCTGCACATTCACAAATAGGTCTTCAACAGATGAACAGGCACTTAGAAAGAAAAGCTTGCATGCCAGCCAGTAACACTGTTTAATTTTATTATCCAGAAGTGGCAGAAGAACTTGACTGGGGCTTAAAAACGCTTGCCCATGATTTTCTTGTTTAATTGATCAAGATCTTTTGTTATTAGCATCCTATAAATAAAAGGATTATCTGCTAGACCTTGGTCACTTTTACATCCAGCTGTTCCTACATGTCTTGTGCAACTTCCACTGCAAGCTTCCAGCAATGCAGATCATTTAACAGGGCAAAATTTCTATGCAGAGAGATGAAACATATAATTCGGGAAGAAACCCAGGATGAATGTTTCCAAATTTAAAGAAAATAAATACGAATGCTGGTGATCTGAAACAAAAACAAAAAAAATGCAAACACTCAGCAGTTCAAGCAGCATTCATAGAAACAGAAGGTGGACAGGATTACCCAGGAGGTAGCTACAACACAAACTTACTTTTACTGATTATATCTCAGTGAATAATAAGGCATTTAGGGACACATTAAGTTCTGTTGCTTAACTACTATACAGGGTACAAGGCATAGCAGGGATGGTGAACCTTTTTGAGAGTGTATGTAGTGAAGCATCGCTGCCATGAGACCAAGGGAAGAGTTTGCCAGCATCTGAAAACCAAAACGTTGACCGTTGAAACTTCCATCGATGCGCTCCGACCAACAATTTCTACTTATTATTACAGCTTACATGTATTTGGATCTCTCTTCTAAAAAGCTATGGATATGATATTCATTCATTGTTTTTCTTGGCGGGAGCTGAATTGAGAACTTGATAGGAAGTGACACGGTCTCCGTGAGGTACAGAATGAGTCAGAGGGCTGGTGGGTTTGATTTACTCGGAACCCTTGGCGCTCAGATGCAATGCAGTTTCAGTGCTGCTTATTTGCACACTGGAGGTGACTCTTGCCAAATGTCCAGGTGCTCCGAGCAAGTGGGATCATCCCGTTAATCAAGGGCTCCCGCCCTGAGCACCAGGCCAAGGAGCCTGCACCCACGGCCGGTGCGGCGCCTTGCTGCTCTCCAGACCACCAGTGCGGCTTCCCTCCCTCGACCACTCCACCCTAAGCTGCACCGACATCGCCCCTATGGACGGGCTGCCCGCGCAAACGCCGAGCTGGGCACAAAAACCTACCCGGACCGGTCCGTCACAGCCGGCGCCGCGCTCGCTGCTCCGCCCAGACGTGACAGCGTCACCGGCGCTTCATGTACGTCATCACGTCATCTCCAATCAGAAAAAAGCGAGGGAAGGGGAGAGAGGAAAAGAATGAATGAGCGAGCGAGGAAGGCAGAGGAAAAGAGAGGGGTGATGGTACGAGGAGGAGGGTAAGGGAAGAGTATATGGGAAAGAGACGAAGGCGGGCAGGGTGAAGAGGGGAGGGAAAGAAGGGGAGAGAATGATGGGAGGAGAAGCATGAGAGGGCTTGGAAAGAGGTATGATCATGAGAATAGAACAGGTTAACTGGAGAGACAGAGGATGTGGAGTGGATTAGGGGCAGTATGAGGGAGAGAGGGCAGGAATGGTGAGGATAACTTCACTTGTCCATCACCCCTTGCCCCAACCTAAGGACTTACTTTTAAGACTCTTCATCTCATGTTCATAATAATTATAGCTTATTTATTTTTCTTTTTTATTTGCAGTTTGTTGTGTTTTGCACATTGGTTGTCCATCTTGTTGGTGTGGTCTTTCATTAATTTTATTATGGTTGAGCATAACCCCAAGAAAATAAATCTCAAGGTTGTATATGGTGATTTATATAGTGCCTATGAAAAGTATTCACTCCTTTGGAAGTTTTGTTGTTTTACAACATTGGATTACAATGGATTTAATTTGGCTTTTTATGACACTGACACTTTTGTATCAAAGTTAGAACATTTCTACAAAGTGATCTAAATTAATTACAAATATAAGACCCCAAATAATTGATTGCATAAGTATTTACCCCCTTCAAGTCAGTATTTAGAAGATGCACCTTTGGCAGTAATTACAACCTTGAGTCTGTGTGGATAGGTCTCTATCAGCTTTGCACATCTGGACACTGCAATTTTCCTCCATTCTTCTTTATAAAACTGCTCAAACTCTGTCAGATTGCATGGTGATTGTGAGTGAACAGTCCTTTTCAAGTCCAGCCACAAATTCTCAATTGGATTGAGGTCTGGACTCTGACTTGGCCACTCCAGGACATTAACTTTGTTGCTTTTAAGCCATTCCTGTGTAGCTATGGCTTTATGCTTTGGGTCATTGTCTTGCTGGAAAATAAATCTTCTCCCAAGTCACAGTTCTCTTGCAGACTGTATCAGGTTTTCCTCCAGGATTTCTCTGTATTTTGCTGCATTCAATTTACCCTCTACCTTATCAAGCCTTCCAGGTTCTGGTGCAGTGAATCATCCCCACAGCATGATGCAGCCACCACCATGTTTCATGGTAGGGATTACATATTTTTGATGTTGTGTGGTGTTTGGCTTATGCCAAACATAGCATTTAGTCCGATGGCCAAAAAGCTCAATTTTGGTTTAATTGCACAATAGAACCTTCTTCCAGCTGACTTCAGAGTCTCCCACATTCCTTCTGGCAAACTGTAGCTGAGATTTTATGTGAGTTTTTTTTCAACAGTGGCTTCCTCTTTGCCACTCTCCCATAAAGCTGCAACTGATGAGGCACCTGGGCAACAGTTGTTGTGTACTCAACCTCTCCCATCTCAGATACTGAAGTTTATAACTCTTGCAGAGTAGTTACAGGTCTCTTGGTGGCCTCCCTTACTAGTCTCCTCCTTGTACAGTCTCTGAGTCTTTGATGATGGCCTGCTCTAGGCAGAGTTACAGCTGTGCCATATTCTTTCCATTTCTTGATGACTGAGGGAGGCAGGAGGGGAGTGGGGGGTGGGGTGGGGGTGGAGTGGGCGAGGGGAGAGGGGAGGTGAAGAGGTGGGAGGAGGAGACTTGGGGGAAGGGGGAGAGGGGCTGGGGAGGGGAGGGCGAGAGGCAAGGGGAGAAAAGGAAGGAGGGGAAGGGTGAGAGAGGAGGGCAGAGGGAAGAAGGGGAGTAGGGGATGTATGGGGGAGGGGAAGAAGGAGATGGTATGGGGGAGGGGAAGAAGTGGGATGGCAAGGACTGAAGGAGGGAGAGAGGGGTAGAAAGTGAGAGTTGATGGGTGAGGGAGGGAGAGGAGAGAGTGGAGGGAGAAGTAAGGAGGGGAGGGGAGAGAAAGGAATAGGGAGGGAGAAGAAGGGAAAGTCAGAGAGAGAGGGTTGGGGAGAAGGAGGGTGAAGGAGAGGGGGAAGGGGGTAAGGGGAGGGAGTGAGGAGGAGGGGAAGGAGGGAGTGAGGAGGAGGGGAGAGATGGGAGAGGGAAGTGAGGGGGGAGTGGGCGGGAGAGGGGTTTGGAAGGGGGAGAGAGAAGAGGGAGGGAAAGGAGTGAGGGGGAGAGTGGTCAGGATGGGAAGAGTGAAGGGGTGGGGAGGGGAGATGAGGAGGGGAGGGGGAGAAGGGATGATAAGGGGAAGAGGAAGAGGGATGGCAAGGAGGGAAGGAGCGAGAGAGGGGTAGAAAGTGGGAGTTGAGAGAGGAGGGAGGGAGAGTTGGGGAGAAGGGTGGAAGGAGGAGGGAGAAAGGGGAGAGGGAAAGGGGATGAGAAAGAGAAGGAGGGGAGGAAGAGAATGGTAGGGGGGAAGAATGAGGGAGGGTGAGAGGGGAGTACAATACATAGAACAAAACAGCACAGAAATCAGCCCTTTGGCCCACAATATCTGTGCCACAGAGATGGCGACAGGATTCATGTCGGGGAATGAAGTTGAGCAAAAAAGAAGGAATAAATGCCAGAGTTTAGGGCAGGATTAGGATAGAGGTGAGAGTAAGGCTGTGTAGAATTGATGAAGACAGTAGGATGAACCTGGAGCTTAGTTTGTTAATTTATGAAAGGTCGTGTATCGTTGTCCCAGTGACTATGTAGGTTCTACACACCCACCCCCTCCCACTCCAGCCACCAACCTTCACTGGCAGACAACCTTCCACTCACATCTCAAAAACATGAAGGTTTGTAACGATGGAACATAGAACATAGAAATCTACAGCACATTACAGGCCCTTCGGCTCACAATGTTGTGCCGACCATGTAACCTACTCAAGAAACTGCCTAGAATTTCCCTGCTGCATAGCCCTCTATGTTCCTATAGCTCCATGTACCTATCTAAGAGTCTCTTAAAATACCCTATTGTATCTGCCCCTCCCACTGTTGCTGGTAGCGCATTCCAAGCACTCACCACTCTGCGTGGAAAACATATTCCTGACATCCACCTTGTACCTACTTCCGAGCACCTTAAAACTATGCCCCCTTGTGTTAGCCATTTTAGCCCTGGGAAAAAGCCTCTGGCTATCCATATGATCAATGCCTCTCATCACCTTATACACCTCTATCAGGTCACCTCTCATCCTCCATTGCTCCAAGGAGAAAAGGCCAAATTCATTCAACCTATTCTCATAAGGCACGCTCTCCAATCCAGGAAACATCCTTGTAAATCTCTGCACCCTCTCTGTAAAATCCACATTCCTCCTGTAGTGAGGTGACCAGAAGTGAACACAGTGCTCCAAGTGGGGTCTAATCAGGGTCTTATATAGCCGAAATGTTACCTTATGGCTCCTGAATTCAATCCCATGGTTGATGAAGGCCAGCACACCATACACCTTCTTAACAATATTGTCAACCTGCGCAGCAGCTTTGAAAGTCCTATGGAAATGGACACCAAGATCTTTCGGATCTTCCACACTGCCAAGAGTCTTAACATTAATATTATATTCTGCCTTCAAGTTTGACCTACCGAAATGCACCACTACACACTTATCTGGGTTGAACTCCATCTGCTACTTCTCAGCCCAGTTCTGCATCCTATCACTATTGTGCTGTAACCTACGGCAACCCTCCAGACTATCCCCAACACCCCCAATTTTTGTGTCATCAGCAAACTTACTAACCTACCCTTCTACTTCTTCATCCAGGTTATTTATAAAAATCACAAAGAGGAGGGGTCCCAGAACAGATCGCTGGGGAACACCACTGGTCACTGACCTCCATGCAGAATACGAGCCATCAGCAAGCGCCCCTCCCCCTTTGCCTTCTGTGGGTAAGCCAATTCTGGATCCACAAAGCAAGGCCTCCATGGATCCCATGCCTCATTACTTTCTGAATGAGCCTTGCATCGAGAACCTTATCAAATGCCTTACTGAAATCCATATACACTACATCCACTCTGCTACCTTCATCAGGGGAAAGGTCTAATATTTTATTGAGGAATTATGATACAAGAGAAGCATACAGAACCCAGGAACTTAAGAATATCAACAACTATACATCTCAGGAAAAAGTGCTGAATGGTCAGAATTTCAGTAGAGAGGGGTTTCAGTGAGAAGGCAGCTCTCATGGACTAGGTAAGCTTGCAGAGGGAGTTCATAGGAAATAGCAGGGGAATTAGAGCAAGATGAAAATTTTATATGTTGGCCCAAGGAAGCATTAACAGCAAAGAGGACAAAGGGGAAAAACAGACTCGAGGGGCCCAACTTTATGACAAATGTATAAATGTTAGAGATGATCATTAAAAGTTGTTTTTCAGCATGGAGGCCAGAGATTAGTGGTGTTCAGTTTTGGGACTCCTGTTAATCATTATTTTTATAAATAATGTTATAAATAATTTGCTTGCAAAAGTGCAAAGCTTAATCAGCAAGTTTGCAGATATAACAAATTTGATAGTGAAGAAATGGATTGTAGTTTATAGGGGGATCGTAATCAGTTTGAGAAGTGGACTGAGAAGAGGCAAATGGAATTCATTACAGGTACATTATTGATGAGGCCACACTTGTACAAAGTACAGTTTTGATCACACTGTTATAAAAAAAATGTTGTTAAACTGGAAATAGTGCAGAAAAGATTTACAAGGATGTTGCCAGCATTTGGGGGCCTGAGCTCAGGGAGAGGTTGGCCGGGCTAGGTATCTACTTCTTGAAATGTAGGAGAAGGAGGAGTGTCCTTATAGAAGTCTTTAAAATGATGAGGGCCATAAATAAGGAGGATGGTAGCAAACTTTTCCTCAAAGTTCAAAGTGAATTTATTATCAGATTACATATGCAGTACAACCCTGAGAGTTGTTTACTTGCAGGCATGTTTAGTAAATCCGAGAGACATACTAGAATCAATGAAAGACTGCACCCAACAGGATGGACGAGCAACCGATAAGGGAAAGACAACAAACTGTGCATACAACAAGAGGAGGACGGAGGAATCCAAAAATAAGGGCCAGACATTTAGGGTGAGAGGGGAAAGTTTCAAAAGGGACTTGAGGCACAACTTCTTCACACAGACTGTAGTGAGTGTATGGAATGAGTTGCCAGAGGAAGTGGTTGAGGCAAGTACAGTAGTATTTACTGTAGAGTGCTGTGGTGGATATGGGATAAACGCAGGAAATTGGCACCAGCTGGGTGCACACCATAGTTGACATGAATTGATGGGCTGAAGGGCCTGTTTATTTCTGTATCGGACTGTGACTCTATTAAGCAGAGGAAAGCTGGGGAGGAATAGTGGATAGGTTTAAGAAGGGAATATAGGAGAGTAAAGAAAGGGATCCAGCAATTATCGCTGCAGTCCAGAGTGATCTTGGTATGTAGCAGTCTTGGTGGAAAAGAATAAGGCTTGGTCATAATTTATATGAATTAACTGTATCCATTCAAGTGCACAAACCTCTGTGGCAGGGAAATGCAACTGATTTAAATGCTGGCAGCTCTTGAAATCTAACATATTACACACTCTAAATCTATCCCATTTTAGTTCACTTGGCAGCCTTGGACATATATGTAGCACTATTGAAATCCCATCTTTTCTGTATCACACATGAGGACCATGAGACCATCTGATTTTTGTCTTCATACTCAGGACTCCTTTCTGTATATTTTATTCTTTTTTGGTTTTGTTTCCAAATAATTTTATTTATCTGCATGTGACAGATTGGACTTTGCAAACTTAAACATTGTCCGGATGGAAGGCAGTGATTCCAGTTATTCATCTTTAACCCATTTCATCGAAACTGGGGATGTATTCCAAGATTTTTAATATGGAGAGAGAGTCAGGGTTAGGATATTTGGTTATAAATGATCTGACCTACTTATCACAGTCTGTCATATATTTAAGACAAATCGATACACCAATATCACTCAGATTTTTAACACAAAAGGTATACCCGTATATCCTAGCTTTTCATCTCATGAACTTTTATCTTCCTTATTTACGCAGATAACACAAGCAGTATGCAAACAAAATGCTGGTAAACTGACCTCTGTGTAGGTTTAGCAACAATTAGGAATTGAAAAATGTTTCCAAAGCATGAAAAGAATGCGTTGATATGTGAGGAATCTGTTAAGGACATCTGTATTTGTAAGTAAAATTGTGGTGGAGTCCAAAGAATAAATCAGTAGATTTTCCACAAGAGCCAATACCAAAGTCCTGTTAATGCTTGTTAAGTCTGACAAAACAATAAACCAAAAATATAGACAAAAAGGCATATAAAATATTTTTTCTATGATGGGGAAATCGGCAGTGGCAGGCCTGATGAGGACTTTACTGTGACAAGCATGGTTGGAGTAAGTTGGCAAGAGCTGATGGGGTATTGCAGTGGAAAGTGGGAGGTCAGGTTCAGAACTAATATTTTCACATATTAAGTGTAGCAAAGAATTACAAAGGCAAATGGTATGCTGGCTTTTATTACGAGAGTACTGGAGTACAAAAGTAAAGATGTCTTATTACAATTATCTTGGTTACAACTAGAGTATTGAGTATGGTTTTGGTTCCCTTATCTAAAAGAGATCAGAATCAGATCCATTATCAGTAATACACGATGTGAAATTTGTTGCTTTGGTGCAGCAATACAGTGTAAAACATAAAATTACCATAAATTACAAAAATTAAATAAGGCACAAGAGGAATGATGAGTTAGTGTTCACGAGCTCATTCACTGTTCAGAGAACTGATGGTGAAGTGTTCCTAGATCACTGAGGGTGAATCTTCAGGCTCCTGTACCTCCTCCCCGGTGGTAGTAATGAGGAGAGGGCATGCCCCAGATGATGAAGACCCTTCCAGATGGATGCCACCTTCCTGCAGCTCTACCTCTTGAGGCTGTTCTTGATGATGGGAGGGTTGTCCCTGTGATGGAGCTGGCTGGTGCAGTAGCCCAGTGTGCAGCAGAGATTCACCAGACTGGTTCTAAGGATAGCAGAATTCTGTATAAAAAGAGACCAAGTTGACTATTTGCAGACTGGATATTGAAATTTTTACTGTTGGACTTCGGCCACATTCCACCGTGATACAACACTTGGCGGCGCGGGAGGTCGTTCCTGCCTGTGGCCATCGAACGTGCAGCTCCTCCCGCGGAGGGTCAGACACCCTGAGCCAATAGACTGGTCCTGGACTTATTTTCCATCTGGCATAGTTTGCATTTTGTTGTTTGATTGTTGTGGTTTTTGTATTGCTATATTTACGCTCTATTCTTGTTTGGTGCGGCTGTAACGAAACCAGATTTCCCTCGGGATTAATAAAGTATATCTATCTATGTATAGGTCTAGAATTTAGAAGAATTAGAGATGTCATGAAAAATAGAAAACTCTTAAGGGATTGACAAGTTGGATGCAAGGGCTATCTTTTAGAGCAAGGGGTTCTCTTGTTAAAGAAAGGGAGTAGAGATAACCCAGGAAGTTATAAGCCAATGAGTCTTACTTCAGTGGTTGTAGTTGATGGAGAAGATCCTGAGAGGCAGGATTTATGAACATTTGGGGAGGCATAATATGATTAGGAATAGTCAGCATGGCTTTGTCAAAGGCAGGTTGTGCCTTACGAGCCTGATTAAAGTTTTTGAGGATGTGACCAAACACATTGTTGAAGGTAGAGCAGTAGAAGTAGTACATATGGATTTCAGTAAAGTATTTGATAAGGTATCCCATGCAAGATTTATTGAGAAAGTAAGGAGGCATGGAATCCAAGGGGACCTTGCTTTGTGGATCCAGAACTGGCTTGCCCACAGAAGGCAAAGAGTGGTTGTAGACGGTTCAAGTTTTGCATGTAGGTCAGTGATCAGTGGTGTACCTCAAGGATCTGTTCTGGGACCCCTACTCTTCATGATTTTTATAAATCACCTGGATGAGGAAGTGGAGGGATGGGTTAGCAAATTTGTTGATGACACAAAGGTTGGGTGTGTTGTGGATAGCGTGGAGGGCTGTCAGAGGTTACAGCGGGGCATTGATAGGATGCAAAACTGGGCTGAGAAGTGGCAGATGGAGTTCAACCCAGGTATTGGTTCATTTTGGTAGATCAAATATGATGGCAGAATATAGTATTAATGGTAAGACTCTTGGCAGTGTGGAGGATCAGAGGGATCTTGGGGTCCGAGTCCATAGGACACTCGAAGCTGCTGTGCAGGTTGACTCTGTGGTTAAGAAGACATACAAGCATTGGCCTTCATCAATCGTGGAATTGAGTTTAAGAGTTGAGAGGTAATATTGGAGCTATATAGGACCCTGGTCAGACCCAACTTGGAGTACTGTGCTTAGTTCTGGTCGCCTCACTACAGGAAGGATGTGGAAACTACAGAAAAGGTGCAGAGGAGATTTAGCAGGACGTTGCCTGGATTGGGGAGCATGCCTTATGGGAATAGGGTGAATGAACTTGGCCTTTTCTCCTTGGAGCAACGGACGATAAGAGATGACCTAACAGAGGAGTATAAGATGATGAGAGTCATTGAACATGTGGATAATCAGAGGCTTTTTCCCAGAGTTGAAATGGCTAACATGAGAGGGGACAGTATTAAGGTGCTTGGAAGTAGGTACAGAGGAGATGTCGGGGTAAGTTTTTTTACGCATAGAGTGGTGAGTGCGTGGAATGGGCTGCCAGCAACAGTGGTGGAGGCGGATACGATAGGGTTTTAAGAGACTCCTGGATAGGTACATGGAGCTTAGAAAAATAGAGGGCTGTGGGCAACCCTAGGTAATTTCTAAAGTAAGTACATGTTCGGCACAGCTTTGTGGGCTGATGGGCCTGTATTGTGCTGTAGGTTTTCTATGGTTCTATGTTTCTATGTTTTCATTCCTGGAGAATCCAGAATCAGGGATCATGGTTTCTGAATAAAACGTTGGCTATTTAAGACTGAAGTAAGCAAAAGATTTTGGCGAAGATGGTGAATCTTTGGAATTCTCTACAGATGGTGTAGGTGGTGTGATTGAGTTTATTCAAAACAACAATCAAAGGGTAAGAAGAAGATGCAGGAAAATAGCACTGAGGTGGAGGATTTGTCATAATTAATGTCAGGCGAGTTGCAGCTAGTCTACTGCTCTTCTTATTTCTTATGGTCTTCAACAGTTGTGACCTAATGTGGAGAATTGTGTCAAGGGTGCAAGGAGCTCATAGCCCCCAGCCGTGTCTAGTCAAACTCCAGGATGGATATGAACTGACCAGGAAATCATTAAAATTGCATTTTAGTCAAGCTTAAAGCTATAAAGATATGACAGAGATAGAGACCATCAATATTACAGAAGTGCTAGTAGCTGTGGGAGAGGTTGAGTTGAGGTGTACCTGGGATTACTCAGACTCAAATATAACAAGTTAGTGGAATTTCAGCCGAAAAACAATAGCTCATCTGTTTTGGATACCACACAAACTAAAGAGTAAATCAGACAGAGTCAAAGGAGGGGCATATCATTAATGTACTGTGCACTGAGATCTGCGATGCTTTTGCTTGGTATCACCATGAGATAATATGTAGGTAGGAAAAGAATAGAAATTTGTGTGTTGCAGTGGTTACAGTTGCAGATGTGGGAAAAGAAGCTACTGTAGCCAATTCCCTCCACGGTACTGGATAGATACAAGTGGATAATATTTAATTTTAAAATTATATTCTGATCAGTCATGTGCCAGTTTGCTAACATGCTTATTATAATGAAAGGTCTGTAATGGATTGTTTTGAGAGTATGTGGTAACTGCCCTATAGAATGCCTACTTCATCTCCATCATGATTTTGTTGCAATCCTGAGCATAACCTTGCGTTGAAGTATGTTTACCAGTACATTGTGTAATAACAATCATCTCTAGGTCTAAGAGTTAGCAGTTGCAATTTTTCCTTCTTTCAAACCATCCAGTGAAAGCTCCAAATATGTAATGCTCAGGAAACTTTCACAAAGGTGAGTATTTCTAATCACATGAGTGAAAATCAATCCAAAGTTGCTCCAAATCTAAAATAAAAACAGAAAGTGCTCAGTAGCGTAGGCTGCAGCTGTCGTAAAAGAAACTATTAATTTTTCAGGTTGGTAACTCTTTGTCAGGCAATTATTTCCAGCATTTTCTGTTTTTATTTCTAATAATATATGTGAATCAAAAATATTTTGAAGCAGATCTTCATAGAAAGCACTGCTTGGATTATTCAGGATTTTGCAATAACTTTGTCATCATCAACAAGTCTTGTGGTTCCTTCAACTGCTGCTCTCTGTGAGGCTTTTGAATAGGTGGCCAATAAACAGCCTCCTATGATTTGGTTCTCAGATCCCTTCACTCAATGTCCGCAATACTGAGAGCAATATGATTACATTCACATACTACAGTTGTCATTTTTCATTTCACGTCTGTGTATGTGTTTTTTTCCCACTTTGTCTCCTTTATTGCACACATCAAACTTTAAGTAATGACTCATAGACCCTTTGAGGAATAGGAAAACAGGCTGAGGAGGTAGTGGAGTGGAGCAGTGTTAGCCTTAATGTAGAAGCTGACCATGTGCAGATTTAAAAAAGAGAGTATGGTTCAAACATTTGGAGGTAATACTTTTGCTGTAACTTTCAATGAGAGACAAGAAGGATCCCCTTAAAGAACAGTGGAGACCCTTATTCATGTCTGCAGTTTGTACCCGTGGAATTTCAGTATGATTATAGATAATTATGGAAATTTCCCAAAAACATGTCAAATTATACAAAGACAAATTTTTTTTAACTGGGAGAATGCCCCTGCTAAACCAGCCTGGCTCCAGTCCATTTACCTGACTCATCCCATGTGCTCCACAGCCAGTCAGCAACAGTCTTTGGGCCACCGCCTCTATATACCTGTAGATGATCGGCATGAGACAAATAAACAACTGGTCATTTCGCTCACAGAAAGACGCATGAGTTACCTTCAAACCTCTATAAAAGTACACGTTTTGGCAAATAACCACTTCTGATTTTGCAACCATAATCTTCAGAATGGGATAATAGATAGCATCTCTCTCAGAAGCTGGGCTAATTTATTAATTAACAATGTATTTGTTTGAATAAGTAACCATTAATCAGAATGTTTTCTTTCAGTTCGAGTTATTTATTGATAAGGGGTCTAGTTGATCCTTTTCTGTGTAATCAAATCAGTTTCATTTCCTTTTTAGATTTCTCTTCAAGCTTGCAGGACCTGGGAGACAGAGTAGATTGGAAAGTATTTAAAAAGCTTCTACGTAAATTGGAGGGTTAAGGTGAACAGGTCACTGCTTGTGAGGTCACATACCTTTATTCTCATTTGCAAAACAGCAGAAAAATAATCAAAGGCTCAGTTGTAGGGGTGATTGCTGAGTGTGCTCCTGTGTGATGTTTTCAGCAATGACTGGGTCTGTACTGCGGAGTGCCGTTGTGAATCGGTTGACAACCTGTGGTCTCCTGGCTCAGGCTGAGCGAAGCTCTAGTCCCCTTACACAACTGGGCTCCCAGTACAGGTTGTTCAGCCACAGCATGTCAGCCTATGCTGAACTTACAGTGCCTCCACCATCAACCCTCTTTAAACCTCTGGTTGTTCCCAAAAAACTCCTGCTGGGACCAGGACCATCCAATATCCCTGCTCGGGTCCAGGAGGCAGGGGGCATGCAGGTCATTGGACACATGCACACTGAGATTTTTCAGGTAATTTTTAAAAATTTCTGTTTGTTTTGTACGCCTTCTGAAAATAAGTGTTTGCTTGAAACTGTGATAAATTGCTGTACAATGCAAATTTTTGTAAACAGTTTTAAATACACAGTAATCTGTGGGAAACAAAAGAGAAAGAAGTTTGCAATATTACCATTGAGCAATAAAAATTTCTGTAGTGAACAACAAAATCATCAGGGTCTGTGAATGATTTAGAAATGTTTTATCAACACTCTAATGAATAGAACTTTGTCTCGACGGGGCTGGTTGATTGTGAACAGTGGTGACGGAGTCTTGCGAGGACAGAGAGCGGGAGTTAAGTGTGGAGCTCACTGGAAAATGGCAAAGAGAGGGAGAACATCAAGGAAAGAGCCAAGCTGTTGAAGGAAGTTTTTGGCGAGAGTGGAAGTGAACTAGAGATGGAGGTTGGCGGGAAAGAGGAACGGAATGGAAAGAGGAAGAAAAGAAAACAGAAGTACGGGATATCAAACTCTGAGGAGTCAGTGGATGACCAAAACAGGACAGCAAAACAATGGAAAGAAGATGAGATTCAAGCAATTATAAAACTAAGCGAGGACGGGGTGTCTTTTGGTGAGTGGAACCCGATTCGTTTGACGAAGATGCTCAACAAAATTATAGGCGAGGTTAAAAGAGCAAAGATTTTACAAAATGGATCGCTATTAGTGATTTGTCAGGATAGTGCTCAGCAAGGCAAGATTAAGTAAAATAGACGGCAAAAAGTACAATGCTCAATATCCAACAATAGAAGGTGGACTAGAGGAGTTATTTCCGGGATACCAACAAAAGTTACTATGGATGAGATTAAACAGAACATAAAAGGAGCAAAAATTATTGAGGCCAAATGTTTGAAAGTTACAAGAAACGGGGAAAAGAGTGATAGTTTATTGGTAATGATTAACTTTGATGAAGAGGGATTGCCGACTAACGTTCACTTAGGGTATATATGTTATGCGGTTAGAATATATATATATACCACTGCCTTTAAAATGCTATAAGTGTCAGAAATTCGGGCACATTGCGGCGGTCTGCAGAGGAAAACAAAGATGTGGGAGATGTGCTGCAGAACATGAATACGGGAAATGTGAAGCGGGCGCTAGGCTGAAATGCTGCAATTGTGGCGAGGATCACAGCGCAGCTTGTCGAGGGTGCACTTGCAGCAAGAAGGCCGCTGAGATACAACATGCAAAAGCAACTCAAGGAATCAGTTATGCAGAGGCAGTGAAAGAAGTTGCTGGAAAAAAGGCTGTCAAGCAAACAGATACAGGGAATAATACACTTGTGAATTGTGAGGGCTGTAATATGAAAAATAAGGATACACTATGAATGAGTAGAAAGGATTTTGTACTTTTTATGGCAGATGCTGGTGGAATTTTTATGGTAGAATTGTTCAGTGCAAACAAGAAAAAGAACTGAAAAAATTAGAATTACAGTCAAGTCTACAGAAAAGTATCTTGGTATTAAAGGGATTAGGTGGGAAGAAGTCAAAGAAATGCTGAATGGAGGAACCAACAGTTCACAGGCAAGGGAGATGGAATCTTAATGGCAGTGTATTTATCGCAAATGGTCAAGAGTTTAAGAAATATGTATCAGAACTTAAGGAAAATCCTCAGACTTTATGGTTGAAACCCGGGGTAAATGTGCAGAACTCCAATAACAAATAGAAGTACCCGACAAGAACAACTGTGAGTTGGAAAAGAGATTGGAAAATGGAGGAAATTATTACAAGGATACAAAAGGAAAAGGAATTTGTTGCAAAATGAATTATCTATGTTCAGATTATAATATGAAAACATGGAAGCAAATGAAGAAGAACTCCGAGGTCTCAGTAAACAACTGCAGGCTACAATCCAAGAAAAGGAAAACCTGAAAAAGCAGATAGACTTGGAAAAACAGCAATTTTAAAAGTATAACGTGCGATAATTATTATTCTTTAACAAGAAGATTTTAGTCTTACAAGTAATGTAGATGAAATCAATGTAAGTGAGGTAATGCAACTACATGAAAACATGACAAAATTAAGGAAGAATAGCAGTTTGCAGCATTATCTAATGAGCACATTAAGCACTCACGAGGAACTGCAACTACAGAGTGATGCTAATAGAGAACTGCAAGCTGAACTAGATTGTCTAAAGTAGAGAACTCCAGGACATATTTGGTTGGAACACCACAAGTCTAGCAGGTGGCGGTAATGCACTGAAAAACTGGTTGTCAACTGCCATAAAACAAAAAAGAAGAAGAACATAGAATAGTACAGCACATTACAGGCCCTTCGGCCAACAATGTTGTGCCGACCCTCAAACCCTGCCTCCCATATAACCCCCCACCTTAAATTCCTCCATATACCTGTCTAGTAGTCTCTTAAACTTCACGAGTGTATCTGCCTCCACCACTGACTCAGGCAGTGCATTCCACGCACCAACCACTCTCTGAGTAAAAAACCTTCCTCTAATATCCCCCTTGAACTTCCCACCCCTTACCTTAAAGCCATGTCCTCTTGTATTGAGCAGTGGTGCCCTGGGGAAGAGGCGCTGGCTATCCGCTCTATCTATTCCTCTTATTATCTTATACACCTCTATCATGTCCCCTCTCATCCTCCTTCTCTCCAAAGAGTAAAGCCCTAGCTCCCTTAATCTCTGATCATAATGCATACTCTCTAAACCAGGCAGCATCCTGGTAAATCTCCTCTGTACCCTTTCCAATGCTTCCACATCCTTCCTATAGTGAGGCAACCAGAACTGGACCCAGTACTCCAAATGTGGCCTAACCAGAGTTTTATAGAGCTGCATCATTACATCGCGACTCTTAAACTCTATCCCTTGCTTATGAAAGCTAACACCCCAGAAGCTTTCTTAACTACTCTATCTACCTGTGCGGCAACTTTCAGGGATCTGTGGACATGTACCCCCAGATCCCTCTGCTCCTCCAGGCTACCAAGTATCCTGCCATTTACTTTGTACTCTGCCTTAGAGTTTGTCCTTCCAAAGTGTACCACCTCACTCTTCTCTGGGCTGAACTCCATCTGCCACTTCTCAGCCCACTTCTGCATCCTATCAATGTCTCTCTGCAATCTGCGACAATCCTCTGCACTATCCACAACACCACCAACCTTTGTGTCGTCTGCAAACTTGCCAACCCACCCTTCTACCCCCACATCCAGGTCATTAATAAAAATCATGAAAAGTAGAGGTCCCAGAACAGATACTTGTAGGACACCACTAGTCACAATCCTCCAATCTGAATGTACTCCCTCCACCATGACCCTCTGCCTTCTTCAGGCAAGCCAATTCTGAATCCACCTAGCCAAACTTCCCTGGATCCCATGCCTTCTGACTTTCTGAATAAGCCCACCGTGTGGAACCTTGTCAAATGCCTTACTAAAATCCATGTAGATCACATCCACTGCACTACCCTCATCTATATGCCTGGTCACCTCCTCAAAGAACTCTATCAGGCTTGTTAGACACGATTTGCCCTTCACAAAGCCATGCTGACTGTCTCTGATCAGACCATGATTCTCTAAATGCCCATAGATCCTATCTCTAAGAATCTTTTCCAACAGCTTTCCCACCACAGATGTAAGGCTCACTGAAGAAGAACTTTGTCTCAGGTAGTCATATAAAATACATAGTACTAGGTTTCAGACAAGTGTCTGACAGGCGACTTCATTGTTTTGTAATGCTGGATTTTGACACTTCTTCATGTTTTAAACCTCATAGCTTGGGCCACCTCAGTACAAACAAAGTAATTGATGCAATTATGTGTCCTGAGATAGCCCAGGGCCAGTACTTGGACACAGTAATGTGAACTGAAGTGGCCCAGGGCCAGTATTATTAAACAAGAGAAAATCTGCAGATGCCAGAAATCCAAGCAACACACATGAAATGCTGGAAGAACTCAGCATGCCAAGCAACATCTATGAAGAAAAGTACAGTTGAGATTATGGGCCAACACCCTTCCTGCTGAAGGGTCTAGACCCAAAATGTCGACAGTATTTTTTTTTCCCATAGATGCTACCTGGCCTGCTCTGTTTCTCCAGCATCTTGTGTGTTGCCAGTATTGATACGTTTCTTGGTGTTCATTGATCCGGTCTTATAATAATTTGATGCATTGTTTGCCTGTTGGCTCTTTGTTCTTCATACAATCTTGCTGTTTGGTCTTGTCACCTGCCTTGTTGACAGAAATATTGTTCACTAAATTAACTCATGAATCAGACCACATGGACCCCTCGATGGGGGATCTTTTGAAGTTATAATATCATGCTGTATGATATTATAACTTATAGATTCATACAGCATGAGATAAATGCCCTTCAGCTGATAATTGTCCATGCTGGCCTGGATGTGTATTCAAGCTGATTCCACATCCCAGCATGTGGCTCATATCCCTCTGAACTCTTGTCATCCATGTACATATCCACATAGCACTTAAAAATGTTAATGTTCCTGCCTCACACCAGGAATTCTGCAGATGCTGGAATTTCAAGCAACACACATAAAAGTTGCTGGTGAACGCAGCAGGTCAGGCAGCATATCTAGGAAGAGGTACAGTCGATGTTTCGGGCCGAGACCCTTCGTCACGACTAACTGAAGGAAGAGTTAGTAAGAGATTTGAAAGTGGGAAGGGGAGGGGGAGATCTGAAATAGTAGGAAAAGACAGGAGGGGGAGGGATGGAGCCAAGATCTGGACAGGTGATTGACAAAGGGGATATGAGAGGATCATGGGACAGGAGGCCTAGGGAGAAAGAAAGGGGGAGGGGATGCCCAGAGGATGGGCAAGGGGTACAGTCAGAGGGACAGAGGGAGAAAAAGGAGAAAAAAGAGAGAGAGAGAGAGAGAAAGAAAAAAAAAAGTATCGGATGGGGTACGAGGGGGAGGTGGGGCATTAGCGAAAGTTAGAGAAGTCGATGTTCATGCCATCAGGTTGGAGGCTACCCAGACGGAATATAAGGTGTTGTCCTCCAGCCTGAGTGTGGCTTCATCTTTACTGTAGAGGAGGCCGTGGATAGACATATCAGAGTGTGAATGGGATGTGGAATTAAAAATGGATCTCCCAGTGGCCACACATTTTAATTCCATGTCCCACTATTAGTATTAAACATTTAAAAAGACAATTGAAGGATAACATCACTTCCAAATAGTATTATTACTGTAACTGTTTACTATCCAAACACTGATGTGTATACCTGGTCTGCGAAGACTTCAATATGTGTCATTCAACATTATGTGTTTTCGCAATTGTCGAGCTGGCACCAAACCAACATGAGATGTTGTGAAAAAAAATTGTTTGCTGCTTCATTTGGCAGGAAAACAAGAATCATTATGTATCTTTTTATTATGGATGGGATTTAAAGAATTGAGGAACAGGGCTGCATGTTGTGTGGCAACAGAATGTTAGCATGTGTCACCTTGGGCATGTGTGCCATAGGTTCGCCATCCCTGTCGAATCTTTCCACTTGTGGGGACGTGCAATATGAGACATTTGTTGTGCATTTAATATTTCAATAATCTTGTATATGTATTGGTTAATTAAGCATTCTTGTTCATTTAAATAATTCATTATGGGTCATATGTATAAATATGTGAATTGTATACATCATTAAGCTATCACGTGTTATGTATGCACCTAGCTTAAAGTAAAGATGACGTTAGACTCACATTTCAAACTCTTTTGTCTTCCTTTGAATTAGTTTAATGTTTTGAAGTTACAAAATGTAACAATGTTTACCAGGAAATCAGAAATCAATGACAGTTTATATAAAACTGCCACAGGATCTGATTAAGATATCTAAGGTAGATACAAAGAAGGCAGCAATGAACAGTTATTTTGTAATTGCAAGATGAGAGAAAACTTATGTGAATCAATATGATTGAATTATTCAGTCTGTTTTTGGTGCATCTGGGTCCGTAATGCTATGTGACAGGGAAACAGGACAAGGATAATACATTGAATATAACACGGTCCAATAGCATTTACCCTTGGCATATGCCAATAATTCAAGTCATAACCCTTTAATCTTTGCTTCATCCACCTATCCAATGTAAAACTGAATATTGAAATAGTTTCTTTGCAAACCACTAACCCTGAAGTTGAGTTTGGGGGAAATCCATTCTCCTGGTTGAATTCCTGTATAGTTCTACGACCTTATTCTTGGAATGCCCTGTTCTTCCCAAGAGTATTTGTCAGATTTTAAATTGTCCAATTTTAAACATTTTCATGTTATATAAAAATCTGAGTTTGTTCAATGAAATAGTAGAGGAGTGAATAGGGAGGGGAGGGACAGAAACCGAAGTATAAGGACAGTTTCTATCCTGCTGTTATCAGACTCTTGAACTGACCTGTTGCACTATAAAATAGACTCTTGGCCTCACAATTTACCTCACTATGATCTTGCCCTTTTCTGTTTACCTGCATTGCACTCTTTAGGTAGCTTTTACACTTTATTCTGTATTGTTAATGTTTTGCCTTATTCTAGCTCAAGGCATTGTGTAATGATTTGATCTGTACAGAGAGTATGCAAGAGATTTTTACTGTATCTGGGTACAGGTGACAGTAATAAGCTTCCCTGTGTGGTGTTTCCCTCCTTCCCTCTCTTGTTACAGATTATGGATGAGATTAAGGCAGGGATACAATATGCCTTTCAAACCACAAACAACCTGACTCTGGCAATCAGCGGCTCCGGGCATGCAGCTTTGGAAGCAGCCTTATCTAATGTAGTGGAGCCAGGAGATGTGGTGCTGATTGCAATCCATGGCATATGGGGTGAAAGAGCAGCAGACATCGCTGAGAGAATTGGTACGTTCTTTATTCAGAAAATTGTGTGTGCATTCAACTTTATTTCTCCCATATAAGGAAAAATCATCTGTCACCCATAGCAAATGAATTTGATTTTGAATTTGAAAATGAAAATGAATAATATAAATAAATTCTTTCCTTCTTTCTGAAGCTTCTTGAGCTAAGTAATGTTTGATTACGAAAGATAATGACAGGTCTCTGCTGGCTACAAAGCTAATGCACTATCAAAGTTTTGAATTTTAAGGAAAAATCTGATCAGAGAGCAAATACTATGTGATGTTATATATGTAGGTAAATAGTGTGGCAAAGTCATTACTTGGAGGAACTTTTCTACTACCCCCCTCCCCATTCACTCCTGCACAATCCCACTGAGCTACTGCTATGCAGGACCTGGTTTCAAGGGGTGGAGGTGACTCATTCAGACCTGTGTAATCTGCTTTACCATAGCGGAAATTCACCATTCAAAGTTGCCACTGGGGTAAAGCAGGTTATGCAAGTCCACATGTTGATCAGTGGTCATTGTTGAAAGCAGCTGGCTTGCCTCTCACAGCAGATTTTGGACCACTTTCTGTTGTTGGTAAGATGATGAATATTGGCCATTGGACTTGGTGCATCCTATACTAAATAGGGCTACTGTACCTTTTCCCTCCACCTGAGACAGCAGTAGAGGCCTCAGTTCACTGCTCCTTCACAAGCACACAATTACCTTATCACCGTGGAGTTCATGCTCTTTGCTTACTCAGAACTGTGAATCTGTCAAAAACAATATTTCTAATAGTATAGACCTCTACATTTAAGTGGTGTCGCTCTCTTTCGATGATGTCAGAGGATGTTTATGGATTGGACTATGGACAATAGACTTCTTCAGTCTTATGGTTTTTATATTCTGTGTTGTTGCCCATTCTTTCTTGTTGTTTTTCTTGTGGGGCTGGGAGTTTGTGGATTGATGTTCTATTATGTTTTGTGTGGGTGAGGGAGGGTTTAGGATTTGATTATCAATTTGCTGTTCTTTTTTTGTGCGGGGGGAAAATTTCTCTTTGAATGACTTTCCATGGTTTTCTTTGTTTCATGACTATCTGGAGAAGTCAAACCTCAGAGTTGTGTAGTGCATACATACTTTGATTATGAATGAAACTATGAACCTTCGAAAAAATTTTCAAAAATAAATAAACCATCAAAATATGTAAGAAATGCTAAAAAGTACTTTTTCTCAAGCATTTTAAGTAGATGATCGTGCAACTTCTGTCCTTGGTCCCTTGAATTCAGTCAAGTCAAGTTAAGTCGCTTTTTATTGTCATTTGGACGATAAACTGCTGGTACAGTACACAGTAAAAACAAAACAACGTTCCTCCAGGACCCTGGTGCTACATGAAACAATACAAAACTACACTAGACTAAGTGAGACAACACAAGGCTACACTAGACTACATAAGACAACACAAAAACTACACTGGACTACAGACCTACACGGGGCTATATAAAGTGCACAAAACAGTGCAGGGCAGTACAATAAATAATAAACAAGACAACAGACACAGTAGAGGACAAATTGCAATATAATAATAAATGATGTAGATGTCAGTCTAGACTCTGGGTATTAAGGAGTCTGATGGCTTGGGGGAAGAAACTGTTGCAGTCTGGCCGTGAGAGCCCGAACGCTTCGGTACCTTTGTCCAGATGGCAAGAGGGAGAAGAGTTTGTATGAGGGGTGCGTGGGGTCCTTCGCAATACTGTTGGCTTTACGGGTGCAGTGTGTGGTGTAAATGTCTGTAATTGTGGGAAGAGAGACCCCGATGATCTTCTCAGCTGAACTCACTATGAAACAAATGGAGAAGGGTTTTCTGGCTTAGACCTAACGTGGCACAGGGCTTTTAGTCACAATTATCACTGCTTGGAAAAAGCAGCATTTTTTTCACCTTCATGTTTAACTAGAATTCCCAAAGTTGTACACAGAGAAATATCTGCAGTTTCAGAGATAAATGCTGATATTTCCAGAATATCTAGGCTATTATCTAATAAGGATAATAAATACTCCACACATAACCTCAAGCTTCTGCACTATTGAATAACATTACACCGCTAATCCATTTTCCCCTCCAATGATTTAATGTTTGCAAATTGAAAAATGTTCTCCTTCAATAATCGCATGGGTGGAGGGAAAAGGTTTCTAAACATTTACAAGCATTGGAATATAAATAAGATATGAGCAGAAAATACTGCAAGTATTCAGCAAGAAAGGTAGCATCTGTGGAAAGAGAAACAGTTTATATTTCAGGTCTAAAGGCCCTTTATCAGAACTGGGAAAATGCAAAGAACAGATTTTATATTGTAGGGACCATGGGATAGAGTGCAATCAGGGTTGCCAGAGATTAATGAAAGATTTCAGGGAACAAACAGAGAGAAATGTGAAAATGAAAAGTTTCAAATAAATGTTCCTCATACAAGTCTTAAATGGCTGACCCCTTATCCTGCAGTTGTATATTTTTCTGGCCTGAAGAAACAGTGCCTTTGTATTTCACTGTTCAGAATCTTTACCTCACAATGCACTCACACCTCTTTTTTCAGAAAGTCCTAAATCCAGTGATAATAGGGATATTCTGATTAAGACCATAAGACAAAGGAGTAGAAGTTGGCCATTTGGCCCATCGAGTCTGCTCTGCCATTTTATCATGAGCTGATCCATTCTCCCATTTAGTCCCACTCCCCCACCTTCTCACCATAACCTTTGATGCCCTCGCTACTCAGGTACCTAACAATCTCTGTCTTAAATACACCCAATGACTTGGCCTCCACTGCCGCCTGTGGCAACAAATTCCATAGATTCACCACCCTCTGGCTAAAAAAATTTCTTCACATCTCTGTTCTGAATGGGCGCCCTTCAATCCTTAAGTTATGCCCTCTTGTACTAGGCTCCCCCATCATGGGAAACAACTTTGCCACAACCACTCTGTCCATGAGATTAACGTCTCCTCCTCATGCCAGACCTCCTCATCCCAGAGTTTCATTTTGTAAATTCACACTTCTCTGATCTCAGTTCAAGTAGATCTTTCATTGGGTATCACAATTAAAACTGCACATATACCCCAGTGTGCGGTGTTCCTCAAACCCTGTGCAATTGTATAAAGACAACCTTCTGCACTCTAGCCCCTTGCAACATACCATTTGCATTCCCAAATGTTTGCTGTTCCTGCATATTTACTTTTTGTGTTCCATGAACAAGGCTTCTCTGTATACGATTATCTAGATTACCTTCATTGAAAAGTTTTGTTTTACTTTCTTCCTTCGAGGTCTCTTATTTTCTACCGCACAGTGGTTTTGTACCAACGGCAGACATGAATACGTTACACCAAGACTTTCATCTAAAGTTTGAATAGTAAAGGACTCAGAATTGATCCTGATCAGTAATAGTCTTCTAACCTGAATATATTAGTTACTTTTATTCTCTCTTTTTCCTTTCACCAATCCTTTATGTATCAAGGACTGAGGAGAGGGAGAGGCGGTCCCTATATTTTATATATATATATACACACACCTCTTGATTCTCTTAATATTCTAAATGCTATTGATCTGTTGAATGAACACAATGATCAAGCTTCCACAGTCCACTGAGTAAAGAAAGTTCTCATCTCAGTCCTAGATAGCATGCTACTTATTCTGAAACTGTTACCTCCTTATCCTCGTTAGAGAAAACATCATCCTTGTGTCTAGATTGAGAAGACCTTTAAAAATTTTGCTGTAAGTTTTGATCAGATCTTTTCTCATTTTTCTAACTCTTGACAAAAGGGTCCCAGTCCATTCAGTCGATCTCGTACATGAAACCTCTCAATCCTGGGACAAATCTCGTGAATTTTCACTGCACTTCCACTACGGCAAGTATTCACTTTCTTAGGTAAGGAGACCAAAACAGTATACAATACTCCAAGCTGTATGTAAGTATGGTTTCCTCATTCCCGCAATCACACTCTCTCCAGGAGTTCTGTGAAAATGGATAGCCAGGTTCCTCAATTATCAGCCCTACCCAATCTCTCACCATTTAACAAGTACCTTGATTTTTTGTTTTGTGTACCTCAATTGGATGAGCTCACATTATTCCACATGCCTTGTTATTGCCCTTTCAATCAGCTTGATAATGTCCCCTGAGGTCTCTTCACTTATAATCTAATTTAGTTTATACCTGCCAGTGAATAATTCATGTCTACAGTGTTTAAAAAGTTCAAATATCTTCACTGATATTACTATCAGACTTGGGCCTTTCTGATAAAATGAATTTATACAATGGCCACTTACATTGACTTATGCAGAAGGAGATGATTTGCCACATTGCATTCATCCCTGCACCTTACACATACCCAATAGCACTCTCTGATTATCTCACCAACTCCCTACAGGGAGGCAAATTGCAGCAGACATTTAACCTAAAAGACAGTACATCTTGAGCCATGAAGGAAACGAGATTGCCCAGGGAAGACCTATGTGGTCAAAGAAAGAATGTGCACATTTTGTCTCTCTCTACTCCAATAGCACCAGATTGAACCAGGCATGCTGGAGCGGTGAGACAACTGCACTACCTCCAGCACCACCATGCTCGCGAAATCACATCTCACCCTTATTGCCCGTGCAGTATCTGTGTTCTCAGTTTGACTATGATGCAAAATACTGAACTAATTCACCAATATTCAAAAGTTCAACAAGTAATATTCTTTCTTCCTGGAGTTCCTACAGAATTAAGCTTTGGGAGTTTTTACTGCATCTAGATGTAGTAGCTGAACTTTAGCGTTCGGTGTTCAGAAAACACTTGCATATGCTCATGATTGAAAGCCAAGCCTTGAAGGAAGGGGCTTTGCAAGCAATATCTGCAAGATAAGCTCTTCTGATGAACTGCCCCCAATATACCACACTGTTCAAAATGAAGCCATGGACAATGCGGATCACTTCCCATATTTCAGGAGCCGCCACTCAGCGTGGTGGTCCTTATACTCCATTTGCTTCTCAGACTCACAGTTTTCTGTTCTGTGCACCTCACAGTGAGGAGGTAGTTTTCAAGTTGTTGGATAGTAGCCCAGTTGTGAGCTGCTGTACTTTGTGTATTTGGGAAAGGAAGATGAAGCAAGAGATAGATAAGAGCATGTGGCTGAGCTTGTGTCAGGAGGAAGAAAGAATATAGGATGTCTGCAAAAGCAATAGCATTGATGTTTGACAAACATGATGTGAAGAGATAATTCATTCTATATTGTTGGAGTGAGGAAAGGCAAAATTCTGAGGGCTTCATCAAGCTGAATCAGCAGACAGCAGATGGGAGGAGATTGAAGTGGAGATGGAATGAAGTAATGTGAGAGTCTGGGACAATGAAAATACACTCAATTGTGTCATGTGGCACTACCATCATACTAAATGGGAAAGAAGGGAAACAAACCCAGCAAATAAGAGCTTGACTCCATGAGCTTCTGCAAATTTTACTCAACCACAATCTCTGATGTCATAAAGACATAAGAACAGGAGTCGGCCATCTGGCCCATCGAGCTTGCTCCACCATTCAGTAAGATCGTGGCTGATCTGGCTATGGACTCATCTTCACCTACCTGCCTTTTCCCCATAACCCTTAATTCCCCTACTATGCAAAAATCTATCCAACTTCATCTTAAATATATTTACTGAGGTAGCTTCCACTGCTTCATTGGGCAGAACATCCCTTGTTTGAGCAGAGCAGGTGATATGCAGAGAGCAAGAGGCTATGGCAGGAGCAGTATAATGTCAGGCCTGCACATGCAGGTAACTCCCAGTCTACAACCAGACAATTGGATTCACCTGCTGCTCATTCCAGACGCATCACCAGCAGCCAGTTCTCATCCACTGTCCTTGTTCACACATCAAGCCAGCCAGCCTCAACCAGTTGCTCCTGGCCTTAATTCTCCTTGCCTAAAGTGTACCTTGTTGCTGCTTGTGTTTAGTTTCTGTTCTCTCTGGCTTTGTGGCCCGTCGTGGCTTGTTATTTTGCAGTCTGTTGGTAAAGTACCATTTACTGCTAAGTTGTCTCCGTTGCTTTGCTTTTGGGTTGAGCCTCCTCTACTTTTGCTGATAGACCAGGCACACTTCAGAATGAGGAATCAACCTGGAGAAGCTACAAGGCAGGACTACTGGCATGTCGAACAGCATAAGCAGTATGTGAAGTTATACCATAACCAGTGGATCAGATCTCAGCTGTGCAGGACCGCCACATCCAGTCACGAACGCTGGTGAACAATTAAACAGCTCCCCAGAGGCACAGGCCCCACAAATAGCACCATTCTCACTGGGTGGGGGAGGCAGTACATCAGTGCAAAAGAGAAAGCTTCAGAACCTTCTGCACCATGGGCCAGGTTGTTGCATTACCCCAGAATTCATATACCCAGCTATGGGTAAAAAAAAAGTGCCACAAAAAGCAGGACAAATCCATCCCAAAAATGACCACAACATTAGTTTGCTCTTGATTATCAGCAAAATGATGAAAAAGATAATCAATGGTGATGTCAGTCAGCACTTGACTATCAACAATCTGGTCACGGAAGCTCACTTTGGTTTCTGCCACAACATCTCCTAGCCTTGTTACAGCCCCTTAGTCAAAACATGGACTAAAGAGCTGAACTCTGGAGGTGTAGTGAGAGTAACTGCCCTTGACATCAGGGCAGCGTAAAACCGGAATCAATGGGAATCAGGGGTAACCCTTCACTGGATCAGAATCAGAATCAGAATCAGCTTTAATATCACCAGCACATGTTGTGAAATCTGTTGTCTGCAGTAGCAGGACAATGCAATACACTGTCATTGAGAAAATAGCTGTGAATATATATATACACACACTGTATAAAATAGTTAAATTAAATCATCATCATCATCATCATCATCATCATCATCATCAGGTGCCGTGCCCAGTTTGAGCTTTGACTGCCATGGCCCACACACTCCTGTTTCGGGTCAAGTGGATCAATTCATTGGTATTCATTTCCAGTTCTCTGGCTGCTGGCTCCATCATCATTTGTCTTTGACTTCCTCTTGATCTCTTCCCTTCAATCTTTCCCATAATTACCGTGCATTCTAACTCTTCTTTCCTAATCACATGTCCAATGAAGTTACATTGCCTTTTCATGATCTCATACATTATTTCTCTTTTTGTGTTTGCTCTGTTCATGACATCCTCGTTAGATATTCATTTTGTCCATGATATTCTTTGCATCCTCCTCAAAAACCACATCTCTGCTGCTGCAATTCCTTTCCTCATGTTACTAGATATTGTCATTACTAGATATAAGTTAAATATGTAGTGAAAAAAATAGAAATAAGAAAAAGTAGTGAGATAGAGTTCACGGGTTCAATGTCCATTTAGAAATTGGATGGCAGAGGGGAAGAAGCTGATTCTGAATAATTGAATGTGTGGCTTCAGGTTTCTGTACCTCCTTCCTTGTGGTGGCAATGAGAACAAGGCATGACTTGGGTGATGGAGGTCCTTAAAGACGGACACCGCCATTTTAAGACATTGCTGCTTGAAGATGTCCTGCATACTATGGAGGCTGGTGCCCATCATGGAACTGGCTAAGTTTACAACTCTCTGCAGCTTAATTTGATCCTATGCAGTACCCCCAGCCCCACCTCTTTATCAGATGGTGATGCAGCCAGTTAGAATGCTCTCCATGGTACATCTGTAGAAATTTGTGAGTGTCTTTGGCGACATACCAAACCTCCTCAAACTCCTAATGAAATCAAGGCACTGTGGATTGAATCATACTTCGCACAAAGGAGGATAGTTGTGGTGGTTGGAGGTTACTCAGAGCATCTCTGCAAGTCTCACCAAGTCTCTTAGGACAGCACCTTCCAAACCCACAACATCAAACAGCTGGAAGGATGTGGGCAGCAAAATATGGGAACATCACCACTTGGAAGTTGTCCTCCAAGCCATACAGCTTTCTGGCTTGGGAAAACAACACTATCCTTTCGCCGTCACTGGGTCAAATTCCTGGAACTCCCTCTCTTAGCAACATTGTGTATATATCCATACCACAAGGACTACAGTGGTTCAAGAAAGCAACTCATCACCATCTTCTCAAGAGCAACTAGGGAAGGGCAATTTAATGCTGGCTCAGTCTGCAAAGTCCACATCCCTGGGAGGAATGTGGACTGAGTGGGAAATGAGCTGCTGCCTGAACTCCCAGTCCAGACTCTGAAATGAGGAAGATTAATACTGATATTTCTGAAGTTAGCAAGGTGCCTCAAGGAAGTAGTCATCTCCTTTATATATTGTTATGCAGAAGTAATCAAACTTGACCTTGACTCTAACTCATTGTTATATCACTCTTAGGGTACTCTCCCAGTCTACAGGATTATTCTGTGTGTTTGAAGGCTTTGGTTTGCAAAAACAATAGTAGTTTTCTCAGCCTTAAATTCCAAAATCCTTCTTTCAACTTGCTGCTTTTCCCTGGAGACAAGCCAAATCAATGGTCACCAAGTCTAATATTTCTTCGCAAAGCAGGGTCAAGATTATTTTCACTGTGCACAGTGAGGTACTTAGGACCTTTGCCAATGACAAAAACATGTAGAGATTGATGTTATTTTACTATAGACTGAGCCTTTGACTGAGTAAGGTTAAAAAGTTAATATTGGCCATGGTAAGGTCATCCTTTGAAAATTCTATCATTGCGTACTTTATGCTCTATAGAGGCTGGGAGCGTTATCTTGTAACTGTGACATTTTCGTTTCACTTTTACTTAAGGTGGAGATGTCAAGAGATTTGTAAAGCCTCCAGGGGAAGGTTTCAACTTGCAAGAAATTGAGCAGGTTTGTGACTTTCTTTCTGTAAGTGTGCAAAACTGGCCATGAAAATGTGTATGCACAGTTGTGGCATCCAGATTTGTTTGTGTTTGGGCTTCAGCAATGGAAATTTAAATAACAAATTGCCAATGATCAAGCAGAAAACAATTCTTTAGTCTGTTGATGAATTTCCCCTCTCTAAATCATAGAGAACTCTGCTTGTAAATATTCTTGTGGTTAGTCAGATTATGGAGAAACATAATGGCTGACTACCAGAATTAATTGTTTTAACGGATGTTTTCAGCTCAAAGGAACAGAAACTTGAGTGAACATTCATGTACATCTACACCTGGGCAATAACCCATAAGTAGTGAAATGTTTGCACCTTATTTCAACATGCATTCAAACCAGATTCCTCTTGCAATATTTCTCCTACCAAATGGTAACACAATTTATGGCAAAGGTTCTGTTGTTATGGAAAGGTACTGAGTTACATCCTTTTCATTACACCAAGCTTCACAAATGATACTAGCCCCATTAGTTGGAGAGTGATAAATTAAATCCTTTTGCAGAGTGGGTAAAGACATTGAGAAAGTAATCAATCATTAGATTTAACCTGAGAAGCAAAGAATCCTATTGGGCAAGTGGTGAACTCTGTTCCAAACTGAATGGAACCAGTGTTAATAGAATGATATTAATCAATACCAGGCTGTAAAGGAGGCAGAAGCAATGCTTTTGAAATTAGCTTTGGGGTTATACTAATCAGTATTGATTTTGGTCATGTGTGGGCAGCGTAGAAATGATCTGCTTTATTCTGC
Source organism: Mobula birostris (assembly GCF_030028105.1). Taxonomy (NCBI): domain Eukaryota; kingdom Metazoa; phylum Chordata; class Chondrichthyes; order Myliobatiformes; family Myliobatidae; genus Mobula; species Mobula birostris. Next base: position 85,920,628 of record NC_092373.1, read on the forward strand.
AGGCTCTAGAACAGCATAAGCCTGTTCTGTTTTTCATTACACATGGAGAGTCCTCTGCAGGCGTGGTTCAGCAGCTGGATGGGATAGGACCTCTCTGTCACAAGTGAGTGCACGTCAATCACACAATGACAGCGGATTTATTTAACCTTCATCATTTTCTTCTTTTCATTTTGATTTTAAAAATTGAAAGGCACCTAATACTACTGAGGGCTATTTAATTTATCCTCATAGCAACCCGTAGTTGTTCATTCATTTTAATATTATTATTAATTTAAAGATTCCTATTATATCAACAAAATCTCTGTATAAAGTTAAACCGTAATTCTTTGTGATAATGAAACATCCAAAATCTGGAGTAATTGGATCTAATAATTTCAACCATATAGGAGGCACATCAAATTCAAATGGAAAATTGATGATGGGAATTTAGCCTAGAATTTTTAAGTATTTACCTATAGAAATGAACAGGAATTTTCAATACATGCATCTAGTGAACATCAACATATTAGCATCAGCAAGGCAAGATCAATAGATTGGTTTATTGTGCTCACTGCCCTACAATGTTCATAGAAACATAGAAACATAGAAAATAGGTGCAGGAGTAGGCCATTCGGCCCTTTGAGCCTGCACCGCCATTTTTTATGATCATGGCTGATCATCCAACTCAGGACCCTGCCCCAGCCTTCCCTCCATACCCCCCTGATCCCTTTAGCCACAAGGGCCATATCTAACTCCCTCTTAAATATAGCCAATGAACTGGCCTCAACTGTTTCCTGTGGCAGAGAATTCCACAGATTCACCACTCTCTGTGTGAAGAAGTTTTTCCTAATCTCGGTCCTAAAAGGCTTCCCCCTTATCCTCAAACTGTGACCCCTTGTTCTGGGCTTCCCCAACATCGGGAACAATCTTCCTGCATCCAGCCTGTCCAATCCCTTTAGGATTTTATACGTTTCAATCAGATCTCCCTTCAATCTTCTAAATTCCAACAAGTACAAGCCCAGTTCATCCAGTCTTTCTTCATATGAAAGTCCCGCCATCCCAGGAATCAATCTGGTGAACCTTCTTTGTACTCCCTCTATGGCAAGGATGTCTTTCCTCAGATTAAGGTACCAAAACTGCACACAATTCTCCAGGTGTGGTCTCACCAAGGCCTTGTACAACTGCAGTAGTACCTCCCTGCTCCTGTACTCGAATCCTCTCGCTATAAATGCCAGCATACCATTCGCCTTTTTCACCGCCTGCTGTACCTGCATGCCCACTTTCAATGACTGGTGTATAATGACACCCAGGTCTCGTTGCACCTCCCCTTTTCCTAATTGGCCACCATTCAGATAATAATCTGTTTTCCTATTTTTGCCACCAAAGTGGATAACTTCACATTTATCCACATTAAATTGCATCTGCCATGAATTTGCCCACTCACCCAACCTATCCAAGTCACTCTGCATCCTCTTAGCATCCTCCTCACAGCTAACACTGCCACCCAGCTTCGTGTCATCTGCAAACTTGGAGATGCTGCATTTAATTCCCTCATCCAAGTCATTAATATATATTGTAAACAACTGGGGTCCCAGCACTGAGCCTTGCAGTACCCCACTAGTCACCGCCTGCCATTCTGAAAAGGTCCCGTTTATTCCCACTCTTTGCTTCCTGTCTGCTAACCAACTCTCCATCCACATCAATACCTTACCCCCAATACCGTGTGCTTTAAGTTTGCACACTAATCTCCTGTGTGGGACCTTGTCAAAAGCCTTTTGAAAATCCAAATATACCACATCCACTGGTTCTCCCCTATCCACTCTACGAGTTACATCCTCAAAATTCAATGAGATTCGTCAGACATGATTTTCCCTTCACAAATCCATGCTGACTTTGTCCGATGATTTCAACGCTTTCCAAATGTGCTGTTATCACATCTTTGATAACTGACTCCAGCAGTTTCCCCACCACCGACGTTAGGCTAACCGGCCTATAATTCCCCGGTTTCTCTCTCCCTCCTTTTTTAAAAAGTGGGGTTACATTAGCCACCCTCCAATCCTCAGGAACTAGTCCAGAATCTAACGAGTTTTGAAAAATTATCACTAATGCATCCACTATTTCTTGGGCTACTTCCTTAAGCACTCTGGGATACAGACCATCTGGCCCTGGGGATTTATCTGCCTTTAATCCCTTCAATTTACCTAACACCACTTCCCTACTAACATGTATTTCGCTCAGTTCCTCCATCTCACTGGACCCTCTGTCCCCTACTATTTCTGGAAGATTATTTATGTCCTCCTTAGTGAAGGCAGAACCAAAGTAATTATTCAATTGGTCTGCCATGTCCTTGCTCCCCATAATCAATTCACCTGTTTCTGTCTGTAGGGACCTACATTTGTCTTTACCAGTCTTTTCCTTTTTACATATCTATAAAAGCTTTTACAGTCAGTTTTTATGTTCCCTGCCAGTTTTCTCTCGTAATCTTTTTTCCCCTCCTCACTCCTCACTCCATGACGCTGAGGCTGTGAAATTGCCCTGGCTGTTGTGCTTCATGTCTGCAAGCTTTGTAGCGATCTGCCCTACTAATATGATGAACTGAGACCAAGCCTTTGTGCCAGCTCAGGCCTGCTCCAGAGATTCGGATCTAAGGACTGAATGTGGTTCAGAATGCTGTGATTGCTTCTATTTTTCGTGTGATTTGTGTTTTTATCCCCTCTTTCTCAGCACATTGGGTGCTGGTCTTTATTTATTTTTTGAATTATGTTCTATCGGGTTTTTTACTTTGTGGCTGCCTATAAACAGACAAATCTCAAGGTTGTATAATTTATACATTCTTTGATAATAAATGTACTTGAATCTTGAATGTACTGAGGTAGAGTGAAACATTTTGCTTTGCCTGCCATTCATGCAGAACATTTCACCAGATCAATACATTAAGATAGTACAAGGGAAAAACAATAACCAAATGCATAATATAAGACAGAACATAGAAACCTGTAGCACATTACAGGCTTTTGGCCCACAATGTTGCGCCAACCACGTAACCTACTCTAGAAAATGCCTAGAATTCCCCTAGTGCTTAGCCCTCTATTTTTCTAAGCTCCATGTACCTATCTAAGAGGCTCTTTTAAGACCCTATTGTATCCACTTCTATCACCGCTGTCGGCAGTGCAGTCCACACACCCACCACTTTCTGTGTGAAAAACTTACCCCTGACATTCCCTTGATACCTGCTTCCAAGCACCTTAAAACTATGGCCCCTTATGTTAGCTATTTCAGCCCTGGGATAAAACCTTTGGCTATCCACATGACCAATGCCTCTCATCATCTTATATACCTCTGTCAGGTCACCTCTCATCCTCTGTCATTCCAGGGAGAAAAGGCTAAATTCACTCAACCTATTCTCATAAAGTATGCCCTCCAATCCAGGCAACATCATTGTAAATCTCCTCTGCACTCTCTCTTTATAGTATCCACATCCTTCCTGTAGTGAGGTGACCAGAACTGAACACAGTACTCCAAGTGGGGTCTGACCAAGGTCTTCTACAGCTGTAACATTACCTCGTGGCTCTTGAACTCAATCCCATGGTTGATGAATACCAACACACCATATGCCTTCTTAACAATACTGTCAATTTATGCAGCAGCCTTCAGTGTCCAATGGACATGGACCCCAAGATCTCTCAGATCCTCCACACTGCCAAGAATCTTACCATTAATACTATATTCTGTCTTCAAATTTGACCTACCAAGATGAATGACTTCACACTTATCTAGGTTGAAGTCCATCTGCCAATTCGCAGCCCAGTCCTGCATTCTATCAATGTTGCACTGTAACCTCTGACAACCCTTCAGACTATACATAACACCCCAACTTTTGTGTCATCAGCAAACTTACTAATATAGCATTATAATTACAGAGAAATTGCAGTGCAGGCAGACATTATGGTGCAAGGCCAAGAACAGTTAGATTCTGAGGACAAGAGTCTATCTTATGACAGCAGGATAGAAGCTCTCCTTGAGCCTGGTGGTTCCTGGTTCAGACTTTTGTATCTTCTGTCTGATGGAAACATAGAAATATAGAAAATAGGTGCAGGAGTAGGCCATTCAGCCCTTCGAGCCTGCACCACCATTTATTATGATCATGGCTGATCATCCAACTCAGAACCCTGTACCAGCCTTCCCTCCATACCCCCCTGATTCCTTTAGCCACAAGGGCCATATCTAACTCCCTCTTAAATATAGCCAATGAACTGGCCTCAACTGTTTCCTGTGGCAGAGAATTCCACAGATTCACCACTCTCTGTGTGAAGAAGTTTTTCATAATCTCGGTCCTAAAAGGCTTCCCCTTTATCCTCAAACTGTGAGCCCTCGTTCTGGACTTCCCCAACATCGGGAACAATCTTCCTGCATCTAGCCTGTCCAATCCCTTTAGGATTTTATACGTTTCAATAAGACCCCCCCTCAATCTTCTAAATTCCAACGAGTATAAGCCTAGTTGATCCAGTCTTGCATCATATGAAAGTCTTGCCATCCCAGGAATGAATCTGGTGAACCTTCTTTGTACTCCCTCTATGGCAAGGTTGTCTTTCCTCAGATTAGGGGACCAAAACTGCACACAATACTCCAGGTGTGGTCTCACCAAGGCCTTGTACAACTGCAGTAGTACCTCCCTGCTCCTGTACTCGAATCCTCTTGCTATGAATCCCAGCATACCATTCGCCTTTTTCACTGCCTGCTGTACCTGCATGCCCACTTTCAAGGACCTGGTGTATAATGACACCCAGGTCTCGTTGCACCTCCCCTTTTCCTAATCGGCCACCATTCAGATAATAACCTGTTCTCCTGTTTCTGCCACCAAAGTGGATAACTTCACATTTATCCACATTAAATTTCATCTGCCATGAATTTGCCCACTCACCTAACCGGTCCATGTCACCCTGCATCCTCTTAGCATCCTCCTCACAGCTAACACTGCCGCCCAGCTTCATGTCATCCGCAAACTTGGAGAGGCTGCATTTAATTCCCTCATCTAAGTCATTAATATATATTGTAAACAGCTGGGGTCCCAGCACTGAGCCTTGCGGTACCCCACTAGTCACTGCCTGCCATTCTGAAAAGGTCCCATTTATTCCCACTCTTTGCTTCCTGTCTGCCAACCAATTCTCTATCCACATCAATACCTTACCCCCAATAGCATGTGCTTTAAGTTTGCATACTAATCTCCTGTGTGGGACCTTGTCCAAAGCCTTTTGAAAATCCAAATATACCACATCCACTGGTTCTCCCCTATCTACTCTACTAGTTACATCCTCAAAAAATTCTATGAGATTCGTCAGACATGATTTTCCTTTCATAAATCCATGCTGACTTTGTCCGATGATTTCACCGCTTTCCAAATGTGCTGTTATCTCGTCCTTGATAACTGACTCTAGCAGTTTCCCCTCCACCGATGTTACGCTAACCGGTCTATAATTCCCTGGTTTCTCTCTCCCTCCTTTTTTAAAAACGGGGTTACATTAGCCACCCTCCAATCCTCAGGAACTAGTCCAGAATCTAAAGAGTTTTGAAAAATTATCACTAATGCATCCACTGTTTCTTGGGCTACTTCCTTAAGCACTCTGGGATGCAGACCATCTGGCCCTGGGGATTTATCTGCCTTTAATCCCTTCAATTTACCTAACACCACTTCCCTACTAACATGTATTTCCCTCAGTTCCTCCATCTCACTGGACCCTGTATCCCCTACTATTTCCGGAAGATTATTTATGTCCTCCTTAGTGAAGACAGAACCAAAGTAGTTATTCAATTGGTCTGCCATGTCCTTGCTCCCCATAATCAATTCACCTGTTTCTGTCTGTAGGGGAATCTTTTTCTTTTCACGTATCTATAAAAGCTTTTACAGTTAGTTTTTATGTTCCCTGCCAGTTTTCTCTCATTATCTTTTTTCCCATTCCTAATTAAGCCCTTTATCCTCCTCTGCTGGACTCTGAATTTCTCCCAGTCCTCAGGTGAGCCACTTTTTCTGGCTAATTTCTATGCTTCTTCTTTGGAATTGATACTATCCCTAATTTCCCTTGTCAGCCACGGGTGCACTACCTTCCCTGATTTATTCTTTTGCCAAACTGGGATGAACAATTGTTCTAGTTCATCCATGTGATCCTTAAATGCTTGCCATTGCATATCCACTATCAACCTTTTAAGTGTCATTCGCCAGTCTATCTTAGCTAATTCCTTCAAAGTTACCCTTCTTTAAGTTCAGAACCTTTGTTTCTGAATTAACTGTCACTCTCCATCTTAATGAAGAATTCCACCATATTATGGTCACTCTTACCCAAGGGGCCTCTCATGACAAGATTGCTAATTAACCCTTCCTCATTGCTCAATACCCAGTCTAGAATAGCCTGCTCTCCAGTTGGTTCCTCGACATGTTGGTTCAAAAAACCATCCCGCATACATTCCAAGAAATCCTCTTCCTCAGCACCTTTACCAATTTGGTTCACCCAATCTATATGTAGATTGAAGTCACCCATTATAACTGCTGTTCCTTTATTGCACGCATTTCTAATTTCCTGTTTACTACCATCCCCAACCTCACTACTACTGTTAGGTGGCCTGTACACAACTCCCACCAGCATTTTCTGCCCCTTGGTGTTATGCAGCTCTACCCATATCGATTCCACATCTTCCCGGCTTATGTCCTTCCTTTCTATTGTGTTAATCTCCTCTCTAACTAGCAATGCTACCCCACCTCCTTTTCTTTCATGTCTATCCCTCCTGAATATTGAATATCCCTGAATGTTGAGCTCCCATCCTTGGTCACCCTGGAGCCATGTCTCTGTGATCCCAACTATATCATATTCATTAATAACAATCTGCACTTTTAATTCATCCACCTTGTTAGGAATGCTCCTTGCATTGACACACAAAGCCTTCAGGCTCGCTTTTACAACACTCTTAGCCCTTATACAATTATGTTGAAAAGTGGCCCTTTTTGATTTTTGTCCTGGATTTGCTGGTCTGCCACTTTTACTTTTTACCTTACTACTTTTTGCTTCTACCCTCATTTTACACCCCTCTATCTCTCTGCACTTGTTCCCATCCCCGTGTTGTGAATTAACCTCCTCTCTCCTAGTCTCTTTAATTTGATTCCCACCCCCCAACCATTCTAGTTTAAAGTCACCTCAGTAGCCCTCGCAAATCTCCCCGCCAGGATATTGGTCCCCCTAGGATTCAAGTGTAACCCGTCCTTTTTGTACAGGTCACACCTGCGCCAAAAGAGGTCCCAATGATCCATGCCCCCTGCTCCAATCCCTCAGCCACGCATTTATCCTCCACCTCATTGCATTCCTACTCTCACTATCGCGTGGCACAGGCAGTAATCCCGAGATTACTACCTTTGTGGTCCTTTTTCTCAACTCCCTTCCTAACTTCCTATATTCTCCGTTCAGGACCTCTTCTCTTTTCCTAGCTATGTCATTGGTACCTATATGTACCACGACCTCTGGCTCCTCACCCTCCCACTTCAGGATATCTTGGACGCGATCAGAAATATCCCGGACCCGGGCACCAGGGAGGCAAACTACCATCCGGGTCTCTGGACTGCGTCCACAGAATTGCCTATCTGACCCCCTTACTATCGAGTCCCCTATTACAACTGCCCTCCTCTTCCTTTCCCTACCCTTCTGAGCTACAGGGCCGGACTCCGTGCCAGAGGCACGGCCACTGTCGCTTCCCCCAGGAAAGGGGGAGAAGTGAAAATATCTGTGGTAAGAAGGATCTTTGAGTGTGTTGGCTGTTCTACTGAGATAGCGAGAAGTGTACACAGTGTCTTTGGAGGAGATGCTGGTTTTAGTGATGTGCTGAACTGTGACCACAACTTTCTTGCCATAATGGGCAGAGCAGTTGCCTTACCAAGCCATGATGCATTCAGAAAGCATGCTTTCTCCGGTGCATCTTTAAACATTGGTGAGGGTCAACAGAGCATGCCAAATTTTTTAAGCCTCCTGAGGAACTGGAATGCCCTTGCATTTTCTTGGCGATGACATCTACATGGTTGGACCAAGACAAGCTCATGGTAAGGTTCACTCCCGGGAACCTAAAGCTCCAACCATCTCAACCTCAGAGGCACTGATACTAACAGGAGCATGTGCACTTCTGGAGCTTCCTGGATGTCAATGACCAACACTTTTGCTTTGCTGACATTGAGGAAAAAGTTATTGCAATGACACCATGTCACTAGGCTTTCTATCTCCTTGCTGTAATCTGTTTTATTGTTATGTGAGATTGGGTTGACTGCAGTCGTGTCGTTTGCAAACTTGTAGATGGTGCTAGAGCAGAATCTGGCCACGCGTATACCCTTTGGAAAAGCTTTATTATATTGGCCATAAATCAGTATTGTTAAGAATATTATGCCTTTTTAAACAATCAATTGCTGGGTGGTGTAGTCACCTGATAATGGTATATAAGATTATAGGGCGGATAGATAGGGTAGATATCTCTTTGTCATTGTCTGGGACAAGAGGGCATGTGCATAAATTGAGAGGGTTTAGAGTCTGAAGCAGATTTTTCACACAGAGGGTGTTTATTGTCAGGAATGAGCAGCCTATAGAGATGATGGAGGCAGATACTCTGATGGTGTTTGTGAAGCATTCAGACAAGTACTTAATGACCAAGGCACAAAAGACTATGTACTCAATATAGATTAGCATAACAAATAGTATGGACATGATGGCTGAATGGCCTCTTTCTAGCTGTTCGACTCTAGCTAGCACTGTGATGCTTAAACATCTCCTCTTCATCCATCTCAAGTGTCGCTTTATTTGTTTCCAGGCATAATTGTTTGCTGCTGGTCGACTCTGTTGCTTCTCTTGGCGGAGCACCTCTCTACATGGATAAGCAGGGTATGTATCAGACCCAACATTGTTCACAAAAGTGAGCTATTTAAATTTTCTGCCTTCCTTTATCATTTCATTTATAACATAAAGTGAAAATGGAGAAGGCTGTAAATATTCAGTAGATGAAACAGCATCTATGAGCAGAGAAAAAAGAATGTCACAGTGATGCTGGTGGTGGAGCTGTGACCTCATAACGCCAGACACACGTGGGTTCAATGCTGACTTCTGGCTCAGTCTGTGTGACGTTTACAAATTCTCCCTGTTACTCTGGGGGTTTCTCCTGGTGCTCTACCTTTTCCCCCAACCCCAAAGAGGTACAAGTCAGTAAGGTTTTACCCTCTAGTGTGCAGGAATGTGGGAAGAATAAAATGTGTGAAGTGTAGGATTAGAATAAAATAAGTACTTGATGTTTGGCACAGATTCAATTGGACAAAGGACTTGTTTCTGAATTTATCATCCCATAGCACTGCAATTAACATTTCAGGTCAAATTTGCAGTCCCATTTCAGTCCCTCTCCAATGATGATGCCTTGGAACTTGAAGCTGCTCATCCTTTCCTTTGGTGATGTCACGTGACCAGCAACAATGAATATACAATTGAGTCAAGTTTTATAAACAAACATAAACATTAAACTAACTTAACCGGAAGTTAACTGCTATACGGCAACTCTGGAACAGTTCTTAAATTGGTAAATTTAAACACAGTCTGAAAATGGAAAAATTCGAAAGTCCAAGTGATTTACACAGTCAATAAGGAGAGACTTCTCTGGAAACTGATTTCTTGGAAGACGTGACGTCACTGCTGATTCTCCAAGGGAGTCACAACGAAGGAAATAAAACGGCTTAAAGGAACTGACCTTTTCCTGGTGAATGAACACTGCACAAACCTTCCTGATTTTACAGGAGTTATCTCAGATGCAGGTCACTATTTCTGAACAAAGATTCAATAAGGTCGATCCTGTATTAAACCGCCGAATGACACCAACTTTACTCGATCCTTCGGGTTCCCGTACTTTAGTAAGGTCTTCACTCTCCAATACTAGACTTACAATAGAAAGTAAAACTCCACTTTAAAACAAAACTGCATCATGAGACGAATACGCAGTATAACGGAGTAACTGACGAATTAAACAACAAACAAAACTGTGTAACAACAGGGGTTTCCAGTTATATACCTGTTGAGAACATGTCATCACGTGACCTCACACTGGCAGGAAAATTACATCACCCCAGCATCACAAGACCATTACATCAGGCACACAAGATACACAATTACATCATGGTCATAAGACAGTCACAAGATATCCATGAGGTATGTAACAGTGACCCCTCAGTGAGGATAAGTGTTTCCCATCCTTGAAATCCACCATCAGTTCCTTGGTCCTGCTGATGGTGAGGGCATGGTTGTTGCTGTTGTTGTGACATCACTCAACCAGCCAATCTACTTCACTCCTGTACACCTCGTTGTCACCATCCAAGATTCTGCCAGAAGCAGTGGTGTCTTTGGTGAATTTACAGATTATGTCTGATTTGTGTAGAAATGGTATAGCATATATAATTACGTGTGTATTGAAAGGTAATTAGATTAGATTAGATTAGATTATGAGGACACTCAGTCCTCGTTTATTGTCATTTAGAAATGCATGCATTAAAAAATGATACTATGTTCCTCCAGAATGATATCTCAGAAACACAAGGCAAACCAAGACTAAAACTGACAAAACCGCATAATTATAACATATAGTTACAACAGTGCAAAGCAATACCATAATTTGATAAAGATCAGACCATGGGCACGGTAAAAAAAAAGTCTCAAAGTTCCGATAGCCTCATCATCTCATGCAGACGGTAGAAGGGAGAACCTCCAAGCGCCGCAAACTTGCCGATGCCGTGCCATTGGAAGCACCCGACCACAGCGGACTCTGAGTCCGTCTGAAAACGACGCTTCCGACCAGCCCTCCGACACCGAGCACCATCCTCTGTCAAGCGCTTCGACCCCGCCCCGGCCGCCGAGCAACAAACAAAGCCGAGGACTCGGGGCCTTCCCCTCCGGAGATTCTGGATCACACAGTAGCAGCGGCAGCGAAGCAGGCATTTCAGAAGTTTCACCAGAAATTCCTCCGTGCTCTCACGTCTGTCTCTATCAAATCAGGATTGCGCACGGCACCCCACTTGACAGGAAAACAGATATCACCACCGGAGTGGCCGCTGTGAGCTGCATCGCGCCGCCATCTTCTCCTCCTCCTCCTTAGATCAACAATCCTACTAAGGGAGTAAACAGCAATCTTGATGCTTCCCATATCTCTTCAATTTCCTGGATCTCCCTGTAAATTATGTAACAGCAAAACCCTGTACTTTCTTGCGTTGCAGATTTAGCTGAATATCTAGCCTGTTATTCCACACTGATGTGATCATCTTTCTCTACTCAGGCATTGACATCCTTTATTCTGGGTCACAGAAAGTCCTCAACTGTCCCCCTGGAACAGCACCAATCTCTTTTAATGACAAAGCCTGGTTTGTAACTGCTTTTTTTCTGTCATATGCTCTGCTACTTCAATGATCTCTGGAAACTGTAAGAGGCAATGTCCTGCCTCCAATCTGCAACCCATAATTATAACTGTTGACGCGAATGCAGACTGACTTCATACCCTCTCCCGGTTTTTGCTAGACCACAAGCTGTCACAAAGAAATAATCCTTTGAGGAATAGGAGAGTTGTCCCAAAGTCCATATTTATCCTCCATCACTTAATAACATATCTCGGAGAAGAGGGTATAAAGTGACTAACGAGCACCTTCACTGATGTCATAACAAAAGGAAAATACCCCGACACTTGGAAGTGTGCCAAAGTCATTGCGATACCTGAACCAGGAAAGCCTACAGATGATCCCACGTTACCGCCCAATTTCTCTTCTCTGCTGTACCTATAAACTTCTTGATAAAATACAGACTTATTTTATCCAGAATATTACCTCTGATAGATCCTTACATACCGATCGAACAAGCTGGCTTCAGACAATACCACAATACCTGTGAACAAGTTCTCGCACTCACATCATAGATCAGATCAGGCTTTGAACTCAAAAAGTAAACTGGAGCAATTTTTAATTGATTTATCTGCTGCACACAACACGGCTTGGAACCAAGGCTTAAAGTTAAATCTAGCCCAAACCATCCCTTGTAAAAAGATCCTACGTCTCCGCCACACAATGAGAGGCAGCTGTTCTTTCTTCATGTGCCTAGGAAGTAACACCAGACACGTTATGAAATTCTGCAATGGTATCCCCCAAGGGTCAGTTCTGGTTCCAACCTTATCGAATCTGTACCTCAGTGACCTCCCCAAAACTAAATCTGCTAAATTTGGATTGGCCCAAAGCCTTCCAATCAGATGATGTCAAATCCATTAAAAAAAACCTTACCGAAGATATCAACTCCCTATCCAACTACTTCCCAAAGTGGTACCTAAAAATGAATGTCAACAAAACAGTAACATCCATATTTCATTTGGACAACTGACTAACCAAACTTAGACTTAATATCAAACTAAATGGCAAACATCCACACCCAAAGTACTTAGGAGTCAGTCACACTAGATCAAACCCTCTCATACAAGATGCACCTTCAAAATGTTGCAAAGAAACCAAGATCTAGAATGGCCATGATCAGGGAGATAGCAGAAACCAAATGGGGTGCTAACCAGTCAGTCCTATCAACAGCTAGTCTAGCACTGTTTCTCAGTCACCGAATATTGCGCACCCACCTGTGAGAGAAGTGCTCACACAAACATTATCAATACACAGCTCCATACTTCTATGAGAATAATCTCAGGGACCCTAAAATCCACACCTGTCCAATGGTGCACTTTTCTCACAATTCTCTGATTTAACCATGCATTGCTTTTACTTCTGAAATGAGTTACTACCCATGGCGTCCTTAGCTTAGTACCTATCACCTGGTACAAATTCTTAAACGTGCCTTGTCAAGTCACTTTTTATTGTCATTTCGACTATAACTGCTGGTACCGTACACAGTAAAAATGAGACAACGTTTTTCAGGACCATGGTGCTACATGAACAATACAAAAACTACACTGAACTACGTAAAACAACACAAAAACTACACTAGACTACAGACCTATCCAAGACTGCATAAAGTGCACAAAACAGTGCGGGCATTATCATAAATAATAAACAAGACAATTGGCACAGTAGAGGGCAGTAGGTTGGTATCAGTCCAGGCTCTGTGTATTGAGGAGTCTGATGACTTGGGGGAAGAAACTGTTACATAGTCCGGTCTTGACAGCCTGAATGCTATGGTGGCTTTTTCCAGATGGCAGGAGGGAGAAGAGCAACACACATCAAAGTTGCTGGTGAATGCAGCAGGCCAGGCAGCATCTCTAGGAAGAGGTACAGTCGACGTTTCGGGTCGAGACCCTTTGTCAGGACTAACTGAAAGAAGAGCTAGTAAGAGATTTGAAAGTGGGAGGAGGAGATCCGAAATGATAGGAGAAGACAGGAGGTGGAAGGATGGAGCCAAGAGCTGGACAGTTGATTGGCAAAAGGGATATGAGAGGATTATGGGACAGGAGGCCTAGGGTGAAAGAAAAGGGGGAGGGGAGAAAGCCCAGAGGATGGGCAAGGGGTATAGTGAGGGGGACAGAGGGAGAAAAAGGAGAGAGAGAAAAAGAATGTGTGTATATAAATAAATAACGGATGTTATATGGTTATATGGAGGTACAAGGGGGAGGTGGGGCATTAGCAGAAGTTTGAGAAGTCAAGGAGGGAGAAGAGTTTCTATGAGGGGTGTGTGGGGTCCTTCATAATGCTGTTTGCTTTGCGGATGCAGCGTGCAGTGTAAATGTCTGTAATGGCGGGAAGAGAGACCCCGATGATCTTCTCAGCTGACCTCACTATACACTGCAGGGTCTTGTTAGATGACATTTCAACAAAATGTTACTTTCACATCTTAATTGTCATAATTTCCCTTGGCCGTTCACTGCATCTGAAAAATAAACCAAAAGACAACATTCCAGATTACTTCCTCCTTTGCTAATCAGCCCCCCACCTGCAGAAACACTTCTGTATATGACCATTTAATAGCTAGACATACTTTGGACATGTGGCAACAGCTAGAAGTGTACATTTGGTCCCAATCATCAGAAGCACACAGAACATCAAATAATACATCTTTACATATATTCTGCATCCATTTCTAAAAGTGGCCTTGTCTTTTGTTTACAGCCAGAAAATATTTAATCGGAAGAAGAAACCTACTTCACTTTATCTCGACATGAGTTGGCTCTCAAACTTCTGGGGCTGCGATGGGAGTCCAAGAAAGTGTGATAGAATTCTGTTCTTTCATTATCGGAAATATTTAAGATATGGGGGATACCTGAATGGGACAGTGTGGAATTGCAGTGGGAAGAGGATTTGACACACACTGAAGGAGTGGGACGGAGTGTCTGGGGGGAGAGAGGGACTGAGTGACCAGATGGGAAACAAAATGAATAACTGAATTAAACAGATTAAACAATTAAAAAGCAATTTCCAACCCTGTTTTTAATCAAATATAAATTCTCTGTCTTTAACCAGAATGAATAACTGGTAAAGAGAGAATTCATATTTGATTAAACAATTAAAAAGCAATTTCCATCCTTGTTTTTAATCGTTTAATTCAATTATTTACCCAGAATGAACATTAGGCAAAGAGAGAGAATTTATATTTGATTAAAAATAATGATGGAAATTGCTTCTGTGAACCTAGCTGGAAGGGAAGATGATTAAGAGGCACTTAATGATCTCACTGTACTGAAAATATAGTAGTGCTGCATTTTATTTCCACAGATACCATCATACAAGCCCCATCACCTGTCTTTTTGCATTGAGAGAGGCACTTGCAATTCTTGCAGAAGAGGTGGGTTTTGTGTTTATGAAATTTGCATGGATATTTTTTCCTATGTTGCTCATACACAATGACGTAAAAGATATCCATAATGCGAGCCTGTGGACATATTTCTGTATATTATTAAAAACAACCACAGGTGTCAAAATCTATCAAAGCCTGTCAAAAATTTATAGTACTGTGCATGTCTCTCTCCCAGGATCAGTCTGTGCTAGGTCAACATTCATCTAATATCATTCCTGTCTTGGGTTAATGTCTACCTGATTGTACTCTGTTATTTCACTCCTCACCGAGGAACTTCTGATAGAAGTTTATAAAATTTTGAGGCATAGGTAGACAAACAGTATTTTTTTTCCAGGGAGAAATGTCTAATACCAAAGGGTCTGCATTTAAGGTGAGTCAGGCTGTTTAAGGAAGAGCAGGTTATTTTTTAATAGTGTGGTGCGTAGCTGAAATGCACTGCCAGGAGTGTGTGGATTAGACAGAGGCGTTTAAAGTGCTGAGGGATAGGCACATGAATATGCAGAGAATGGAGGGATATAGATCATGTGCCAGCAGAGGGGGATGATGTTAATTAGGTGTCATTATTTTAATTAGTTCAGCACACCATTGTGGGCTGAAAGCTCGTTTCTGTGCTGTACTATTTTCTAAGTTCTACTTTTGAGTCCTGCAGTTTCCTCCAAGCCTGCCTCTCTTCTCTGAGTTCTGATACCTGGCCATTGCTTCCAATTTGTTTTCTTTTCTGTCTGTTACCCTCACATCCTGCCTATACACACTTAAGTCTGATAAGGACTGGGAAGTCATCATATTTTAGTCTTTACTTTTTGTGAATTAATGGTGGCAATTTTTCTGCAGGGCCTTGAAAAACACTGGAAACTTCACCAAGAAAATGCCGAGTACTTACATAAAGGCATACAGGACCTTGGTTTGAAACTCTTTGTCAAAGACAAGGTAAGCATTTCACTTTGAAACCAACTAGGTGCAGTGTAATATTTCACATTTGCCATTATTGGAGAGGCTGTATTTGTAATTGTCAATCCCCTCATAAGTTAATGGTAGGACCATGCAGCAGGTATCAAATATGTATACAGTAAATGATAACTTTTATAGATGCTTCATAAGTTGTGAGTCAAAGGAGATGGGCTGTGAAGCAAATGGTTTGGGGAAATAACGCAGCTGGTCCTGTGGATGATGTTTAAAAAATCATCCTCCTCTCTATGGTTCATGTAGTTTCAAGTAGGTGCAAGATACTTGATGGTCAAATTTTGAATGTGCTTTAAGTAAAGTAGATGTGACTGACTCAATGACGTAGAGTGTTTTAATTTCTAGTTGTAAAGGAGATTGAATGCTTTTTAAAAAAATCATACAAAGTATATTTTGTCCCTGTCAAAGGTAGGCATCACTGATGAAACCCCATGAAATTGGTATTCCCAAGAGAATAAGTTTAAGAAAGTTTGGAAGAAAATTACTAAACTATTTTCATTCTTCAGGCTCTAAGACTTCCTACAGTAACAACTATTGCGGTCCCAGATGGTTACGAATGGAAAGATATCACTGACTTTATAATGAAGAAGTACCAGATTGAAATCACTGGAGGACTGGGGCCCACTGTTGGCAAGGTATGTGAAAAATGGTGTAGGAAGGTGACCTATTGCACAGGAAAGACATGCACATTTTTAAGTAAATTGTGTAATTTTATTTGTGTATTTTTAGCAAAAACATTTTCATTGCATCTACTGCTCATCTACACATGTAGTGGGAGGGGAACCTTTAATTAATAAAGGTTCACATCATCTAATTGAGGAACTGAAGTCAAAGACAAGCAAAGATTTCTTATGGTATTTGAAAGCTTATTTCTCCAAAATTTGAGGTATAAGGAGTTCCAGGATGACCAGCAGCAGGCTGAAAATGGGTCAAGATCTCTTTCATAATAGAGGTTCTTCTTCATATTGTAGCCTGATTCAATGCTTGAAATTAAGATTTACTCTAATGTTTCTAAATTATCTACAACTAAAGAAATCCTTCTTCTGATCTTTAGGTTTTACGGATTGGATTAATGGGAATCAATAGTACAAAAGCTAATGCAGATCTCGTGCTCCAAGCTCTGAAGGATGCCCTTCAGAACTGCAAGAAAAGAAATTAATGAGCTAAGGTCAGAAGCACTGGACATCTCCAGGCGACTGAAGAAAAATCTATTTGCTGATGTACATGCAATGATAAAACAAAACTTGGCTCCAATTGTACTAAAGCCCATCAGTGACTTTAGATCTTTAAATGCTAACAGTTTGGTTCATGGAATCCAAGATGTTCTAAACAATTAATGAAGAAAATCAATGAATCAAATCTATTCTGAATTTGGAGAATAATTTGTTTGGAGTTGGAGGGTTGGTATCTTCACAGACATCATTAAACTTCATTTGCTTTTGAACTTTGCAAAGCTAAACATAATGAGGAATGTAATCACATTTTTCCTTGCCTCAGAGTAATGGCGTTCAGCCCCTAATGGGTCTGGGTGTCAGAGAAAAACGGTGCAGAGGTACACCCTACGCTATTATGCATGATATAAATTGAGGAGGGAATTATTCCAACAGCCCCACCTTTCCAGTCAGACCAGGTGATGCCTGGGTTATGTGAATGAAGTAGGTGAAGGAAAGTGATCACACTGATAGCTGGAGATATTGTGAAGGTAACAGACCTCACTTTATTCATGGCATTGTTGAGAACTGCAGCAATCCAATATGCTCATTTAAAAGAATGGAACAAGTGAAAGACACTTACTGAATAAAAATCATTCTGCTATTGTCTGTTTCTTGATTTCAATTTCTGTTTTGTGGTTTTGCTTGCATATTTAACAAATAAACGTACATTTAAACAATTGAAGCCAAAGCTATATCATTTACCGATCCATCCTCCAAAACATGCTCTCTAAGCTAGTCTGATATTCCATGCTCCAAGGAAATAGTTTCAAAGTTCTTAACTTGATGAGACAGTAAATTGTCTAAGTACTACCTATGTAGAATGATAGAATACATGTCCAACATCTTTTTACAGTTATATCAGCATATATTGTCATAAATAGGACCAAGGGCTAATCACCTCCGTATCTGCAGAGCTCTATCAAGAGGGTTTGACTTAGTTCTGGGTTAATTTCAGCTTCGTGTTTAAATTTCACCTCATGCTAAAAAATAATATTGTGGTTCTGGAAATTTTAAATGAAAACACAACATCAATACCTCCTTGGTCAAGCAGTATCAGTGGAGAGAGAAATAGCAAATATTTCATGTTGGTGAACTTTCATCAGAATAAACAAAAGAAAAAAGCTATATTACTTAACTAAATTAAACATTTCTGTCTTTCTCTCATCACAGATTTTGCCTAATTATACAGATGCTGTTTTTATTAGAAGAATTTTATTGCTTTGCTAGGTAGCCACATTTAATCTATGATGGGTTAACAACTGGAAAAGTAATTGGGGTACAAAAACAGATCTCATCAAAATAATACAAACATAGAAACATGGAAAACCTATAGCACAATACAGGCCCTTCAGCCCACAAAGCTGTACCGAACATGTCCTTATCTTAGAAATTACCTCGGGTTACCCATAGCCCTCTATTTTTCTGAGGTCCATGTATCCATCCAGGAGTCTCTTAAAAGACCCTATTGTATCCGCCTCCACCACCGTCGCCAGCAGCCCATTCCACGCACTCACCTCTCTGCGAAAAAAAACTTACCCCTAACACCTCCTCTGTACCTACTTCCAAGCACCTTAGAACTGTGCCCTCTCGTGCTAGCCATTACAGCCCATGTCTCATGTTTGCAAAAGAACACCTAGACGTTTCACAATGTGTCTGGGACAATGTTCTGTGGACTTAGGAGACAAAAGTTGAACTTTTTGGCAGAAATGCACACCGCTATGATTGGAGGAAAAAGGGCACTGCACACCAACACCAAAACCTCATCCCAACTGTGAAGCATGGTGGAAGGAGCATCATAGTTGTGGCTGCCTTGTTGCCTCAGGACCTGGACAGCTTATTGAGGGAACAATGAATTCAAAATTGTATCAAGATATTTTACAGAAGAATGTCAAGGTAGTAGTCTGTCACCTGAAGCTTAATAGAAGTTGGATGATGCAATAAGACAATGATCCAAAACACAAGAGTAAATCAACAGAATGGTAAAAAGAAGAAAATATGTTTTGGAATCGGCAAGTTAGAGACAAGACCTTAACCCATTTGAGATGTTGTGGCATGACCTCAAGACAGCTATTCATGCAAGGTATCCCAGAAATATTGATAAACTGAAACAGTTTTGTATGGAGGAATGGTCTAAAATTCTTCCTCGCCATTGTGCAAGTCTGGTCTGCAGCTAATGTTTGGTGGAGGTTATTGCTGCTAAAGGAGGTTCTACCAGTTATTAAATACAAGGGTTCACATACATTTTTCCAGCCTGGACTGTGAACGATTAAACAATGTGTTCAATAAAGACATGAAAAGTACAACTGTGCGTTGTTAGTTTAAGCAGACTGTGCTTGTCTCAGATGAAGATCAGACCACATTTTATGAGTAACGAATGGAGAAAACTAGGTAATAGCAAAGGGTTCACAATTTTTTTCTTGCAACTGTATACAGCTACCAACGCATTTACTGTATAGTGAACTCCCAATGTATATAACATTGTGTGCACTTCATTAAAATGAATTCAGAGTTCTGCTCCTGTGTCTTATGATTTTTATTTATGGCAGAAAGGTTATAGAAAGGACAACACCCAAAAGAGCTGTAGGAACTCGGTGGGCCAGACAGTATACTGTACATGGAGGGCAATGAAAAATGTTTCAGTTCAAGATCCTTCATCTGGACTGGAAAGAAAGAAGGGAGACAGCCAGTATAAAGAGGTTCGAGAAAGAATTCCATAACATTGAACTAAATGTACAGAATGATTGCTGGAATTAACAGTGCCATACTCACAAAAAAATGGCTGCAATTAAAAAGAGGTGGTGGTCTTCATTTCAATGATCATGGACCCAACTAACATACAGAATCTGATGGCCAGCGTCTCATCTTCCACTGCAAGAGAAACTATCCAATAACAAGGTGGATAAACTATCACCTGAAGTGGATGGATTGTCACCTGCTATGCAAGCTCAGCTTCCCATGACACTGTGAGTTTGAAGGGATCTGGATGTGTGTGGTTAAAAAGGTTTTGTGTCATGCCACCCTAACAAACCACTATAAGGACTAGCCTGGGGTAATCTGCTCATATGTGGAGGGTAGATCTAGTATCTTGTCAAAAACAGTGCAAGATGCCATCACCTCAGTGCCATCAGCATCCTTGTTACCTGCTGTGGCTTTAGAGGTTGTAGTCCAAGAATGGGCTTTCTGGGTCCACACCATCTGAGTGTTGTCCTCCATGATCATGTCCAGTATTCACTCGAAATCAGCCATCACCGGTTTCCATGAACCATGCTGTAGCCACAAGCAAGAGGCACAATCATCATCAGATGAAAGAGTTAGGATTTACTCTCCTAATACTTGCTGTTCATCACTGATATTTGAGAACAGTCAGACAAAATCTGTATACATGGAATGCATAGACCTCTTTGGATGGCGTAGGGTTCGGTAGGCTTGCAGAAGGGTTTCAGCCTGAAACGGCGACTGTACTTTTTTCCATAGATGCTGCTTGGCCTGCCGAGTTCCTCCAGCATTGCTTAAGATACCCTGAGGTTATTTCTATAAAAACGTAACTCCTTTAGAGAAGACATTACATTAACTTTAAAAATAACTGTTAAAATAACTCAATTTTAAAAATCTTTGATATATGTAGCACATATAACCATCTTATTCCTACATATCTTTTTTCTGCATTAAGTATACACTTGCTTTTTACTATCTTGTACAAAGCTGTACTAAATATTCTCTGTGTTACTTCCAATGTATTACCTTGGCCCTAGTCTCCATTGCTCATTGTTAGGTGGCTGAGACATCGGGAAGTACTTGTGCAGGAATTGAATGCACCTGCTCCCTTATGCATCATGCACCCAGTATCCTTCTGCTGTGCAGCTCGGAAACACATTTTTGTGTGTTTCATCTTTAAACCCTTTAAAAGTTAGTCATTAGGACACACTTCAGAATTGTGCTAATATTTTTAAAAGATGTTTTTTACAATTCCACTCAGGAAATTAGAACATACAACAGTACAGCACAGTACAGGCCCTTTGGTCCACAATGTTGTGCCGACCCTTAAACCCTACCTCCCATATAAACCCCCACCTTAAATTCCTCCATATACTTGTCTCTTAAATTTCACTATTATAAATTTAAAACATAAAATCTGTCACTAGCCAGGGAAATATCTTAAAAATTGACACTTAAAAATTCCTCCATGTATTATCCACTTGCCACCAAGAACTGTTTTACAAACTTTGCTAAATTTGGGTTTAATCACAATAAACACAATGCCTCCTCCATGACATCATTAATCCAAGTTTAAATCAATGAAAATGCCAAACATAAATCCATATGCCACCCCTTAGTAGTAACAGGAACAGGGATGAGCTGTAGTCTTAATCAATTAAAATTCCTCAAAATCTTTTGCAATACTTGACCAATTTTAGCCTCACTACAAAAGAACTGGTGTAACTTGTTGGAATGTTTAGGTCTTTTCCTTTCGATAGGTAAAGCTCTGTGGTTCCATTGTGTAATTTTACTTTTCCATGGCAGTAACCAGTTCCTCTCCATGTGCTACTGTCTGGTCTGAGTGGCACACAATTCAATTTCTTTAACTGCTTGCTGCAGGTCCTCTATAATGGTATCTACATCTGCTTTCGAAGTTGCTCGACCAACACTTAATCGAATGGCGTTCTCCGCCACGTCATACGGAATGCCACTGTTCAGCAGTATGTGTGAGGGCCTGAAAGAACAAGACAATTTGTTACAGGAGTAGTGATGGGCTGAGAACCATAAGCAGAACTATCCCTCACCCAAATATCATGGGCTCAGCATCACTTCCTAAATATCAAAAGGAAAGTTTGTATGCATATTTTCTGATTCCAAATAGAACCTGTTGAAAAATTTGATGGTTAAGCAGCCTAACATAGAAGAGACCAAGAATACTATTATCAATTATCACAATGACTCTGTATGAAAAATTATTAACTGGGATTAAGATTAAAAGGGTTGAAGATTGTCCATGACAATCTTGAAACCTTTGATTTGTTATTGGTTTATAAAGATAGCCTTCTGGTCTACACACTCTAATTCAAAATTAAGCAAAGCATTATACGTTCACAACTTCAATAGTGAGCGTACACTGTTTGCTTTCTAAAAGCAATGCACTGTCCACTGCTCTACTTTCTCTGTACCCGTGACCATGTGGCTAGGCATAGCACAAGTACCATCTATAAATTTGCTGATGATGCAACCATTGTTGGTATAACATCAGGAGAAGAAGAAAGGGTGTATAGGAATGAGATATGCCAACTAGTGGAGTGGTGGTGCAGCAACAACCTGGCACTCAATGTCAGTAAGACAAAAGAGCTGATTTTGGAATTCAGGAAGGGTAAAACGAAAGAACACATACCAATCCTCGTAGAGGGATCAGAAGTGGAGAGAATGAGCAGTTTCAAGTTCTTGGGTGTCAAGATCTCTGAGGACCTAACCTGGTCCCAACATATCAATACAGCTATAAAGAAGGCAAGACAGCAACTATACTTCATTAGGAGTTTGAAGAGATTTGGCATGTCAACAAATACACTCAAAAACTTCTATAGATGTACAGTGGAGAGCATTCTGACAGGCTGCATCACTGTCTGGTGTGGGGGGAGGGGCTACTGCACAGGAGTGAAAGAAGCTGCAGAGGGTTGTAAATTTAGTTGCTCGATCTTGGATACTAGCCTACAAAGTACCCAGGACATCTTCAAGGAGCAGTGTCTCTGAAAGGCAGTGTCCATTATTAAGGACCTCCAGCACTCAGGGAATGCCTTTTTCTCACTGTTACTATCAGGTAGGAGGTACAGAAGCCTGAAGGCACACACTCAATGATTCAGGAACAGTTTCTTCCCCTCTCCCATCCAATTCCTAAATGGACATTGAACTCGTGAACACTACTTCACTGTTCAAATATATATTATTTCTGTGTTTTGCAATTTTTAATCTATTCACTATACATATACTGTAATTGATTTACTTATTTATTATTACTATATTTTATTACTTTTTCTTCTTCTATATTATATATTGCATGGAACTTCTGCTGCTGTTAACAAATTTCACGACACATGCCAGTGATAATAAACTTGATTCTGATTCTGCATTTTAATAGAATCACAAGCACCAGAAAATCTGCAGATGCTGCAGATCCAAAGCAACACACACAAAATGCTGGAAGAACTCAGCAGGCCAAACAGCATATTTTGAGCCGAGACCCTTCTTCAGGAGTTTCCAGCCTGCACCATTGACCCCTTCTCCTGTCTTCAACCCTCCTCCTCTTCCTGGACACTCTGGTCTTCTTCCTGCTCAGGAACGTTTTATTGCTAACTACTGACGAGACATCAACCCTCTCAACTGTAACACACCTGTCCAATACTACTCTCACTCCTTCCAAACACACTGCTCTCCAGTCTCTCTGCACCAATCCTAACCTCACCATCAAACCTGCACATAAAGCGGGGGGGTGCTATAGTAGTCTGGCGGACTGACCTTTACCTTACTGAGGCCAGGCGTCAACGACTGTTCTGAAGGAGTTCAACGAACACAATATCTACTATTTTTATGAGAGTGTTTTCTTTTTCCTTCAGAGGAAGATATTGTGGTTACCTCCAGTGTTTTTTTTGAAGTTCATTATATATATTTGACAAATGTCCAAATTTCCTATGGGATGGTGGGAAGAAAAATGGAACTAAACCTCCATCTAAAAAAAAAAAATCAGTAATATATCCTTTTTCCTGGTGTAGGCTTCAACTGTGAACTTGTCTGTGGTGTGCCATGCATCTCATTCAGAGCCGGGGCCAACCGTTACTGAGGCACATTCTTGGAAATTATAGCACTTTAGATGAGTTATACCATTGAATGTTTCAGAGCAATGTGGATGTACAAACCGTTATATTTAGAGGAGGATACAGATTGCTAAATGTAGAGTACCTATAAAAGTATTTCCCCCCTCTCCCGGAAGCATTCATGTTTTATTGTTTTACAACATTGAATCACGATGCATTTAATTTGGCTTTTTTGATACTGATTAACAGAAAAAGACTCTTTCGTGTCAAAGTGAAAAAGCTGTCTCTACCAGCTTTGCACATCTGGACACTGCAGTTTTTCCCCATTCCTCTTTTGAAAACTGCTCAAGCTCTGTCAGATTGCATAGAGATCTTTTTCAAGTCCAGCCACAAATTCTCAATTGGATTGAGGCCTGGACTCTGACTTGGCCACTCCAGGACATTAACTCTGCTGTATTTAAGACATTTCTCTGTAGCTTTGTCTTTATGCTTGGGGTCATTGTCTTACTGGAAAACAAATCTTCTCCCAAGTTACAGTTCTCTTCCAGACTTCATCAGGTTTTCCTCCAGGATTTTCCTGAATTTTGCTGCATTATTGTTACCCTCTACCTTCACAAACCTTCCAAGGCCTGCTGCAGTGAAGCATCCTCACGCACGATACAGCCACCACCATGCTTCATGGTAGGGATTATGTGTTTTTGATGATGTGCAGTATTTGGCCAATGCCAAACATTGCGTTTAGTCTGATAGCCAAAAAAGCTCATCAGACCATACAGCAGGGGTCCCCAACCTTTTTTGCACCCCGGACTGGTTTAATATTGACAATATTCTTGCAGACCAGCCGAAAGGGGGGGGGGGGGGCAGTGTTCAAGTTCAACAGTGCGTGACAAGGAATAAGGAAAGGTGCAGCTGACTCATATCATTTCCTCATGGCCCAATAGCACATGCTTTGCAGCCCAGTGGTTGGGGACCACTGCGGTACAGCATTCTTCCTACTGACTTCAGAGGATTAAAGAATAAGCAAAATTTCCCCAGAAACCACAAGAATGGGCAATGCAGGAATAGTAGATACTAGACAACGGGGTGACCCGTTGGGGCACCCTTTGAGACAAGGGTAATGCAGTCTGATATGACCAGAATGAATATTAAATTTTCCTGAATATTATTGCTATCTCTTTGATTTGGAGATTAAAGAAGAGAAACTCAGCTTATTAAAGAAGAAGGACGCATAGCAAGACAAATATGTGACCAGAATGAACATTAAATATCCATGAAGTAAATTTGAAGGGATCGGGCTTGCTGGATCAATCTGGAATTAAATGTCTGATATAATGATGGATTTGGCCTTGAATAATCACAGAAGAATTCCATCAATTCCCAGTTGGAATGACTTCATTGGCACCAAAGGCTGTCATTTAGAAGAGGCAATTGTATTGTCTGATGTTTTTCCAGAACTCATTTGCAACAGGTTCATCATTGTACAAATTGAGGAGTTCATTAGGTAGAGGCTGCAAATTGCCTGTCCTGACCTGTCCCTTCATATAACAGAAATGTGTGGTTTCTCCAGTGAATAGGAAGGCATGACAGTGGTTGGCGCTCTCCTAAATGGACGTGATATAGTCACCGCTGTCCTTTGACTGCAGCAAAGGGTTTTATGGGTGTCTTGAAGTACATCATTACAATAAGATTAAATTATCTCTTATTGATGAGTGGCAGTTAGATCTGTCCCAATCCTGCACATGCTGATGGTGATTAGCAGAATGTAACTACTCGAAATAGAGCTGCCCTGCCCTTTTGTTCCAGTAGATGTCGCTGCTGAGGCTGGCCGTGCGCATGCATCGGGCTGTCGCGTCCCGACTTCCATGATGGCGGATCGGACCTCGGGTTAAAAGGGAGGCTGTTGATTTTTGTGAATGAGCAATTTTATACAAATATATAACCCTGAACTTTGTCTGCATTCTGTAAGTTAACGCATTTTAATTCGATTTAGCTTAAAAAAAAGTGCTGCTGTAATATGTTTGTGCTAATTGAAGGTCACAAACAGACAAACAGAGCATGAGAGTTTTAGTATTATATAGATGTAAAATTATTCTTCTATCCACTCCAGAATCTATGGAAAGCATCTACTTACCTACTGACATTTTCAGAATGACAAGCAGCTCCCACGCTCGCTAGAAGCCTTTGGCAGTGCTGTAGCACCTTCCGACCTGGGACACAACAACACAACTTCCATTTCTGTTTTATTAACCATTAGTTAAGAAGCATAATTAACAGCAAATCTATGGGTGCTACATAAAGTAAAAGTTCATAGAATTAATGGTTATTGAACACTTTGAAAAGAAGATTGAATAAACAACTGCAACAGCATGGATGAAACTAGATTTTCAGACTGTAAGATTGTTACCAATCAGATTCCACAGGAAGCAATACCAGATACAAAACAATTTAAAATCTTTTTTAATGATTCAGATGATCCTAACATATTCTAGTAAAGCTTTGTCAGGGAGGGGAGAAGGAAGCTGAGCAGCATGCTAAAGTTCTTGCCCAGAGGCATTGACCACTAAGGTAAAGACCAAGAGTCAGCAAAGAAGGACAAATATGGGCAAATGTGAAGTTATTCACGTGGGAGGAATGGAAAAAGAAAATATGCTTTATACAAGGTGAAACAAATAATTCATACAAAAAAAATGAATGTGGTGGTAAGCAATGGGCCCATTGTCCCTGCTTGCTTCTTCTTGTATAATTTTATGCTTGACTACCATATATTTTTGCCACACCTTGTAAGTTAGGACCAAGAATGGACACATTGCAGGTATTTGGTAACCTGTCTGATTCCTGGAAGTGGCTGTTGAAATGAAGTTTTTCCTTTCCAAAGGCAGCCTGGGGCAGGAACAGAAAAACTAGTCAGTCACATGGTCAGATGTTACTGTACATACTGTCAACAATACAATAAGACATTCAATATAATCCAGACTTGTACACAATTGCAGGGAATCATTTCCTATTTAATTTCCACTGACGACAGTTCACATACCTAGAATGCACAAGGTCTAGTTGACCATCTTGTTATAATTGATATCTCATTGTAATTAATAAGAATTGGATCTGAGCTGACCACCAGTTTACTTTGTCTGTAAGGGACAAGGTCAGGCTGGATCAACATCCAAGCTTCTCCTCTTAATAAGATGCTGCATAGACTATAAAAATCTTTTAGTTACAGTGATGACTGAAAATAATAACTCCTATAAATGAAAACAGTCAGCATAGAGGCCAACACTTTGACTGAACAGCCAGCACTATAAAACTAGAGAATACAAAATAAAAAGAGAATTTACTTAGTGAGATGCACCTGGCACAAAATAGAACATATTTAAGTAAAAACTATTCAACCAATAGAAAAAAAATTACCCATGAATACAAATACAATAGTCTGCATTTCAAAAACACCTGTAACCTAATAACGCGCTCCAGAGCAGTCACCAGAGCTTTATAAAGGCTACATATGATCCATCCTGGTCAAAAAGGCGCAACAGCACCTTTATTTCCTGTGGAGCATCAAGAAAGCTCACCTCTGTCCCAGGATACTGACGAACTTTTACCGCTGTACCATTGAGAGCATACTCACCAACTGCATCTCAGTGTGGTATGGCAATTGTCCCGTACTGGACCGCAAAGCACTCCAGCGTGTGCTGAAAACTGCCCAGCAGATTATTGGCACCAAATTGCCCACCCTTGAGAACATCTATGATAAGCGCTGCCTGGGCAGGGCAAAAAGCATTATCAAGGATGCACCTCACCCTAACCATGGACTTTTTACTCTTCCCCCATCCGGTAGGCGCTACAGGAGTCTCCGCTCCCGCACTAGCAGGCACAGGAAGAGCTTCTTCCCGGAAGCTGTGACCCTGCTGAACCTCACATCACAGCACTAAGCAGTACTGCATCCATATTGTACTGTCTCAGTACTTGTATATTTGTGTAGCACTTACTTTTTATTCGCAGTTATTTTGTAAATAACACTATTCTTTGAATTTCTGGTCAGATGCTAACTGCATTTCATTGGCTTTGTATCTGTACTCAGCACAATGACAATAAAGTTGAATCTATTCTAATCTAATATGATACCAGAACGCTGAGAACATTGTCAGGTAGGTGTCACAGAAAGAGAGAAGTCTGAATATGGGAACATCAGACTGAGGGGCCAATGCAAGTCAGGGATATGCATGTGTTCAAGAATGCAGGGTGCAGATATTTCACACTCAAAAACATGAGAAAACATGTGCGGAAGTAGGTTATCAGGTCTGTCCAATTTGCTCCACCTTTCAATATGACCGTAGATAAACCATGCTGGCTTCAACTTCTCTTCATTGCTGGTTTCTGCCAATTCCCAGTCTTTCAGATAGTTATCAAACTCCACCTTAAATTCACCTAATAACCCAGCCAACACCACTCACAGGGGAGAGAATTCCAAAGATTCAGTAAGCTCTGAGAGAAGAAATATTTACACACCTCAGGAGGTGACTTAATGTGTAGCTGTGTCACCTTGTTCATGACTCTCCCACTATTGGAAACAACAAGGAACAACAAGGGAACATAAGAGACTGCAGATATTGGAATCTGAAGCAAAAAAAAAACTATGAGAGGAACTTAGAGGGTCAGGCAGCATTTGTGGAGGCAAAGCGATAATTGACTTCTCAGGTTGAGATTCTACATCAGGACAGGGGACAGGAGCATTGGGGTGGAGGTGGGGCATAAGAACTAATTCAGGGGTTTTGCTCAACTGAGAACTAAAGTAGCAATGGATGAAAAAGGCAATGCAAGTTAGGATACAGGCAGCTGCCTGTAGGGAAGTATACATTCACAAGAAGTCTGTTTTAATTATACACAATAACCAGAATATCAGTTATGAAGCACTAGATTAACTAATATGTTAAACTAAATCTGGCTGGCAGTAGTGATATCAAGCAGATTATCTTGCAATAGATTCCAGCCACCACTATGAACTGCACCCAAATTAATTGCTTTGTTGCTGTGAGCTCTGGTGGTGAATGTTGCCAATACAGTTCTACACCTAAATTTACCTTTCCAGTAGCAGTCACTAATTAACAAGCTGGAGCAGGAAGTCTCTCTGCCATACGACTTATGGACACCAGAGGGAAGGAAAGGCGTTGTCTAGTTCAGGAGGAGGTGAGAGCAGTAGTGGAGGAGATGAGAGCCTGCAAGGCGGTGGGAATGAAGCAACACGGAGCTTGGACAAGATGGGAGAATGCGGTTGAGAGGAAAGTGACCTGGGCTGATCTTTGGAAAGCTGAACCACACCGCATCCAATTTCTCATCCAGGCAGTATATGATATGCTTCCAAGCCCATCAAACCTGCACACATGGGGCAAGGCAGAGTCATCTGCGTGCTCACTGTGCTCCAAGCAAGGAACCCTGGAGCACATCCTCAGCAGCTGTGCAAGGGCACTTGGTGAGGGACGGTACAGGTGGAGGCATGATCAGGTCCTGAAGACCATCGCTGAAGCCGTCAGTGCAGGAGTTGAGTGGGCGAAGCGGTCCCGACCCTCCAAGCAGACCATTGCCTTTGTCAGGGCTGGGGAGCAGCCAATACCTGCCAAAAGAACATCTGCAGGCATTCTGACCTCTGCAAGGGACTGGCAGCTGTTGGTGGACCTCGAGGGGCAGCTGAAGTTCCCCAACCATATCGCAGCCACCACCCTGCGACCAGACATTGTCCTAGTGTCTGAGTCGACTAAGCAGGTGGTGCTGCTGGAGCTGACAGTCCCATGGGAAGATCGCTTGGAGAAGGCCTTTGAAAGGAAGCTCTCCAAGTACGCAGGACTGGTCAGCAACTGTCAGCAGGCTGGATGGAGAGCGAGGTGTCTCACAGTGGAGGTTGGTTGTAGGGGATTCGCAGCCCGTTCTTTAGTTAGAGCCTTCAGCATTTTGGGCATCAAGGGAGAGAGGAAGAGGAGAGCCATCTGCAGTACCACCGATGCGGCAGAGAGGGCCTCAAGATGGCTGTGGCTCAAAAGAGGGGAGCCATGGAGTCATAAGTAGCTAGCCATCTGGACACAAGCTGGGGTCTGATCAGCCCCGGCTGGGTCACCTGGAGGAGGTTGTATGATGTTGAAAGACCCGAAACACCCAGGAACATCACTGAAGATGTGTCCAGAAGCATCAATGGATGTATGCACACAGCAACTACCAGTTTTGTAGTCCAGTTCTGCAATCTGCAGGGCACAGGATTACAGTTAACATTTACAATCTTCCAGTCATCACTTCTTGATTATTCATTTCACACCTCATCATAATTGTACTTTACAAGGAACTGGATAGAAAGTGAAACCTGTTGAGTTTATCATCCGCGATCTTGGTGGTCACTTAATACTATTGTGGAAATTGCAGTAAGGCAAAGATAGCCTGGGACAGTTGTATTCAAGCGAGACCTCAGCTACAGAAAGGGTGGGTAATGTAGCAGGATCCTCTTTTGAGTCAATATGGGTGGAAGCCAGGAACAGGAAGGGAGCAGTTACTCTACTGGGGGTATTCTATAGGCCCCCTGGTAGCAGTAGAGATACGGAGGAGCAGATTGGGAGGCAGATTTTGGAAAGGTGCAAAAATAACAGGGTTGTTATCATGGGTGACTTTAACTTCCCTAATATTGATTGGCACCTGATTAGTTCCAAGGGTTTAGATGGGGCAGAGTTTGTTAAGTGTGTCCAGGATGAATTCCTGTCACAGTATGTGGACAGGCCGACCAGGGGGAATGCCATACTAGATCTAGTACTAGGTAATGAACCGGGTCAGGTCACAGATCTCTCAGTGGGTGAGCATCTGGGGGACAGTGACCACCGCTCCCTGGCCTTTAGCATTATCATGGAAAAGGATAGAATCAGAGAGGACAGGAAAATTTTTAATTGGGGAAAGGCAAATTATGAGGCTATAAGGCTAGAACTTGCGGGTGTGAATTGGGATGATGTTTTTGCAGGGAAATGTACTATGGACATGTGGTCGATGTTCAGAGATCTCTTGCGGGATGCAAGGGATAAATTTGTCCCGTTGAAGAAGATAAAGAATAGTAGGGTGAAGGAACCATGGGTGACAAGTGAGGTGGAAAATCTAGTCAGGTGGAAGAAGGCAGCATACATGAGGTTTAGGAAGCAAGGATCAGATGGATCTATTGAGGAATATAGGGAAGCAAGAAAGGAGCTTAAGAAGGGGCTGAGAAGAGCAAGAAGGGGGCATGAGAAGGCCTTGGTGAGTAGGGTAAAGGAAAACCCCAAGGCATTCTTCAATTATGTGAAGAAAAAAAGGATGACAGGAGGAAGGTAGGGCCGATTAGAGATAAAGGTGGGAAGATGTACCTGGAGGCTGTGGAAGCGAGCGAGGTCCTCAATGAATACTTCCCTTCGGTATTCACCAATGAGAGGGAACTTGATGATGGTGAGGACAATATGAGTGAGGTTGATGTTTTGGAGCATGTTGATATTAAGGGAGAGGAGGTGTTGGAGTTGTTAAAATACATTAAGACAGATAAGTCCCCGGGACCTGACGAAATATTCCCCAGGCTGCTCCACGAGGTGAGAGAAGAGATTGCTGAGCCTCTGGCTTGGATCTTTATGTCCTCGTTGTCCACGGGAATGGTACCGGAGGATTGGAGGGAGGCGAATGTTGTCCCCTTGTTCAAAAAAGGTAGTAGGGATAGTCCGGGTAATTATAGACCAGTGAGCCTTACGTCTGTGGTGGGAAAGCTGCTGGAAAAGATTCTTAGAGATAGGATCTATAGACATTTAGAGAATCATGGTCTGATCAGGGACAGTCAGCATGGCTTTGTGAAGGACAGATCGTGTCTAACAAGCCTGATAGAGTTCTTTGAGGAGGTGACCAGGCATATAGATGAGGGTACTGCAGTGGATGTGATCTATATGGATTTTAGTAAGGCATTTGACAAGGTTCCACAAGGTAGGCTTATTCAGAAAGTTAGAAGGCATGGGATCCAGGGAAGTTTGGCCAGGTGGATTCAGAATTGGCTTGGCAGAAGGCAGAGGGTGGTGGTGGAGGGAGTACATTCAGATTGGAGGATTGTGACTAGTGGTGTCCCACAAGGATTTGTTCTGGGACCTCTACTTTTCGTGATTTTTATTAATGACCTGGATGTTGAGGTAGAAGGGTGGGTTGGCAAGTTTGCAGATGACACAAAGGTTGGTGGTGTTGTACATAGTGGAGAGGATTGTCAAAGATTGCAGAGAGACATCGATAGGATGCAGAAGTGGGCTGAGAAGTGGCAGATGGAGTTCAACCTGGAGAAGTGTGAGGTGGTACACTTTGGAAGGACAAACTCAAAGGCAGAGTACAAAGTAAATGGCAGGATACTTGGTAGTGTGGAGGAGCAGAGGGATCTCGGAGTACATGTCCACAGATCCCTGAAAGTTGCCTCACAGGTGGATAGGGTAGTTAAAAAAGCTTATGGGGCGTTAGCTTTCATAAGTCGAGGAATAGAGTTTAAGAGTCGCGATGTAATGATGCAGCTCTATAAAACTCTGGTTAGGCCACACTTGGAGTACCGTGTCCAGTTCTGGTCACTTCACTATAGGAAGGATGTGGAAGCATTGGAAAGGGTACAGAGGAGATTTACCAGGATGCTGTCTGGTTTAGAAAGTATGCATTATGATCAGAGATTAATGGAGCTAGGGCTTTACTCTTTGGAGAGAATAGGATGAGAGGAGACGTGATAGAGGTGTACAAGATAATAAGAGGAATAGATAGAGTGGATAGCCAGCACCTCTTCCCCAGGGCACCACTGCTCAATACAAGAAGACATGGCTTTAAGGTAAGGGGTGGGAAGTTCTTTACTCAGAGAGTGGTTGGTGCGTGGAATGCACTGCCTGAGTCAGTGGTGGAGGCAGATACACTCGTGAAGTTTAAGAGACTACTAGACAGGTATATAGAGGAATTTAAGGTGGGGGCTTATATGGGAGGCAGGGTTTGAGGGTCAGCACAACATTGTGGGCCGAAGGGCCTGTACTGTGCTGTACTATTCTGTGTTCTATGAAGTGAAACCACCGGAGACGCCTCTGCTTACTACAGATCAATTAGACTGTGGCAGTGTGTACTCAAGCCAAATGAGTGAGGCCTCTATAGTGTGACTTCTCCCGAGGAGAAATATAGTGCCTCTTTACACTATAGGGGGTGTCAGAGACAGGCGAGATAACAGAAGGATGTGAAACATACCCAACAACTAAGGCACTATTGTCTATAGTAACTTCAAAATATCATCGGCTGTCTGCTCAAAGTTCCGATGAACTTTATCACCTCTATTGTGAATGATGATTCATCGTCAGTAAAGAATTCAAACATATACAAATTACAATAATCAATATCCATAGCTGATATTCCAATACTACAAACATTTGTATATAAAAATAGCAGTTTTCTGTTCAGACTTCAGAATAGTGTGGGTGACAGGGGTCCAAGCTGTTATCCTTATGCTTAAGCACAATTAAAAAAAAACAATGCTTGAGTCGTAAGTATGTCTATGTTCTGGGTTCCGTTATTTTAGTTGTTTTATTTTATTATTGACGATGGCACTATGATAACGGAATTGTTGATTAATCACAACAACAAATTCCATCAAATAGCCTGCTTCCCTTGGAGATTGTGAAGTCTACAAAGACCATTTTATATTCAATTTGCCTGCAAAATGTAAGAGATCTATCACCCTTGAAAATTGCGAAAAGGAACTGTGGATAAGGTGTGATTGTGTCAGAGGTAAGGAATATTCTGGGATTAAAATGACTGGTTTCCACTCTAGTTCTATGGGTTAAGACAGCTGACATGGAACCTGTAGCTCCTGCCACAGGATGGTGGAAGGTCCTTGATGTGGGAGTGGGTGTAAGCAGTTATTCTAGATAAGATAGTGCAATTGCAGGAGACCAAATGAGGCAAGAAGACTGAGACTTGTAATCTGAAGGGTTAGTTTACTCGCTGCTCGAAAGCTGCTTTCAGAAGCCTCACGGGTATGAGGATAGCATGTGCAAAAGACTCGTAAGCTTTCCTTTGCCTCCAGGGGCTGCTCTTCACAAAGGCTGCAACCAGTGCTGAAGAACCATTGGGAAAGTATGCTGTAGATATAGGAGAGTCCATGTGCACACTTAGTTTCATATGTTTGTTGAATGAGGCACCTGTTGAGTTTGAAGTCTAACTGAATGTTAGTGTTGTAAATGTTGTAACTTAGGGTGGCTCAGATGTTTGGACAAATGTTTTACTGTTTTCTGTGAATAAAGGTTAATGTGCTTATTCGTAAGCAGTGCCTTCTGTCTCACTTACCAAACCCATGAACCTGCTTCCTCATAACAAGACTATGGTTGGATTATCAGTCACAAAGACTCAGGGATGGTCAAGGACTTGAAAGACAGAGTGAATAGATAATGAATAGATCAATTAACCCATGTCAACTGAGATGGCCATGTTTTAAATTATCTGTGGAGTTCAGAGAATACCGGGCCCCCATCATGGATTCTGGGACCGTGAGGAAACAGTATAATAATGGACTTATTTAGAGCATGGGTGGATTTTGTGTGTTGAAACCAAGGTCCACATCTCACAGCAATCTGAACAATTGTCTAACAGTTAGAGGATGGATACTTATGTTTTTGTAGAACCCATGTTACAGTATTTAAACATTGAATAAAATAGTCTTATAATATTTAATAGTAATTTTTGGTCTTGAACTCAGTCCTCGTAGACACTACCACAAACACCCAAGTCACAGATTTTCCTACAGTACTTCTGCACATGATGAGAGAATAAAAGTATCCATTGCTTTAGTTTTGTGAAATGAACAATGATTTCCAAGCATGCTATACTAATCAAATAACATCTCACATTAATCATCCAAATTAATCTTCCATTACTAAATACAGTTATACATACCATCAGGTTTGCTTCCAGGTAATCTCTTATTTCCTTCATGTGACTGGCATACACCTCCAGCTTCTTAACAACCAGCTCGGCAGCCTGGGGAAACAGGTCAGGAAAGTGAGGATGAAGACAAATGTTATCATGTTACTTTTCTCTCTTTGTTACAATTGCCCATTTAAACAGTAAGGCAGGAATTATTATAATGTAAGCAGTGTCCATATACAGGAGCATAATGCTTATGGATTTTATAATTTACATAAACTAAAACCAAAAATCTACAATGTTGGAAATATGAAATAAAAACAGAAAATGCTAGAAAAACTTGTCAGGTGATTTAGCGACTATGGAAAGAGAAAATTTTATATTCCAGATCGTTTCATGGTAGCAGGGAAGTCTGTGGATACTTGGTTAGAATCTGAAGTGGTACTGGGATATGTTCAGGTATGAGTTCTGAAGCCAGGATGGATGACCTGCATGATTTAGATGATATCCATTTTGCTCAAGTTTTCAGGTGTTTTGTTTCAAATTTCCAAAATTTGCAATTTTTTGATATTTAATACCAAACCACTCTCATATAACTCAGTTTCTCTCTCTCCCTCCACAAATATTGCCTAGTTGCTAGGGTTTCGCATAGTTCTCCTTTTCAGCAACTGCTGTATCGTAACCCACATTTCCTGCACAATTTTATTTGTTTTTCTCTTCTATTCTCCTTTTGTTTACAATTCCTCCATATTGTTTAGCTGCCATCAAGAATTCATCTTCACCATCATCCAGGCAACATCAACTGGTGTCAACAAGCTCTCATGGTTCTCCCAATCTCTGTCTTTATCCTACTTGCCTTCTTTACAGCTTTTTTTTCTCTAAAATTTCCTAGTTTTGATGAAACGTCTAGCTGAACCTTCCCACAGATGCTGCCTTTCGTGCCGAATTTCACCAGTATTTTCTGTTTCGTCTCAGATTTGTACAGCTAAAGTTTCATTATTTGTTTTTTTAAAGTCAGCCTAATTAACTCACTGTCACTCAGATCATTTAAGAGGACTTGATTTGACATTGCTCTATCCCAAACCAGGAAGCATTTTCTTGGGCAAACTGGAGCTTGATCTGACACCAATAAATTAAGTTTAAAGTTCCAACTGCAAAGAGCATTATTTGTTAACTGGTAAAAGCAAGTTTAGTGTAACTCAAAGAAAAGCCAGCCGTGGTCATACAGGTCTTGCACAAATTTCAATAGACTTTCAATTCCCATCATAAATTCAAACCTTTAAACTAAATTGGGTACTGGCTGCCTATTCTATTTCATACAATCAGAACAAGCCTTAATATGTTATTTACCTTCCCAAGTCCTGCGATCATTGGTGTGTTCTCTGTACTGAAAGGTATGAAAATACAAATTGTGAGTATAAGATGAAAAATTAATGTATTATTACCATTCTTTAAATGCATGCAATTGATTCTAAACCAATCTGAAGAGAAATGATGAGAATTCTAAGTCTGTCCTATACTTATTTAATTAGAAATGATATACATGAAGACCAAGGGGATAACTAGGGAGCAAGTTATAAGATAAAGGAGGGAACATATGCTTGGAAGGGGAAGATGTGGGTTAGATCTTTAATCAGTACTTGCGTAAGTGTTTAGCAAGAAGGAGGGTGTCGAGGATTGCGGGGTGTGGGGGGGGAAGAAGAGGTCAGTGTGGAACAGCTAATTTGCTAAGGCATTTCAATATAGAGAAATGGTTAGTGTAGGGTCTCTTAAAGAACATTAAAGTGGATAGGTCCTCAGGGCCTGGTGGGAAATATTCCAGGTTATTGAGAGAGGCAAGAAATGAGATTGGCAGGGCCTTCACCAATATCTTCATGTCCTCTCTAGCCACAGGAAAGGTCTTGGAGAACTGGCAAGTAGCACATCAATGGATAGCTATGTCTTATAACAAACAACAATTAATTCAGAGTGGATCAATCATAAGCGTGTTTATTTTACTTGCCATAAAGGAAGGCACTGCTGCACAAGAGCCGGTGGTAGCTTCAAGAAAACAAACAGCGTAGTCACTTATTTATACACAAATGCACCAGTTCAAGGACAGGGTGTGTTCTGTAAGTCTACTTAATTACTGTACATGGCATTCATTTAGTAACTGAATCCACTTGTTTTTCTGCAGCTTGTATATACTCAAGGCCCATCGGTGTAATGTTGCACAAACGCAATTAGCAAAGCACTCTGGTACAATACGGGTTCCATTTTGATACTACACATAAAGTACATTTCCAGAATAGGATCCTTAGGGATTTGGAAAATCATGGCTCAATTATGACAGTCAGCATGGCTTTGTGTAGAACAAGTCATGTCTGACATGCTTTTTCAAGGCAATGAAGGTGATTGATGAAGACAGAGCTGTGGACATTGCCTACATGGATTTTAGTAAGATCCCTCAAGGGAGGCTCATCCAGAAGATTAGGCTGCATGGGATTCATGGGGAATTGGCTGTTTGGGTTCAGAGTTGGTTTACTAATAAAAGACATAGGGTAGGGATCAATGGGACTTATTCTAGTTGGTGGCCTGCAACTCATGGTGTTCCGCAGAGATCCATACTGAGATCTTTGCTATTAATGTGGTGTGTGTGTGTGTGTGTGTGTGTGTGTGTGTGTGTGTGTGTGTGTATAAATAAATAAAAATCTGGAGGAAAATATAGATGGTTGTGTTAGTAAGTTTGCAAATGATACAATGCTTCGTGGTATTTGGAATAGAGTAGAAAACTACCAAAGGATACACCAGGGTACAGATGAGTTGCAGATATGGGTGGAGAAATAGAAGATGATACTTTAACCTGCCTAAACGTGAAGTGCTGCACTTTGCAAAATCAAAAGTAAAGTGACAGTACACTGTTAATAGCAAGATCCTTAACAGTATTGATATGTAGAGAGATCTTGAGGTCCAAATCCATAGCTCTGTGAATGTAGCTACATAGATTGATAGGGTGGTAAAGAAGGCATATGGAATGGGAAGTTATGTTGCAGCTTTTTAAAACTCCAGTTAGGCAGCACCTGGAATACTGTATTCTGTTCTGGTCACCCCCACTATAGGAAGGATATTGAGGCTTTGAAGACGGTGAAGAAGAGGTTTACCAGGATGCTGCCTGGATTAGAGGACATGTGTTGGAATGAGAAATTGGAAATGGAATTGCAATTGGTTTATTATTGTCATATGTACCAAGATGCAGTGAAAAGCTTGTCTTGCATACCATTGACACAGATCAAGTCATTACACTGTGCACTGAGGTAGAATAAGGTAAAACAATAACAAAATTCAGAATAAAGTGTAACAGTCACAGAAAAATTGCAGGTAAACAATAAGGCATAACGAAGTGGATTGTGAGG
Source organism: Mobula birostris (assembly GCF_030028105.1). Taxonomy (NCBI): domain Eukaryota; kingdom Metazoa; phylum Chordata; class Chondrichthyes; order Myliobatiformes; family Myliobatidae; genus Mobula; species Mobula birostris. The sequence goes on from NC_092373.1 coordinate 85,958,688, forward strand.
TCAACAGTCCATTTTAATTTACTAAAGGAACCATACAATAATTTTATACCATTTTGTAGGAAGAAGGGATTACTTTAGTTGAACATTTGATTTCTAATTTAATTAGTTCAGCACAATATCGTGTGTCAAGATGCCTGCTCCTGTTCTATGATCTATGTTCTAATTAAATCTTCAAGGCACTATGCAGGCTGATGCTTCTATGACTGTCCCAGGAAGTGCAATCAACAACTTGCATTCCTGTCAAACCTCTCATGTGCAGAAGATACTTCAAATGCTTAACATTATTAAGTAGAAAACAGTGTTGATTGTTTGTTGATGTTGATGATGGTGATTGTGTTCGTGTATCTCATCAGATGTGTGTTTGGAGGTGATTATCGAGACCAACTCTTGAACAGCATAGACAACAGCACAGTGGAGACAAGCAAGTTGTCCTGATTCTGTAGGCACGGCTGTTGCTGCTGCTTTCCTCTTCTGCCGGGAGGTCTCCAGGTCTGCATGACACGATCTTCTAAGTTAAGTGCTGTGAACAAATTTAAACAAGGCATGCCAACTAGTTCTATCTCATGTCCTAGGTTCCATAAGCCAGTGAGCAAGCCCACTATGAGTAATGCCAGCTTTTACACAGTTTTTATATCGCATACGAGGTCTACCATGGTTTCTGCTGCCCTGTGATAACTGGCCATAGAGTAGCTGTTTAGGGAGTCTGGAGTCCTTCATGCTTATGCACATGCCTGGTCCAGAGAAGTTATGCTTTCAGGATTATGGCTTCAAAAACCAGTAGTTTTTACCATGTTGAGGACTTCTAGATTTGTGATACAGTCACGACAATGGATACATAGAAACATAGAAAACCTACAGCACAATACAGGCCCTTCAGCCCACAAAGCTGTGCCGAATATGTCCCTACCTTAGAACTACCTAGGCTTTACCCATAGCCCTCTATTTTTCTAAGCTCCATGTAGCCATCCAGGAGTCTCTTAAAAGACCGTATGGCTTCCGCCTCCACCATTGCCGCTGGCAGCCCATTCCACGCACTTACCATTCTCTGCGTAAAAAAGTTACCCCTGTCATCTCCTCTATACCTGCTTCCCAAGCACCTTAAAATTATCCCCTCTCGTGCTAGCCATTTTAGCCCTGGGGAAAAGCCGCTGACTATTCACATGATCAATGCCTCTCATTATCTTGTACACCTCTATCAGGTCACCTCTCATCCTCCGTCGCTCCAAGGAGAAGAGCCAGAGTTCACTCAATCTATTCTCATAAGGCATGCTCCCCAATCCAGGCAACATCCTTGTAAATCTCCTCTGCACCATTTCTATGGTGTCCCCATCCTTCCTGTAGTGAAGCGACTGGAATTGCGCACAGTACTCCAAGTGGGGTCTGACCAGGGTCCTATATAGCTGCAACATTACCTCTTGGTAACGTTACCTAACATAACCTAAAATGGATCTCAGGCTGTGCATGTGGAAGTGTACCGACTTCCAGATTTTGTATATGATCCACGTTTCACAACCATACAGGAGACGATTGAGGACAACAGCTTTGTACAAGTTGATCTCAGTGGACATCTGGATTTGTGCTGACTTAGCACATGTGATTGCAGGTGCTGGAGGTGACACTGCCAAGGTATTTAAATTCTTTTGCAATCCTCAGTGCTGTGCCTTCAATACTGATGGAAGGTGGCAACAGCAGCAGATCCTGGTACAGGCCAAAACAAGGTCTTTGTTTTGACCAGAGTGATAATGAGCCAAAGAGACACGAGGCTTCTGCAAACCTGTTAATAACCAGTAGCAGATCAGACTCTGTGCGGGCTACAGTCGTTCGCATAGAGTGCTTCAAGGATGACTCTTTTAACTGTCTTAGATTTGGATTTTAGATGAAGCAGGTAAAACAATGAACCACCAAGTCTGTACTGTAAGCACACCCCGTGTTCATGGTCCCAGGCCACGTGATTGAGCACGCATGTGACAAAGAGGTTGAACAGCATAAGGGCCAGCACAAACCCTTGCTTCACACCATTTGGGATATTGAACAGTTCTGACTTTTCCCCATTTGAAAGGGCAAGGCCAATCATATCATCGAGGAAGAGGCAAGTAAGACTGATGAACTTATGTGGGCATCCCAACTTTGACAAGATTGTCCACAACACTTCCTTGTTAACCTTGTCAAAGGCTTTGGTAAAACCTACAAAAACAACATACAGATCCAAGTTCTGCTTGATACAATTTTCTTGAACCTGATGGAGTGTGAACATCATATTGATGGTGCTCCTTCCAGGGCAGAACCCACACTGTGTTTTGGTCAGGTTCACCTCTGACATGGTGGTAATTAGGCAGTTGAAAATGACGTGGGTGATCAACAGCAGCAAGATGCTGCGATAGTTACCATATTCAGTATTGCTGCCTTTGTTCTTGAAGACAGGTATGATCAAAACATCTCTGAATTCATTGGGCATGCCTTCATTTTCCCAGATACTCCTCAGATTGGTATGGAAAACCCTTAGTGCAACTGGAGCCATTGAATTGAAAATCTCCGTGGGGATTCTGTCCTTCCCAGAGGCTTCTCCAGAATTTAAGAGAGCAATGAATGGCTTGTTTGACCTCAACCAGTGGATGATAGGCAATAAGCCAAAGTCAAATATTGAATTAATAATCTAAGCTTTCTTTCTATTTCTACAACATTCTTTGTGCATATACATTACTGAAAGTTTTCCAACTCTGTCACAAATAAAATTAAAACAAACAGCAAGCTATCTGCTCTTGAAGAATCTGGAAATCTGGTATTTTGCACCTTTTTAAGTCTACAGGTTTCCCCCGCCATCCGAAGGTACAGCGTTCCTATGAAATGGTTCGTAAGCCGGAATGTCGTAAAGCGAAGAAGCAATTACCATTAATTGATATGGGAAAAATTTGTGAGCGTTCGCAGACCCAAAAATAACCTACCAAATCATGCCAAATAACACATAAAACCTAAAATAACAGTAACATATAGTAAAAGCAGGAACAATATGATGAATACACAGCCTATATAAAGTAGAAATACTTTTCCACAATCATTGCTGCACTGTTCTCTGTAGTGAAAATCTCACGCAAGCGCTCTCAGCAGAAACACGGCGCAAGCGCTCTCCAGTAACCTTTAAGCTATAAAGCTGCCAAATCATACATGTAAAATAACATGTAAAAATACACAGCTGATATAAAGTAGAAATAATGTACGTACAGTGTAGTATCACTTACCGGAATTAGGACAGTGCCGAACACACTGATGATCGTGTGCTAGGCTGAGTCGTCGGAGGATGGGGTGGTGCAGTGGCCCCCACCCTCCGGGCAGCCGACTGATACCGATCCACGGAGCATGCAGGGGTCCAGCGGTAGCCAGGATGCACCCAGCACATCTTTAAGAAAAAAGCCAAAACAAACAAGCTAATTAATTAGGTGCCACCCGACACGTAAATGTTGGCCCAGATCAGAGATGATGCAATCGGCAATTGCCTCTGATCTGGGCCGACATTTACATGCCAGGCGGCACCTAATTAATTAGCTGGTTTATTTCGGCTTTTTTTCTTAAAGATGTGTTGGGTGTGTCCTGGCTACCGCTACATTCTTCGCGGATCGGTATCTGTCCGCGGCCCGGGGGTTGTGGTGGTGGGACACTGGGGTGTCATCTCATCGTCTGTTTCCATCAGGGCAGGCAGGTCATCTTCTTCTATGTCCGCCTGCTTTGATGTCGAAGGTCGATGTTCGTCGTCTGCTGTGGCTGATGTGGAAGGCTTGCTTGACTGCTTAGCCTCGCGCATTTTTAGATCATACAGTTCTTTGTAAGGACTCAAACCATCCTGCAAATATGCCCTAAACCGACGTACCCTTTCAAAATTAAATTCGCACTTTACCATTGCAGTGAAAATCTCACGCAGTTGCTTCACGTTCAGTTCCTGGACGACTTCACTTTTGGTCCGTTCGCTTTCGATTTCGGTTTTGATTGCTATCCTTTCTTCTTCCAATTACATCAGCTTTTCATCTATTAGTCCTTGGTCATGGGATGCCAAACCTCTTCAACATCATCTTCGTCAACTTCCACAAGCCAAACTCACTTTGTCCTTATTTCGTTCACCACGATCGAAACCCTAAATTATATCTAGTTTTACGCTAAGTGTAAGACCCTTACGAGCTCTTTCAGGCTTTTCTGATACCTTAGAACTCATCTTGCTAACGGCTGCTCACAGGCACGTGTTTAAGCAATGCTGGCGAGAATGCCGTTCCGAATCCGGGGGAGGAGCGGCTGCTTGGGGCGCGCTGCTTTTTCCGCGCGGTCTTTTCTCGTAACAGTGAAAACACCTTCTGTTAGTGAGAACAGGGAACTAATGTAGGTCTTTCGTAACAGTGAGGTTTCGTAAAGCGAACGTTCGAAAAGCAGGGGACACCTGTATAGATAAAACTTAACAGATAAATTATACAATTGGAAAAGGAACAAGTATCACTAAACTTTTTCCAAGAACTTACCCTGGTCTGAACTTCCTTTCTTGACCTCCGCCAAAGAACATGGCATTCACTGGTGAGCTCGTGCCTGGCCCTAGAACATACAGGGCTCCAATGCGAGGGCCATAAAACTATAGGAGACAACGGGAATACGAATCTTCAACAAGGAAACAATACTTAATTGTACATGCTTTGCACGTTATGCACTCAGAATACTTTGATTTATGGTTCAATTCATCTGTAACCACTTAGAATATGCCATTTTGTTTTACATAATGGGATCATGAAAATGGTAGCACGGCAGCCTTTTATTTGGAATTATGCGTGTGGATCAGCTCCCAATTTGGATTGCAAATACATATTTTTAGTGCTTCATTTGACATGGCAAATTGGGTAGTACATACTGTATGTGTAGCACATAGGCATGATACAGACAGGCAAAGTAAGCAGCGGATGGTATCAATCCCATGCAAAGTTGCAATGATGGCAACACTAGCAAATTAAGCCAAGCCAGTTCAGGTAGTAACTCTGTTAATCAAGTACAAGGAATCTGGTTATCAGCTGAAAGAACTATCACACTGCACACACCTATTCCCCACATCTCTTTCACATTCACTCAGAATTTTGTTTTACAAAATGATAGTGAAAATTTGTAATTCTTTTCTTTGAAATATGGATAGTACTTTTAGGTATAAAGGAAAGGTAAATAGCTAAGATAGGGAACAGCCATGATGTGACTGAACGGTAAATGAGCTCAGACAGATCACCAAGCATAGATAGCTAGTCTCCCTGCAACTTCCGAAGTTTCTTTTGCCTGCTTTCAATTCTGACAAAGCAGTCTCTGATCTGCAAAGTTTACTTTGTTTCCCTTCCCACAGATGGACCCTGACTCACTGAGCATTTCCAGCATTTTGTTTTACATTTCCTACATCCTCAGTTTTATTTTTGATTTCCATTAGAAACCATAGAAAAACTACAGCACAGAAACAGGCCTTTTGGCCCTTCTTGGCTGTGCTGAACCATTCTCTGCTTAGTTCCAGTGACCTGCACACATAGCAACCATAGAAAAACGACAGAAACCATAGAAAAACATAGAAACCACAGAAACTTCAAGAATGGTATTTTACCTTGTGTCCTACGATTGTAAGGTAATCCACACCGAGATCTTGCACATCTACTGGCAGTTTGCCAAGTGCCTGGGCTGCATCTGTATGTAGCAGAATCTTGGGTGCTACCTTGCCTCTCTGGTGATTTACGATCTTAACTCGTTGACACAGCTCTGCAACTGGCTGAAACAAAAGATAACGCAAAAACAAAATCAAGGCCAGAATCTTACATGACTTCTGCTAACAATAATTTCAGGAAGGTGCTGCTGTGCAGAGCTGAAAACACCAGGTCACCAAACAATAAAACATGAGTCAAATGAAGTTTTTAATCAGTGCCATTAAACAACTAAAGAAAAGTGACATGTTTTTGATGGCCCAAAGCATATTGGTTTGACTCAGATGGGGAAGTAAGTGAGGAGAGGATGTCGTTACAGGAGCGGGAGATGGGTTGGGAGGTAACGGGTCAGGAGTAACAGCAGTGGAGGGGAGGGGGTAGATGGGTCAGGTTGTCAATTGTGTGAGGGAAGCAGATATAAGGAATTGACAGGGGAGAGGAGACAGGTTGGGAAGTAAGGTGGTTGTGAGAGACTGGTCAGGAGGTGAATGGGATGGCAGATTGGTTGGAAAGAGGTGGTAGATTGGCTGAAGGAGCAGGAAAAGGTAAGAGTTAAGGTAAGATGTATAAATTGCAATGGAGGGTGGGAAAAAATTTGAAAACTGCAGATGCGTAAACACTGAAATAAACAGTTAATGTTTTAGGTTGAAGATGACAAAATAAATCTGAAATCACGTGCAAGTAAATACTTTCCTGATTCCGGTAGATCACCGACTGGAAATTCAAACTCTCTCTCTGCTTGCATGCTGCATAAGCTGTTGTTTTGAGTCATAGTCACACAACAAAGGAACGGGCCCTTTGGCTCAATTGGTCTGTGCCAACCAAGATTCCTATGCAAACTAGTCCCATTTGCGCATGTTTTCCCATATCCTTCTAAACCTTTCCTATCCATGTACCTGTTCAACTGTCTTTTAATATGCTGTTAATGTACTTGCCTCAAACACTTCCTCTGGCAGATCATTCATTCATTCACACACACAACACACCATCCTTTGTGTAAAAAAAGTTGCTACTGAAGTTCTTATTAAATCATTGACTCTGTTGTATTTCTTTGTATTTACTATGAATGCCTGCAAGAAAAAATCTTAGTGTAGTATATGGTGACACATATATACTTTGATAATAAATTTACTTTGAACTCAGATAACTTTCTTCACTGTCAACAATACTATCTCTACTGTATTTCCAGCATTCTCTGCTTTTATGTGAAATATAAATTTTCCAATAATTGAATGTAGAATTACAGCAAGACAGACAACAGCACAGGAAGTTTTGACCTGAAGAACAGCAATAAAAGCAATTATAAAATTGTCAGGCTGCGATAACAAAGATCAAATCTCACAGATGCTGCAAATATAAAATGAAGTCAAAAATCCTGAAATCCTAGCAAATCAGAAACATCTGTGGAAAAATTATTATTTTAGGTTAGTCTTTCATCAGCGCTATAAACATCTGTAATCTCTCTTGATAATTTCAGATTTAATTTGCCTTCTATGCCTGTACCACTCCCTTATTGCATGCAGCCTGACCTGTTATGTAGAGTCAGCCACACAATTCTACCTAATAGGTCGTTGCATCATTCAGTTTTCCCTGCTTGTTAGCTCCAGCCCTCATCTATATGCACAATTTAGAACCCATGTCATCAAATTTTTGAAAACTTACAAATAAAAAGTCAGACTGTTTCTCATTTGGGTACTACATACCCAAAGATACCCAACCTCTTAGAACATAAGAAATAGGAGCAGGAGTCGGCCATCTGGCCTGCTCCACCATTCAATAAGATCGTGGCTGATCTGCCCACGAACTCATCTGCACTTACCTGCCTCTTCCTCATAACCCTTAATTCCCCTACTATGCAAAAATCTATGCAACCTTGTGGTAGCCTTCACTGCTGCATTCGGCAGAGATTTTCACAGATTTACCATCCTCTGGGAAAAGCAGTTCCTCCTCATCTCTGCCCCAAATCTTTTACCCCGAATCTTGAGGGTATGCCTCCTGGTTCTAGTCTTACCTATCAGTGGAAACAATTTTCCTGCCTCTATCTTATCTATCCCTTTCATAATTTTATATGTTTCTGTAAGATCTTCTCTGATTCTTCCGAATTCCAGTGAGTACAGTCCCAGGTGACTCAATCTCTCCTCATAGTCCCCTCATTTTTGGAATCAACTTGGCGAACGTCCCCTGTACCGCCTCCAAAGCCAGTATATTCTTCTTCAGGTAAGGAGACCAGAACTGCACGCAGTAATCCGAGTGGGGCCTCACCTGTACCCTGTACAGTTGCAGCTTAACTTCCCTGCTCTTAAATTCAAACCCTCTAGCAATGAAGGCCAACACCCATTTGTCTTCTTAATAACCTGCTGCACCTGCAAAGCAACCTTTTGTGATTCAGCATAAGCACTCCCAAGTCCCTCTGCACAGCAGCATGCTGCGATTTTTTACCATTTACATAATAATCTGCTCTTCCATTTTCCTTTCCAAAGTTGATGACCTCACATTTACCAGCATTGTATTCCATCTGCCAGACCCTTGCCCACTCACTTAACCTATCTATATCTCTCTGCAGACTCTTCATATCTTCTGCACAATTTGCTTTTCCACTCAATTTTTCCACTCTTCTGTTTTAGTCATAATAGCCAACCTGTTAGCAAAGTTTCTTCAAGGGGGAAACCTACTCATGACCTGTACTTCAGCAGCTTGTTACTGCATGAACTTTGTGGTCTCTTTAGTATCCTCCATAGAGACAGACTAAGCAATACAAACTCTATTAATGGTTCAGGAATGCAGCCCATCACTCCATTCTCAGGACTGTTTTGGATAATAAAAACTATGTTTCCTAGTGAGATCAACATTCCCAAACCAAAATTAATAAAATAATTACCATGAGAACTCCTGTTTCATTGTTAGCGAGCATAATAGAAATAAGGCAAGTGCTTGGCCCAATAGCAGCAATCACATCATCAACTTGGATGCATCCAGTTTCTTTGGAAACAGGCAAAAATGTAGCTTCTGCAAAGGAGAAATATAATCATTTTCTCTTCATATATTTAATAATCTTAATGTTTTGCTATACAGTGGATTCTGGTTAATTGAGTCACATCGGGACCAGTACATTTAAGTGGCTGCCCCATAGTTAAAAAAGTATAATAAAGGTAAACTGAGTAACAAGTTATGTAATAAATTACAGAAAAAAATTATAAAACTACCTGTACTACTACAGTACTATAAAACTGTATATTAGTTTCTAATACTTATCAATGGAGGAATTCACTCATGCTATGTTCTTTTGACTGTAAATGAACATAATCAGCACTAGAAACCTAGTGCAGATAATGAACTGCCTTCACATAACACTGTCGGGATGATTGCAACCTCCAAATCTTCATTTTAATTGTAACATTGAAAATGATTGTCAATACCTCCAAATTTTTTGTGGTTCCTAACTTGATGAAGTAGTGAAATTGGTTCATTTTCACTCCTGACTGTTTCTGGCATTTCCAAGATTGAAAGCTTGAAACCACAGTGAACAAAACAATTCTGAATTGACTTACTGTTTATTCCTTACCAACCGTCAGTGACAATAGCACTGCTTTTTGAATAGAAACACACGCAACTGACACTGGTTAGAAACAGTTCAGCGAGACTCGCCTGCCCCAATTAAGCAGCAGTGTCGCAAATAACAAAGGGAATCCTGGCTATTTTCTTGATTAGTTTTTGCTCTTTAAAAGTTTGTTTGTCTATTTATTTAGTGATACATTGTGGAGTAAGCCCTTCCAGCCCTTTAAGCCATGCTGCCCAGCAACCCCACAACCCTGATTTGCCCTAACCTAATCCCAGGACAATTTACAATGATCAATTACCACACCTGATACATCTTTGGACTATGGGAGGACACCAGAGCACCATGTATTCCGTGGAGTACAGAGACTCTTTACAGAATGGAATTGAACTCCGAATTCAAGAATGCTCCAAGCAGTAACAATGTCACGCTAACTGCTATGCTATTACCTGTCCAGCTATTTTTTCAATTTGTTTATGTTCTTTAAGAGTTGTCCCAAATAAGCAGCTGCCCTGCCCGATTAACCAATGACCTAATTAACTGGAATCTACTATATTTAAAGACTTCCAACGTATTTCACCTGTATGCTCTTGGAAGATTTTTGACCCTTTGAGTAGGTCTTGCAATCATAGCAACCATTTTTTTCCTGGGCAGATGCAAGTTGTTCTGGTAATAACCTATAGGAAGGCTGTGATTGCAGATGGAAAGGATGCAGATGAGATGCAACTCATTGGGTGACGACCTGGACAGCACACAATACACCAGATACAATAGCTTTGAATATTTGAAAGTTCAGCCTCTATGATGGGAAGCCAAACCAACCAGCAGGACCTTCTGCTTACTGCCATCGCTGTCAAGTCTCTGAATCTGCACTGGAAAGGGTGCAGATGAAATGCAACCTGGGATGGAACGTTTCACTTTTGACAATATACCTGATAAGCGTGGTTTCCCTCCTTCCTTTGAGCAGAGGAGTCGGGGGGGGGGGGGGGGGGGCGGAGAACCAATAGTGGTATACAAAATTTTGAGAGGCATAAGTAGACCAAAAAAATCCTCAAGGCAGAGATGTCTATAACCACTGGATATAGGTTAAAGGTAAGGTGTAAGTTTAGAAGGGATCTGAAGAATAATTTTTTTTCACCAGAAGGTGGGTGAAATCTGAAACATACTACCTGAGATGGTAGAGGCAGGTATTTATACAGTTAAGTAGTATCTATCTGGCCAAGCACATAAATTGCCAAGCCATAGTAAGCTGTGGATGAGGTGCTGGTGAAAAAGATTAATATGGATAGGTACTTCATCATGATAAGGTGGCCTGAAAGTTTCAATTGTCAACTCAACCTTCCTAAACTGCACTCCTTTATGAAGTTTGTTGACCCTTAACATTATAGGCACATAGCAAATCTTAGAGCTATTGCATTGGCGGTATTGGCAGCAAACTCTCAGACCGTTCCAGATCATTGAACTGGGCACAGAAATTTGCTTTGCATAATCAATAGGCCAATATTATGAGACTCCATTATCTTACAAGCAGAGGTCCAACATGTGGCAAAGAATGATATGTTATATGGGTAGTCAGCAAAAAATGGGCCAAAACTAATTTTTGAGTGGCATAGGTGGAAATCAGATTATTTTTTACCCATTCAATGTTTATGGAAGAACATCATTTTTCCAACCTCCACAGATGCTTATCCTGGGGAATTTGGGTGGAGGGGGGGTAAAGTAGCTGTCTGTTTACATAAAAAAGCATCTCCAGCAGTTTCCATAGAAAATGTCCAATAAAAACTTTAATTAAATAATACTTCATAGTTTTCATAGCTGTTTTTTTCCCCAAAGTATATTACCAGAAATGAACACCAATAATTAAAAATTTGATATCTTAATTCTGCTCCTTGCAACTATAAAACCTTTTGTAGGTTTTATAAAGCCTTATATGAAAACAGCTCAAGGATCCCATACCAGGTCTAAGCCAGTACAAATTCCCCAGCATTAAATGCAAAGAAAAGTCTCAGCAAGTTTGCACTCTGCCATTAGAATATTGTAGTTACTAGGTTGTGTTGGAATTGGTATTTTTATGCTTTTAATAATGCATTAGCTGAATTAATTAGCTCTAAACAAGACTGAAATTGTAGTTTCACTAACATATTTTGACCTGTATTTTTTACAATATGTGGATTTGTCTCCACCTGCTGGTAGCAAACCAGTATAGCAGTTATATAACAGTTCATCCCGTTTTCATTTCTCATTGGCTAAGTGTTAACACATGGCATAATGCTATGCCTCTTCTAAGTGGTCCTGCGCTTTTCTCAGGAATGTGCCTTTATTTCAGTATATAAGTATCAGTCTCTGCAAAACTTGCCATCCTGTCTTTGTCCTTAGTATCTTGTCTTCGTCTTTTCCTGAGATTCTTTCCTTTAGCTTCATATGCTCTGCAACTGTTCCTTTCCTTAAACTTTAAAATTGAATGATCATAGAGCAACAAGTTTTCACACATTCTTGGTCTCCTAAAATAACCTGCAGATTGAAAAATCGCTAGATCCCACGATCTGCCAATAAATTTGGGGAAACACACACAAACTGCTGTAAAGATTCAGCAGGTCAGGCAGCATCTACATAGGGAAATTTCTCACCTGCTGAGTTCTTCCAGCAGGTGAGACGTTTCTCTCCAAAGATACTGCCTGATGTTGCTTCCAATTTCCAGCATCTGCAGTCTCTCTTAAGTCAACAAATTTGGGGACTTCAGGTGCACATATATACATGTAAAGGACTGAACTTGCCAAGGTTTATCATGTAATTTGTCTAAATCTTTAGATGATGAGGGTTACATTATACCAAGAAGAAACAAAACATATCTAAATGGTTGTCCATCCTAGAGAGAGAAGAAGTTCCTCCAGTGAACAAGTCATTTTTATTTGAACATGGGAGGATATAGTCATTGATAATTTGCTTTTGCTTTTAACAAAATAATAAAGAATGAGTCAAACCAAATGGTAATGTAGCGTCACAATATAGCAGCTACATTAACTGTTCAGTGCTTTTTGCAGCCTTGCATATTATGTAATATTCACAAACTTTCCATCAATTAGCACCTTAAAGAGAGAAGCTAAACAGTACTTCAAAAAAAAAAAGACCATCAATATAGTCTCACTTGCTTTTCCCTCCTTGACCAGATTTTCCACCACCAATTGCACAGAGTCATGTTCAACATTTGATGTAATAATGTGAGGTAATGACTGAGTAATCTCTCCAAGCTCCATTCCCCCACCATTCTGTACCAACTGGTGCTGATGATCCAAGAAGTACTTGACTGCTGTATGAAAGACTAGATTATTAGCCTGGAAAACACAAACATTTTGGAACTTTAGTTGAGACTAGTTGCTGACTCGAAGTTTGGGTGTTTCAAATTCTTATCAATCTTTTGAGGAGCCAATGCATAGAAAACGAGGGTATTAATTTCAACATTTTGTATTTTTTGTCACTTTTTGGCATGCAATGTTAGATATAATGTAAGTGATAATACATTGTGCACTATATTATTAAATACAGTGGATTCCAGTTAATTTGGCCTTTGGTTAATCAGAGCAGCTGATTCTTTGGGACAACTCTTGAAGAACAAAAAATGAATCAAGAGAATAGCCGGGATTTCTTCTGTTTATTTGGGACACTATGCCCTTTAATTGGGACAGGAGACTTGCCATAAAGTTTTTAACTAGCATCAGTTGTGTATACTTGTGTGGCCATAAGACACTACACCATGCTTAGAGCAAACAGCTTTTAAGTGGCTTCAGTTGCGTGTGTTTGTGTTCAAAAAGCAGTGAGTTTTAGAACATAGAACATAGAAAATCTACAGCATACGACAGGCCCTTCGGCCCACAATCTTGTGCCGACCACGTAATCTACTCCAGAAGTTGCCTAGAATTTCCCGACTGCATAGCCTATTATTCTAAGCTCCACTTACCTATCGAAGAGTCTTTTAAAAGACCCTATCGTATCCATCTCTACCACTTTCACTAGCAGTACATTTCATGTACTCACCACTCCGTGTGAAAAACGTACCTCTGACATCTCCTCTGTACCTACTTCAAAGCACCTTAAAGTTATACCCCCTCGTGATAGCCATTTTAGCTCTGGGAAAAAGCCTCTAGCTACCCACACAATCAATGCCTCTTATACGAGCGGTGATTGATAAGTTTGTGGCCTAAGGTAGGAGGAGACAATTTTAGAAAACCTAACACATTTATTTTTCAACATAGTCCCCTCCTACATTTAAACACTTAATCCAGCAGTCATGGAGCATACGGATCTTGGACCTCCAGAAGGTGCCCACAGCAGGGGTTATTGATAAGTTTGTGGCCTAAGGTAGAAGGAGATGAGTTATTAACTTCAAACTTTCTGCATAATCACTCAAAGAGTTGAACTGCATGTGCATGTAACGAGAGCTGTATAACTCATCTCCTTCTACCTTAGGCCACAAACTTACCAATCACCCCTTCTGTAGGCACTTTCTAGAAGTCCAAGATCCGTATGTTCCATGACCGCTGGACTAAGTGTGTAAATGTAGGAGGGGACTATGTTGAAAAATAAATGTGCTAGGGTTTCTAAAATTGACTCCTCCTACAGATCACAAATTTATCAATCACCCCTCATATTCCTCTAACAGGTCACCTCTCATTCTCCAGCACTCCAAGGAGAAAAGGCAAAATTCACTCAACTTATTCTCATAAGGCATGCTCTCCAATCCAAGCAACATCCTTGTAAATCTCCTCTGCACCCTCTCTATAGCATCCACATCTTTCCTGCAATGGGGCGACCAGAAATGAACACAGTACTCCAAGTGGGGTCTAACCAATGCCTTATATAGCTGTAACATTACCTCATGGCCCTTGAACTCAATCCCACGGTTGATGAAGGCCAACGTACCATACACCTTCCTAACAACACTGTCAACCTGTGCAGCAGCTTTGAGCGTCTTATGGACATGGACCCCAAGATCTCTTCTACACTGCCAACAGTTTTACCAGTAATATTATATTCTGTCTTTAAATTTGACCCTCCGAAATGAACAACTTACTAACCCACCCTTCTACTTCCTCATCGAGGTCATTTATAAAAATCACAGGAGGAGGGGTCCCAGAACAGATCCCCACGGAACACACTGGTCACTGTTCTCCATGCAGAATACGAACCATCCACAATCACACTTTGCCTTCTGTGGTCAAGCCAATTCTGGATCAACAAAGCAAGATCTTGTTGAATCCCATGCATCATTACTTTCTGAATGAGCCTCACATGGGGAATCTTATCAAATGCCTTACTGAAATCCATATACAGTACATCCACTGCTCTACCTTCAATGTGTTTTGTTACATCCTCAAAGAATTCAATCAGGTTTGTAAGGTATGACCTACCCTTGACAAAGCCATGTTGACTATCCCTAATCAGATTAAGTCTCCAAATGCTCATAAATCCTGTCTCTCAGGATCTTCTCCAACAACTTACTCACCACTGAAGTCAGACTCAATGGTCTATAATTTCCTCGGTTATCTCTACTCCCTTTCTTGAACAAGAGAACAATGTTTGCAGCCTTCCAATCCGCTGGTACTTCTGTCCCTATTGATGATGCAAAGATCATTGCCAGAGGCTCAGCTATCTCCTCCCTTGCTTTCTACAGTAACCTGGGGTACATCGCAACTGGTCCTGGTGACTTACCTAACTTAATACCTTTCAAAAGCTCTAGAACTTCCTTTCTTAATGCCTATACACTCAAGCATTTCAGTCTGCTTTAAGTCACACCTACAATTGCCACAGTCCTTTTCACTGATGAACACTGAAGCAAAGTATTCATTAAGTATCCCTTTTGTTGCTATTAGTTGATGAGAAAGAAGCAGTAAGACAACTCAGAATTGTTTTGCTCACTGTGGGTTCAAGCTTTTAGGTTTGGAGATGCCAGACAAAACTAGCAGAGAAAATGAAAAGATTTCACTATTTCAACAATTTAGGAACTACAAAGAACATGAAAGTATTGACAATTATCTTGAATGTTACAATGAAGATGAAGATTTGGATGACGCAATTGTCGAAAGCATTGCATGAAGGCAGTTCATTTATCTGCATTAGGTGTCTGCGCTGATTTTGTTCATTTAGTCAATCAAAATATGACATACTGTACATTGAATAAATTCTTCTGTCAATAAATGTGGGTGGCCATCCATTGTGTTCGACAATGATAGGAAACCTGTGAGTGAAACTTTTTAAAGTGGAAAAGCTGTTGTACTGGGACAGTTTCCTTCTCTTGACCTCGGAAGTCCGGGTCCAGTAGCACAAACAAACATCACAACTGAGGTCTCCGTTGGTTGCAGAGGGTGACCGTGACTCCTTCTGTGCTTTGTCATGACCTTCGCTTTCCACAGATCGTTGCATAGCCAGCTTCCTGGCCGTTGGATATCACTGTAAGTTTCATCCACTCAGTCTGCCGGAGCTGACTTTGCATTCTAGAACAGGCATCTCCCTATTTCACTGGTGTATGTGGCTGCCGGCTACCCTCACCTGGTTTAGCCTGCCTGTTGAAGCAGTACTCCAACATGCCCATACAAAAAGATCTTTAATGAGAATCTTAAATGAGGGGGAAACTTAAATTCCTGGGCCAGGTCATCAGAAAGGGAGAAATAGAATGTCTTTCATTACAAGGGCATATGTTTGGGAAACGCGGTAGAGGAAGGCAAAGAAGAAAATATATGGACACTGTGAAAGAACTAACAGATCTAACTGTGCGAGATATCATTGACACTGTGAGGGATCGTTCGATGTGGAGTGCCATGATCGCCCAAGCGTGTAACGCGCAAGGCACATGAAGGAGAAGTTGAAGCAGTGTGGCCGCGCTCAAAATTTGGAGCTAGAGGTGACAGCCGAGAGTCTGATAGGGACCAAAAGTCCCCATGGAATGGACATGACAAGCACCTTCACCAGAGGTGCTACCCCTCCCTGGGCACCCCATACCTCGTCAATATCTATTAGGAACTAATTCGTAGTTCCAGAATACAGCAGTGGTATTGGTAGTGCTCTAATTTGTTCCGTGTTTCACTTAAATTTGTTACTCAGTTAAACAATAGTTTATCTTTTTTTATACCTTTTTGGCTCTTGTCATGAACCTTTGCCTAATTGGAGCAGCCGCTTAATTGAGCTAAAATGTACTGGTTACTATGTGTCCCAATTAACGGGAATCCACTGCATTCCTATTTGAAAAGTTCTCTATTCAGAGAAAGCCTTGTTTGAAAGGACTTTCAACACAACACCAAATGGACTAAGCTCACTGCAAAGAGGATTTATAATTAAGCACAATTATCAATTACTCAGGATAATCAATGCCACATCCATCTGTGTTGGAACCATACGCAGATTAGATGTTTATGATATATCCATGCCTTGTACAACAGCCATGGAATTTACTCTCTGCTTGATGGGGATAAGATGGGTGCTTGCTGTTTGAGATGGGGTGTGAACTAGGGTGAGAGATGGCAGAGGTGGAGTGAGTTATCTTTGAGTGGCATTTGAGAGTGAGAGTCCCTGAATGCATTTACAATACGTTGGTATACAAGAGTATTCTTACCTCAGTTCCACCAGAAGTAAAAATTATATCTTGTGGGCGACCTCCAACCATCTGAGCTATGGTTTCCCTTGACCAATCTATCCATTCTTTGGCTTTCCTACCTAGTAACAAGAAAAATAGTTGCAAGAACTTGTCTTTAATTTTTAAAAGTAGAACATATTCTGATTTGCAAGTTTAAATAGCATAAGATGTTAACCAACAACTTCAAAAATTTCTGTTTTCTTAATGTGTTTTCCAGCTTCAATGACAACAGTGGAATGAGAAAGTAAAATGGCCAGGAATAAAAAAAGGACCATCTATTTTAATGAAGGAGCTCTCAGAAAAAGAAAAGCATCTTATACTGCAGTGGGCTTTCTAGAGTTAACCATTGTTTAAAGTAGATGATTTGTGAAGAGCATCTATGGAAAGTTTTTAAATCAGCGTTGAGGATAGTAACTGCAATATCACATCTAGCAAGAAGTCAGGATCTCATAGGGTATTCTGTGCATCAAAAATTTTGTACTTGTACACTTTTATGAAAAGATCTTTCTCTCCGGTTAAAAGTGACTAAAAGGACAAGTCAAATTTTACCAGTGCCCATTTTATTAAAAAATATTGCAGTTTCCCTCAAAATTATGAGGAAGTTCCAGATAATCTTGACGGAAATTATTGATGGCGACAGAATATTTTGCACTTCAAGACTGCTTTATTCAGGTCACTGCCCTGAACTTCTTATACGTGCAAAATAAAAGTGAATATGGCAGTCCTATGGTTTTCAAAGTAAGTAATAGCATTTGCACAATTGGTAATTAGTGTAAAAAATCAATTATATGAATCAAATATGTCTAAATTCCAGTCAGTTATGCACTACTGGCATACTTTTTCAGAACATGTTCCTAGTTTTAAAATATATTAGTTTATTTATGGAAAAGGTAACGTACATCAAAATCAGACTAAAACGGCTGAACATAAAGGGCTGATGGGCTGCCTTATTCTACTATATGTATTATATCGAGTCAAAGAGCACTACAGTACAGAAACAGAGCAACATTAGCTGTGCTTCAGTCCTCTGGCATCTCACCTGTTGCCAAGGATATTTTACTTACCTCTACCAGGGTTCCTGCAATTTCTGTACTAGCATCCCACAAGGTGAAAGGGGACACCATGCCAGGGACTGGGGACAAATCCATATTTTGCCTCAAAACAGCAAGCACCTTCTCTCTGTAATCCAGATACGGTACATAACCTCACTACTATCTTTCCTTAGTTTATAG
The DNA here is from genome assembly GCF_030028105.1 of Mobula birostris. Classification (NCBI taxonomy): domain Eukaryota; kingdom Metazoa; phylum Chordata; class Chondrichthyes; order Myliobatiformes; family Myliobatidae; genus Mobula; species Mobula birostris. The sequence goes on from NC_092373.1 coordinate 85,976,796, forward strand.
ACTCTGTGCCCATTTCCCGAGAAAAGAGAGCTGCAAGAAATCCATTTAAGATCTCTCTTATCTCATGCATAGATGACCTCCTTGATCTTCAAGGGACCAATTTTGTCTCTTGCTATCCTTCTGCCCTTAAAACTATCTGCAGAAACCCTTTGGGTTCTCCTTCGCCTTGTGTGCCAGAACAACTTAGTGCCTTATTTGAGCTCTCCTGATTTCCCTCTTGTGTTCTCTTGCATTTCTTATACTCCTCAAGCGCAACATTCATTCCTTGCTGCCTATACCTGCTCTGCACTTCTTTTTTGTTCTTAATCAGAACCTCAATCTCTTGAAAACCAAGGTTCACTAAACCTGTTAGCCTTGTACTTTACTCTAATAGGAAAATGCACACTCTGTACTCTCAATATTTCACCTTTGAAGGTCTCCCACTTACCAACATCTCTTTGCTAGAATACAACCTATCCCGATCCACACCCACCAGATCCTTTCTGATGCCGTCAAAATTTGCCTTTCTCCAATTTTGAATCTCAACCCCAGGTCATCCTTCTGCATAATTATTTGAAACTCATTAAGTTATGATTGCTAGATCCAATGTGTTCCCCTATACAGACTTCTGTTATCTGCCTTGTCTCGTTCCTTCTATATATTAAGTAAACTTGCCTGAACACATTTGACAAACTTTTAGTTGGAGAATCCCAGCCAATATGTGGAAAGTTAAAGTTACTTCATATCACAATCTTATTTTTCTTGTAACTGTCTGCTACCTCTCTACAAATTTGCTCCTTCAGATCAGTCCATTATGTGTTCTACAATATAATCTCATTAACATGATAAACCCCTTTCTTATTCTTCAGTTACACCCAGTAGCTTTAGTAGAAAAGCTCTCAAGTCTGTCCTGTCTGAGCACTGCTGTGACATTTTCCCTGGTAAGTAATGGCACCCCTCTGCTTTTATTATTTTCCCCCCGATCATATCTAAAAAATGGAACTCTGGCACAGTGAGCTACCAGTGCTGCTCCTGCTGCTACCAAGTCTCACTAATGGCTACAGTATCATAATTCTACATGCTGATCCATGCTTTAATCTAATCTGTGTTACCTACAAAACTCCCATTACATCGGTTTCATACACTTGAAAGCTTGGGAACATGAACTACAACCTGCTTCAAGAGATCATCAAAACATGGATTATTCAATTTCAAAGCAGAAACTCTATTTCTTTTGCCATAGATGCCTAACATCTCCAGCATTTTATGTTTTGAATAAGTGTGATCTGATACATCCTGTTAGAGGTCACATAGGTGTGTTCGTATGCACAACATACCTGGAGCATATGAACTGCTGGGATTTCCCCAGGCCTCGTGCATGGCTTCAGTAACAGTCTGGATTACTTCACTCTCCATAGGCGTAGTTGCATTATAATCCATGTAAATACTGTTTTAAATGCAAAAATATTATTTCAACTATTTCACATCCTTCAACTCATGGGACCTTAGCTCCGCTTAATGGCAAAAAGAAATGACTGTTCATATCTAAGGTTTATCACAAGCATGGATAATTACTGGTGAAAGTGGCTGCATGGGGCCATGGTTTGATTACTATTTTTTAGTCTTGCAGCCTAGATCCAAATCTATCCTAGACTGAGGAGGTGAAGCTCTCTTCCTCATAAAGTGGACTCATTTATTGAACTCGTATTTTATGCTTTCATTCCTCGCACCTCAGTATAAATCCAACAGTGATACACTAATAATGATCTCTTCTCTAAAATTCCAAATCATTCTAGGGAAGATGGCAAGAGATTTCAATCCAGTTATGTCTGGATATTTCATAGCTGAAACTGCCACATAGTAAATCTGGCTTTATTCAAGCCCAAAGAGTGGATGGCATAGGTGACACATATTTGGTGTCGCAATACATGGACAGTAGTCAGCAGTACCTGTTTGTTCGGCGAGTATAGGAAGTCAGCAAGAATCTTTAAGGAAATGATAAATGGCGCGGCATAACTCATTTGGTTGGAAAGAAGACAAAGTTAAAGCAGAAAAGCAGGAGAGTGGTCTGGTGGGTGATCGTTTCAGGAAGTTTCACAGTTGCTGTCAGATTGCTGCGCACCTTCTGGAACCTGAACTTACTTTTGACTGGTTTGGTTTCTCAATAAAGTGAAGAGTTAAAGCACGCAATTCAAATGCAAGCAGTTGGATGCATGGCTGGCAGGCTCTTCAACCTGTTACTTCAATCCACAATTTTTTGGTAACCACTTTAGCTTGGATGTCAAATTGAAAGAAGTCAGTAAGACATTTTTAGAGGTGAGTAAATAGGATATCCCTCTTTTGGTTGGAAAATTTAAAAAAAAAATAAACAAATTAGGAATTTGGAAACATATTTCATTATTAGGAAGTAGCATTACCTATTAGATAGCGTACAACTGAGATTACAAAAAGAACAGGCAGGAGATGACGCTTAATCAAAGCCAGTGGCATGAGTCACAGGGCAATAGAGACTTGGTGCAGTTAAAGTAGAAAGCAACAAATACTGGACTGAGAGTGTTGTATTTGAATACACGTGGCATAAGAAATAAAATGGACAATCTTGAAACTCAGCTACAGATTGGCAAGTATGATGCTGTTGCCATCTCTGAAACTTGGCTAAAGAATGGCTGCCATTGGGAGCTGAATGTCCGAGGATATACGGTGTATCAGAAAGATAGGTTAGTTGGCAGAGGGGGGTGGTGTGGCTCTGTGTATAGGAAATAATACTGAATCATTGGAAAGAGATGACATAGGATTAGAAGGTGAAGATGTAGAGGCTCTATGGGTTGAGTTAAGAAATAGCAAGGGTAAAAGGACCCTGATGGCAGTTGTATATAGGCCTCCAAACAGCAGCCGTGATGTTGATTACAAATTACAGCAGGAGATAGAAAAGGCATGTCAGAAAGGCAATGTCATGATAATTGTTGGGGATTTTAACATGAAAGTGGATTGGGAAAACCAGGCCAGCACTGGACCTCAAGAGAAAAACATTTGTAGAATGTCTAAGGGATAATTTTTTAGAATAGCTTTTTGTTGAGCCCACTAGGAGATAGGCTGTGTTGGATTGGGTGTTGTGTAATGATCCAGAGGTGTTAGGAGAGCTTAAGGTTAAGGAACCCTCAGGGAACAGTGATCACAATATGATCGAGTTCACTTTGAAATTTGAGAGGGAAAAAATAAAATCTAATGTATCGGTATTTCAGTGAAATAAAGGAAATTACAATGGCATGAGAGGGGAACTGGCCGAAGTTGACTGGAAAGGGACATTTGTAGGAAGGACAGCAGAACAGCAATGGCTGAAGTTTCTGCAAAAAATGAGGGAAGTGCAAGACAGATATATTCCAAATAAGAAGAACTTTTCAAAGGGAAGACAAGGGAAGTGACCGTGGCTGACAAGTGAAGTCAGAGCCAAAGTAAAAACAAAAGAGAGGGCATACAAGGAAGTCAGAGGTAGTGGGAAGATAGAAGATTGAGGAGCTTTTAAAAACTTGCAGAAGGAAACTAAGAAGGTCATTCGGAAAGAAATGATGAATTATGAGAGGAAGCTGGCGACTAATATCAATGAAAACTCTTAAGGATTTTTAAGTATATAAAGGGTAAAAGAGAGTCGAGGGTAGATATAGGACCAATACAAAATGACACTGGAGAGACTTAGATAGTTTAGTGGAATGGGCAAAGAAGTGGCAAATGAAATACAATGTTGGAAAGTGTATGCACTTTGGTGGCAGACTATTATTTAGATGTGTAGAGAATTCAAAATGCAGAGATGCAAAGAGAATTGGGCGTCCTTGTGCAAGATACCCTAAAGGTTAACCTGCAGGTTGAGTCGGTTGTGAAGAAGGCAAATGCAATGTGGCATTCATTTCTAGGGGTATAGAATATAAGAGCCAGGATGTGATGTTGAGGCTCTATAAGGCACTGTGAGACCACACTTGGAGGATTCTGTGCAGTTTTGGGCTCCTTATTTTAGAAAAGATATACTGACATTGGAGAGGGTTCAGAGAAGATTCACGAGAATGATTCCAGGAATGAGAGGGTTACCTTATGAGGAATGTCTGGCAGCTCTTGGGCTGTATTCCCTGGAGTTCAGGAGAATGAGGGGGGATCTCATAGAAACATTCCAAATGTTAAAAGGCCTGAACAGATTAGATATGGCAAAGTTATTTCCCATGGTAGGGGATTCTAGGACAAGAGGGCACAACTTCAGGATTGAAGGACGTCCTTTCAGAACTGAGATGCGGAGAAATTACTTTAGTCAGAGGGTGGTAAATCTGTGGAATTTGTTGCCACGAGCGGCTGTGGAGGCCAAGTCATTGGGTGTATTTAAGGCAGAGATAGATAGGTTCTTGATTAGCCAGGGCATTGAACGGTATGGGGTGAAAGCAGGGGACTTGGGATGACAGGATGAAGTGGATCAACCCATGATTGAATGGTGGAGCAGACACGATGGGCTAAATGGCCTATTTCTACTCCTAAATCTTATGGTCTTATTATTAATTCCATACTTCCCTGAAAGTAGCAAGGAATGGTAAAAAAGGTGTATGGCATGATTGCCTTCGTCACTAGGGGCCTAATCTATACAAGTCAGTAAGTCATGTTGCAGTTGTATAAAACATTGATTAGGCCACCCTTGGAGTATTGCATGTGTGTTGGTACCCCTAATACAGGAAGGATATGAAAACTTTGGAGACAGTTCGGAAGAGATTTGCTAGACCAGGATGTCGCCTGGGTTAGAGGATTTTAGCTATAAGGAGAGGTTGGTCAAAATTGGATTGTTTCCTCTGGAACACTGGAGAGTGAAGGAAGACCCGATAGAAGTTTCTAAAATTATGAGACGCACAGATAGACAAACAGAATCTTTTCCCAGGGTAAAACTGTCAAATACTAAAGGGCAGAGCTTTCAAGTAAGAGGCAAAAAGTTGAAAGGAGACATACTGTGCTTTTTTTTTTAAATACAGAATCTTGTAGGTGTTTAGATGTGCTGCCAGAGCGGGAATGGAAGCAGATACAATTGTTCAAGAGACTTTATGAATATACAAGGATTGTGAGGGTATGGATCATGAAGGAAGGACAGATTAATTTAACTAAGCATTATGCTGACACAGACATTGTGGGCTGTAGATCCAGATCCTATGCTGTAATGTTCAAACTTCTATTGTAGATATATATTAATCCGATTTCACTGCGTTCCTTTTGCCTGATCACACAGCAATTCCCCACAGTATTTCCCTATGATCATACTTACTATTCAGACGAGGAGTTAGGTACTTTCTGCATTCCTGCCATCTTTTGACAATCTTGACTAAATAATGGTACATCTGTTGTCATGATGCATGCATTTGATTGCATCGCTTAGCACTTCATAGATAACTCAAACTGCTGCAAAACACATGCAAAAAGTCAAATCCATAAACCACAGTGAATTATTTACAAAATGATAAAAATGCTGATAAAGTAACTGATACTATAAACACAGGTTTTGATAGAAACTTTTGAGCTCAGCATGTCCAGTGAACAGCTAGTAAGAGGTTTCATTAGCTGCCTCCACATGTAACGACAAAGCCCAGAATGCTGTTGCAAGGTTGAAGCATGTGAAATCAGACAGCAGTAGCAAGTTAATAATTTGTCTTGGCTGCCTCCTATCATCCACATCATTACAGGTACCAATCTTCAACAAATTCAATATATCACTTGCAATATCATAAACAGTATATGAACTGGATATAACAAAGTCAATGAACTGTGACAATGTTCTTGGCTGAAGATTAGCACAGGATATTGAAACAATCAAAAACAGAAAATTGTTTTCATGTATCCCATTCTCATGCAGTAAGCCAAAGGACCTGTTTCTATGCTGTCAGACTCTGTGATGACAGGGTGTCCAGTTCCATTCGCAATTTGTAACAGACATTGCACAAGTACAGTTCATTCAACCCAAATGGTCTCTGCTAGTGGCAATGCCCCACAAGCTTCCTCTTGTCTTTTTTATGTAACCCTACTAGTATAACTACTTTCTTTCTCATGTTAGTCCACTCTCTCCTTAAAAGCATCAGTTATATTTGGTTCAAGCATTTCCTGTTCCCCATTTTCCAGTGTTGTTGGGTAAAAAAGTTCTCAATTCTCTGTTGGATCTCATTGTGACTTTCTTATTCCAACAGCCCAAAAACAAAATTTTAAATAAGAAATGAAAAGAGATGGAAGATCAGGAACAGCTATGGGCTTGTATCAGTATGCTGTATTAATAAGTTCTGAAACACGTAGTTTTAGATTTTGCCACAAAATCAATAGGAAAGATTTCCAATTCATGAATTTTGCCAAGTGCCAAAATGCTCTCAATTTTCCAGCAAATCAACTGGAAAAAAAAGCTTTTCTGATACTGAAATCTTCAAACAGCCAAAGCAGTCTCAGCTTACCATCCTCCTGAACAAAGACCACATGTCAAACTTTAATAAAACCCCTGAATAAAGATCAGTTCATTGAGACAGGGTCCCCAGCAGGGTAAGGGATCTGCAAGCAGCCTGTGCATCTACTTCCCTTCTTCCATGGTCTTCTCAAAATGTTTACCTGTCTATAGGAAAATCATCAATGACATAAAAAACAATCACTCTTCTACTTGAACAGTTTCGCTGAGAAAATAACCATTTCTAGGAGTGACATCTATCCCAATGGGAGGTGCCATGTGTACCACTTGGGAGCAGCTCCTACATTGGAAAGTCCAAGTCCTGTTTATTGCCGTATGCACAAGTACATGCATGTACTGGCACATTGCATTAGAAACACAACATTCACAAGAAAAGTTAATTAAACATAAATTTAAAAGATATACAGAAAGAACATTGTTACGTACCCCGTAACTGGGTTGCCAAACCAGCAGAAATGGATCACTCAGTTGGAGTCTGGATTACTAGAACTAAGAAAGTTTTATTAAAGAAACAAGCAACACAGTAATCGAAAGGATAATAAATGCAATAGTTCAGCAATGGTAAACACATGTGCACAGAATTAAGATAACGAGATTAATCAAGCTCTATCGTTGTCTAGGGGTAAATGACCAGTTTCAAAGTGACACAAAGTCCAGTTCAATTTAGTTCAGTTCGCAGTAATCGTTGCCATGGCGATGGACAACGTGGGGGGGGGGAGGGAGAGACAGAACGAGAATGACTGATCATTCAAAACGGCTTCCACACACAGACCTGCGATATTGCTCACAAGCAGCTTTCGGGTGAGTCCTTTGTGATGTCACCTGAGGTCACCGACTGTGACCCCTCCTCCAGATGCGGTCGATCCTCTGCAGTGAACCTGGCACCCAAGCAAGGGCGGACACACACCGGGTTCCCGCTGATTGTACCTTTCCACCCTGTGCGTCTAAGGCGTGGTTCCGCAACCAACCTTCCAAACGACTCCCGCCGACTTGCGGGGGGGCACCGCTTCCAGGGTCTCGTTAACTCGTGGTGTCGTGTGCTCTGCCTTAACGAACCTGTCCCTTTTTATCCCCCTGCTGGGGTATCGCCTGTCCATCACTTCAGATAGTTCAGGGTTCAAAGGGGAGCCGCTCTAGACAGCTCTCTCTCCCGTCCCTTCATTACACATCTCCAGATCGCCTGTCCATCACTTCAAACAGTTCAGGGTTCAAAGAGGGAGCCGATCTTGACAATACCCAGACTGATGGCTCCTTCATTAACATCTCCAAATGGTGCTTCACTGTGTTCCTTATCTCTCCCTCCCCTGAAGACAGGTGGCAGACCAACTGCTGATGCCACTGGTGCTAGCCCAGGCCAGCAAACATCTTAATTTATGTGTATTCTCGTCACAACATAATTAGAACCAAAAATAGTTCATTGTAGCACTGAGTGGTCATAATGTAGTTATAACTAGGTAGTGAATGGGGTGGTGTAGGTTGGTTCAAATATTGAATGGTTGAAGGGAAGTAGTGGTTCTTAAATGTGATTGTGTGGGACCTCAGGTTTGTGTATCTCCTACTGAAGATAGCTATGAGAAGATGGCATGGCCCGAATGGTGGGGATTTTTGTGGATAGAGATGTGCCAGTGAGGTATTGGGCCAAACCCACCCCTACAGCTTCTTACATTTCTGCTCCACCAGTTCTGCTACTAACCTAGCTAAGGGATTCTTCTTGCATTTACTAAACTTATTAAGTAAATCTATCTGTTCCGCTAAGTAATTCTAAAAGGGCGAGTTAAGTACATTAATCCATGTTGCCTTGTCTTTCACAATTATCTGGTTTCAGATAGGTTATATAGTTGTAGGGAGGGCAGGAATAGCACGAAAGATCAAATGAATGGGTGGTTGAGAAGCTGACGTAGGAGGAAGAAATTCAGGTTCTCACTGGGATGGCTTCTGACATAGGGATGAAGTGTACAAGATGGGCTGCACTTAAACTGGGAGCACAGCAATATTCTGATTAGAAGTTTCACTAATGTTACTCAGGCGTGTTTAAACTAGTTTGGTACAGAAGTGGGATCCTGAGTAGTAGAATGGTAAATGAGAAGACAGAGGAAAACACTGTAGTCAACAAGAGCAAGTGAGTAATGACCACTGGTTTAAACTGCATTTACTTAACACAAAAGCCTTAAGAGGTAAAGCTAATGAACTCAGAACATGATTGGCTCTGAGGACTAGGATATTATTGCCATAACAGAAATATTGCTGAGAGGGGCAGAACTGGCAGCTTAATGTTCCAGGATACAGATGCTATAGGCTTTACAGAGGTACGGGTAAGAGGGGCAGTTGTCTTTTTAATTAGGAATGGCATAGTAACAGAGAGGATATTCCCAGAGGTTCATCCAGTGAGGCCATAGGGGTAGAACTTAGAAACAAGGGGACGGTCACTTTGATGGGACTACCATATGAGCCCCCCATCCCCAAAATGATCAGCAGGTACTGAAAGAACAGATAAGTAGAGCAATTATAGATAGTGTATGTTTTATTTGGAGATTTTAACTTCCCTAATATTGACTAGACCATCCATCATACAATGGACTTCGAGAGGGTGGAATCCCTTAAATGTGTTCAAGAAGGGATCTTGCAGAAATCAAATAGGTAAGATTGTTTGCTGGTAAAAGGATAACTGGCAAGTAGAAAGCTTTTAAAAGTGTTCTATCAAGAGTCCAGAGGAGGCAGCATGTTCCAGCTATGGTGAACGGCAGGGCTGGCCAAGTACAGGGAAGCCTGGTTGATGAGAGATATTGGAGCTCTAGTCAGGAAACTAGCATTCATTGGATTTAGGCAATGGGGAATTAAGTCTCTCAATAGTGATAACAAGTGTAGGAATACACAAGTTGGAAATCAGGAAAGCAAAATAAGGACATGAAATGGATCTTGCAGATGGGGGTAAAGAAAATCCCAAGCATTTCTATAGATATACTACAACTGAAAGGGTGGCTAAGGAGACAATATTTAATTTTATTGTTCTTAAGCCCCTTAAAGATCAGCATGGTCACCTATATGTGGAGCCACAGGAAATGGATGAAATTTTTATGAATATTTTTCCTCAGATTTACTGTGGAGAAAATGATAGATGCTAAAGAAATGAGGGAAGTAAGTGATGATGCCTGGGATGATACATGAAATTACCAGGGAGGAAATGCTAGTCGCTTTAAAGCACATTAGGTAGATAAATCCCCAAGGCCTGACCAAATGCATCTTCAGAATTTTGTGGGAAGCTAGGGAAGAAATTGCGGAGGCCCTTGCTTCATGACTTGCTTCAAACTATGAGTGGTATAGATAGGGTAAACACAGATAGTCATTTCCCCAGGGAAGAGGAACTAAAAATTAGAGAAAATAGGTTTTAGGTGAGGGGTGAAAGATTTAAGAACGACCTGAGGAGCAACTTCTTCATGAAGCAGTCAGAGCATATAGAGAATGAGATGCCACAGAAAGTGGTTGAAGCAAGAACAGTAACAACATTTAAGAGACTTTGGTTAAGTACATATATAGATGTTTAGACAGATACAAACCAAACATGGGAAAATGGTATTATCTTTATGGGCATCATGGTTGACATGAATGAGTTGGGCTGAATGGTCTGTTTTCAACCTGTATTACTTTATAAAAATTCTGGCCATTTGAAAAAATTAAAAAGCACCAGTAGGAGAAAGTTGAATGCTGAATTTAAGTTTAAAAATTCAATTTTGGAATCTGAGTATCACTGGGAAGGCCAGCATGTTTTGATCATCCCTAACTGCCCTTGGTGAAGGTGACAAACAAAAGAAAATCTGCAGATGCTGGAAATCCAAGCCACATACACAAAATGCTGGAGGAACTCAGCAGGCCAAGCAGCATCAGTGGAAGAGTACAGTTGACGTTTCGGGCTAAAACCCTTCAGCAGGACTGGAGAAAAAAAAGATAGAGTAGAGTTAAAAGATGGAGGGGGGGGAGGGAGAAACACAAGATGATTGGTGAAACCAGAGAGGGAGGGGTGAAGTAAAGAGCTGGGACCTTCCAGTTGAGGCCGCACTTCACCTGTGAGACTGTCGGGGTTATCTACTGCGTCCGGTGCTCATAGTGTGGCCTCCTGTCTATCGGTGAGATCCGATGTAGATTGAGAGACTGCTTTGCCGAGCACCTATGCTCTGTCCAACAGAAAAAGCGGGATCTCCCTGTGGCCTCCCATTTTAATTCCACTTCCCATTCCCATTCTAATATGTCTATCCATAGCCTCCTCTTCTGTCATAATGAAGCTGCCCTCAGGTTGGAGGAACAAGACCTTATATTCAGTCTGGGTAGCCTCCAACCAGATTGCACGAACATTGATTTCTCGAACTTCCGGTAATGGCCCCCCCTCCTCCTCTCCTTCACCATTCCCCATTCCCTTTTCTCTCTCACACATCTCCTTGCCTCCCTCATGCTCCACTCCCTTCTCTCCTATTAGATTCCCCCCCTCCAGCCCTGTACCTCTTTCACCGATCAACTTCCCAGCTCTTACTTCACACCTCCATCTCCCAGTTTCACCTCTCACCTGTGTTTTTCCCTCCCCTCTCCTGACCTTTTAACTGTACTACTCATCTTTTTTCTCCAGTCCTGCTGAAGGGTCAGCTCAAAATGTTTACTATACTCTTTTCCATAGATGCCGCCTGGTCTGCTGACTTCTTCCAGCATTTTGTTTGGCGAAGGTGAGCTATCTTCTTGAACTGCTACAGTCCTTCTGCTGAAAGTCTGCCACCAGTGCCAGTGAATACTTAGATCAACAATGTTGAAGGAATGGTAATATTTCTAAGTTACCTGGGTGACAGACGTATATGTACTGTATTTTGATTTAAAAAAATTACTTTGAATTTTACAAGTTGGAAGGGGGTCTGCAGCTGCATTTGCTGCTCTTGTTAATTTTCACAATGAAACTGCAGGTTTGGGAAGTGCTACTGCAGTAAACTCGGCAACTCTGCAGTGTTCTTTATGTAAACACGAGGAACTCTGCAGATGCTGGATTTTCAAGCAACACACATCAAAGTTGCTGGTGAACGCAGCAGGCCAGGCAGCATCTATAGGAAGAGGTACAGTCGATGCTTCAGGAGCCAAAATGTGTTCTTTGTGTATTTAGTTATGGGTACACACACACACACACAAACCAATGTGCATCAGGTGGAGAGAGTGAATGTGTTTGCCAGGGTGCCAATCAAGTTGGCTGTTTTGTCTTGGAAAGTCTGCAGATGCTGAAAATCCACTCTTAGCCCCTTAAAGCATGGAGATTTAATGCTTTTCCCCAATAATAAACAATGCCTTTCTTTTATCATTTCCTGACATAATTGAACGCACAACACCGTTATTGCTTTCTTTGAACCTGATAAGTGTTGCGTGTTTGCAGCAAAGGGAACAGTCCTGCGTGACACAATGAAAAAAAGACCTATTTCATCGGTATTGCAGATATTATCTGCACAAAACAATTGAAGCTACTTGGGGAGTTCTGTAGATTTCCATGTTTACACTATCAGCAGTACCTTTTCTTGAATTTACTGTAGTGCATTTACTGTACGGTTGTTTCCTTCGCGACAACCATAGACTGCTTTAAAATCTTAGTGACCCAGCTTTTTAGCGAGCTTCTCTGACGTTTTTTAATATTGGTCCCACGATTTCCACACCTCCAGTTACAATGGAAACCCACTAATTGATGGCCTCTTCAACATCTGGATTATCACGCTTTCATCGTTGGGATGTTTCCTGATATCCCTGTTAGCCCATTCTTCTCACAGTTTATCTTGCGGATGTGGAGTTCAGCACTCCAGTTATCTCTGTCGGCTGATAACTGGTGTTAGGCGGATGGTCCAGCAGGGTAATTTTTACGGCTATTGTCAAATCTTTTTGTGGAACGTCGGCAAGGGTCTCAAATTTGTTTTAAAGTGAAAATAAAAGCAACATATAAAAAAATCACTGCTTTTTGAATCAGCGTCCTTCGGCCTAAATGGTAACTTAACACAAGCATACGCAACTGTTTGCTGGAAGCACATTACTGACCGTCTCCCGCAACAAATGGGTGGCATAATGTCTCCAAACAAACGGAGCGAATCCTGGCTAATTTCTCGATTTGTGTTTGTTCTTTAAGAGTTGTCCCAAATAAGCTCCTGCCCCAATTCATCGGAATCCACTGTATATTGACGCTAAAATACTGCCGATCGTATGGATCAAGCCTTTGAACTATAAGCACTTTATAGGCTTTAGAGTAAAGTTGCAGCTTTCGAAATGAGCCATCAGACAAATTAGTGTTTTTGCCCCCTCTAGTTAACGGAGCTAAGAATTCACTTAACGGTGCAGCCCAGGGGGTTTAAAAGATGTTTTAGAGCCGTGTTTGTAGGAGGCCCGTACCGGTCCGGGAAGCCTGCGCAGCCACAGCCCGTCACCATCACAACCACTGGACAGTGCCCAGGCGGCAAGGCCTGTCAACTGCAAATCCACACGCACGTCAGTTCACTGCTGCCCCAGCCTGTCAGGTTTACTCACTCGTTACTGTCCGGCTTGATCCGCAGCTTTTCCCGCTCAACACCATGCCAGCAGACTACAGGGACAAGATTCTCGGCCCGCCCTCCAGCAGGGCGCAAGCGCGTTCGCCTTCCGTGACAGCACCATCAAGGGCCGGGATGAGGAAGCCGCTGCAACCCGCAGGCAGCTGTCGCGGAGCTGCTCTGTTGGGCCTTGCGGTTAGAGGTGGGGATGGACACTCGCATCATGGGTGAAAACTTATGGCGGCACCGACACTCCATGCACGCTGGTGAGAGAGAGGAGCGAAGAAACGCGGAGAGTTCGTGCTCAGATGCTACTTAAGGATCTACTTGAAGGAAGTTCAAGGGCCGTGGTACCGGTTGGAAATAGAAAAGATGTTAAGAGATCCAGGTAAGAATATAGCGTTATTAGAAAAGTCACGTGGAGCTCATCTTGCCGCTGCTGAGATTGTCCTGCAATGTTCTCAGTAGTGCATAAGAGAAACCTGGTCATATTCCCGTTCATGACCAAGTACTTTGTGACAAGCAATACCAGCCCCTTCTAAGTCACACACATCAAAGTTGCTGATGAACGCAGCAGGCCAGGCAGCATCTCTAGGAAGAGGTACAGTCGACGTTTCAGGTCGAGACCCTTCGTCAGGACTAACTGAAAGAAGAGCTAGTAAGAGATTTGAAAGTTGGAGGGGGAAGGGGAGATCCAAAATGATAGGAGAAGACAGGAGGGGGAGGGATGGAGTCAAGAGCTGGACGGGTGATTGGGAAAGGGGATATGAGAGGATCATGGGACAGGAGGCCCAGGGAGAAGGAAAAGGGGGAAGGGAACGCAGAGGATGGGCAAGGGGGATAGTCAGAGGGAGAAAAAGGAGAGAGAGAGAAAGAAAAATGCAAACAACAGGAATTCTGCAGATGCTGGAAATTCAAGCAACACACATCAAAGTTGCTGGTGAACGCAGCAGGCCAGGCAGCATCTGTAGGAAGAGGTACAGTCGACGTTTCAGGCCGAAACCCTTCGTCAGGACTAACTAAAGAAAGAGTTAGTAAGAGATTTGAAAGTTGGAGGGGGAGGGGGGAGATCCAAAATGATAGGAGAAGACAGGAGGGGGAGGGATGGAGCCAAGAGCTGGACAGGTGATTGGCAAAAGGGATATGAGAAGATCATAGGACAGCAAGTCCGGGAAGAAAGACTTCTAAGTCATTAGTCTTTGCAGTTAAGAGCTTGAGGTACGCAGGTGGAGTAAAGCAATCTTTTCTGATTCAACTTTGATTTCAGTGTATCGTAGTAAAGTGGTGGTGTCCGACGATAACAGGATACCTGCGCGGCTGAGTTTTTAAAGTGGAAAACCCATTATGCTGAGGCAGTTCCACTCTCTCGACCCTGCCGTCCCCGATCTTAGAAGTCCACATTTAGCTATACAGCGAATATGGAGGTTGTTTGATAGTTATGTTCCTCAGGTGTTAATCTAGAATCATAATCTGACAGTTGAGAGAACTGCATTCAAATCCCAAAGATGCCATCTGTGAAATGTAATATATAAATAGAAAATGCTGGAAAAGCTTGGCACGTCACGCAGCATCTATGCAAAGAGCAAAAATTATTGGCCCAGCTATGGGAAATATTAATGTTTCTCTTTCCATGGATACTGGTTGATCTAATTATTCAGATTTTCCCTTTTTATTAAACATTTCCAGCCTCTATGTCTTTTTGATACTTTTCATTTTCTGTGAAACTTAAATGTAATATAGGGAATTTTATTTAAATATTTGAAATAAATTTTATATTTAGCAAAGGTTACTTGATGTAGGAAATCTGCCATCCTTACCTGTGGTAAATGAGCCCTTTTTTAAAAAAAAAGGTTCAAAGATTGATTTATTATCAAAGTATCTGCAGTATACAACTCTCAGACTCTTCAGATAGCAACAAAACAAAGAAAAACCGTAGAAGTAAGTTCAAAGCGAAACAACAAACCCACTCACACACAAAAAAAGAACAGCCCCCCTATCCCTTTTGTGCAAAAATGCAACAAGAACATCTGCTGCTAAACTCCCCTCCCCCTACACTAAACACAGTAAGTGCACAGGCCTATCCTCCGAGCCACACAGGCTCCTCTGGCTGCAGAGGACTCAAAAGGCAGGTAGCTAGTGCTGAACGCTCGCTCGCCTTTCACGTTCACCTCGATGTTTCAATCTTCCTAGTCACTTTCATTGGTGAATAATGGAAGCTTTAATCCATTCACCATAAGCAAAAGCAGCTCATTTATTTCTAACTGTGATAATATTGATACCTTTCACACTCTCACACACATTTGTTTGCTTGGGAATGCCTGTGCATCATGATGTTTCAGTCAAAAATTAAACAGTGGAGCGTTATGTGTTTGTTAACACCATAAAGGCCAATGCAAAACAAAACAAGCTCCTCCAATATTTTTGAGAGACCGCTCTGTTTCTCTCCTGAGATGAAGGACTTGTGGATAGAGTGTGAGTAGTTGGTCAGCACCATGTTATCTATGCACGCTACCACCTTCAAGGGTGTTTGGACTTGTACACCAAGGTCATCAATACTTCCTAGTAACTTGCCATTCATTGTATAGTATATGGTATGTCCTAGACTCATTAGTGCTCGTATTAGTTGTTGTACTGCTGTAACCTTTCTGTCTCCTTCTCATACCTGTCTCTTTCCCTTTATTAGTGCCCCTTTTGATCCTTGCATTTTTTTGTTTACTCCTTCGAAATCACCTTCTACTTATTCCATTTATTCTGTAGGTCCAGGTCAGTGGCACTGTGTTTGCCTCTGCGTTTCAGCAGGGAAGAGTAAAGTCGGGCAGAGCAATGGTGGTAGGAGACTGGGGGACAGGCAGGAGATTCTGTGGCTGTGAAAGAGACATTGGGATGGTGTGTTGCCTTCCAGGTGCCGGCGTTAAGGATCTCCCAGAGTGGCTGCAGGACATTCTCAAGGGGTAAGGTGAGAACGGTGGTATACTTGGCACCAGTGCCATAATAGAAAGGGGGAAGAGGTCCTGCACAGTTATTGTAGGGAGTATAACGAAGCTGAAGGGCAGGACCTCATAGGTAATAATCTCTGGGCAGGAATAGAAAGGTGGAATAGATGATTGAGTGGCTGGGGAACTGATGCAGAGAGCAGGGTTTCATGTTCCTGAAACACTGGAAACTCTTCTGGATTGAGATGACCAGTGATGGGTTGCACTTTCACTGGAGGGGAATTGATAACCTGGTCGGGAGGCTCTTTAGTGCAACTTGGAGGGTTTTAAACTAGTTTGGCATGGGGATAGGGAACAAAGCACCAGGTCAGAAAGTGGAGAGATTGAGAGGAAGGTGGATATCATGACCAGGAAGGACATGCAGGAGAATTTTAAAATACAATGGGATGATGGGTTGAAGTGGGTGCATTTTAAAGCTAGGAATAAGGGTCATGAATGTAAAGTGTGGATCAGTACATGGCACTACAATTTTGTGGCATAACAGAGACTTAATTGAGAGAGGGACAGCAATGGATGCTTAAGGTTCCATGATTCAGTGTCTTAGAAAAGATAAAGGTAAAGAGGGTTGGGAGAGAAATATGCTATTAATCAGGGAGAGTATCACAGCTGCAGTCAGAGGGGACATAAGGAGGGGCTCATTCACTGAGTAAAGAACTCTTTTTAAAAAAAAGTAAAGAAAGGTGCAATCACTATAATAGGGTCATGGAGGATAAGTGATCAGTGTGGAGTGTGCTAATTTTCTGAGGAATTTCAAGATAAAGAAAGTGGTTGTGTTGGGCCTTGCCCAATATCTTTTTTGTCCTCTTAAGCTGCAGATCCTTTCAATAGCCACAGGGGCATTGAAGAGCAGTGATGCAGCTGATCAAGAAAAGGTATAAAAACAACAGGGGTTTTTGTAGTGGATGGCTTCAACTTCCCTAATATAGACTGGAACCTCATTAGTGTGAGAGGTTTAGATGGGGTAGAATTTGTTAGGTACATTCAGGAGGGTTTCTTAAATCAAAATGTAGATACTGTAACAAGATGAGGGACCATACTGGACCTGGTTTAGGGTAATGAGCCTGGCTGGGTGTCTAACCTTTCAGTGGGAGAATGGTTAGGAAACAGTGATCACAACTCTGTAAGTTTTAAGATAACTATGGATAAGTATGGAACATGTTAGGGAATATTATATTGGACATAAACAAGAATATTATACAGGGGCTAAGTGGGAACGGTTATTTTTGGATTAGTTTACATCTGACATATGGAGGGTGGTTTAAAGACAAACTGCACAGGGTACAGGACAGGTATATTCCTGTATGAAGAAAGGACAAGTGTGACAAGGCAAGGGGACTTTGTGGTGAATTTGGTCAAGATGAAAAAGGAAATGCATGTAAAGGTTAAGAATCTAAAATCAAGTGGAGCCTCTTGAGGATTATAAAGAAACCAGAAAAGAACTCAAGAAGAGAATTCAGTGAGCTCAGAGGGGTCATAAAAAGTCTTTGGCAAGTAATATTAAAGGGGATCCAAAGGCACTTCATACATACATGAAGATCTAGGTGATAACTGGGGCAGGGAAGGACCACTCAGGGATAAGGGTGGAAATAATGTACTTTGAGGCAGAGAATGTGGATGAGGTCCTAAATGAGTACTTTGGATCAGTATTTACCAAGGAGAGGGAAGTGGCGGATAGGTGATCAATGTGGAGTGTGCTAATTTTCTAAGGAATTTCAAGATAAAGTGGTTGTATTGGGCCTTGACTAATATCTTTTTTGTCCCCTATTGCTGCGGGTGAGGTCCCAGAGGACTGGCAAGTAATTAACATTGTTCCATTATTCAAGAAGGAAAATAGGAATATTCCTGGAAACGAGAGGCACAGGTGACGTTTCAGGCTGAGACCCTTCGTTGGGACTACCAGTTAGTCCTGACGAAGGATCTCGGCCCAAAACGTCGACTGTACCTCTTCCTATAGAAGCTACCTGGCCTGCTGCGTTCACCAGCATTTTTTGTGTGTGTTGCTTGAATTTCCAGCATCTGCAGATTTCCTGGTGTTTGCCTGGAATCAAGAGACTGGTGAGTCTTATTTTAGTAGTAGGGAAGTTCCTGGGTGGGGGGGGATTCTTAGGGATAGGATTTATGAGCATTTGGAAAATCATAGTCTGGTTATTGACAGTTATCGTGGCTTTGTGTGAGGCAAGTCATGTTTTACTAACTTGATTGAATTTTCCATGGAGGTGATGAAGGTATAGCTGTGGTATTGTCTATGTGGTGTAAGGCTTTTGATAAGGTCCCTCATGGGAGGTTCATCCAGAAACACAGTGTATTGGCATATTGGATTCAGCATTCGCTTGCTCATGAAAGATAGATGGTGATGTTCGATGACATTTATTCTGGCTAGAAGTCTGTAATTAGTGGTATTCTGCCGGGATCTATACTGGGACCTCTGCTGTATATAAGCAACACACAAATACTGGAGGAACTCAACAGGTCAGACGTCATCTATGGAAATAAATAGTTAGCCGATCTTTACTGATGATAAATAGATTGATGGTTTTGTGAATAGCATAGAAGACTGGTAAAGGATACAGTGGGTGAAGTTTAACTTGTCCAAATGTGAAGTGCTGCATTTTGGGAGATCAAATGTAACAGGACTGTACACTTTTAATGGCAGGACCCTTGACAGGTTGATGTGTAGAAGGATCTATGGTTCAATTCCATAGCTCCCTGAAAGGGCTAGACTAGTTCATAGAGTGGTAAAAAAAGACATGTAGTATACTTAGTAAGGATTTGGGTTCAAGAGTTGGGATGTTATATTACAGATTTATAAAATTCTAGTTTGGCTATATTTTGAGTATTACATTCACTTCTGATCATCTCATTAATAAGAAGGATGTCAAGGCTTTGGAGGAAGTGCAGAACATGTTAACCAGGATGTTGTCTGGATCAGAGGACAGGAGCTATAAGGAGATGTTGGACAAACTTGAGCTGGTTGCTCTGGAGTGGCGGAGGATGAGGGAAGACCTGATTTGAGAGGTACAGATGGAGTAGATAGGTAGTATATTTCCTCGAGGGTTGAAATGTCTAATACCAATTTGTTGTATTGGTTCATGCTAAAGAATTTTCAATAGTGTTGGAACGGAAAGCAAGGAGGTCTCAATGAGACTGTAAAGGATTGTTATCCTCTATCAGCTCCTTTCTGAGGGAAACAAAACTGGCACAGGTCATTTGACTGGGTGGAAACAGGGCTGGAATTTTCAGCAGCTTAACCCTGGGAGACATCGTGGTTTCTAACGCAGTAGTCTGCATCATTAAGGCTTAATTATTTTATTTGATCCTGCCCTCTCATTAAGGCCACACTTTCTCTGTTGTGAAGGTGCTGTTTATTCTCACTGCTTCCTCTGTTCCCCTGTAATTTTACTCTGTAGGCTTAGACCCATTTTATCTGGCATAAGCGATATTCAAGAATCACTTTTAAATAAAAAGAGAAGTTTGGGGAAGATTTGAAGATTAGCTAGGGCTGAAACACTTTTTAAAAATTCATGTATACTTACAATTAGCTGTGGTTGATGAGGAAGAGGAAATACTTTTCTTGTCCAGGATTCTTAGTGAAAGACTCTGGTTATGTCAACTGCGTAAGTCTAGGGAAGACTATCCCCAGCCCCTCCAGATGTGTGAGATTGAGGTGCAAGTCCACCCCAAAACCCCCGGTTTGTGTGGATGCTGCATGATTCGTTACCGTTATAAATAAGTACCGTGAAATAACAGACAGTACTCCACATACAATTAAATGATTTAGCTTTGTAATTCTTAATTTGACTAAAGGGTTAGTAAAGAAAAAGCAAAACAGGAAAAGGCCCATTTTTATGAAATAGTCTAATGTGCACAAGTTGGAGCTCATCATTTCCCCTTCGCCGATCCATCTTCCTAGGCTTCATTGAATCATGACCCCACTCCAAGTTGAGTTCTATGACCTCTTTTCTCTGGTGTCTTCTCCCTTCACCTCCCACCAAACAAAAGACCCAGCTTTCACCAGTGTCAAGCACACAATATGAAAACACACTCCCTTCATTGGACGGCTCACATTCCAAAGCACCCATTATCTCTAACCATAACCCAAACACTGCTTCTACAGAAAGACCATTATGTTAGCAGTGAAGTCTTTCCCCAGGGTGTTTCACTCTTCCCCCACCAAAATTAGTCATGTCCTCATGACATTGAGATAATTTTCCATCCTTTCATATAAACCACAAGTCCAACCCAGGTGTAAATGGCTTGAGCAACACACACAAAATGCTGGTGGAACGCTGCAGGCCCGGCAGCATCTACAGGAAGAAGTACAGTCGAAGTTTCAGTCCGACCCTTCGTCAGGACTAACTGAAAGAAGATATAGTAAGAGATTTGAAAGTGGGAGGGGGAGGGGAGATCTGAAATGATAGGAGAAGATATTGTTGGGGGGAGAAGCTAACAGCTGGGAAATTGTTTGGCAAAAGGGATACAGAGTTAGAGAAGGCGGAGGATCATGGGACAGGAGGCCTAGGGAGAAAGAAAGGGGGAGGGGAGCCCAGAGGAAGATGGAGAGCAGGCAAGGAGTGATTGTGAGAGTGACAGAGACAGAAGAAAAAAAGAGGGGAATAAAAATAAATCTGGGATGGAGTAAGAAGGGGAGGAGGGGCATTAACAGAAGTTGGAGAAGTCAATGTCCATGCCATCAGGTTGGAGGCTACCCAGACGGAATATAAGGTGTTGTTCCTCCAACCTGAGTGTGCCTTCGTCTGCACAGTAGAGGAGGCCATGGATTGACATACCAGAATGGGAATGGGACGTGGAATTAAAATGTGTGGCCACTGGGAGATCCTGCTTTCTCTGGCGGACGGAGCGTAGGTGTTCAGCGAAACGGTCTCCCAGTCTGCGTCGGGTGTCACCAATATATAGGAGGCCGCATCAGGAGCACCGGATGCAGTATATCAAAGGAGGCATGGCCTCCTCTACTGTGCAGACGAAGCCATACTCAGGTTGGAGGAACAACACCTTATATTCTGTCTGGGTAGCCTCCAACCTGATGGCATGAACATTGATTTCTCTAACTTCTGTTAATGCCCCTCCTCCCCTTCTTACTCCATCCCAGATTTATTTTTATTCCCCTCTTTTTTTCTTCTGTCTCTGTCACTCTCACAATCACTCCTTGCCTGCTCTCCATCTTCCTCTGGGCTCCCTTCCCCCTTTCTTTCTCTCTAGCCTCCTGTCCCATGATCCTCCCCCTTATTCAACTCTGTATCCCTTTTGCTAATCAACTTTCCAGCTCTTAGCTTCTTCCCTCCCCCGCTTGTCTTCTCCTATCATTTGGGATCTCCCCATCCCCCTCCCACTTTCAAATCTCTTACTATCTCTTCTTTCAGTTAGTCCTGATGAAGGGTCTCGGCCCGAAACGTCGACTGTACTTCTGCCTATAGATGCTGCCTGGCCTGATGCATTCCACCAGCATTTTGTGTGTGTTAATTGAATTTCCAGCATCTGCAGATTTTCTCATGTTTGCATAAATGGCTTGACATAGCTCACCAAGGAAATAGGTGGCACACACTGTTCCCCCAGCCTATCCGGGGGTCTCCTGATTCTTTGAGACCTCCTTACCCTGTCATCTACTTTTTCAGGTTCAGACACTCCTTGGGATACTTCTGGTCTACATGGCGGTGCCTCCCCCGGTCTATCACTCGTGCCTTCCTCCAACTGAGATCCCTCTGCCACTTGGCTGAGCCCCGCTTCATCCCTTCATGGTCCCACTGAAACCCAGTCTGTCCACAGATAGTCCCCCTGATTTCACCTGACTCAGCTTGAGAGGGTTGGGAAACTCTTCCTCAATCAGTGGGGAGTTAGCAAAGGGCAGCATATACCACACCCCCATTTCCTCATTCTCCAAGTCCATACCCCATTCAGGGGTGGGGGCTGGTCTAACCTCTCCTTCTGTTGATCCTTCAGACACTCTGTGTCACTGCAGCGTCCTGTTACTCGGTGTACACTCCAGGTCAGGCTCTGGGTCAACACGCACCTCTTGTCCCAGAGGCAGAAGGTGGTTCCAATGGAGAATCTTGACAGGCCCGTTCCCATCCTCTAGTTTCACCCGGAAAACTGGTGCATTTGGCATCTGGCTCTCCACTACATAGGGTGTAGAAGCCCAGTGGTCAGCTAACTTGTGCTTCCCAGGTAGCTCCAAATTCCTCATGAGGACTGTCACGTACCCTGTGACGGGTTAAAGAACCAGCAGAAATGGAAAACACTTCGGAGTCCAGTATTGCTATTAACTAATGGTATTTATTATTAACTACGCAATGCAGTAGTATAAATGCAGATATATCAAACAGGTTAGCAATGATTATATATAAGTAAGTGTGGAAATATATGAAAACCAAGCTTCTTGGAGTCTAGGGGTAAATAGACAGTCTTACGATGATGAGTAAAGTTCAGTTCAGTTCGTGGTATTGAGTTGAGTAGTGATGGAGAGAGAGAGAGGGAGAAATTTGAGTCTTCGGGTGAGCTGATGCAGTCGATCTTCCCGTTGTCCTCCGAAATCCTTTAAAAGTTGCCGACTATGACCACAACAAAGGGGACCGTTCTTCTGTGGTGGAATTATCAACCCTGGCGAGAGTTGGACACACAAATAACTCCTCACCAGTCATGCCCTTTTCACATTGTGAGAGCCACTGATCGATCCTCCAAAACCCACTTTTTCTGTGGGCACAACAAAGCTCATTCAGTGTCCAAAACCATGTGTCTCAGGTCTATCATCTGACCTTCTATTTATCTCACCGTGCCGAATACTAGCTGTCACTCAAATAGCTCCTCCCTTCTCTGTCTGTAAGAATTTCCAAGCAGGCAGCATCCTTGTAACATGCTGCAGAAAACCCATAACATCATCTAGAGCTATCTTCGTCTGTCTGTCTGTCTGTCTCTCTCTCTCAAAAACAAGATGTCGGTGTTAAATAACTCTCTGTCTCTCTCTCTCTTTTCAAAAGCATAGTTCATAGGGGTAATTCAGGATCCCGTCGCAACCCCTTCCTTCAAAAAAGAAATTTTGACGAAGGCAAAATTTTTGTTTAACTGGAAATTTCAGAGTTTGAAACAATACATATATAATCATCAGATGACAGAGCAAAAGTGTGTACAATTTCCAACTTAACATCTGGATAAACAATCAGCTATAATATTGTCAGTACCTTTCACATGTTTGATTGTCAGGTCATATTCTTGCCATATCAGACTCCAATTTAATAACCTATTCTTATCCTTCATCTTAGTTAGAAACACCGTTGGATTGTGATCCGTGTAAACCACAAGTGGTCTCTGGGCAGGACAAACATAGACTTCAAAATGTTGTAAAGCCAGAATAAGTGCTAGCAATTCCTTTTCAACAGTGGAATAATTTTTCTGGTACACATTAAATTTCTTTGAGAAATAGGCTACTGGGTGTTCAATGTTATCCACTCCCTTCTGTTACAGTACTGCCCCAGCAGCTTCATCACTAGCATCTGTTGCTATCGAGAATAGCTTGGAAAAATCAGGTGCCTTGAGCACAGGGTGATAACGCAGGATGGTTTTCAGATGTTCAAATGCCTTCTGGCAAAGATCACTTCATACAAGTCTTTCACTCTTCCCCAGGAGTTTTGTTAGGGGGAGAGCGATGTCAGCAAAGTTCTTACAAAACTTATGATAGTACCTAACTATTCCTAAAAACCTTCTTAATGCTTTCTTGCCCGTTGGAACGGGAACCTCAGCAATAGCTTGAACCTTGGCCTGTACAGGAGCCAGTTGGCCTTGGCCTACTACATAGCCCAGATATGTAACTGTGGCATGGCCAAACTCACTCTTATCAAGGTTCACAGTAAGATTGGCCTTGGAAAGTCTGTCAAACAGTTTTTCTACCGCTGCAATATGCTCTTTCCATGTGTCATTCCAGCCTACTAAATCATCGATATAAGCTCCTGTGTTTTCTAAACCTCTAATCACAAAATTGATCATTCTTTGAAATGTCCCTGGAGCATTTTTCATCCCGAAGGGTAAAACATTATATTCATACAGTCCAGATGGTGTCACAAATGCTGATATCTCTTTAGCCCTCTCTGTCAAAGGAACACCCCAGTATCCTTTTAACAAGTCAATCCTTGTAAGGTATTTAGCATATCTAAATCTACTCTATCAATACAGTCGTCCACTCTCTTTCCTTGTTCCTTTTTGTTTCCAATTTCTTGTTCAACCATTTTACTTTACTCTAAATTCATACTGTAAGGATGCTCTTTGATGGGCTGGGTTGAATTTACAATGACGTCATGCACTGCACTGGTGCACTGTCTTGGAATGTCAGGAAATAAATCTTTATGCTTGCTAATTAGTTCCTTCACTTGTTTTTGTGGTGTAGGTTCCAACTGATGGACCTCATCAGTAATACTTTTCAAAACAATGGAATTCTTAAATCTTGTTGATACTAGATTCAGCGGGTTAAAATGATTTTTTATCTCATTTTCAGCCTCCATGACTCCATTTGTTTTCATAACAGTACCCACAAGTACCATCCTATCAAACAAGTGATTTATTTTAATTTGAACATTCTGCAAACTTTCCTTTGCAAGGTCACAAACCTTATTATATCTTTTCCGCACATTGACCCATATTTCCACATGAGACCACAGTTCTCTGAGTAGGGTCAAAGGTCCTTTTGGCCTGTGACCGGACGCAGGTTCAAACAGACTACCCTCCAATGATTTTTGAATTGTATCTCCAACAGCAAATAAGAGTAGGGGAACCCTCTCATCCCCATTTTTCCCACTCTTCACACAATCTGTTTTAATCATGGTCTTAAGAGGGGAGTTGAACCGTTCCAAGGCTCCCTTGGACTCTGTGTGATATGCAGATGACACAATGTGCTTAGTTCCCAGTTCTCGAACTATCCCCTGGAATGTTCTCGAAGTAATGTTACTACCCTGGTCAAATTGAATTTCTTTGGGCAGACCTATCAGTGTGAAAAACTCACAGAATGCTTTTACCACAGTCCTGGCCTTGATGTTTCTGACAGGTACGATTTCAGGGAACCTAGACACAGCACACATAATTGTTAACAGATACTGATGATCAGCTGCAGTCTTTAGCAATGGGCCTACACAATCCACTATGACCCTAGAAAAAAGTTCACCAAAAGCAGGTATCGGTTTAAATGGTGTTACTTGAATAACCTGATTAAGTTTCCGCTCAACCTGGCAGGTATGGCAAGTCCTGCAAAAATTCACAACATCCCCTCTCAAATTAGGCCAGTAGAATTCCTTCATAATTCTGTTCACTGTCTTTCCCACTCCAAAATGACCACCTAAAGGCATACTGTAAACCATGTTTAAAATTTCAGCCCTTTAAACTTTTGGAACCACTACCTGATGCACTGTAGCCCAATCCTCACTTGCAGGCACAGTGGCTGGTCTCCACTTCCTCATTAACACCCCATCTTTAAGATAATATCCTACTGAGTCTCTCTGAACTTCCTCTTCTGTGAGAGCTGTCTCCCTTAAAGCCACCATTTCGGAATCTTTATTCTGTTCCTCTATAAATTCCTTCCTCGATAAGGACAAACCTTTCTCATACACCTTACTCTCCAAATCCTGTTGTAACATGGAAGGTAGAGACACATCATCATACTTTAAACTTCTAGTTTTGCTATCATGGGCCTCAGCAAACTTCCTAAACATGCTCCAAGTAACTGCGCATGTGGGATAAACATCAGTCTTTCTGTATGGTTCATTAGCAACAGCTTGGCTCATTAGTTGAATTGTTAAATCACCCTTAGCTTGTAGAGGGGTCAACCTCCCCACATTGTTTACTAAACTTAGCACCATCACCAGACTTATAAAAACCACGTGTACATTGTGGAAGAGGCCAAATAATCCATTTATCTCATTTCTACGACCTTTACTTTGACTTGTCTCCATAGCAACAACTACTGTTAGTCCCTCCTGGTCACAACAACACCTCAAGTTTTGTCTCTCCACACCCCTAACTTGAACAACATCATCATGAATAACATCATAACCTTGAAGGTGTTTACCTCCAAATGTCAAAGCAAAATTCAACAGAGGGGGACATACTTCCTCAGCAGGCCCTTGTCCTGCAAGCAGGGTCAAAGGTCGCGCAACCAATCCAACCTTCCCCAGTACTTTATTCAAAAGTCCAGGAACAACACTTTTCTCATTATTTTCTGTAACACTTACCTCACCAATTTTTATCTCATCACTAACTTTTAGAACACTGTCTAATACAAGTGACTGAGAATTCTCAATTTCCACTGGTACCAAGGTTAACCCCTTATTCACTGAACCAAAACCATCTGACACAAAAGAACTACCTTCCTTTCCAACCAAGTCAGACACCTCAGATCTTAACTGAGCTTCAACACAAGGTTCAGTACCCTGTGAATCCACAGGTACTTCAACAACCTGAACACAGGCAATCGGGACAGCTGCCTCTTCTGGGCTTTCATCACTTGCCCCAGTTTCAAATTCAAGGTCACCCCGAACTTCCCTGCTACTCTCTGGGTAACTCTCATCTGGAGTCTCAACCTCATGTTTAAACAACTTCATCTGCTATCTTAGCAGACCCCCGCAGGGGACACCTCTTCATTGAGGTATGCCCTTACATCATAGGGGACAGAACTTTTTAAATTCATCAAACAACACAAGCCCTCCTGAGCTGTATAAATCAGCAGGGTCCAAGACTGGACCTCTCAGCTGCCACATCTCCCTCTCGAACTGTCTCTGTCTTTCTGCCTCTTCTCTCTGTTTGTCCGCCTCTCTAGCCTCATGAACCCTCTGCTTTTCTGCTTCATCAGCCTCGAGCTGTTTTAATTTCAATTGCAATTGCAACTGAACCTCAGTCTCAGTAAGTACCTTACCTTCAACGAATAACTCTAATGCCTCCTCATCAAACTTTCCCTTAGCTATATAATGCTGTGCTATTACCGTCTGCATCTGAGCTTTCCTCATTTTAGTGGTCACCTTTAGTCTTAACTTTTGAGCAGTTGCCAACAGCACATCTCTTTTAGTATCATCCAACGCCTCAGGGGTTGGTTCTGCCACAGACTTACTAACCTCAAACTGCATTTCTGCTGACATTCCACACAAGCAAATCAAAAGGGATTTTCCCCAATCAATTCAAACAGGCCCCCTCCCCCCAACCAATTTGTTCAAATCACGGACACAGGCCCCAATTTTGATAGGAACCCAGGACGGATTAAAGAACCAGCAGAAATGGAAAACACTTCGGAGTCCGGTATTGCTATTAACTAATGGTATTTATTGGGAACTACGCAATACAGTAATATAAATGCAGATAAATCAAACAGGTTAGTAATGATTATATATAAGTAAGTGTGGAAATGTATGAAAACCAAGCTTCTTGGAGTCTAGGGGTAAATAGACAGTCTTACAGTGATGAGTAAAGTTCAGTTCAGTTCGTGGTATTGAGTTGAGTAGTGATGGAGAGAGAGAGAGAGGGAGAGATTTGAGTCTTCAGGTGTGTTGTCGCTGTCGATCTTCCCGTTGTCCTCCGAAATCCTTTAAAGGTCACCAACTGTGACCACAACAAAGGGGACCGTTCTTCTGTGGTGGAATTATCAACCCGGCCGAGGGTTGGACACACAAATAACTCCCCACCCGTCACACCCTTTTCACACTGCGAGAGGCACTGATTGATCCTCCAAAACCCACTTTTTCTGTGGGCACAACAAAGCTCATTCAGTGTCCAAAACCATGTGTCTCAGGTCTATCATCTGACCTTCTATTTATCTCACCATGCCGAATACCAACTGTCACTCAAACAGCTCCTCCCTTCTCTGTCTGTAAGAATTTACAAGCAGGCAGCATCCTTGTAGAAATGTAAACATGCTGCAGAAAACCCATAACATCATCCAAAGCTACCCTTGTGTCTGTCTGTCTCTCTCTCTCTCTCTCTCTCTCTCTCTCTCTCTCTCTCTCTCTCTCTCTCTCTCTCTCTCTCTCTCTCTCTCTCTCTCTCTCTATCTCTCTATCTCTATCTCTATCTCTATCTCTATCTCTATCTCTATCTCTATCTCTATCTCTATCTCTATCTCTATCTCTATCTCTATCTCTATCTCTATCTCTATCTCTATCTCTATCTCTATCTCTCTCAAAGCACAGTTCATAGGGGTAATTCAGGACCTTGTCACGGGACTCAGTCTCCCGGCATGAGATGGGAGAACCTAACCTTTTGATCATACCTCCTCTTATTTCCTTGATTCTGCTTGGCAGCCACAACCTCAGCTAGTTCATCAGCCTTTTTCACCTCCCTTCTCATATCAGACACATACTTCAGATAAGTCTTCGGTGGTAGATCTTCCTCGCCAGTCCCAAAACAAAGATTGATTGGTAACCTCACCTCACGCCCAAACATCAGATAATATGGCAAGTACCCGGTAGCTTCATTTCATGTACAGTTGGAGCAGTGGACCAGATGTCCAATATGTCGACTCCACTTGTTCTTCTTACCGATTTCCAAGGTTTCCAGCATGTCTAGCAAGGTCCGATTAAACCTCTTGGGCTGGGGATCATGCGTAGCCTCCTTCTCTGTTATAACAATTCTTTAATGTGACTGCTGCGAGATTGGATGCAGATTGTGACAGAGAGTTGTCTTTGACACACAGACACTTGTCATTCGGCTGTCATTGCACTGAGTGTGTGCACTTCAATATCTTCCCCCTGGTATATTCTACTAAAGGCTCCTAGAGGGTTTGGCTTTGTGGTGCCTTTCCTACCATCATCATCATCATCATCAGGTGCCGGGCCCAGTTTGAGCTTTGATGCCATGGCCCACACACTCCTGTTTCGGGTCAAGTGGATCTATTTATTGGTATTCATTTCCAGTTCTCTGGCTGCTGTCTCTATCATCGTTTGTCTTTGCCTTCCTCTTGCTGTCTTCCCTTCAATCTTTCCCATAATTACCATGCATTCTAACTCCTCTTTCTTGATCACATGTCCAATGAAGTTACGTTGCCTTTTCATGATCTCGTACGTTATTTCACTTTTTGTGTTTGCACTGTCAATAACATCCTCGTTAGATATTCGTTTCGTCCATGATATTCTTTGCATCCTCCTCCAAAACCACATCTCTGCTGCTTCAGTTCGTATCCTCATGTTACTAATGTTACGTACCCCATAACTGGGTTGCCAAACCAGCAGAAATGGACCACTTAGTTGGAGTCTGGATTACTGGAACTAAGTAAGTTTTATTAAAGAAATAAGTAACACGGTATTCTAATCGTATGGATATAAATGCAACAGGTTAGCAATGATAAAACACACATGTACACAGAACCTGGATAATAGGAATCAATCAAGCTCTATCGCAGTCTAGGGGTAAAATGATCAGTCTCAAGCGACGCAGAGTTCAGTTCAGCTGAGTACAGTTCGCAGCAATTGCTGTTGTGCCGTTGGAGAGAGAGAGAGTGAATATGCAAATTTCGATTCACAGACCTTTGATGTTCCTCGCAGTTAGCTTTTGGGCGAGCCCTTTTACTGTCTTCTGAGGTCACCGACTGTGACCCCTCCATTCCGGATACGATCGTTCTTCCACTGCGAACCCGGCACCCAGGCAAGGGCGGAAACACACACCAGGTTCCCACCGATCATACCTTTTCACCCTGTGCGTCTATGGTCGGTCCCACGAGCAGACCTCCAAAACTCTCACCAACTTGTGGGGGCACATGGCACTTCCAGGGTCTCGTGATCTCGTGGTATGTCTGTCTTGCCTTAGCGAACCTGTTCCTTTTATCCCCCTGCTGGGGTATCGCCTGTCCATCAAACTTCGAACAGTTCGGGTTCAAAGCAACCGGTTTGTCAATACTCAGAACTGTGTCTCTTTTCGTTAATCTCTCTCGTCTCTCATTAACATTGGTGGACGCTTCTCCCTTTGTCTCTCTTATCTCTCTCATCAGCATCAATCTTCTGATAACTTGGTCTTTCGTCACACTAGATATTGTCCAACATTCTGAGCCATATATCATAACTGGATAAAGGTAACGTTTCAGTACTATGAGGCGGGTTGTCATGCCTAGTTTAGTATTGGTCAGTTATACTCTTCATTCTCGTAAAGGTGTCTTTTGCCATCCCTATTCTCCTTTTGATGTCCATGTCGCACCTGCCATCTGTTATCACCCAGCTTCCTAAGTAGCAAAAGTTCTGTACTTGTTTTATGTCTTCCCCGTTTATTCTCATCCTGCAGATAGGATTCTCTTTCATTTTGGATATCACCATACATTCTGTCTTTTTGCAATTGATAGATAGACCTATTTTTGCACTTTCTTCAACAACTATATCAATTAAGTTTTGTAGTTCTTCCTCCGTACCTGCAATTAACACAGTGTCATCGGTATATCTGAAACTATTGATGTTTTCACCGCCAACTTTGATTCCCAAGATGTCTCTTATTTTTTGTAATATTGTTTCACTGTACACATTAAATAAATCAGCAGAGAAAACACACCCTTGTCTAATGCCTCTTTTGATTTCTGTAAACTGACTCTCTTCTTCTAATTCTTACAGGGGCAGTTTGTTCCCAGTACAGATTTCTGATTAGGCGGAGGTCTTTCAAATCTTGATCTAGAGTTTCCTGTAATATTTCAAATAACTTATTGTGCTTCACTTTATCAAATGCTTTTGTGTAGTTGATAAAACAAACAAACACATCTTTTTGTACATGAATAGCTCATTCTGATAGTATCCTTAACATCAATATTGCGTTTCTTGTACCTTTGTCTTTCACAAAACCACATTGTTCTTTACCTATTTCAGCTTGTATCTTACTTTTAGCTCTTGTCATCAAAATTCTTAGAAGTATCTTGGTGATATGACTCATTAAACTTATGGTCCTATGTAAATCACGTTCTATTGCTCCAGGTTTCTTAGGAAGAGTGATAAGTACCGATGCTCTCATCTCGTCTGGTATTATTCCAGTCTCATAAATGTCTTTGATTAAATCAGTAAGTTTTTCAATTACATAATCTTCAAGAGCGATAATTTGTTCTATTACTAACTCATCAGGACCTGCTGCCTTTCCTTTCTTCATCTTATTTATTGCATTACGAACTTCAGGTTTTAAAATACTTGGACCTTCAATGTTTTTCTAAATTTCTGGTTTTTCGCCTTGATCGTCTTCAAACAATTCCTGTCAAATTTCAAACAATGTCATCCATTTATTCTCTGTGCTTTTTCCTTTTTTAGGAATCACTGACTTTGCTGATTCTACCAAGGCATCCTTTAGAGATGTAAACTTCATTCCTACATGATTGCTATCATCTTCAACAGATTCTATTTCTAGACTTTGAAATCTATTCCTTACTTCAATTGTAAATTTTTGTCTTAATTTTTCTTCTTTAATTAATTGCAAGTAGTCAATGGATTGTTCAGGTTTTTGCTTCTTTGGTTTTTTAAGTTTTACTTTTACATGACATACTACTGGGTAATGGTCACTATTACAGTCTGCACCTGGATATGTTTCGCATTGAGTCACTGAGTTTCTAAATCTTTGGTTTATAGTAATAAAGTCAATCTGATTTCTAGTGTTATTACTTGGATTTTTCCAGGTCCCCAAGCGTCTTGGATAGTTTTTAAAGTAGGTATTCATAATGACCTGACTGATTCATCTTGCACCATTCTACCCATTTCTCACCTCTTTCATTTCTTTCCCCAGTCCAAATTTTCCTATGGTATTTCCATCAGCACCTTGTCCTACTTTAGCATTTAGATCTTCCATGACAATAACAATATCTTGAGATTTGCATCCATTCTTTGCTTGTTCAAGCTCTTCATAGAATTTATCTATATCTTCATTTGTTCCATCTGTTGTTGGCACATAAACCTGTATAATTGCTAAAATTAAATGGTGTCCTCTGAATCTAACAAGGAGCAATCTTTCTGATATTACCCAATGTCCTAAATCACTTTTTGCCATGTTTTCATCCATAAGAATTCCTACTCCATTAGTATGGGATGTTCCACAAGAATAAGTTAGTGTTTTATTTCTATTCTGACATGTTCCAGCATCTATCCAACGAACTTCGCTAATTCCCATGTTGTTAATCTTTAGTCTTTCCATTTCATTTATCACATTGTCCAATCTTCCTGCTTGATACATTCCAAATGGCAGTAATTTTCTTTTGTGTTACTTGAATTTTATGAGCAGTAGTTTGATGATGGTTGGGGATTCCCTGCTGCCCAGAATCAACCCTACTGAGCGAAGCATCTTCAGAATTGTCTTGAAGATCCTCTTGACGCTGTTGTTGTGTGATACATTTTGTGAGTTTGGCCGTGGTTTTCTTAGCAAATAGATTCTAGGAAACCTATTATCTAGCAACGGTGGTTTGCTATTGCCTTCCGTTGGGCAAACTAAAGAAATTGCCATTTCTCTTCCCAAATGTTCATCCGCCTGTACTATAGCTGTTGATATTTGAGGTTCTAGCTCATCCGCCTTCTCCGTCTTAAGTTCAGTTACTGAACCTGCTAGATCTGCCGTCAGCCTTCGCTCGTATCCTGAGCAGGAACCCTTGCAGGTGCTACCGTTCCAGGTCAGAGCGGCCCTGGAAACAATGAATGACTAAGGAGTAACTCCACTTTCCCCAAAGCTCTGAAAGTTCCCAATCAGAGCCTCATCACCAGTTGCAGTTTAGAGTCATACCCAGGACTATTTCCTACCATACATGGTGGAATGTTCTATTTCATTAGTAATGGGGATGCGTAGATGTGTATATATTGTTTGTATACTGTACTAAAGGTAGATACTTATGTTTATTTTCTAATACGATTGTAATTACATTGTGGAATGCATTCTAATTCACATGTAGTTTTAAGTTAACTTTGTGGCTAATTAAAGAAGTTATGTCCTGGTACCTAAAAATGGGCAGACTGCTCTGAGTAGCAGGGAGAGAGAAATCGACTTGTCAGGAGTTCATACTGGATATAGTATGTAACTATAATTGTTTTCTGGTAAATATCTTGTAAATATTGCCAGTTTTCTTTTCACTATTTTTGTAAGTTTAGTTCTTGACGCACCGAATAAACATCCTTGCATGAAAGTGCAAAGCAACTCCATCCATCTTTTCTTCGGTCAAAAACCACGTACGTAACAATGATTTGTGTTCAGTTCTGTGTGATTGAATTTCAGAGGTTTTGTTCTCCAGTGATGAGATACAGTTACTCTGCATTAGTGTCATAGCATACATAATTTGAACTGGCACTACTGGTTGCAGTACATACCAAGTATACACATTTAGACATGAAGTATGCATACAGACTGATGATGTCCCTTGTGAATGCTGATTTGGATTGCTGAAGCTGGTCACATTTTCTGCCCAGATAAGATTGCTGGCCATTCAAAGTGCTCTATAACTTTAGCTGTGCTATACAATAGTTATTCAGTTACTTGTCAGTCCTTATCATGTCCACCACCCTGAACCAGAAGACTACGCAGACAGAGAGCCCTGGAGAGGTTGGGTGCCATTTGGTGGTCAAGGTGAGTGTGGCGGTGCAGTATCTGGGTCGACAGGCCAGCTGTTGGAGGCAGACAGACATGCTCGTGGACACCAAAGAATGAGGGGAAGAGGGCTATTGTGCATAGATCTAAACCATCAAGTTTTATGGAACTGTTCTGTGTTGGTCTTTATTACAAGAGAATTTGAGTATAAGAACAGAGACGTTTTGCTCGAGTTAAATATAGCACCATTAAGAATACTTCTGGAAATTTGTGTACAGTTCTGATCTCCCTATCAGATAAACTATTTACTTGCAAAGTGAGAGTATAGTGAAGGTGCATAAGATTGGGATTGAAGGTTGTGATTTAGAGCAGAGATAAAGCAGGATCGACGCAAATTGTCTTGAGCTTAGATGAATGAGAGGTAACCCATTGAACCTATTAAATTCTTGGACTTGACAGGGTAGATGGAAAAAATGATGTTTCCATTGACTCAGGTGTCTGGAACCAGTGAGTCACTTTCTCAAAGTAACAGGTAGGTACATTCAGAAGGGTGATTTGGAAAGTTGTTTCTCAGGTAGGAGCCCCAAGACTAGAGGTGTTCTCCAGGTCTTTAGGCCCATCACTATTTGTTATCTCTATCAATGAATTGGATAAGAATGTACAAGGTATTGTTAGTCAATTTGCAGCTGACACTAAAATGAGTGGTGTCCTTGACAGTGAAGATGATTAACAGGACTTACAGAGGGGTCTTAATCAGTTCTGTAAATGGGCTGAGAAATGGAAAATTGGGTTTAATTCAGGTAAGTGGTGCAATTTGGCCAGGTAGAAAAGGGTAGAATGTTCATAGTGAATTGGACTGCCCTGGGGGTGATGCAGAACAGAGGGACCTGGGAGTATAAGTACCTGGTTCCCTGAAAATTGCAACGCAGTAAACTTTTGAAGAAAGCTTTTAGGATACTGGATTTCATCAGTCAGAGAACTGAGTATCAAAGTTGTGCTTTGGATTATGTGAGGCTGCAGATGGAATTTTGTGTTCAGTTTTACTATAGAAAATATGTCAATATGTTGGGACTTGAGGGACTGAGGTACTGAGGGAGATGAACCAGGTTGGGACTTGTTTCATTGAAGCATAGGAGTATGAGGAGCATTCTTATAAAGGTGTATAAAATCACGAGGGGCACAGGTAGGCTTAATATGCTCTGTGGTGAATCAGGAATGAGA
Source organism: Mobula birostris (assembly GCF_030028105.1). Taxonomy (NCBI): domain Eukaryota; kingdom Metazoa; phylum Chordata; class Chondrichthyes; order Myliobatiformes; family Myliobatidae; genus Mobula; species Mobula birostris. The sequence goes on from NC_092373.1 coordinate 86,011,472, forward strand.
GAACAGGTGTTTACGGTGATTATATGACTCTATGGCTCTATGACAGAAAAGAGTTTTTTTAACTCAGAGCATGGTGAGTTTTTTTAATTCTCTGCGTAAGAGGCTGTGAAGTATGTTTGGGAGGATAGCCATGAGGAATCACTGGACCTTTTACTTAAGAAGAGTTAATAGATAGTGTACTAATGAAGAAAAGTGAGCCTGAAAGTTAAGTCCTAATATTACTGATTGGCTGGAAAGCCTATTCCAGCTTTTCTTCTTGCAGTCAGAATTTCCTAAGCCATGTGTCAAGGTTTGCAATGCATTGCAGCTCTCACTGATTCCTAGAAATGCACAGTTCTTTCAGCAGACACTATCAATCCAAAGTGGTAGTGCAAATTTAGAAGGGGTGGTGCATTTCTGGACTGTCAGGCAGTGATTAACTACATTATTGTGGTGTCTGAGCCCTCTTCAGAATATGGAGCTGTACCCAAACTGCTGAGATGGTGCCTGCTTTAGTATGTGATGTGTATGTAATAATCAGAAAAATATTCATCTGATCAATGTTATGAAGTTGTGGCATCTAAATAACCTCCTTGTATTTGGGAAGTGTATGTTGCCCTCCTTTCTGCATTTGCTCCGTATGGAGTGCTATGGCCTGTGAAATGAGGTGTTCCCTATTCTTGGACTGTCCGTGTTCCAGATGATACAGCAGAAAGCTTCACACCACGGTAATTTCTTATGGAGAATACCAAAGGTATTCTCAGGATGAGAAGCTGATATTCTACCTGAGACCTCTACAGCCTGGATAATGCATCAGAAGCAAGCAGGGAAGGCTCGAATGTGATGGTAGGTGGAGGCAGTTGGTGAGAATGTGAAAGACCAGGTAGAAATGGTGCACAAATGGAATATGCCAGCAGGTGGCAATGAAGTGAGGTATTCCCTGGAGGGGCTGTCAGTCTCATTGCCATGAATTTCTCAGGAGAAGCCTTTCAGATAATGACTGGGAAAACCCAGGCAAAGCATTACAGTGACAGTGTCCGTAGAGAGAGTTAACATGCAAGTAATTCCTTCAGGCCAGGTTAACTGCATCAGCCATCCGAAGGGTTGGTTTACACTAATTCTTCTCTAACCCATTTCATTCTGCCACTCATATACAAATTAGGGGAAGTTTAGTGTGGATCTGAGGAAGGATTTTTTTTCCACTCAGAATGTGGTTGGAGTCAGAATAACACCATGCGTGAACAGTATTTAACATGTACTTGGAGGTTACAGACTAAGTTCTAGAAAATATGACTAATGTAGATATGAACATAATGGTTGGTATAGATGTGGTGGGCTGGGTGACCCATTTCTGTGCTGTATGACACTGACACTTTAGTCACTACAAGCAGCAAGAGTGCCTATAGGAGATTTTGCATCTCTACATACTTTGCCCGGTGCATCCTCACTCTGCACCACATCTGGTAGAAGTGTGTTCACAGTCGTTTCTCTATTTGGCAGCCCCTGGTAGTTCCCACAGGAGCTACCAGATTAACAAGGATTGAGGGACTAGTCTGAGGGTGTTTGACATGGTTCTTTGGAAGCAAGGTGCACATTCTGCGGTGTGGGGTTGTGTGGAGCGAACATTTCACATGCTCCCTTAGAGTACTGGTTGTAGCGCCTTTGTGTGGTGACTGTAACCACTACAAGCAGAGCTCTCTGGCTGAACTGTCCTTCACACTTGGAGGAGACACAGAGACTGGAACATGGAAAGTTAGAAAAAAAATTGAAATTAAGATAATGAATTAAACTTTGTCTATTCTACCACAGGTAAATCCAGAGAAGGAAAGGTTTTGGACCCATGTGCTTGATGATGGCTCCAGATTAGCATTGCTCTGAAAATGTGGGGGCACCTAACTGGATACTGACTTTATACCATTGAAGTCTATACCATTTGCCAACTTTGTCTAGAAGGAGGAGGAACTTTCAATAATGCGGCATTGGGATCTTATAACAGTAATAATTTTTTTTTTTGGATATGCTTGGAAGATTTTGTGGCCAATTACGCTGGAGGGATTTGGGTCAACAAGGTCCTTGTCCGATTACCCGTGTTCTGAAGAAATGGTGCAACACTGATAATCCAGCTACCTTCACTGGCAGAGAATGCAATGGCATCTCTTTACGGATCACAGAATGGTTCTACCCAATCCTGTGTGTAGCAAGAAGAAGGTCCTATGCTCACTGGGAAAAGGAGGATATAGATCGCACTTTCTCAACTGCATATGGAGCACATGTCTGGAATTTTATGAATTCTGCTAAGAAATAAACTGTTGCTGGAAGTGGGGCACCAATTGAATACTTTTTCCAGGTATATTGTCCAACTACATATAAAAATATTGCTCATTCCCAATTTTCAATCCCAAGTTTGTGTGATACACCGTAGCGGTGAGGGCAGTTGGCAATCACCGGGCAGTGGCTGTTCCACAGTCAACTCACTGCAGAACAGGAAAGCAGCAGCATTTGACAGTCCTTTCAGTGAAAAAGTATTAAAGTTAGAGGAAACTTTTGAGATTACCAGGGCACTTTGGTGCTTTCACGGGAAGAAAAATAAAGATTTCAAAATAAAAAAATTGTTTGTGTGCAAAGAAAATTATCAATGCTAAAGAAAATGCTGACAAAGGAAAGATAACATTTAACTTCATGATGTGGGAAATTGATTGAAATGAAAGAGGATATAAAGTCAGAGAACTTACTGGTGTACAGCTTGTTTAAGACTAGTTGCCCAACTCCAGGTGTGATTGTCCATCAGTGGTTGTCACACAGAAACTCCCTTTATTTCAAAGTTCAAAGTAAATTTTTATTAAAACAGTACATGTATGTCACCATACACAACCCTGAGATTCGTTTTCTTGTGGGCATACTCAACAGATCTATAGAATAGCAACTGCGAGAGAATCAATGAAAGACCACCAAGCTGGGGTGTTCAACCAGAGTGCAGAAGACAGCAAACTGCAAATGCAAAAAGAAGAAACAATAATATTAATTAATAAGCAATAAATATTGTGAACATGAGGTGAAGAGTCCTTGAAATTGAGTCCATTGGTTGTGGGTACATTTCAATCTTGGGGCGAGTGAAGTTATCCTCTTTTGTTTGACAATAAAAGTGTGAAGTGTCAATGTGCTCTTGTTCATCGCTACTCAGTTTAAATTTAGTAATTAAAATCCACAATCACCCGCAGACTAACAGGGCATTAATTACTGCAAATCTTAAGCTTTAACAAATTACACTCTCAGAAGTGGAAACATGGCATGAAGAAGCTTTTAATGGAAAATTGTGTCTTTGTGCATAATTCTGCTAGCCAGAAACAAAAGCATTCAGTTGCTAGGGGAACTGAATACAAAATTGGTATTTGGTTTATTATTGCCACGTATACTGAGATACGGTGAGAAGCTTTGTTTGTTTGCCATCCAAATAGATCATTCAATTTATAGTACAAAGCAGCAAACAATAACAATGCAGAATATAGTGTCAGAGTTACAGAGGAAGAGCAATACAAGTAGACAAATAAGTTGCAAGGGTCATGATGAGGTCAATTGAGAGGTTTGTCATACTCTTTGTCATACTAGAGAGAGTTCATGCTTTATTTTATATGTTGGTAATGAGGTTACATCTGGAGAACTGAGTAGTATTGGTCTGTATATTTAAGGAAATATATGAGTAGGCTGTTTCCTGATCATCCATTTATGACCGAGCTGAGGAGAAATTTCCGTGCAACTTTGTGAATCTTTAAAGGTCTCCACCACAGACGGCTGTGGATATTCAACTGTGTATATCTCATCCTGCAGTTTATAAATTTTTGGACACCAATTTATCAGAAGATACTATATATGAGCTGGATGAGAAAGTGGACTTGAGATAATGAATTAGCCACGATCTTACTAAGTAACAGAACAGCTGAGAAAGTCAAAGGTGCTCATGCTACTTTTTAAAAGTTTTTACAATTTTCAGGCAAAATTGCTTAAAAAGCAACCTAACAATAACATAAAAAGGCTCATTTTGAAACTGTTGGGGGTAATTAGAAGAATTGAGATAAGCATGGAAAGAAGAGCCTAAGAGGGCTAATTAAAAATCCATAGAATTGCTACATGATTCCATGTTACTGCAGTCAGTGACTGACATTGAATTTATCCACAATCCTTCACTCATAGAAACATCCACACGATCAGTGTCTCTCATTATCTTGTACACCTCTATCAGGTCACCTCTCATCCTCTGTTGCTCCAAGGGAAAAAGGCCGAGCTCACTCAACCTATTCTCATAAGGCATGCTCCCCAATCCAGGCAACATCCTTGTAAATTTCCTCTGCACCCTTTCTATTGTTTCCACGTCCTTCCTGTAGTGAGGAAACCAGAACTGAGCACAGTACTCCAAGTGGGGTCTGAACAGGGTCCTATATAGCTGCAACATTACCTCTCGGCTCCTAAACTTGATGAAGGCCAATGCACTGTATGCTTTCTTAACCACAGCAGCCTTGAGTGTCCTGGACTCGGACCCCAAGATCCCTCTGATCCTCCACACTGCCAAGAGTCTTACCATTAGTACTATATTCTGTCATCATAATTGACCCAACAAAATGAACCAACTCACACTTATCTGCGTTGAACACCATCGGCCACTTCTCAGCCCATTTTCGCATCCTATCAATGCCCTGCTGTAACCTCTGACAGCCCTCCAACCTTTGTGTCATCAGCAAATTTACTAACTCATCCCTCCACTTCTTCATCCAGGGTATTTATAAAAATCACGAAGAGTAGGGGTCCCAGAACAGATCCCTGAGGCACATCACTGGTCACCAACCTCCATACGGAATATGACACATTGAGAGACTCCTGGTGGTGGCTGATGGAGTAAAAGCAATCTGCAGTTGCTCCAACTCTAATTATCTTACTATTTCCAACCTGTCTTGAAACTTTTTTTTAAGTGTGATATTCTTTCAATATGACTGGAAGGAGTGCCGGAGGTACTAAAAAGAACGATCACCCTGCTTCTTTGGATTCTATTTTGGATTTGCTGCAAAGTCATGACGAGAAGCCTCTGAGAAGTTTCAACAATTCAGCTCTGAGTTCAAACAAATAGATGGTAAATTGGATTCTGTTCAACAAACTCTTAATGAACATGATAAACATATAAAAAATAACGAAGCAATTTTGTCATTTCTGGAAATGGAATGGAAGTGGATGAATTGCAAAAGCTTTGTGAAAAGCAATCGAAGTCCAACGAAAAGTTAAGACAGTATATTAAACAAGAGGAAATAGTAAGGGCTATTTCCTCTTTTCAATCAGGTAAGGCTCCGGGACCGGATAGATATACAGTGGAATTTTTTAAGACTTTTACTGAAATACTTACACCCCATCTATGTCCAATTTTTGCTGATTCTATATCCTCTGGGACTGTCCCGAGAACTTTTTATGAGGCATCAATTTCATTAATTCCTAAAAAAGAAAAAAATTATCTGAATGCGCCTCTTATAGACCAATCTCGTTACTAAATGTGGATTCTAAAATTCTTTCTAAGATCTTGGCTAATAGGCTTGAGAATATTTTACCTAAAGTTATTCCTAATGATCAAACTGGATTTATTAAGAATAGATATTCACATTTTAATATTTGGAGATTATTGAACATCATTTACTCCTATCCATCCAAACAACCTGAATGTGTTGTTTCCCTTGACGCAGAGAAAGCCTTTGATAGGGTGGAGTGGCTTTATTTATTTGAGATCTTAGAAAGCTTTAATTTTGGTCTGGGTTTCATTTCCTGGATCAAATTGATCTATCAAGCTCCTATGGCTGCAGTTATAACTAACAATCAAAAATCTCCTTATTTTAGACTATACAGAAGTACCCGGCAGGGTTGCCCTCTCAGTCCTCTATTACTTAATTTGACTTTAGAACCTCTTGTTATTGCTCTTTGGGATTCCAATAATGTTCAGGGTATTAGGAGAGGGGATAAAGTACAGAAGGTTTCGTTGTATGTGGACGACTTGTTAGTCTATATTTCAGATTGTAAGAAATCTTCCTTCTGTGTTATCTATAGTTTCTGAATTCAGTAGTTTTTCTGGATATAAACTAAATTTACGCAAAAGTGAGTTATTTCTTATTAATAATCACTTGGATCAATACAATCAAATACTATTTAGTGTTGCTAAAAATCACTTTAATTATCTTGGTACTGTATTAAAATTATTAAAAAATTTAAGGACCTGTATAAATATAATTTTCTCCTATTAATTGAATATATGCAACAAATACTTTTTAAATGGTCTCCTAAGATGCTATCATTAATTGGTCGAATTAACGCTATTAAAATAATAGTTCTACCGAAATTCTTATAAACATTTCAAGCAGTCCCTTCCTTTGTTCCTAAGCTGTTTTTTGATAGAATAGACTCTGAAATCTCATCTTATATTTGGAATAATAAAAATCTTAGATTGAGTAAACCTTTATTGCAGAAATTAAAAAAGAACAGTGGTATGGCTTTGCCAAATCTTAGATTGTACTACTGGGCAATTAATATTTGATATATTACCTTTTGGATTCATTATTCAGACATACCTGACTGTCCTGGGCAGATATGGAGAAAAACTTGGTGAAGGGGTATTCCTTGGCCTCTTTACTGGGAGCTCCTCTTCCTTTTCTGCTCTCTGAGATTGGTAGACAAGACCTTAATCCCATTATTAAACATACATTAAGAATTTGGCTTTTGTTTCACAGATCTTTTGAGTTAAATAATTTTGTTCTTTCTAGTAAAATCCATCTTAACTATTTTTTTAAACCATCAATTTTAGATCAGGCCTTTTTAATTTGGAAAATTAAAAGAATAATAACTTCTTCAGATTTATTTATAGGGGCGTTCCACACAGACTTCCAATCTGCACCTTGTAAGGCATGAAAATGCCCGACGCAGGCCTCTCATGGTCTGAGTCAATGTTCCTTCCTTATAGGGGATTGTTTAATGTCTTTCACTCAGTTAGCAGATAAATATGATTTATCTAATGCACTCTTTTTTAGATATTTACAAATTAGGAATTTTTCAGTCAAGTCAAATCACTTTTTATTGTCATTTCGACCATAACTGCTGGTACAGTACACAGTAAAAATGAGACAACGTTTTTCATGACCATAGTGCTACATGAACAATACAAAAACTCCACTGAACTACGTAAAACAACACAAAAACTACACTAGACTACGGACCTACCGAGGCCTGCATAAAGTGCACAAAACAGTGCAGGCATTGCAATAAATAATAAACAAGACAATATGCATAGTAGAGGGCAGTAGGTTGGTGTCAGTCCAGGCTCTGGGTATTGAGGAGTCTGATGACTTGGGGGAAGAAACTGTTACATAGTCTGGTCGTGAGAGCCCGAATACTTTGGTGCCTTTTGCCAGATGGCAGGAGGGAGAAGAGTTTGTATGAGGGGTGCGTAGGGTCCTTCATAATGCTGTTTGCTTTACGGATGCAGCATGTGGTATCAATGTCTCTAATGGTGGGAAGAGAGACCCGATGATCTTCTCAGATGACTTCACTATCCGCAGCAGGGACTTGCAATCTGAGATGGTGCAATTTCCGAACCAGGCAGTGATGCAGCTGCTCAGGATGCTCTCAATACAACCTCTGTAGAATATGATGAGGATGGGGGGTGGGAGATGGACTTTCCTCAGCCTTTGCAGAAAGTAGAGACACTGCTGGGCTTTCTTTGCTATGGAGCTGGTGTTGAGGGACCAGGTGAGGTTCTCCGCCAGGTGAACACCAAGAAATTTGGTGCTCTTAATGATCTCTATGGAAGAGTCGCTGATGTTCAGCAGAGAGTGGTCATTCCATGTCCTTCTGAAGTCAATAAACATCTCTTTTGTTCACATTCAGAGACAATTTGTTGGCTCTGCACCAGTCCGTTAGCCTCTGCACCTCCGCTCTGTATGCTGACTCATCGTTCTTGCTGATGAGACCCATCAGGGTCGTGTCATCAGCGCACTTGATGATGTGGTTTGAGCTGTGTGTTGCAGCACAGTCATGGGTCAGCAGAGTGAACAGCAGTGGACTGAGCACACAGCCCTGTGGGCCCCTCATGCTCAGTGTGATGGTGTTGGAGATGCTGCTTCCAATCCGGACTGTACATACTTTGCTTCCAAATTACCCATCTGCTTATTCACCTAATATGATAGATACCCTTTTTCAGGTTAAACCACTTCAAAAAGGATTGATAGCTACAATTTATAAATGGTTATTGAATTTACGAATGATACCTAACAATAAAATTAAAGGTGCTTGGGAATTGGAATTTCAAGAATTACTTTCAGATAATCAATGGAGCAAAGTTTTTCATTTGGTAAATACTTCATCTATTTGTGCCCATCATTCCTTGATACAGTTCAAGGTAGTGCATTGGGCCCATATGTAAAAGGATAAATTAGCCTGTATCAAGCCCAATATCAATTCTATTTGCGATAGATGTAATACTCAGGTGGCCACTTTAACTCAAATGATTTGGTCTTGCATAAAAGTGGATAATTTTTGGAAAGATGTCTTTAAAACTTTATCAAAAGTCTTGGATCTGGACTTACAACCAAATTTACTTACAGCAACTTTTGGGATTATTCCATCAGAAGCAGGATATATTCCTGTTTCAGCTCAGCGGATGATTGCCTTTTCAACTTTATTGACTAGGAGAGCCATTTTACTTAAATGGAAGGATCCTAATCCACCTTCTGTTTTTTATTGGCCTTCCTTCATCATGTCCTGTTCAAGTTTAGAGAAAATAAGAAGTCGGATATTTGATACATGTTTAAATTAGAAGAAATCTGGTGACCTTTTATTCAATATTTTCGTATGATTTGATTTATTGATTTTTGCGCTGACTCTCTTCCAGTTATTTTTCTGAAGTTTTGGATTTGATCAGAAAGTCTTTCTTTTCTTGGTTTTACTCTGAGGATGGAGGGTCCAGTCCTTTTTTTTCTTTTTTGTCTTTGTTTGCATAGAACTGTGGGGGTTGTTTTTCACATAAAATTTCAAAAAGTCTTTTTTCCCTTCATGAATGGATAAGAAGAGAATTAATTAACTTATTATACATTCTATATCAGATTAATATTATGCATGATTTTGATAATGTTTATTTCACCTTTATGTATTGTTATTGATATATATATATATATATATATATATATATTTGAGATAATTCGCCTCTTGTTTGTATATATGCTGTTACATATCTCATGGATATCTTGTGACAATCTTATGACCATGGTGTAATAGTTTTTTTTTCTTGGAGGTCACCTGATGTAATTTTCCCACCAATGGGAGGTCACATGATGATCTGTTCTCCACAGGTATATAAAAGTGAGAGCCCTTGGGTGATGCAGTTAGTTTTCCAGTTAGAACGTTAGTCAGAGATTCTGCTCTGTTGTGTGTGTTTTTTTATGACGCAGTTTTGATTTAAAATGGAGTTCTACGTTCTATTGTAAGGTACAACAGTGCCGGACTGGCAATTTCTGCCGGGTTTGTTGATGTACCTTTTCACAGTAGTATTGGAGAGTCAAGACTTTATCGAAGTACAGGATCTGAAGGATTAAGAGAAGTCGGTAACGTTCGGCAGTTTAACAAAGGATCAACCTTATTTATTCTTCGTCGAAAAAGTAGTGACCTGCATCAAAGATAACTCCTGCCAAAACAGCAAGGAAGTTCATGCAAGGTTTGCTCTCTAGATATAAAGGTCAGTTGTTTTTAAGCCGTTTATTTCCTTCATCGTGAATCCTTTGGACAGAACAAGCAGGAAAGTTGCGTCTAGGAAGAAATCATCCTCCAGAGAAGTCTCTCCCAATTGAATGTATAAATCTGTTGGATTTTCGAATTTACCATTTTAAGAACTGTATTTGATTTTACTGCTTTAAGAACTGTTTTCGCATTTATGGCTTTAAGAACCAGTACCGAGTGACAATTTGTTGAATGGCCGCATAGCGGTTAACTTCTGGTTAAGGTTTTCGTTTTTTTTTATTGTTTATCCATGTTTAATAAATGTTTGGTTGTTTTTAGATAACCTGACGCGATTTATATTGATTGTTGCCGGTTATGTAACAATGCTCTTTTTAATCAATAAAAAAAAGACAGAAGATTATCAACCTAGAAAATAGAAGTAGAAGAATCAACCTGCAGGTTCTGGGTCTCAAAGAATCAATCGAAAGTCATCATCCTATGGAATTTTTTGCAAACTTTTTGCAAGAATTATTTCTGGAAATTTTGACGTCTTTTCCTATGATTGATCGAGTTCACAGATCTCCCGAGTTTAGACCTCCTAAGGGAGATAGACCAAGATCAGTAATAATCTGTTTTCATGAATTTAAAACAAAGGAACTGTTAATTCGTGAATCTCGTCGAAGAGGCATGATTGACTATAATGGTCATAAGATTAGGATTGTCAAAGATTAACCTCCTGAGGTTATGCAGGGAAGTGCTAAATTCAAAGAAGTTATGTCTGAGTTTTTTAACAAGGGTTTCAAGCCTTCCCTTCGCTACCCAGCCCGACTCAGAATCACAGTTAAAGATGGATCTTTCAAATGGTTTTGTTTGACTGTTGAAGCACAAAGGTTTTTAAAATCCAAAGGCTAGCTGTTTAATTTGTCTTTACATGAAGACACAAGATTAAATGAGAAACTATTAATTCGCAGATCCCATCGAAGGCGTATGATTGCTTATAGGTTGGAATATCAAGATTCTCGAAGATCATTCGCTTGAGGTTATGCAAGAACATGCTAAGTTTAAACAAGCTTTGTTAGATTTTTTTTTAACAAGCCGTTTCAAGCCGTCCCTTGGCTACCCAGTTTGACTGAGAATCTCATTAAAGATGGATCCTTCGAATGCTTCCCTTTAAATTAGAAGATATCTGATGACCTTTTATTCAATATTTTCATATGATTTGATTTGAATACTGAAGCACAAAGATTTTTTTAAATTTGAAGGCTAACTGCTTAGTCTGTTTTTCATGAAGATATAAGATTAATGTTTAATGTCTTTCTGTATGAATAATTGTATCTTTTACTTTTGATAAACCTTTGTAACTAATTTCCTTTTGTATTTTTTAATACTGTATTTTTGATATACGAGAATTGAATTTCTTGTTTGAATATTATTTTGTTTAGGTTGGAATATAAATAACCTTGAAACTAATTGGAGCGATCACCAGGTTTTTTGGGGGGTTGTCCGTAGTTGTAGATGGCTTCTTTCTTTGGAAGATGGGTAGGAGTATGTTTTTTTTTCTCAGAAGCTATTTTTGAATTTTTAGCCAACTTGTTGCTTGGTTACCATTTCTCAATGTTTATGGGTTGGTTTTAACCTACATTTTAACCCTTCCTTTAAATGATATTAAAAATGGACAAAGCTCTCCGCTTCTTTTTGGACTCAAAGCTCTCCGCTTCTTTTTGGACCATCCCCCAACAGGAAGGTCTCAAAGCTCTCCATTTCTTTTTGGACCATCCCCCATCAGGAAGGTCTCAAAGCTCTCCGCTTCTTTTTGGATTCCAGACCTAATCAGTTCCCGGCTACCATCACTCTGCTCCGTCTAGCGGAATTAGTCCTTACTCTTAATAATTTCTCCTTTGGCTCCTCCCACTTCCTCCAAACAAAAAGTGTAGCTATGGGCACCCGTATGGGTCCTAGCTATGCCTGCCTTTTTGTTGACTTTGTGGAACAATCTATGTTTCGTGCCTATTCTGGTATCTGTCCCCCACTTTTCCTTCGCTACATCAACGACTGCATTGGCGCTGCTTCCTGCTTGCATGCTGAGCTCGTTAACTTCATTAACTTTGCCTCCAACTTTCACCCTGCCCTCAAGTTTACCTGGTCCATTTCTGATACCTCCCTCCCCTTTCTAGATCTTTCTGTCTCTGTCTCTGGAGACAGCTTATCCACTGATGTCTACTATAAGCCTATTGACTCTCACAGCTATCTGGACTATTCCTCTTCTCGCCCTGTCTCTTGCAAAAATGCCATCCCCTTCTCGCAATTCCTCCATCTCCGCCGCATCTGCTCTCAGGATGAGGCTTTTCATTCCAGAATGAGGGAGATGTCCTCCTTTTTTAAAGAAAGGGGCTTCCCTTCCTCCACTATCAACTCTGCTCTCAAACGCGTCTCCCCCATTTCGTGTACATCTGCTCTCACTCCATCCTCCCGCCACCCCACTAGGAATAGAGTTCCCCTGGTCCTCACCTACCACCCCACCAGCCTCCGGGTCCAACATATTATTCTCCGTAACTTCCGCCACCTCCAACGGGATCCCACCACTAAGCACATCTTTCCCTTCCCCACTCTCTCTGCTTTCCGCAGGGATCGCTCCCTACGCGACTCCCTTGTCCATTCGTCCCCCCAATCCCTCCCCACTGATCTCCCTCCTGGCACTTATCCTTGTAAGCGGAACAAGTGCTACACATGCCCTTACACTTCCTCCTTTACCACCATTCAGGGCCCCGAACAGTCCTTCCAGGTGAGGCGACACTTCACCTGTGAGTCAACTGGGGTGATATACTGCGTCCGGTGCTCCCATGTGGCCTTCTATATATTGGCAAGACCCGACACAGACTGGGAGACCGCTTTGCTGAACACCTACGCTCTGTCCGCCGGAGAAAGCAGGATCTCCCAGTGGCCACACATTTTAATTCCACATCCCATTCCCATTCTGACATGTCTATCCACAGCCTCCTCTACTGTAAAGATGAAGCCACATTCAGGTTGGAGGAACAACTCCTTATATTCCGTCTGGGTAGCCTCCAACCTGATGGCATGAACATCGACTTCTCTAACTTCCGCTAATGCCCCACCTCCCCCTCGTACCCCATCTGTTATTTATTTTTATACACACATTCTTTCTCTCACTCTCCTTTTTCTCCCTCTCTCCCTCTGACTATACCCCTTGCCCATCCTCTGGTCCCCCCTCCTTGTTTTTCTCCCCGGACCTCCTGTCCCATGATCCTCTCATATCCCCTTTGCCAATCACCTGTCCAGCTCTTGGCTCCATCCCTCCCCCTCCTGTCTTCTCCTATCATTTTGGATCTCCCTCTCCCCCTCCCACTTTCAAATCTCTTACTAACTCTTCCTTCAGTTAGTCCTGACGAAGGGTCTCGGCCTGAAACGTCGACTGTACCTCTTCCTAGAGATGCTGCCTGGCCTGCTGCGTTCACCAGCAACTTTGATGTGTGTTGCTCAAACTATTAATTTACTCAGTTTTAAATCACCCTGTTAAACCTAATAAGATTTTTGCTTATATTAGGAAATTTAAGGTCTCTATTATTTTCTTACAAGAAACTCACATACATAAGTGATAATTTACATTTATTTAGCCGTTGGAATGGACTTTGTTTTCATTCTTCTTTTCAGGCCAAATCTAGAGGAGTTTCAATTCTTATAGATAATACACTTTCCTTTGTCCAACATAAAGTAGTGTCTGATACCAATGGACGTTTTGTTACAGTTTCAAGAAAACTAGAGAATAAATTAATAGTATTTGCCAATGTGTATGCCCCAAATGTAGATGATCCAGGATTCCTTGTGCTTTTTTTTCCCATTTTTACCATATCTGAGTCTTTATTCTCTGGTGATGGGATGAGATTTTAACTGTTGGCTAGACCAATTTTAGACTGATCATCTTCTAAACCAGCGTCTCTTAATAAATCAGCTTTGTTTATTCAATCTTTTTATTGAAGTGTGGTACTGTACTGTTGATATTTGGCATTTTTTATACCCTTTAGATAGGGAGTACTCATTTTTTTTCCCATGTCGATCATACATATTCCAGGATTGATTATTTTTTATTGATAGTCAAATGATTTCATCAGTTCATTCCTGTGAATATAAAGAGATTGCTGTCTCAGATCATGCTGCTGTATTCTATCTTTAAATCTCCCTGGTCTTCCTCAAACAAACAGATTTTGGTGTTTTAATACAACTTTGTTATCTGATAAGGAATTTTAAAAATTTCTAGAGAGGCATATTGTTTTGTTTTTTGAGGAGAATAAAAAGGAAGAGACTTCTAATCTTATTGTATGGAATACGTTCAAGGCCTATATTAGAGAACAAATTATTTCTTATACTGTGAGTGTTAAGAATGAAGCTAATAAAGAAAGAACTGAACTAGCAAATCAATTGAAACAATTACATCAAAAATATGCTATAGCTCCAGATCTTGTTTTATATAAAAGACATGTTGAAGTTAAAACTAAACATGATCTTCTATTAACATATCCAATTGAAACTCAACTTCTTAAAGATAAAACTCAATTTTACATTCACAGAGATAAATCAGGCAAAGTATTGGCCAACCAAATAAAAACTTCTGTAGTTAAATGACAATTTAAAGACATTTGTAAAACTAATGGTGATAGGATAACTGATTACTTTGAAATAAATGATACCTTTAGAGAATTCTATTCTAAACTTTATAGTTCTGATTCCCCTAAAGATAGTACTGTAATAAATAATTTTCTGGATCAATTAAATATCCCTGCACTTCCTGCAGATAATTGCAAACAGATAGAGCAACCCATTTCTTACGAGGAAATTGCCGAGGCTATATGCTCGTTACACTTGGGGAAGGCTCAGGGTCCAAATGGAGAATTTTATAGGGCTTTTTCTTCATTAATTATACCGCCTTTACACTTAGTCTTTTTAGATTCTTTCAAGTTGAGTAGCTTGCCTCAATCTTTTTATGAAGCTTCTATTTCTCTTATCCTAAAAAAGAACAAGGACCCAACTGAATGCTCTTCATATAGACCAATTTCATTACTCAGTGTTGATACTAAAATACTTTCTAAAGTTCTGGCTCGTAGGATTGAAAATATTTTACCTTCTATTATTTCTGATGGTCAGACTGGATTTATTAAAAACCAACATTCCTATTTTAATATACACCGTGTATTAAATGTTATTTACTCTCCTTCTCAAGAGATATCGGAATGTGTGATATCCTTAGATGCTGAGAAGGCCTTTGATCGGGTTGAATGGATTCATTTATTTAAAACCTTACAAAAATTTAATTTTGAACCAGATTTTATTCAATGGATTAAATTACTTTATCTATCTCCTTCTGCTCGGGTTCTTACCAATTTTCAAAATTCCAAGCCATTTAAACTTCACTGCGGAACTAGACACGGCTGTCCGTTGAGTCCTTTGCTCTTTGATTTAACTTTAGAACCCCTAGCCATTGCTTTTTGAGAATCTAATGATATCTGTGGTATTTTAAGGAGAGGTGTTACTCACAAAATCTCCCTTTACGCTGATGATATATTGCTTTTCATCTCTGATGTTGAGACCTCGTTACCTTGCGTACTTTCTTTACTCTCCCATTTTAGCCAGTTTTCAGAATATAAATTGAACCTACATAAGAGTGAATTATTTCCTTTAAATAATTCGGTATCAATTAATAGTAATCTCTCTTTTAAAATTGTAAGGAATCAATCTGGGTGTAACAGTCACTAAGAATTACAAACACCTGTTTAAAGAAAACTTTCTTACTTTATTGAACCATGTAAAAAGGATATGATTAAATTGGTCACCTCTTTCAATATCTTTGATTGGATGAATTAATTCTATTAAAATGAATATTCTACCTATATTTATATATGCTTTTCAGGCTTTGCCCACTTTTATTCCTAAATCCTTTTTTGACTCTCCTGATTCTATTTTATCCTCTCCTCTACAATCACTCTGAGCACTGGTGCCCCACAGGGCTGTATACTCAGCCCCCTGCTGTACTCACTGTACACCCATGACTGTGTAGCCAAGTTTCCATCGGACTCAATATATAAGTTTGCTGATGACACAACAATTGTAGGCCGTATCTCGGGTAATGATGAGTTTGAGTACAGAGAGGAAATTAAGAACCTGGTGGCATGGTGCGAAGACAATAACCTAGATGCACCGTAGAAAGCATTCTTCTAGGGTGCATCACAACCTGGTATGGAAGTTGTCCTGTCCAAGACTGGGAGAAGCTGCAGAAGATTGTGAACACGGCGCAGCACATCACACAAACCAATCTTCCATCCTTGGACTCACTTCACACTGCACGCTGTCGGAGCAGTGCTGCCAGGATAATCAAGGACACGACCCATCCAGCCAACACACTTTTTGTCCCTCTTCCCTCCAGGAGAAGGCTCAGGAGCTTGAAGACTTGTACGGCCAGATTTGGGAACAGCTTCTTTCCAACCGTGATAAGACTGCTGAACGGATCCTGACCCGGATCTGGGCCGTACCCTCCAAATATCCGGACCTGCATCTCAGTTTTTTTGCACTACCTTACTTCCTATTTTTCTATTTTCTACTTACGATTTATAATTTAAATTTATTATTGATTTGTAATCCAGGGAGCGGGAAGCACAGAATCAAATATCACTATGATGATTGTACATTCTAGCATCAATTGTTTGGCAACAATAAAGTATAAAGTTATATATGGAAAAATAAATGTCCTCAATTAAATAAAGTTTTTCTTCAAAAATCTAAAAAGTCCAGAGGTTTAGCCTTACCTAGTTTTAGGTTTTATTACTGGGCAGTTAATATACAATATCTTATATTTTGACTGTACTATATTAATCATGTAGACTGCCCAGTATGGGTTTCTTTAGAAGCTAACACTGTTAATAAATTTTCCATTATTTCTCTTCTTGGATCCTCACTTCCTGTATTTGTAAGTAAACTAACTGGTAATTTAATAGTTAAACATACTCTGAGGATCTGAATACAATTTAGAAAACACTTTGTTTTTTTGAGATTTTCCCTTTCAAGTCCCAATTATTCCAACTTTTTTTTAAACTCTCCATGACTTTTTAAAGAATGGGACAGGTTGGATATTAAATGTTTTTGGTAACTTTGTTGGAGGAAATCTTTTTTCATTTGAGCAATTGTCAGCTAAATATAGCTTACCCAAAACTCACTTTTTTAGATATTTACAAGATCTCAATTATGCACATTTCCTATAAGCTCAGATGAGAACTTATTAGATGTAATTTTCAATTTGACACCTTTTCATAATGGTTCAATATCTAATATTTATGGCATGATACTGGAGATGAGGAATGTGCCTTTAGATAAAATTAAGAATCTCTGGGAACAAGATTTACAGACATCGATATCTGAGGAAACTTGGAATGAAATTTTTAAACTGATTAATACTTCATTGTTATGTGCTCACCATTCCTTCATACAATTTAAGGTGATACATAGAGCTCATATGACCAAGGATAAGCTATCTCGTTTTTATTCAGATATATCTCCCTACTGTGACAGATGTAATAATGGAGAAGCTTCATTAATTCATATGTTTTGGACTTGTTCGAGTCTTGAAAAATATTGGAAGGAAGCTTTTCAAACTTTTTCTTTACTTTTCAAAGTCAATTTTAAGCCTAATCCTCTGACAGCCCTATTTGGTATTGTTGCAGGGCAAGATATCAAGCTGAAGACATCTGATTTACATATTTTATCCTTTAGCTCTTTTATAGCTAGGAGGGCGCTTTTGTTTAAATGGAAAGCTGTTTTTCCTCCTACTCATGCTCAATGGTTATGTGATGTTTTGTCATGAATAGATTTAGAGAAGATTCCTTGTTCAATTTCTGAATCTCGTCAAGACTTTCAAACATTGTGGGGACCTTTTCTGAATTATTTTCAAAACCTTCAGTTCATTGTTTAAATTCAGATCTTGGCTATTATTATTTTTTATTATATGAGAAGGTCTTTTACCTTTTTTTCTCCTTAATAAACAGCTTTGGTCTTGGTAGGGGTTAGAGTCTTTTTTGTAATAATTTAGTATATTTTACTGTAACTAATGATTAACTTACATGAATATGGGATAATGAGATTGTTATTATGAATAGATATAATGTAATTGGTAGTTTTAAAAAATCTTTTTTGACCTTTTATATATACTTTCTTGTATTCTGTATTCTTCTATGTAGAAACTAATAAAATATTGGAAAGAGAATATGACCTGTCTACAACCACTCTTTGCCTTCTGTGGGCAGGCCAGTTCTGGATCCACAAAGCAATTTCCCCTTCGATTCCATGCCTCCTTACTTTCTCAATAAGTCTTGCATGGGATTCCATGTCAAATGCCTTGCTGAAATCCATATACACTACATCTACTGCTCTACAATCATCAATGTATTTAGTCACATCCTCAAAAAACTCAGTCAGGCTCGTAATGCATGACCTGCGTTTCACAAAGCCATGCTGACTATTCCTAATCATGTTATGCCTAATCATTCATTGCACTTTTCTGAAGAATTTGCCTTCATTGGGAGAAGTTGCTATGATATATGTCACAAATTCTGCTTCCTGCACAGCACTTTCTACAAAAATTGATTTGCTGTACAAAAGTGCTAAGGTTTCACCCCACTGGATGTTACTGTTGCCAATGAAATGTTACCTTTCTGCATTAGGTGGCACACTTCTATCACAAAATAGAAAACAGTTGACTGGTAACTTTGGTCATAAATCACCCTTGTCATTCCCACAATGAATTTCATAGAAAGGAACTTTTGATGGCATCATTTAAAATACATGCCCTTTTTGATGCTGTTTGGGGTAGGATTGGGAATGGAAATCTGGGCTCTGTTTACTCAGGAAAGTTCGCCTTTGGATGCTCTTGGGATATCTGGGTTTTTATCACCGCAGAGCAGAGCCAGGGCACATGAGTTATTTATCTTTGTATTTCACTGCCATCCGGCCTACAGTGACCCCTCACCTGCTTCCCTTGGTCTTCAGCTTGCTCCTTAAAAAATAATTAGCTGAGAGTCAGCCCTTGACTATGGAATCGGCCTCGCTCGTGTCTCAGATTCTGAGCTGCTACTCCCAGAAATCGATTCTGCTGTTGTCTGGTCTCTGATGCAAGATGTCAATCCCTTCTGCCTCCCACATTGACTCCGCAGAGCCCTGACCTTGACCATAAACTCTGTTGATTCCTCAGCTATTTTCCTTCAACTAACATTGATGCACGGTTTCCAATTAAATCACATACCTTGTTGTTTGTGGAATTCCAATCACAGCAGTCCAAATACTGATGCTGAGGAATTTGGTTCAGTTTCAGGGCAATTTAGTAAAAGACTGGAGAAACCATTGCAAAAGAGGCATAAAAAGTGAATTGAGAGGGCATCAACATTGGGAACTGAAAACTAATGCTTTCAGCACAGAGTGAACACTTAAGGTTACTGACATACAAGATACAGGAGAAGGAAATTCAGCTCACAGCATTAAATTCCTGTCTTATCACCTACATCTCATCTTGGCCTAACCCAGAACAACAACATCTAAACTGAGGGGTGCATCATCTGCTCTTCTCCCTGCACGCAATCTAGCCAACTTGCATGTGAGTTGGGGTGCTCTGAATCTGCCAGCCCAGTTTGTAAAAGTGTTTGCTAAAGGAACAATGAGAATGGGTACACACAGAGGCGTGGTGAAACAAAACAGACTGATGTCTTACCAAATGGAATACAACTTGGGTAAGTGTCAGTAGACTGTGATACTGGGTTTGTTAACCAGAGGGAATTAAAAACCAGTGGGATAGTTCGGGTGAAGGGGCAGTCATTTATTGAAATGGATCAATAAATAGCCAGAGGGAACAACAACAATTTGGGAAGAATTGACAAGGTGCCTTAATATCTGCATTCAAGCAGCGATGGATCCTGGTTGGTTTGGTCTACAGATTCCGAATAGAAAAGCTTCATTGTCAGGCACAACAGGGAAGCTGCATGAGACAGAAAGAGCTTTGCACCTTTGAGCACAAACAAAGGCCTTTTTTTTCAACACTGTTGGGGTCTGTATGATGTCATAGGGTAGGGAAAATAGAGTCTGCTGGATTCAATATTAGGTTGTGGGCTGGAGTTTTGTGAGGGTAATGAATTGGAGCTCCATATCTAGAACTCCTGCACTTTTTTTTTGGGAACATATTTAATCAAATAACTGTGATCCTATTGTCCATTTCAATACATGATTTTTCCTTCACTTGAATGCTTCCTCTGATACTAGCCCAAGTTCTGACCCTTTTGTTAAGATTCTGGTTGGTAAAGCTTTGCATCCACATGAACTCGTGGGAGTAGATCGTGACAGAGAGAGGAGCTGGGCTGGGGTCATTTAATCATGTAATAATAAGAGCTTGTTATTTTGTGAATAAATAAGATGTGGTAATATGAAATAATAATCACAAGGCTAAGCAAATCTGCTGGGTGAAAGTAACTTGGAATATAAATTTCAAGTTTAATTAATTATCATTCAATCATACCTGAATAAACCAGTGTTCCTTTCCGAGTCAAGGTGTAAAACATTACCAACAGCACACAGCACACTGCACGTAGTAACATATGGTTACAATATAAGAAAACATACAGTCACAAAGATAGCGGAAAATATATAATCCAAGTCCTTGAGTTGTCTTGGTCCAGTTTGTTCATGCACCATGCGAACACAGGAGGGTGCACCAAGCAAGTGACTGAATATAAATTCATTGATTGAAGTTAGAGCTGTTTTCTGGAGTTGTACACCAGGAAAGCAGCTGCAGAATGGGCAATTTTAAACCTTTTCAAGTAAAGAGATAGAATTTGTTTGTGATCTCATTATGAGGAATTCTCTAATTAAGAGTGATTATTTCATGATGGAATGTTTTCTGTGAGAGTATACAATCTTGTGAAAACCCCAAATGTAAATAAATCCAATTACTTAGTTATGAATAGCAAATTAACTGTGCTTGATTTAAAATTAGAGTTAAAGAGTTACACAGTCCTTCAGTTTTCCATGTTTACAGTAACTAACACGTTAGCTGGCCAGGCAGCATCACTAGGAAGAGGTACAGTCGATGTTTCAGGCCGAGACCCTTCGTCAGGACTAACTGAAGGAAGAGTTAGTAAGAGATTTGAAAGTTGGAGGGGGAGGGGGAGATCCAAAATGATAGGAGAAGACAGGAGGGGGAGGGATGGAGCCAAGAGCTGGACAGGTGATTGGCAAAGGGGATACGAGAGGATCATGGGACAGGAGGTCCGGGAAGAAAGACAAGTGGGGGGGTGGAACCCAGAGGATGGGCAAGAGGTATAGTCAGAGGGACAGAGGGAGAAAAAGGAGAGTGAGAGAAAGAATGTGTGTATAAAAATAAATAACAGATGGGGTACGAGGGGGAGGTGGGGCATTAGAGGTGAGGCGACACTTCACCTGTGAGTCGGCTGGGCTGATATACTGCGTCCGGTGCTCCCGATATGGCCTTCTATATATTGGCGAGACCCGACGCAGACTGGGAGACCATTTTGCTGAACACCTACGCTCTGTCCGCCAGAGAAAGCAGGATCTCCCAGTGGCCACACATTTTAATTCCACATCCCATTCCCATTCTGACATGTCTATCCACGGCCTCCTCTACTGTAAAGATGAAGCCATACTTAGGTTGGAGGAACAGCACCTTATATTCCGTCTGGGTAGCCTCCAACCTGATGGCATGAACATCGACTTCTCTAACTTCCGCTAATGCCCCACCTCCCCCTTGTACCCCATCTGTTATTTATTTTTATACACACATTCTTTCTCTCACTCTCCTTTTTCTCCCTCTGTCCCTCTGACTATACCTCTTGCCCATCCTCTGGGTTCCCCCCCCCCCGCTTGTCTTTCTTCCCGGACCTCCTGTCCCATGATCCTCTCGTATCCCCTTTGCCAATCACTTGTCCAGCTCTTGACTCCATCCCTCCCCCTCCTGTCTTCTCCTATCATTTTGGATCTCCCCCTCCCCCTCCCACTTTCAAATCTCTTACTAACTCTTCCTTCAGTTAGTCCTGACAAAGGGTCTCGGCCTGAAACATTGACTGTACCTCTTCCTAGAGATGCTGCCTGGCCTGCTGCGTTCACCAGCAACTTTGATGTGTCTTGCTTGAATTTCCAGCATCTGCAGAATTCCTGTTGTTTGTAACATGTTAGCTGTCTGCATTAGAAACATAGAAAAGCTCCAGCACAATACAGGCCCTTCAGCTCACAATGCTATGCCGAACATGTACTTACTTTAGAAATTACCTGGGGTTACCCATAGCCCTCTATTTCTAAGCTCCATGTACCTATCCAGGAGTCTCTTAAAAGACCCTATTGGATCCGCCTCCATCAGCGTCACTGGCAGCCCCTTCCACACACTGCGTAAAAAAACTTACCCCTGACATTCCCTCTGTACCTACTTCCAAGCACCTTAAAACTGTGTCTCTTATGTTAGCCATTTCAGCCCGAGGAAAAAGCCTCTGAATATCCACGCGATCAATGTCTCTCATAATCTTATGCACCTCTATCAGGTCATCTCTCATCCTCTATCGCTCCAAGGAGAAAAAGCCAAGTTCACTCAATCTATTCTCATAAGGCATGCTCCCCAATCATGCAACATCCTTGTAAATCTCCTCTGCACCCTTTCTGTGGTTTCCACATCCTTCCTGTAGTGAGGTGACCAGAACTGAGCACAATACTCCAAGTGGGGTCTGACCAGGGTCCTATACAGCTGTAACAATACCTCTCAGCTCTTGAACTCAATCTCACGGTTGATGAAGGCTAATGCACTGTATGCCTTCTTAACCACACAGTCAACCTGCACAGCAGATTTGAGTGTCCTATGGACTCGGACACCAAGATCCCTCTGATCCTCCACACTGCCAAGAGTCTTACCATTAATACTATATTCTGCCATCATATTTGACCTACCAGAATGAACCACCTCACACTTATCTGGGTTGAACTCCATCTGCCACTTCTCAGCCCAGTTTTGCATCCTATCAATGTCCCGCTGTAACCTCTGACAGCCCTCCACAGTATCTGCAAACACCCTCAACCTTCGTGTCATCAACAAATTTAACCCATCCCTCCACTTCCTCATCTAGGTCATTTATAAAAATCATGAAGTGAAGGGGTCCCAGAACAGATCCCTGAGGCACACCACTGATCACCAACCTCCATGCAGAATATGACCCGTCTACAACCACTCTTTGCCTTCTGTGGGCAAGCCAATTCTGGATCCACAAAGCAAGGTCCCCTTAGATCCCATGCCTCCTTACTTTCTCAATAAGTCTTGCATGGGGTACCTTATCAAATGCCTTACTGAAATTCATATACACTACATCTACTGCTCTACCTTCATCAATGTGTTTAGTCACATCCTCAAAAAATTCAATCGGGCTCATAAGACACGATCTGCCTTTGACAAAGCCAACTATTCCTAACCATATTATGGCTCTCCAAATGTTCATAAATCCTGCCTCTCAGGATCTTCTCCATCAACTTACCAACCACTGAAGTAAGGCTCACTGGTCTATAATTTCCTGGGCTATCCCTACTCACTTTCTTGAATAAGGGGACAACATCTGCAACCCTCCAATCTTCCAGAACCTCTCCCGTCCCCATTGATGATGCAAAAATCATTACCAGAGGCTCAGCAATCTCCTCCCTTGCCTCCCTCAGTAGCCTGGGGTATATCTCGTCCAGTCCCGGTGACTTATCCAACTTGATGCCTTCCAAAAGCTCCAGCACATCCTTTTTCTTAATGTCTATATGCTCAAGCTTTTCAGTCCACTGCAAGTCATCCCTACTATCACCGGGGTCCTTTTCTGTAGTGAATACTGAAGCAAAGTATTCATTAAGTACCTCTGCTATCTCCTCCAGTTCCATACACACTTTTCCACTGTCACACTTGATTGGTCCTATTCTCTCACGTCTTATCCTCTTGCCCTTCACGTACTTGTAGAATGCCTTGAGGTTTTCCTTAATCCTGCTTGCCAAGACTTTCTCATGGACACTTCTGACTCTCCTAATTTCATTCTTAAGCTCCTTCCTGCTATCCTTATAATATTCTAGATCTCTATCATTGCCTAATTTTTTGAACCTTTCGTAAGCTTTTCTTTTTGCTTGACTAGATTTTCAACAGCCTTTGTATTCCATGGTTCCTGTACCCTACCACCGTTTCCCTGTCTCATTGGAATGTCCCTATGCAGATCACCACGCAAATATCCCCTGAATATTTGCCACATTTCTTTTGTACATTTCCCTGAGACCATCTGTTTCCAATTTATGCTTCCAAGTTCCTGCCTGATAGCTTCATATTTCCCCTTACTCCAATTAAATGCTTTCCTAACTTGTCTGTTCCAATCCCTCTCCAATGCTATGGTAAAGGAGATAGAATTGTGATGACTATCTCCAAAATGCTCTCCCAGTGAGACACCTGACACCTGACCAGGTTCATTTCCCAATGCCAGATTAAGTACAGCCTCTCCTCTTGTAGGCTTATCTATATACTGTGTCAGGAAACTTCCCTGAACACGCCTAATAAACTCCCCCACCATCTAAATCCCTTGCTCTAGGGAGCAGCCAATCAATATTTGGGAAATTAAAATCTCCCACCACGACAACCCTGTTGTTATTGCATCTTTCCAGTATCTGTCTCCCTATCTGCTCCTTGATGTCTCTGTTACCATTGGGTGTTCTATAAAAACACCCAGTAGGGTTATTGATCCCTTCCTGTTGCTAACTTCCACCCACAAAGACTCTGTAGACAATATCTCCATGAATTACTCCTTTTCTACAGCCTCGACACTATCTCTGATCAGCAGTACCACACCCCGACCTCTTTTGCCTCCCTCCCTGTCCTTTCTGAAGCACCTAAAGCCTGGCATTCTAAATAGCCATTCCTGCCCCCGAGCCATCCAAGTCTCTGTAATGGCCATTACATCATTGCTCCAAGTACTGATCTATGCCCTAAGCTCATCTGCCTTGTTCATGATACTCCTCGCATTCAAATAGACATACCTCAAACTATCAGTCTGAGCGTATCCCTCCTCTTTCACCTCCCGGCTACCGCTGGACTCCTGCATGCCTTGCGGCAACGTATCGGTCGGCAGCCTGGAGGGTGGGGGCCACTGCACCACCCAACCTGCGACGACTCAGTCTAACACATCATCGACAAGCTGTCTTCCCAATTCCGGTAAGTGATACTACACTGTACATACATTATTTCTACTTTATATCAGCTGTGTATTTTTACGTGTTATTTGGTATGATTTGGCAGCTTCATAGCTTAAAGGTTACTGGAGAGCGCTTGCGCTGTATTTCTGTGGAGAGCGCTTGCGTGAGATTTTCACTCCGGCGAACAGTGCCGGCAATGATTGTAGAAAAGTATTTCTACTTTATATAGGCTGTGTATTCATCATATCATTCCTGCTTTTACTATATGTTACTGTTATTTTAGATTTTATGTGTTATTTGGCATGATTTGGTAGGTTATTTTTGGGTCTGCGAATGCTCACAAAATTTTCCCATATAAATAAACGGTAATTGCTTCTTCGCTTTACGGCATCTCGGCTTACGAACCGTTTCATAAGAACGCTCTACCTTCGGATGGCGGGGGAAACCTGTACATCATCAGAACTCAGCCGATGTCGCACCAGCTGTGAATTAAGACCTTTGTTCCATACTGAGTTCACAAATTATACCCGAAGAGGGCATAACATAATTATCAGAGCACTTACATGTCCAATATCAATCATGGCAAGAACATCGGCAGTTCCGAGGTCAGAAACATCTACGATGATGAACTTCATGATCCTAAGATGTGACAACGATGAGACTCTGAGGCAGATTTTGGCTACAGAGTTAACGCCCATTTTACTGCTCCATGCTGACTGTGGAAGGTAAAGATTTAATATACGAGTGGTCAGAAGAGAATAAACACATATGCAACCATGGAATGGAAATGAGGAGACATCACGAGAAAAAACTGCACTTGAAGAAGCTTGGAATTGGTGATTAAATGTTTACATCAGCCCTTGGGTTGGAACAATTACCCTCATCTTAGTGGAAGTACAATTAGTGGTATCGATAGCTTCGTTAGTTACTGTGACAAGAATGGCTTAGTCACAGCCCAAAAGAGGAAATGTAGGATGGACAGTAAACAGCCACCAGGAACAGAGTATTGTTGGCTCTATCACAGCAGAGAGATAAACACAGCTGATCGTGTAACAGACAGATAAATGGGTTTTCCACCGGGTTGTTATCTGGCAAAGGAAGTCTGTAACAGGTTCAAACTGGCTCAACCACAAACTGCAGTCTAAAGTGATCTATAATAAATCATGCTTGAAGCATCCAAACAACAATCCCATTAACTCGAGGGCAAAAAATTCCCTTTATAATAAAAGGTAAAAGTGGGACTGACACAGCCTATGTGGCACAAAGGCACTGACAAATTACATTCTAAAAAGCTTATCTCACTCTCGGTATACACAGCACATTGTGTGTGTTGGGGGCAGGGAGAAGTAGATAAAATTTATATCAGAATAATGAAAGCTTAAAATTGAAGAAAATTCATTTGAGAACAAGTGACACCCTGTTGGGATCTGTTGTGTGCGTGCAGCAGCGTATCAATTAAAATAAAAGCATGCACGCAGGAGATGGCCTTAGCTGGTGTGAGAGAAAGAGAGAGCGAGAGAGAGAGAGAGAGAGAGAGAGAGAGAGAGGGGGGGAACAATGAGGATGCTTAGTCAACAGATCAATTCACATGCACAGACCACAGATCAAAATGCATGCATGGGTAACAGATCATGCACAGTGCTAAGGGGAGTCATTACTCGAGAAGAAATAGATCCATACATTACTCTACCTCCCCTTTAGATTAATGAAACAGTATACATACAAAAGATTCAACAATTTCCCTTTTACAAACCGTATTCAAATAAACATGCTTTCCATGACTAGCTTCACTATATGAAAGGTTCAGTCTTTTGTGTGGCACTTTGCTTCTTTCCAGATAGTGCCCCTGGATCTGTGGGGTGGCATCAGGTTTGGCAGGTGTCTTGTCAACAGTAACATTCTCACTGTGTCTCTGGATCTGTGCAGTGGCATCAGGTTTGGTCGGTGTCTTGTCTAAGACGATGCTCTCAGTTGCCGGCGTCACGTTTCGGTCAGTGACATCATAACTGAGAGGCAAGTCCGGTGGCTGTCATGTGTCCTACTTGTTCGGATGCAATCAACTCAGGTGTGTTCTTCAGTTGAGCATTCTGTATCTGGTCCACATGACATCTCCATGTATGATCTCCAACATTCACTGTGTACATCAGTGCTCCAGTTCTTGTAGCTATGCTACTGGGTGCCCACTTGTCTTCCTGCCCAATTTTGAAGTTCCTTGCTGCTTCACTTGACAACTGGCTGATCTGTTTATTGTTTTGTTCCCCAGACCTGGAATACCTGGTGCTGCT
This sequence comes from Mobula birostris, assembly GCF_030028105.1. NCBI lineage: Eukaryota > Metazoa > Chordata > Chondrichthyes > Myliobatiformes > Myliobatidae > Mobula > Mobula birostris. The sequence continues at coordinate 86,038,708 of NC_092373.1, forward strand.
GTGCAGACCCTACTGGTTGCCTAGGGAGTTCACGGCTGTTTTCATCACAGAGGTGTACATTCCGCCGCATGCTGATACTGACCTGCCTCTCAAGGAACTGTACGAGATCATCAATACACTGGAGACTGCACACCCAGAGGCTGCTTCATCATCGCAGGTGACTTTAATCGAGTGTCGCTGACAAAAGTCTCTCCGAAGTTTTGTCAGCACATCCAGGTGAGCACTCGTGGTGATAAGACACTTGACCACTGCTACACTCCCTTCCACAATGCTTACAAAGCTCTCCTTCACCCAGCTTTTGGAAAACCAGATCATTCTTCGATCCTGCTTTTGCCAATGTACAGGCAGAAACTAAAACACGGGGCAGCCATAGTTAAAAGTGTCCACTGTTGGTCCGACCATTCGGCGTCCATGCTGCAGGACTGCTTCGATGCCATCGACTGGAATGTCTTCCATGATGAGGATGCCTCCGAGTTCACTGATAGAGTCACGTGCTTCATCTGGAAGTGCATCGACGATGTTGTCCCCCAGATGTTGGTCAGGGTCTTCCCAAACCAGAAACCCTGGATCAATATTTCCATGCAAGCAGCACTTATCGCGCGACACTGAGCTGACACTGCCGGCAATCAGCAGGAACTCAAGAAAAGCAGCTGCGATCTGTGCAAAGCTATCAAGGCTGCGAAGCAACAATACAGGGACAAGATTGGGTCAAGATTCACAATGAATAGCATGTGTGACTTGTGGCGAGTGTTGCATACTATCGCAGACGTCAAAGCCAAACGTTGTGGTGCCGCCAACATCATGGCCTCTCTCCCAGACGAGCGCAATAGCTTTTACACTCAGTTCGATGTCGCTAACTCTGAGCCTCCGAGGAAAGCCACCGCTACAACCTGCAACCTGGTCGTCTCTGAGGCTGAGGTATGCAGACGTTTCCAAAGAGTGGACAGTCGCAAGGCAGCGGCACCAGACGGCACCCCAGGATGAGTACTCAGGATGTGTGCAGCACAACTGACAGGTGTGTTTACTGATATTTTTAATCTCCCCCTCTCCCTCTCCCAGTGTAGTGTATCCTCCTGCTTCAAATTATCCACCATTGTCCCTGTACCAAAAAAGACCAAGGTAACATGTCTGAACTACCGGCGTCCTGTTGCACTCACCTTAATAATAAGCAAATGCTTTGAGAGGCTGGTCAAGGATTACGTCTGCAGCATGCTGCCACCCACACTGGACCCCCTACAATTCACCTACCAACACAACCCATCAACAGACAATGCAATAGCCACTGCTCTAAATACCGTCCTTACACATCTGGAGCAGAAGTATGCTTATGTGAGAATGCTGTTCTTGGACTACAGTTCAGCATTCAATACCATAATTCCATCCAAGCTCAACAGGAAGCTCAGAGACCTTGGCCTTGACCCTGTCTTGTGCAGCTGGATCCTGGACTTCCTGTCAGATTGCTGGCAGGTGGTAAGAGTGGGCTCCCTCACCTCCACCCCTCTGACTCTCAACACAGGAGCCCCTCAGGGCTGTGTACTAAGTCCCCTCCTTTACTCCCTGTATACCCATGACTGTGTCGCCACCCACAGCTCTAATCTGCTAATTAAATTTGCCAACAACACTACATTGATCGACCTAATATCAAACAATAATGAGGTGAGTCATCTCTCTGACACAGTGGTGTCAAGAAAACAGCCTCTCCCTCAATGTCGCAAAAATAAAAGAGCTGGTTGTGGATTACAGGAAAAATGGATATGGGCTAACCCCTATTGACATCAATCGATCTGGGGTTGAGAGGGTAAACAGCTTTAAGTTCCTCGGCATCCACATCACCGAGGACCTCCTGTGGTCTGTACACAGCAGTCATGTGGTGAAATAGGCACAACAGCGCCTCTTTCACCTCAGACAGATAAGAAAGTTTGGTATGAGCCCCCAAATCCTAAGAACTTTCTACAGGGGCACAGTTGAGAGCATCCTGACTGGCTGCATCACTGCCTGGTATAGGAACTGTCTTAATCGCAGGATTCTGCAGGGTGGTGAGGACAGCCCAGCGCATCTGTAGTTGTTAACTTCCCATGATTCAAGACATTTACAGAGACAGGTGTGTAAAAAGGCCCAAAAGCTCATTGGGAATCTGAGTCACCCCAACAACAGTCTATTCCAGCTGGTACCATCCGGGAAACGGTACCACAGCATTAAAGCCAGGACAAACAGGATCTGCGACAGCTTCCTCCACCAGGCCATTAGACTGATTAACTCATGCTGATTTGAGTCTATTTCTATGTTGACTGTTCTATTTATTATAAACTATTATAAATCACTATGATTACACATTGTAAAATAAAGATTTTTACCCCTCGTGTATGTGAAGGATGTAAGAAATAAAGTCAATTCAATTCATTTCAATTTTTCACTTCCCTCCATAGATCTGGTTTGAGGAGGTCAATGCAAGATCTCAGATTCCTTCTCATGAACAGCATTGCAGGTGTTTGATTTGTCATCGCATGAACAGAGTTCTGATACACTCAAAGGAAGTTATACACATTGTGCTGTAGAGCAACATCCTCCTTGTCCATTGCTTTAATGGACTTCTTGAATGCTTGGATAAACCTTTCAGCTAAACCATCCATTGCTGGGTGGTGAGGAGCTGACTTGAAATGACTGATGCCATTTTTGTTCATGAGCAGTCTGAATTCATCTGACTTGTACTGTGGTCCGTTGTCACAATTTGTTCTATAAACCTTTTCTGGTGAAGGTAGCCCTCGAGCAGAGACAGTCTTTGCTGAGGGGTTGACTTGATTGGTATAACCTCCAGCCAATTCAAATGAGCATCCACAGCAATCAAAAAGTTGGAGTCCATGAATGGCCCAGTAAAGTCAATATGTACTCTTTGCCTTATGATGACAGCCATTCCCACGGGTGTAACGGTGCCTGTGTGGGTACATTTGGAACTTTTTTGCACGCTGAACAGCTTTTGGCCAAGTCTTCAATCAGTTTATCTATTCCCAGCCACCACACGTAGCTCCCTGTGAGACTCTTCACCTTGACTATACCAGGTATCCTTCATGAAGATTTTTTAACACTGCTGCACAGTTAGAGGTAACCACAACACAACATCCACTCATCAATGTTATTTGACATACTGATATTTGGTCTTGTCTCACTGAAAACTCTGGAAACATAGGGTTACCATGAGCTGGCCGTCCTTGCATCGTGTTTTCTAGACTTTTGACAATGTTTCACTTTGTATTTTGGAATTTGTTAACAGCAACTGGTCCTCCAAAGCGGTGTGGAACACTTTTGCTGGGTTACAGTACAGTATGAAGATATTTCTTCTTCAGTTTCCAATAATGGAAGACGTGACAAGACATCAGTGTTGCTGTGTTGTTTAGTACCCTTGAACTCTACGTCAGAAGAATGTTTTCCTAGGAACAGCGACCAGCATTATAACCGGGTAGCAGTCAATACTGGAATTTTCTTCCTGGGTTTGAAAGTGGACATAAGGGCTGGTCATTTGTCTGTAGCGTAAACTTTTGCCCGTAGAGGTAGTGGTGGAACTTCTTTATTCCGCTTTCTAGACTAAGGGCCTCTCGGTTGATCTACGTGTAGTTGCGTTCTGTGCTCGTCAGTGATCTTGAACGAAACATCATCGAACATTCAGATCCACCTTTGTGACCTCACTGGCCACAGGAGTAGTGACAGAGGATTGTAAGATAGCAAGTATTATTCCTTTGTTCAAGAAAGCTAATAGCGATAATCCTGTGAATTATAGACCAGTGAGTCACACATCAATGGCGGGGAAACTATTAGAGAAGATTCTCAGAGACAAAGTTCATGAGCATTTGGAGAAGTGTAGTCTGATTAGGGATAGTCGGTATAGCTTTGTGAGGGGTAGGCTATGCCTCACTAGCCTGATTGAATTCTTTGAGGATGTGACAAAAGATTGATGAAGGCAGAAAAGTGGATGTGATGTATATGGATCTTAGTAAGGACCTTGACAAGGTTTTCCATGGTAGGCTCATTCAGAAAATTAAAATAACGGACCCAGAGAAACCTGCCTCTGTGGATTGAAAATCACCCTACACACAGAAGGCAGAGGGCAGTAATAGTTGGAGCACATACTGCCCAGTGTCTTCCACAGGGATCTTTGTGATTTTTATGAATGACTTGGATAAGGAAGTGAAAAGTAAATTTTCAAATGACACTATAAATCCATCTAGTCTGCTCCTTCACTGGATCATTACTGATCCATTCTCCTGCCTTCTCCATGTAACATTTGATGCCTGTACTAATCAAGAACCTATCAATCTTCACTTTAAATATACCCAATGACTTGGCCTCCACAGCTGTCTGTGGCAGTGAATTGCACACATTTACTACCCACTGACTAAAGAAATTCCTCTTCATCTCTGTTCCAAAGGGACATTCTTCTATTCAGAGGCTGTGTCCTCTGGTCCTTGACTCACCTTCTATTGGAAACATCCTCTCAAAGTTCACTCTGTTTAACAGGTATCCGTTAGTCTCATGAGACCATGGATTTGCGCCTTGGAAAGTTTCCAGGGCGCAGGCCTGGCAAGGTTGTATGAAAGACCAGCAGCTGCCCATGCTGCAAGTCTCCCCTCTCCACGGCACCGATGTTGTCCAAGGGAAGGGCATTAGGACCCATACAGCTTGGCACCGGTGTCGTCGTAGAGCAATGTGTGGTTAAGTGCCTTGCTCAGGGACACACACGTCGCTTCAGCCAAGGCTCGAACTAGCGACCTTCAAAACACTAGATGAATGCCTGAACCACTTGGCCACGCACCAACACTCTGTTTAGGTCTTTCATATTTGACAGATTTCAATGAGATCCATCTTTATTCTCTTAAACTCCAATGAATACAAGCCCAGAGCCATCAAACACACCTCGTTCTTTGCCTTTATTCCTTTTACCAAATTACATGATTGCACACTTCCCTTCAATGCATTCCACCTGCCACTTCTTTGTCCATTCTCCTCAATCTATCCAACTCTTCTGCAGACTCCCTGCTTCAACACAACCTGTTCCACAAACTTGGCAACAAACCCTGGCTAAGTACAGCTCCAACACCATATGCAAGTTTGCTGATGATTCCGCTGTTGTGGGCTGTACCAAAAGTGGTGATGAATCAGCAAGCAGGAGGGAGAGTGAAAATTTGGCTGAGTGGTGTGATAACAACAACTTCTTACTCAATGTCAATAAGACCAAGGAACTGATTGTAGACTTCAGAAGAGCGAACCAGAGGTCCATGAGCCAGTAATCATCAGAGGATCAGAGGTGGAGAGGGTCAGAAACTTTGAATTCCTGGGTGTCACTCTCTCAGAGGACCTGTCCAGGTCCCAACATATAAATATTATTGCGAAGAAAGCACAACAGGTCCTATACTCCATCGGGAGTCTGCGGAATTTGGCATGTCATCAAAAACCTTGGCAAAGGTCTATAGATATGTGGTGGAAAGTGTGCTGACTGGCTGTATCATGGCCTGTTGTGGGCACACCTGTGACTCTGCGCAATACACTATGGATGAAACCCTTTCAACCATTAAACACATCTACATGGATCATTGCCATAGAAAAGCAGCATCCATCATCAAAGATCCTCACCACCCAGCCCATCCTCTTTTCTCACTGCTGCCATCAGGTAGAAGGTACAAATGCCTCAGAACTTGCACCAGCAGGATCAAGAACAGTTCCTCCCCCTCAGCCATCAGACTCTTGAACAAAAGGGGATAACTACACTCGTTTAAGGACTCTTTTATCTTTATTTTATGCTCATTATTTATTGCTATTTATTTATATCTGCATTTGCACAGTTTGTTTACAGTTTACAATTTACAGTTACTGTTCTATAGATTTGGTAAGTATGCCCACAGAAAAAGAATCTCAGGGTTATATGGGGTGACGTGTATATACTCTGATAATAAATTTTACCTTGAACTTTGAGCATAACACCACAAGTCACTGACGGTTGTATAAAATAATTCAATTTGGAAGGTCAAACTTGAAAAGGCTGAATACAGGATTAACACCAGGATTCTGAACTGTATGGATGAACAAAGAATCTTGGGGGTCCATAGATCCCTCAAAGTTGCAGCACAAGTTGATAGAGTGGTTCAGAAGGTGTATGATGTGTTGACCTTCATTAGTCAGGGGTAGATTTCAAATGCTGTAGGGTAAAGTTGCAGCACAATAAAAGTTATATAACATGGAGTATTGCGTTCATTTCTGATCGCCTCATTATTGGAAGGACGTGGAAGATTTAGAGAGGATGAAGAGGATATTATCCATGATGATGTCAGGATTGGAAAACATGTCTGACGAGGATAGGTTGTGTGAGCTAGGGCTTTTCTCTTTGGACAGAAGGGGGGGGATGAACAGTGACGACAGAGTTGGACAAGATGAGATGAGGCATAGATCAAGGCATACAGTTTGGAATTCTATTGAATGATCTCACACTCTGCTGTCCCCAGAGAGAACTGAGACTACAAACTGCATCATGGGGATGACCAGAGACAGGGCACGGGGTCAGGATTGACTCCATTTTGAAGCTATGAGGAAGATTGAAGCATCAAGGCAAATATGGAAGAGGGCAGCAGTCTGTGGGGTTGACAGTGGTTGGTAGCTGAGATGGAGGTGTTCAGATGTGGCGTAGAGGCTGCTCCTCATGAAAGGACTAAGTTTGTGCAGCCACTTTCCTCGATGTTGATGCAAAGATGTTTTTGAAATTCTGAGATTTATGTGATTATTGGACTGTAGTTTATCTTGGAATCCTTCAGTTTACAGTGTTTTATTTCTTGTTGATAATGGGCAGGTGGGTGATGTGCTACTTTTTGTGTGAGGGAGGGGTTGGCGATTTGGGGTATGATGCTCTTGTTGGTGTTTTTCTTTATGGACGATCTGTTAGTTTTTGTGCATGAGAAAGGAGTTGGGAGTTTTTAATGCTATTGTTGCTGTGTTTTTACAAGGGAGGGGGTTGAGGGTTTGGGTTAGAACCATAGAACCATAGAAACTACAGCACAGAAACAGGCCTTTTGGCCCTTCTTGGCTGTGCCGAACCATTTTCTGCCTAGTCCCACTGACCTGCACATGGACCATATCCCTCCATACACCTCCCATCCATGTATCTGTCCAATTTATTCTTAAATATTAAAAAAGAACCCGCATTTACCACCTTGTCTGGCAGCTCATTCCATACTCCCACCACTCTCTGTGTGAAGAAGCCCCCCGCAATGTTCCCTTTAAACTTTTCCCCCCTCACCCTTAACCCATGTTCTCTGTTTTTTTTTTCTCCCCTTGCCTCAGTGGAAAAAGCCTGCTTGCATTCACTCTATCTATACCCATCATAATTTTATATACCTCTATCAAATCTCCCCTCATTCTTCTACGCTCCAGGGAATAAAGTCCTAACCTATTCAACCTTTCTCTGTAACTGAGTTTCTTAAGTCCCGGCAACATCCTTGTAAACCTTCTCTGCACTCTTTTATATCCTTCCTGTAATTTGATGACGAAACTGAACACAATACTCCAGATTCGGCCTCACCAATGCCTTATACAACCTCATCATAACATTCCAGCTCTTATACTCAATACTTTGATTAATAAAGGCCAATGTACCAAAAGCTCTCTTTACGACCCTATCTACCTGTGACGCCGCTTTTTGGGAATTTTGTATCTGTATTCCCAGATCTCTCTATTCCACTGCACTCCTCAGTGCCCTATCATTAACCCTGTATGTTCTACCTTGGTTTGTCCTTCCCACATGCAATACCTCACACTTGTCTGTATTAAACTCCATCTGCCATTTTTCAGCCCATTTTTCCAGCTGGTCCAAGTCCCCCTGCAGGCTCTGAAAACCTTCCTCACTATCTACTGCTGTGAGTTTAGTTCCTTTTCCTTTTTTGTGTGGGGGTGGGGGTGATGTCTTCTCTGTCAACAATACCCATGGTTTTTTTGTATCTTATGGCTATCTAGAGAAGATGAATATCAGAGTTGTATTGTACATGCGTACTTTGACAATAAAATGAAACTCTGAACCTTTGAAGTAAACAGCCAGAGACTTTTGCCAAGGGTTGATGTGCCTAATACAAGGGTCCATGACTTCAATGTATTGGAAGGAAAGCATAGGGTGGGTGAAGTCCAAAGCAGGTTTTCTGCACAGGAAGTTGTAGATGCAAGGAACAAACTGCCAGGTGTGGTGGTAGAGGCAGATACATTAAGGAAATTTATGAGACTCTTAGATAGGCAGATGGAGGGAAGGAAAATGGAGGGCTATGTGGGAGGGAAGGGTTAGATTGACCTTCAAGTAGGTTAAATGATTGGAAAAATTTTGGAGCCAAATGGCCTATATTGTGCTATATTGTTTTCTGTTCAATGTTCAATGTTCAAAATCAACAAGATTAGATATAATGTGACACCCTGACCCAACTAGGTCTTGAGGAAAAGTGGAGGTGAACAAGGAAGACAGACATTACTGGAAGATCCCCCAGATCAATGCTTGCTGGTACACGTGTGGAAATTGAGCTCTACAATAATGTTAAAAATTAATTAAACTTTGCGGTTACATTAATCAAAAGTTACAACCTATTAAGCTCTGCCATAAAAAAGGTGCCCTAAGAAAATTCACACTGATTTTCAAAAAGGTCAATGAAATGTAAGCAATCTTTATTAATATGGCTGAGGTTTTCACTGCAATCAGTACCTCTGACCAGGTGATGCAGACAACTTTGCATTTTCCATCATTTTCACACACTACGTGCATGGTGCTACTTGGGCAAAGTTAATTTGAGTCAACCATTTCATACACAAAATGAAATAAGTTCATGTTACTGGTCATCTTTTAAAGGAGTGTCTTCAAACAGTTCAGAGGAGAATGACAAGAAGCTTCACTACAGAGAGCAAAGAGACGGCTCTGTAGTCAGAATGTGGATACTGGTTCAAGTTACCATTGAACCCCTCGTGAAGTAAAAGATTGGTTTGTCTGAGTTTTGGAGAGCAGCAGACTCCACTGAACACACCATCAATGGCATTGACTTTACGTTGTCAGCCGACTCCACAAATATAATCCTCAATTTTTTTTGTCTGGGGTTGTAGGATCAGAAACATCTGCAACAGAATTATTCTCCACTTTGGACATTCTGAAGGTGTAGCTTTGAAAGTAATAGTAGCTGTCCAATTCCCAGCATCTGTGCAGTACACCTGAAAGTAAGACATCCCTTCTGAATAAAGGTCGTAGTATGGAGCTGAGATTTTTTTTTTCCAAAAGATCCTGTGAAATAAAAAATACAAGCTTCTTTTTTTGTATCACCCACATTAATTATATTTTTTTAACAGAATAGAAGTGCAAAATGTCACATTCTCAAAGGAATCAAATCATAGATTACCAGTACAATCCAAGGTTGAGAAAGAAAAATCAGGAAAATATGGGTATGTCCAATATTTACTGTGTTGAGGTGATGTTCTTTTATAAAGAACACAGTGACAAAGTATCTCGAAAAGATTGAGCTGATCCAAAAGAGGAAACATGAATTTGTCAAATAATTAAAGACAGTACAGGTCAGGCAACCTCTGTGGTAAGTGAAAAGACAATTAAGAGTTTTGGTCAGTTGAACATTTAACTTAAACTATGGGCCTGATTGCACTCACCATTGTAATAGAGCATGCTCCAATTTAACTTTTCCTAGATGGCCGTTTCAAGGATGAGGTAGTCAAACAATCTCAACCAGTCTAACGGACACTGCTATTACAGTGTTACAATGTCATAGATAATAGTGCAACCATGCTCACTGACAATTTAACTTGTCAGTGTGATCTTCATGAGTGTCAGGTGACTCTAGTACAACTACTGAATGAACCATTCATCCCCACTTGAAGATCAAGAGAGGAAAATAAAGTCATTTGACCAGGAAATTCCTCTTTACGGATCTTTGTTGAAGGGTCATCATCAGTTCAGGATGGAGAGAGGCTTACAGGATGTGGTTTATATGTAAAGGATGAGGAAGGAGTAGAGATCAAAAGTGTTGCAATCAATCTATCGAAAACCATAAGTGATGAGAAGGCAGAACTTGCTGCTATAGCTCTTGTTGTCAGCCATCCAGACAGATATCATTCAGGAGCAATCGTATACTCAGATAGTATGTATGTTTGAAATAGTTTGACAGAATACTTACCATCATGGGAAGCTGGAGGCTATGTCTCAGCAGATGGTAAACCAATATGATTTGCACCATTGTTGAAATATATGTTTGAGAAGACAAGAGAAAACACTAATGGAGTAAAAAGGGTGAAGCTCACTTCAAGACATTCCCACAAGAGAACAGGAAGGCTGATGAGTTAGCCAAACTAGAAGCAAGATGCAAGGTGAAATGGAATCAAGATATGGAGAGAATGATGACACAGAAAACAGCAAACTGTACACCTACAGACTTAGTCAAGATACAGCAACAGAATCAGGAGTTAGCAAAGGCACAGAGACGACAAAGTTCTGAAGACTATGGGGAACACCCAAGAATACAGGTATGGAATGGGATTATAAATTTGTGGTAATAGAAGGTGAAAGAAACCAGATTATGTATTGTTACCTTGACATTTTTGGGCATCATGGAGCAGATAGAACAATGGAACAGTTGAAGAATCTGTATTGGTGGCCAAAAATTCCATTGCTCCAGATCCCCAAGATCTTCCGTATGCATCTTAACCCCATGGTGGAGTTGGCAACAACTGATACCACAACCATTGTACTGCCACTGTTACTAGTCCCTTGTTAGGTGATGAGGTTTAGACAGATACAAAGGGAGTTGGACTGGTATTAGAAGAACAAATTATTCTGGTATGAAGATATAGACCTGTGCAAGTATTGTTCAACTTGACATCGCCCTAGGTTCCTACAAGTGTGGAACAAGCCTCCAGGACAGTTTGGTCCATAATGTTGGGAAATATCAAGAAGGAGTTTGAAATTTCCTTACTGATCCACCTACTTATGCTATTATCCAATGTAGTCATCATTGTTTAGACAATTTAAATGCTGACCCAGATCGGAGACAACAGCTAATTTCACTCACTCTCCGGGATGCTCAGTCCTCGCTCCAGGGTGCTGGTGCCTTTCACTGTTCTGTTGTTGTGTTAATTTAAATACCAGCCCAGATAGACTGAAAAAGCAAAGTTTTGGGATCCAGAGCGAGAGCCATTTTCACTCATTCTCCGCGATGGTCACCCCACTCTCGTTGGTGCTGAGGATATGAAGACTGCCCTGGCTGCTGTGCTCTGTGCCTGCTAACATGATGAACTGATAAGCAAGACTTTGGGCCTGCTGCAGGCTGCTCTGGGGTTTGGATCTGAGGACTTAATTTTGGTTCGGAATGCTGTTGTTTGCTTCAATTGTTTGTATGATTTGTGTTATTTTCTCCCTTGAGCATTGGGGGTTGGTCTTTTATTTTTATATTTGTTCTTTTTTTCCCTCTTTAATTGGGTTCTTTTGGGTTCCTTGCTTTGAGGCTACCTGTGAGCAAACAAATCTCACGGTTGCATAATTGACACGTTCCTTGACAATAAATGTACTGTGGCAGACATTGTGCTGTGGATAGTGTGGAGGACTGTCAGAGATTACTGCGGGACATTGATAGGATGCAAAACTGGGCTGAGAAGTGGCAGATGGAGTTTAACACAGACAAGTGTGAAGTGGTTCATTTTGGTAGGTCAAATATGATGGCAGAATATAGTATTAATGGTATGACTCTTGGCAGTGTAGAGGATCAGAGGAATCTTGTGGTCCGAGTCCATAGGATGCTCAAAGCAGCTGCGCAGGTTGACTCTGTGTTTAAGAAGGCATATGGTGTATTGGCCTTCATCAATCGTGGAATTGAATTTAGGAGCTGAGAGGTAATGTTGCAGCTATATAGGACCCTGGTCAGACCCCACTCGGAGTTCTGTGCTCAGTTCACTACAGGAAGGATGTGGAAACCCTAGGAAGGGTGCAGAGGAGATTTATAAGGATGTTGCCTAGATTGGGGAGCATGCCTTATGAGAATAGGTTGAGTGAACTCAGCCTCTTCTCCTTGCAGCGACGGGGGATGAGAGGTGACCTGATAGAGCTGTATAAGATGATGAGAGGCATTGATCATGTGGATAGTCAGAGGCTTTTTCCCTGAAATGGCTGCCTCAAGAGGGCACAGGTTTAAGGTGCTGGGGAGTAGGTACAGAGGAGATGTCAGGGGTAAGTTTTTTATGCAGAGAGTGGTGAGTGCTTGGAATGGGCTGCTGGCAACAGTGGTGGAGGTGGATACGATAGGGTCTTTTAAGAGGCTTTTGGATAGGTACATGGAGCTTAGGAAAACAGAGGGCTATGGGTAACCCTAGTAATTTCTAAGGTAGGGACATGTTCAGCAAAAATTTGAGGGCCGAAGGGCCTGTATTGTGCTGTAGGTTTTCTGTGTTTTCTATGTGACTGTTGGTTCTATTGTGACAAGCACAAAATCAAACCAGGCACTAGGACCCAGGGAGAGAACCAACTCAGTCACATTCAGACGGGGAGGTGATTATTACCACACCCTGGTTACGGTCAGGGTGACCCACAAACACACAAGCGAATGACTGTATAATCTGAGCTAAAATGTAACAATAAATGAACTTGAACATCCCACCATAATCACAGGAACAATAAATAGTGTTGGTTACGAGGAATGCTGGGGCAGGCTGTTGACCACACCCCCAAGGCACCACAGTACTGTAGTCACTGAAACATATAAACGTTGAAAGAACATAAAGATCTACAGCACATTACAGGCCCTTCAGCCCACAATGCTGTGCCAACCACGTAACCTACTCGAAAAACTGTCTAGAATTTTTCTACTGCATAGCCCTCTATTTTTCTGAGCTCCATGTACCTATCTAAGAATCTCTTGAAAGATCGTATTGTATCCACAGTACATTCCCCAGAAGTAGACAAACCAGATATCTGTACTTGAAGGAATGGGGGCTACCATTTTGTGATCTGCTACACCCAAGATCATTCTCAGATAAGATGTTTATCGTGTAGAGTACGGAATGCAGAATGGCAGGAAAATTTGCATTGGATTTTATTGCCACATTTACAACATACATAATCAGCTGAAGACAACAAACTGAATGTCTGAGTGCACAATTTTCAAAATGATATGTGACAGTGCATTATAGTTTCACCATTCCATTGTCCATTGTCTGCCATTGTCAAATGAAGATCTCAAGAGCATCTGTGTGACAGTCACTGATATACACTCATATCTGGAGCTTTTCATGCAGTACAACGTGAACTGTAAGCCTGTGTGTTTCTGACTTTATGGTACTCATGCTTTTCAATCATTTCCCTGTATCCAAGAGTCAATTCAGTTTTCCCAGAAATTTCCTCAGCATCAGTATTTTCCTTTGCACAGAAATCATCTTATTTGCCTTGTTATCTGATTTTTAAAAATATCATTCCTTGAATTATGTAAATTATTCATGGACAATTTCCTATGCAACTGGTCATTCTCTAATAATACAGAACAATCAGTCTTCGAAATACAAAAATATTAAATATTTGACATCTGAAAGGCTTGTCGATTTCTGCTTTGTCGTTCTACAGTGAGCTGACTGTGGAGCAGCTGCTTTATGGTCACTGGCAAATACTCTCATTGTCAAGTTACAACATGTAAACCTGGGATTGGAAATTGGATTTCAATTTTGATAGCAATTACATTGAAGAGAGGGGTATTGGAACAGATTGGATCATTGGTCAGAATTCCACGTTTCATAATGAATGCATTCTAGATTGCAATTATGGGCAAAATAATTTTATATATTTTTAGACAGTAAGTTTGGAAAATCTGTCAATTTAATTATGTCACTCATTGTGCAATATCAGGTCACAATTTAGTGAACATGTTTTTTTTTCTCAGGGAGAGCTTAAGCAGAGCAAATGAACATGAGCACAAGGAGTTTCTGCTAATGATATGCAAAACCTGAGTTCATTCTCAGATATGAAGCCATTTATTATGTAAAATGGCATAATTGCAGAAGGAAACTGCAGACAGCCTATGATCTGATTGTCAGAACTGTTTTGAGACAGATATTTCAGGTAAAAACAATGGGGCATGCACACCAACTTTAATCGTCTGCTCACAAGCGCATGTACAAGTATATCATACCATCCCCCTTTTTATCAAAACAAAGAAAAGGAACAATTGTGTTAACAGTTAAACTCAATATCTCTGAAGTCTGCTTTCCAGTGTATTTTCATGGAATTAACTTTCAAAGCATTCATTGATCATGCCTTATGTCTCTTATGCCTGTCATAAATACATACCACTCATTATTTCCGTTTGTATGAGCATATATTCAAAATATAAAACATACTAAAATTCGACTTTAACTTCAAACTACAAACTACACAACCTCAAATAGGACATAGTCCTTCTTTGAGTATAAACATGACTTTAAAATGACAAATAGTGTCACAGACTATTGTTCAATTGTTTATGCCATTATTCAATATGGGACAAAGTCCTCTAGATATTGTAGCCTTTTCACTGTGCGGCCAGAACGAGTTTTTACTGTTTTGTCTGAGTCCTGTTGTTTGTTATTTGCATGTTTCAACGTTTGTGTTAGTGTTTGTGTTGTGTCATTGGTGTCTGCTAGTGTTTGGCTGTGTGCATTTGATTCGGTGGGCACACTGTAGTCATTGTCATTAGGCTCTGCTAGTGTTTGGCTGTGCGCATTTGATGCGGTAGGCAGACTGTGGTCATTGATCTCGGTTGTTTGACCTGGTTTTGCCTGTTCATATGTGATTAGCTTTTCAGGCGGTTCCTCAGCTGTCTTTCGTAGACGTGTGTGATTATGTCGGTAGATCCCAGTAGGGGTCTGAACTACATATGAACGCTCATTAAGGTGCCATCACACAATTGCTTTCTCCCAATTCTTTTTCCCTTGCTCCAGGGGTTGCATGCGCATGGTATCCCCTTCGTCGAGTGGGGCAAGATCTTTGGCTGATTTGTTGTAATTGTCGGCCTGCTGCTGGATGCATTGTTTCATATGCTCGCGTTCGCATTCAACTCTGGGTTCCAGTAAACTCGCTGTTGAAGGCAGGAGCATGTGTGTGTGATGATTCATCAAACGCTGGGCAGGACTCATGCTGAGCCCTTGCGAAGTTGTGTTGCGATGGTCTAGAAGTGTGAGGTAGGGATCTGCTCACGATTCATAGTGGAGAGAGTGTCCAGTTTCAGGTTTCTGGGAATACATATCTCAGAAGACCTTAAATGGTCCACTAACACCACTACAATAGTTAAGAAAGCACAGCAACGCTTGTTTTTCCTCAGGACGCTGAAGAAAGCTGGTCTACCTGAACAGATGTTAGTGACCTTTTACCACTGCACCATAGAGAGCATCTTAACATACTGCATCTCTGTGTGGTATCTCAAGACTGATTTATACTTCTGCGTCAACTCGACGCCATAACCTACGCAAGTGGTTTACGCACGTTGTGAGCATTTATACTTGTGCATAGCTGTGTCTGTGTTGCTCTGCAATTCACTGCCAAACCGCTAGTTGGCGGTGGGGTTTCTATGCCACTGTGTTGCGTTTCTTCGTGTTGAAACAAAATGGCGACTGAGCGCATCGTGTTGGAGTTGGAGCTTATAAGTGTCAAACAAGAGTTACTTTTATTGAAATTACAGCAACACAGAAAAGAGAGAAGACGTGGGAGGAGATGGTGTGTACAACCATTGAACGGATTGAGACAGAAGGAGGGTGAATTTGCCGTGCTTGTCCACTCACTGAGAGACATGGACAAGGAAATGCATTTTAAATATTTTCGGATGTCAGTAGGTAGGTTTGACGATTTGGTTCATCGTCTCCAACCATTTATTTCACATCAATGTACGCACAGTATGCCTATAGACATTACTCAGAGACTGGCAATCACCCTCCGAGTTCTAGCTTCAGGTGCAAGTCAGCAGGCTGTAGCAGCTGGCTACAAACTGGCATCAAGCACAGTGTCCTCCATAATTTCAGAGGTCTGTACAACTTTATGGAAAGCATTGCAGCCAGAGTTCCTTCCCTGCCCTTTAGTCGCCCAATGGGAAGCTAATGCAGCTGATTTTTGGCGACTATGGAACTTTCCCAACTGTGTTGGCAGTATAGACGGAAAACGTGTGAACATCAAGGCACCGCTGCACACCGGGAGTGACTACTACAACTACAAGGGCGCACACCCCATTGTCCTGATGACTATCTGCGATGCCAGATATCGGTTTACCATGGTGGATGTAGGGGGATATGGATGTGAAAGTGACGGGGGCATCTTCAGGGAGAGCAGATTTGGTTCTTTGCTGCTTGAAAACAAACTGAACCTGCCCCCACCAGCCAATCTTCCATGAACAGGAGTCAAAATCCCGCATGTAATCATTGGTGAGCTGGAAGTGCGGGCATAGAAAATCTTATAACGTCTGCTAGATGGAAGAAGTTCAAACAGATGATTGCATGGGTGTGTATTGTCCTTACAGATGCTTGTAGCTTTCCTTAGGTAGCCAGGAGGAGCTGGGCGGGGGGCAGAGGAGCTGGCGCGGGGGGCAGAGGAGTTGTGCGGGGGACAGAGGAGCTGGCGCGGGGTAGCAGAGGAGCTGGGCAGGGGACGGAGGAGTTGGTGCGGGGGGCGGAGGAGCTGGGTGGGGAGTGGAGGAGCTGGCGTGGGGGACGGAGGAGCTGGCGCAGGGGTGGTGGAGCTGGGCGGTGGGGTGGAGGAGCTGGTGTGGGGGGCAGAGGAGCTGGGTGGAGGGCAGAGGAGCTGGTGCGGGGGTGGAGGAGCTGGGCGGGGGGTGGAGGAGCTGGTGCGGGGCGGCGGAGGAGCTGGGCGGGGGGGCGGAGGAGCTAGCTCACTATTTGATGATGATTCTGCACTTGAAGATGGAATGTCTGGTGGTTGGTTTTCCTCAGCAACTGAGGAGCTGGACAACCCAGAGGCTGAATCATTTCCATCCCGTGATTATGAAGGAAATTGCAAATAGTTTAAGTTAGTCTTTGTTATTATACATACAAGTAATATATGCATTCAGTGTCTGTACACGGATTAGCAGAGCTATGAAAACGAGAAAATGGCATATGCTTACATTGACAGAATACTGGTTGCTGTGTTTGCTTTATGAGCAAGCTAAATACAATTAAAGCCTATTACATATTACATTTCTCTTTCACGGAAGAACTACCTTTCCGCAAATCAATATGCTGTGTTTACAACTAGACAGTACTGCTTGCTTGCTAGCTAGCCTAGCAACAGGAAGGTTTATGATACAAAGAACATGTTATATTTACCTTGCTGTCGTCATAATTTGACTCTGTTTCCCAGTGCTTAATATGTGGTGTCAGCCAAGAAAGAGGCAAATAAAACGTAGGTTTTTTTTCCACCTGAGTCCCAGCTCTTCTTGGAGAGTTTTTTCCGGGCGCGAATGTACTTGTCCCTCAAGTTTCTCCATCTCTTTGTGCACTCCGTGACGTCCAGACCCATGATTTTGGAAATTTCATTCCATGAATTTGATGCCATTTGGCAGTCTTTATAGTATGGTGATGAGGAGTCGTACAAATGTATATATTTTCGGACTTCCTCCATTAACCCCTCCTCGCTTTGGTCCATTTTCCAAACTTCTTCTCTCTTCTCTCTCAATTCTGAAATGGCAGAGAAGAATATGCAACTGGAAATACGTAGGAGGAAATGCGATGCTACCAAGTGGACCAATCACAGTTGTTACGGTCTGCATTGCTGCGACGTGCAGTTACATTTTGGGAGAGGTGCGCATCAGGCTATGGCATAGGGATCCGTGTCGGCTCTGCGTAGGGTTTGTGGTGACGCAGTACTTACGGCGTCGAGTTGACGCAGAAGTATAAATCAGGCTTTAGTTGTACAGCAGCTGATAGGAAAGCACTTCAGCGGGTCGTCTCTAGCGCACAGAAGATCATCAGGACACAGCTCCCAGACCTGGAGGACACCTACAGCTCACGCTACCTAAGGAAAGCTACAGGCATCTGTAAGGACAATACACACCCATGCAATCACCTGTTTGAACTTCTTCCATCTGGCAGACGTTACAAGATTTTCTATGCCTGCACTTCCAGACTGAAAAATAGCTTTTCCCCCAGAGCTATAATTGTTCTGAACCAGTCGATCAAGCATCATCCATAAATTTGTTATATTGCTACTTTAACCCTGGTTTTATGGCTGTCATGCATCTGAGTTGTGCTTTTGTAATGCTGGACATTGCTTGTACTGGCTGGTGACTTGATTTTATTTATTGTTTATTTATTTTATTTGTTGTTTTATAGCATTGAGTACGAGAGTTGCAAACTCATTTTTGCTGTATTGGTGCTTGACAAATTGTACTATGCAATGACAATAAAGATATTTCAATTTCAATTAGTTGCTCTTTGTGAGGATCCGCTTAGCTGTTTTAACTGCTGATTTAGCTTTTCCATTCGCTCTGCTATTTCTGGGGCTGCTACACAAGTCTCAAAATCCTATTCTGGTGCAAATTTGTGAAACTCCGCTGACGTGTATTGTGCCCCATTATCACTAACCACTTGTGTTGGGCTACTATATCTCACAAACTGAGCCTTCAATTTGCGAATAACGGCTGCGCTGGTTGTTTCGCAAAGATCATCTACCTCGAAGAAATTGCTGTACTGATCAACGGTGACGAGGTACTCCTTTCCTTCGAATGTAAACAGGTCGGTACCCATCTTTTCCCACGGCCGAGCAGGTACCCCATGACTCATAAGCGATTCTTTCCGCTGACTCATTTCGTATGTGTGACAAACATCACATGTAGCAATATATTGCTTGATGTCGCTGCTCATGCCTGGCCAAAAAAGACTTTCGCGTGCGCGTCTGAGGCATCCTTCTATGCCCAAGTGTGAGGAATGAATTCTTTCCGTCTTTTGCTTTCGCTCACTTTGCGGTATGATGACACACTCACCTTTGAAGATTAAGCCGTCTTGGTCTGCGAGCTCATCCCTATAGCTATAGTAAGATGTGAGTTACTCTGATAGCGTGTCATATTCGCGCACTGATGATTATGCGTTTCAACATCTGTAGTGTGTCATCTTTCGCTGTTTCTACGCGAATCTGCTCTAGATGCTCATCGCAGATTGGCAGGTGCGATGACATGTTGACTTCGTTGAAGCTGTTCTCCTGGCCTGGAGTACCGCTAACTGCTCATGATAGTGTATCCGCAAGGTGCATGAGCTTTCCTTGACAGTAGGTGATGTCGAAGGCATCGTTCTGCAGGCGAAGAAGCATTCCCTATAGGCGCTTTGGTGCCTTCACTGGCGGCTTCTTAACTTTCATTTCGAGCGGCTTGTGATCGCTGAGTACTCCTGTGAAGCGGCCAAAGGTGTATTGATGAAAATGCTCAAGTGCGAAAACGATTGCGAGCATTTCCCTTTCGATCGCTGCGTAACGCGTTTCTGTGTCCGTTAGCGCTCTGCTTGCATTTGTGATCGGATGTCCATTCTGGAGGAGTGCTGCCCCTAAGCCTTTGTTGCTGGCGTCACATTGGATGGTTAGCTCTTCCTTAGAATTGTAGTTTGCTAACACCAGTGCTTCGGATACCATCCGCTTGATCTTGGAGAGAGAGTTTTGCTGCTCAGCTGACCACTCCCATGCTACATCTGGCTTTGTCAGCTGTCTTATTGGCTGAAGGGTATCTGAGAGACTTGGTAGAAAACGGCTCAGGTAGTTGACAAATCCGACCAATCGCTGCACTCCCTGCACATCCGTGGCTGCTGGCATGTTGAGAACGGCTGCGACCTTTTTAGGATCAGGCGGAAGTCCCTCACGTGATGAGGTGCCCCAAAAATGGTATCTCTGTCGCTCTGAAGACAGATTTGTTCTTGTTGAGCCTGATATGCTGCCCTGCACAATGCTGTAATAGCTGCTCAAGTTTCACATCATGATCAGCGATCGCCTTTTCCCGCGTTTCCCCTTTACCGTACGCCAGAATGTTGTCTGCGACGCAGATCACTCCCGATAGTCCTTCCAGCGCCTGATGCAGTCTGCGCTGGAAAATCTCTGATTTTGGTTCCAGATGGGAGTCTGAGCCATCTATACCGCCCGAAAGGTGTATTGAAAGTGGTGAGCACGCTTGATTCACTGTCCAATTTCACTTGCCAGAATGCAGAACTCATATCAAATTTGCTGAAAACCTTAGCCTGGTCAAGATCTGGCAAAATATCCTCTATCACCGGAATGGGGTAGTGTTCTCTCCTCAGCGCGTTGTTCAATGGTCAAGGGTCAATGCATGTACAAAGATTGCCGTTCCGTATGCTGGGTATTGTTGCTTGTCTCGTGCATGTTCCGTGTCACAGTACGCGCAAGGGTTCACTTTGCTTCTGTGCCCGTTCAAGGTGCCTTTTACTCTGGCTCCACCACTAGCACCAGCCCTCTGTCCAGGATGCTTTGAACCTTTCCTGTTAGTGCGAGGTTTAATGCCATGGACAGTAGCGGACCTGCTGTCTGCAGCTGTACTGAATGCTTGTAGGTGTGATTCAGCCATTTCTGTGCTTTTACAGATGTCAATGCAGTCATTGAGCGATAGCTTTCTCTCTTGTATCAAACGTTTTCTGGATTGGGAGTCATTAATGCCCAGTACGATCTTGTCTCTCATATGTACCGTTCATATATCTCATGTTTCTCACAGATAGCATATCTGTCAAATGCAGCTAAAATCTTTGTGAGGTCTTGGCCTTCAGCCTCATCTGCGAACACAAAACTGTTGTAGACCTCAAGTCCTGACGGTCCAGTTGTCTGTAAAAATAGTGCCGTCTGGTAGGCTGGAACTTGTTTGTGCAGTTGTGCTACGACGCTGTAGTTAGTCCACATCTGCTGCCATGTCTTCCATCCGTCTATCACTCCGCGGTTGACTGTCCCGGCCGGTGGCAGGCGGGTGCCCCTGACTCGGGGAGGACTTCCGCCCCGACCATGGTTCCCCGGCACGGGGTCGCCCGCGGGTGCTGGGTGCCGCTGAGATTCTGCTGTCTCAGCTCCAGACATTGCTACTGCACCCGTCTCTATTTGTGGCTGGTTGCTCGTCTCGGTCGACAGTTTTCTATTCTTACCCTCACCCTCCGATGTTTCAGAGTTGCGCTATTATTATGCTGCCAACTGCAAGTTGAAAATATCGGGTGCTGCGGTTAAAAAAAGCAATTTTCTGAGCTCCACCGCTGCCATCATGTTTCGAGACAGATATTTCATGTAAAAACAATGGTGCATGCGCACCAACTTTAATTGCCTGCTCACGGGTGCATGTACAAGTATATCATAACAAGGACAAGGTGTTTGGCGGATGTCACTTGAACCAGTCTGAGCTGGAAAGAACAAACAAAGTCACCTGATGCACAAGGCTGAAGTGAGAGCCATAAAACATTACATCTGTTGTCTTTGGTCACTCAAGGATGAGCTTCCTGCAATCACCAATTGGATTTAAATCCCACCGCTGTCTGTAAGAAGCTTGTATGTTCTTCCCCAATCACGTATAGAAACATAGAAACATAGAAAATAGGTGCAGGAGTAGACCATTCGGCCCTTCGAGCCTGCACCGCCATTTATTATGATCATGGCTGATCATTCAACTCAGAACCCCGCCCCAGCCTTCCCTCCATACCCCCTGACCCCCGTAGCCACAAGGGCCATATCTAACTCCCTCTTAAATATAGCCAATGAACTGGCCTCAACTGTTTCCTGTGGCAGAGAATTCCACAGATTCACCACCCTCTGCGTGAAGAAGTTTTTCCTAATCTCGGTCCTAAAAGGCTTCCCCTTTATCCTCAAACTGTGACCCCTCGTTCTGGACTTCCTCAACATCGGGAACAATCTTCCTGCATCTAGCCTGTCCAATCCCTTTAGGATCTTATACGTTTCAATCAGATCCCCCCTCAATCTTCTAAATTCCAACGAGTACAAGCCCAGTTCATCCAGTCTTTCTTCATATGAAAGTCCTGCCATCCCAGGAATCAATCTGGTGAACCTTCTCTGTACTCCCTCTATGGCAAGGATGTCTTTTCTCAGATTAGGGGACCAAAACTGCACACAATACTCCAGGTGTGGTCTCACCAAGGCCTTGTACAACTGCAGTAGTACCTCCCTGCTCCTGTACTCAAATCCTCTTGCGATGAATGCCAGCATACCATTCGCCTTTTTCACCGCCTGCTGTACCTGCATGCCCACTTTCAATGACTGGTGTATAATGACACCCAGGTCTCGTTGCACCTCCCCTTTTCCTAATCGGCCACCATTCAAATAATAATCTGTTTTCCTATTTTTGCCACCAAAGTGGATAAATTCACATTTATCCACATTAAATTGCATCTGCCATGAATTTGCCCACTCACCCAACCTATCCAAGTCAGCCTGCATCCTCTTAGCATCCTCCTCACAGCTAACACTGCCACCCAGCTTCGTGTCATAAGGTTAGGGTCAGTGAGTTGTGAGCATGGTATATTGGACCCAGAAGAACGGCGGCAGTTGCAGGCTTACCCCTACACAAATCTCATTAATTTGATTTGACACAATGATTTCACTGTATGTTTCAATGTGACAAATAATTCTAATTTTTATCTTTAAGAGCATCACTTGAATGTTTCAGGACTGAATTCCAATTGTAGTCACTCTGCCAACCATCGAACTGATCTACAACTTGCTGTAGCCTCAGACAACCCTCCTCAGTATCACTGACATCCCTGCGCACTCCAAACTTATGATTCATACTGCACCTCTGATATTCACATCAAAGCCATTGATGTTAATCAGCAGAAGTCCCAGAAGCGATCCTTCTCACACATTTCCAATCAGAAAAGCAATCCTCAACTTCTACCTTCTGCTTCCCATAATGCAGACAATTGTAAGTCCACTTTAGCATGAAGTACCCTCACCATCTGGGACATGCTTCTTTTCCTCATTATTACCTTCGGGGATGGAAGAGATACAAGAACATGAGGACCCAAAATCAATGTATTAAGAATATTTTCTTTTCCTCTACTATCAGATATCTTGCTCTGTACTGCTGCCACAAAACAAATTTCACAATATGTCAGTGATAATAAATTTTGGAAAATTTGCTGATGAATGTATACCCAAATTGAGAATTTGAAATTGATACTTTTGGGAGATAAGTTGGGAATCTTATGCATTGCTTTTATTAGGCTATTAGGGTCATAGAGCCGACAGGAAAGTAAGGCCTTCTTTAAGAAGAAGGTAAAATGGGAACCACAAGAGTGCCGAGAGTCGGCAGCATGTGATTACAATGGAAGACACTGTATAATACAGGTTGAACACCATTGACCAATCAGCTATAGAAAATGTGCAGGAGCCTAAAGTCCTACACTCAATGAAACTTCTTCCTTCCATCATGAAGCTCATCAGCACTACCTCACTATTCCTTTACTTTGCTCCATTCATTTATTCTGCAATTTACAGTTATTTTATGTTTTGTACGACAATGCGGACAAAACAAAACCCAAATTTCCCATCATGCAAGTCAGTGATGATAAGCCTGGCTGATTCTGATTCTGAGACAACGTTCTCCATGGAGAAGATAAAGTAAACTTAATGGACACTTTCTTCGGAGTTGTTGGAAGAGGATTGCATGTAGTTAACTTCTTGGATGTCGAAACAATAGGAATGGAACTAGGATATTCAGTAATGGAAGCAACGGGATATGTAAATCTGCTGGAATTTGTTTATTGGGATGATATAAGTTTTACCAACCCACTTGTAGAAAAATGTCAGTATAAAATGGGCCTCATAATGAACTCACACTACTCGTTAACTCACTATAGTGCACA
This sequence comes from Mobula birostris, assembly GCF_030028105.1. Lineage (NCBI taxonomy): Eukaryota > Metazoa > Chordata > Chondrichthyes > Myliobatiformes > Myliobatidae > Mobula > Mobula birostris. The sequence goes on from NC_092373.1 coordinate 86,062,558, forward strand.
AAGTAAGAATGTTCTTGTAATTGTACAATTTGTATTAATGTTAAAACCCTCATTACTGGGAGAGTGCAGTGTGCTGCCTAATCACAAAATAGGCCTTGTAATGACCATGTGACAAACAAAACCAAAGCGAGTTCATTGTCATATGTGCAAGTACATTTAGGCACAAGTGCAATGAAAAACGTACTTACAATAGAATCATAGGCACATATCATGAGGAAAGCAGCAAAACATAAATTAAACTTAAATTTTACAGAATTTTTACAAAAGAAGTTCAATTAGAACAAAGGATATCCATTACACTACAAAGTGGGAAAGTTATTCATAGTATTGCTAAACTAGTCATTAGGGCTTTGCCATTTGGTGTCAGAGTGTAGAACAAGGAGACAAGAGAGATAAGAAACAGTACATATTCACTGAACAAATATGCAAACACGAGGAATTCTGCAGATGCTGGAAATTCAAGCAACACACATCAAAGTTGCTGGTGAATGCAGCAGGCCAGGCAGCATCTCTAGGAAGAGGTACAGTCGACGTTTCGGGCCAAGACCTATATAACAAATATATCATGTGATTGGACCTTCCGGGCTGTGAAAGACAGATTCATGGTGCAGGTTTTACAGACAAATTCCTGCAAAGGAGAGAAAGGTGGAGATTGTGACAGAGGCTGGGAGGTGGAGACAACAAAGGGCCTCAGATAATTGATTGTGAAAGGAATGGAAGGTGAAAGATGGGAGCTAATCAGAATTAATTAACTTTCTTGGCCCCGTCCCTCTCTCTCCCCTCTAGACCTGCTCAGCTCCTCTCACACACACACCGACTTCTTTCCAAATCATCTCCCACTCTCCCTCTCAATATCACCCAGTTAATTTCCACTCCCTTACCTCCTTCATCTGCCCATCACCTACACACTGGCTCCTTTACTCACCTCCACCCCACAGGTCAACAGGTCACATTTATTCATTGTCTATCGCTTATTGGTTTCCACTCATCCCCTCCCTTTCTTATCTATCCCTGTTACCATCCTGTAACATCTATCACCACCAGTAATCATTTTCCATCTCACAGCACCTTTACGTGTACATAGAGGAAAAATTTCTGCTCTTTGGTCATTATTTATAGAAGTTTCTTATCTATCTTCAATGTACCCCATTACTCTTTTCAGCTCAAACATAAAATTATCTGTATTTCTACCAATTTTAGTGCACTGCATCAGGATTCTTGTGCTTTCTACACTGGAGAATCCAAAGCCAGGTTAGGCAGGTGACTGTTGTACAGGTATTTCTGCTCAGACTGCAGTTGAGACCCAGAGTGTCCAGTTTAAATATTTAGACACTTTAATTTTGTCTCCTTCTTCTGTACAGCACTACCTTGTCTCAAAATACACCATCTTCCTTTCCCTTTGGTGTCCATGAGCATGTCTGCCCACCTCCAACATCTGGCCTGTAGTAACATCTGCTCAGAAACAACACACTGGTACAAAAGTACACAATAAGGAAGGAAATGTTTGTTGATGTGACAATGCCTTTCACTGCATTCAGTGTTTCTGATCTGGATATTGTATTTCCCAGCATTCCCACAGAGACTCTGCATTCATTTAAAAACAAGTTATTTTGAGTCAAACACTGAGTTTGCCAAACAAAATCAGATATTTCGGTTGATACCAGCTGTTCATTGGAGTGTTTTCAAACAGTTCAGTGAGATTTGAAAGTAGAAAGGTAAAATTCTCCACTGAGGCGAGCAAAGAGATTCCTTTGTACTCAGGCTGTGGATACTGGCTCAAGTTGCCACTGAATCCCTTCATGAAGTAATAGATTGGTTTGTCTGGGTTTCGGAGAGCAGCAGATTCCACTGAACACATCACTAATGGTGTTGGCTCTACGTTGTCAGTCGACTCCAGAAACATAATCCTGGTTTTTATATTTGGGAATGGAGGATCAGAAACATTTGTACCAGCATTGTTTTACACCCGGGATATTCCAAAAATGTAACTTTGAATGGAATAATTGCCGTCCAAATTCCAGCATTTGTACAACACACCTGCAGTTGCAAGTATTAAGACAATGAAATATTGCTTCTGCATGGAGATCAGAGTGTGGAGCTGAGATGTTTTGTCAAATGTTCCTGCAAAACAAAGAAGCAGGTTCTGACAATATTGACCATATGAACTAAAATATATTTAGATGTATAAAAAAAGAACACCAATTATTCCCATCATTAATGCCAGCAAATGTCCTTTAACAAAACACATCAAATAGAAACTGAGAAATAATGAATGTTCAGCATTTACTGTGCCGCTGAAGTTATTGCATCAACAATTACAGACACAATGACAAAGTTATCGTGAAAGGTTTGAGTTGATCAGAAACAGGATTTGTAACATAAAAATAGACAATGCCAGAAACAATCAGCAGGTCACGCAGATGGAATCAAAGCTCAATGTCCAGGTTAAAAACCCTTTGTCAGAAATGCAATGAGAGAAAAGAAGTTAGTTGAAGTTGCAGAAAAGGTAAGGTGAGTTGGCGGGGGGGCGGGGAGTGGATTTGTCAATGGAAACAACATTTGACAAAGAGAAATTAGGTGGAACCAGAATATTGACTCTTCCTCTCTCACTCTAACCTACTCCCTTCCTGAACCTGCAGCATTCTTCTCAGAACGGATAGCGATAACTTCATCCTGTTGCTGAAAAGGTGCCACAGTTCTAGTCGAATGAACTGTTTGCTAATTTGCAGAAGCCAAATGTCAGCTCTCAGACATGACTCGTCCATTGGATCAAGATAAAATCATACCATCAAAAATCATCAAGGCATTCTTCTCCATGTAAATGAATGACATTTTTTCTTTCTTTTTTTCCTCTCTCTCTCTTTCCCTGTCTCACTGTCTCTCTCTCTCTCCTTCCCAATCTCCCTTGCTCTCTCTTTCCCTCCCTCCCTCTCCCTCTCTCTCCCTCTCTCTCCCTCCCAGTATGTGTGTGTGTGCACATGCAAAGGCTTACATATATAAATGTGCTTGAGTCTCTTATTTGTGTGTGTATGTCTGTGTCTCTGCATCTCTGAGTTTGCGTGTATGTTGTGTCTGTGTAGCTGTGTCCATTCTAAGACAGCAAATGTGAGCTCTGACTCTGTCAGTGCCAGTACCAGTGGAGAGGAGACACAGAACACCCCAGTTACTGGAAATCTGACAGAAGAGACAGTGTTGGAAATACCCTCTGTGTACAGCAGCAGTGTAGAGAGATGAACCTGAGTTAATGTTGTGGACTGATGACCTTTCATCAGAAATGCCCAGCTCTGCCACATTCGGAAAGCTGTTCAGCTGCAAGTTTAATTCAGTTTAGCACCTTGCAGACTATTTTTAGGGCATGTTTTGTGCTCAGGAAATATTGCAAAATATTGACTTCAGCAACCAACCTTCAAATCTAAATTGGCATTATAGATTAAATTTAAAATGCAGCTCAGTGCAATAACATGCAGGCCAGACAGACCAGGAAACAGGCACAGAACAGACACATAACATATGCAACAACCCAATCAACATCCCATTGCATGGATACACTTATTTTGGGTGTGATGGTGGGGAGATCCATGCATTTGACAATGGCCAAATGCTTATTGGTGGGGTAATGGCCCAGAGGTAAAGTGTGGTGATGTCTCAGAGACACCATTCAGCTTCTGTGAGATCAAAGTAATCTCACCAAACAAAAAAAAGACCAGACATAACAATAGGTTTGATGCTGATGTTGAGATTGGTCTTTTGCAAAGTCTTTCATCAGCTCAACACTCATCTTAAGAGCAGAAATTTTAGTCCACTCACTGTTAAACATTGAACTAAGAGAGAGTTTAGTCAGAGAGAGTAACAACTTTACATTGGTGGTCAGTATTGAAAAGATCTGCAAAGGATAAGGCCAGAAGGAATGGAATAAAGATGATGGAGGTTGTAAAATGTATGCAGAATGTTGAAATACTGTTGGCTAAAGAAATAAGTGCATTGTGGGGGAGCATTTTGGAGATAGTGATCATAACAGATGTCCTCAGGGAAAAGTACAGAAGGAATGTGGCAAATGTTGAGGGGATATTTGTGTGGAGTTCTGCATAGGTACATTCCAAAAAGACAGGGAAGATATGGTAGAGTACAGGAACTGTGGTGTACAAAGGCAGTAATAAATCTAGTCAAGAAGAAAAGAAAAGTTTACAAAAGGTTCAGAGAGCTAGGTAATGTTAGAAATCTAGCAGATTATAAGGCTAATAGGAAGGAGCTTAAGAAGGAAATTAGGAGAGCCAGAAGGGGCCATGAGAAGGCCTTGGCGGGCAGGATTGAAGAAAACCCCACAGCATTCGACAAGTATGTGAAGAGAAAAAGGATAAGACGTGAAAGAATAGGACCTAACAAGTGTGACAGTGGAAAAGTGTGTATGGAACCAGAGGAAATAGCAGAGGTACTTAATGAAAGCATCAAGTTGGATAAGCCGCCAGGACCAGATGAGATGTATCCCAGGCTACTGTGGGAGGCAAGGGAGAAGATTGCTGAGCCTCTGGCGATGATCTTTGCATCGTCAATGAGGACAGAAGAAGTTCCGGAGGATTGGAGGGTTGCGGATGTTGTTACTTTATTCAAGAAAGGGAGTAGGTATAGCCCAGGAAACTATAGACCAGAGATTCTAACCCCAGTGGTTGGTAGGTTGATGGAGAAGATCCTGAGAGGCAGGATTTATGAACATTTGGAGAGGTATAATATGATTAGGAATAGTCAGCATGGCTTTGTCAAAGGCAGGTTGTGCCTTACAAGCCTGAATGAATTTTTGAAGATGTGACTAAACACATTGATGAAGGAAGAGCAGTAGATGTGGTGGTTACGGAGTTCAGCAAGGCATTTGATACGGTACCCCATGCAAGGCTTATTGAGAAAGTAAGTAGGCATGGGATTCAAGGGGACATTGCTTTGTCGATCCAGAACTGGCTTGCACATAGAAGGCAAAGAGTGGTTGTAGACGGGTCATATTCTGCATGGAGATCGGTCACCAGTGGAGTGCCTCAGGGATCTGTTCTGGGACCCTTACTCTTTGTGATTTTCATAAATGACCTGGAGGGATGGGTTAGTAAGTTTGCTGATGACACAAAGGTTAGCGGTGTTGTGGATAGTGTAGAGCGCTGTCAGAACTTACAGCGGGACATCGATAGAATGCAAAACTGGGCTGAGAAGCAGCAGATGGAGTTCAACACAGATAAGTGTGAAATGGTTCATTTTGGTAGGTCAAATGTGATGGCAGAATATAGTATTAATGGTAAGACTCTCGGCAGTGTGGAGGATCAGAGAGATCTTGGGGTCCGAGTCCATAGGATGCTCAAAGAAGCTGCACAGGTTGACTCCGTGGTTCAGAAGGTGTATGGTGTATTGGCCTTCATCAATCATGACATTGAGTTTAGGAGCCGAGAGGTAATGTTGCAGCTATATAGGACCCTTGTCAGACCCCATTGGAGTACTGTGCTCAGTTCTGGTCACCTCAATACAGGAAGGATGTGGAAGGCATAGGAAGGGCGCAGAGGAGATTTACAAGGATGTTGCCTGGATTAGGGAGCATGCCTTATGAGAATAGGTTGAGTGAATTTGGCCTTTTTTCCTTGGAGTGACGAAGGATGAGAGGTGACCTGATAGAGGTGTATAAGATGATAAGAGGCATTGATCATGTGGATAGTCAGAGGCTTTTTTCCAGGGCTGAAATGGTTGCCACAATAGGACACAGATTTAAGGTGCTGGGGAGTCAGTACAGAGGAGATGTCAGAGGTAAGTTTTTTACTCAGAAAGTGGTGAGCGTGTGGAATGGGCTGCTAGCAACAGTGGTGGAGGCGAATATGATGTGGTGTTTTGAGCGACTTTTGGATAGGTACATTTAGCTTAGAAAAATAGAGGGCAAAGGTCAGCCCAGTAATTTCTATGGTAAGGACATGTTCGGCGCAACTTTGTGGGCCGAGGGGCCTGTATTGTGCTGTAGGTTTTCTATGTTTCTATGTTCAGTGTAGTGGTAGAAGAACTCAACACCATGCAAGTCAAGAGTTTATTAATATGAAGAACATTGGAAAATGAAACCAAGTACTCTGGTGTCGTTCTGCCAGTGTAAACACAACAGAACATATGGCCTGAAGTGTATTAGGATTCATGAACTGTTGTGAATTTTGATGACAAAGATGAAGGAAGAAAGGAATCACTGAATGTGCTGAGAGAGGAAGTGGAATTGTGGACCAGGGCAACTTTGAGAGAGAATGATGGAGCTGCTGCAGAGACAGGCATTTTCCACTGGTATCGTTCTGGCCAGTAGTGAGTCATACAGTTGGAGACATGTCCTTCAGCCCACCAAGTCAACACTGACTATCAAGTAAACACGAGGAAATCTGCAGATACTGGAAATTCAAGCAACACACTCAGAAAATGCTGGTGAACGCAACAGGCCAGGCAGCATCTATAGGAAGAGGTGCAGTCGATGTTTCCGGCTGAGACCCTTCGTCAGGACCTGACGAAGCTGCGTTCACCAGCATTTTTTGTGTGTGTTGACTGACTATCAAACACCCATTTCCACTGATTCTAAACTAATCAAATCCTATTCCCTGACCCCTCATATTCCTGTCAATTACTACCACTCACTTATACACTTGGAGCAATTCATTGCAGACAATTAACTAAACAACCAGCAGGTTTTATGGAACGTGGAAGAAAATGGAGCAGCCAGGGAGATTCGCAAATTCACAGTGAGAGTATGCCATCTCCACAAAAACAACACCCAGTGTTCATACGCCAAAGTTGTGAGAAAGCTGGTCTAATAGATTTGCTGCTGTGATGTCCGAGTGATCTCAGCTTCTGGCACCACAGATACTGTTCGACTTGCCGGGCATTTTCAGTGTTACATACCTCGTGGGTATCTTGTGACTGCCTGATGACCATGATTTAATTGAGTATCTTGTGAGCATGGTGTAATGGTCTTGTGATGGTGGGGTGATGTAATTTTCCTGCCAGTGTGAGGCCACGTGATGACACGTTCTCAACAGGTATATAACGGGAAACCACTGTAGTTAGGCAGTTGATTCGTTGTTTAATTCGTCAGTTGCTCCGTTATGCTGCATAATCGTCTCATGATACAGTTTCGTCTTAAAGTGGAGTTTTACTTTCTATTGGAAGTCTAGTATTGGAGAGTGAAGACCTTACTATAGTACAGGAACCCGAAGGATCGAGTAAAATCGGTGTCGTTCGGTGGTTTAATACAGGATCGACCTTATTGAATCTCCGTTCAGAAATAGTGACCTGCATCTGAGAGAACCCCTGTAAGATCAGGAAGGTTTGTGCAGTGTTCATTCACCAGGAAAAGGTCAGTTCCTTTAAGCCGTTTTATTTCCTTCCTCCTGAATCCTTTGGAGAATCAGCAGTAAAGTCAAGTCTTCAAAGAAATCCGTTTCCAGAGAAGTCTCTCCTTATTGACTGTGTAAATCACTTGGACTTTCGAATTTACCATTTTAAAACTGTGTTCAAATTTACCACTTTAAGAACTGTTCCAGAGTTGCCGTATAGCAGTTAGCTTCCGGTTAAGTTGGTCGTTTGAATACTTTTCTCTATTGTTGAGCAGAGTTTAATAAATGTTCATGTTTGTTTATAAAACCTGACTCAATTATATAGTCATTGTTGCTGGTCACGTGACATCAGTAACAAATGCGAATTGTGTCCCAACACTCTAGTATTGTGTTTCCCCTCCCATCCCCATTCAGTTCATCACATTTGCCCTCCTCCAGACAGATAAAATGCAAATTATAATCACCTTTTCAAATAATCCAAATAATTTCAAACATTTCATTGTTCGAATAAAGGTTATCTGCAGGATATTTCAAATCTGATACTACCCCAGAGAAGAAATGCAAATAAACCAGGAAATCTGCTTTCACTGCTGGCTTCAACTGTGATGCACATGTGACAAAGAGCGGAGATAAAATAGAAAACTCACAGAATCTGGCAGAGGGACCCTCATCAGGTCAAGCTGGACAGTAAAGTAGGGAAAGCAGAAAATACTGCACTACACAAACAAGAGAAAATCTGCCGATGCTGGAAATCCAAGCAACACACACAAAATGCCGGAGGAACTCAGCAGGCCAAACGGTATCTATGGAAAAGACTATACAGTCAACATTTTGGGCCAGGTCCCTTCAAAAGGTCCCTTCATCTTGATGAAGAGGCTCAGCCTGAAACAGCGACTGTTTACTCTTTTCCCTTGATGCTGCCTGGCCTGCTGAAATCCTGTACCACATTAGTTTCCAGCACAGTTTTTTACTAGTGAGCAAACCAGTGTCCATAGTTCCAAATCCTGCTTAGTTGCATGAATTTTTTTTGCTATTTCTCTTTTTCAACATATATCAATATAATTTTAGTACTCCTGAACATTCTAATTTCTTTAATACTTTTAATGAGAAACACCGTGAAAGCAATACCAAACAAAACCAAAGCTATGTCTAAGTTATATTTTTCTATGAACCCCTCTCCAGTATGAAAAAGGCATGGGATGTGACAGAATATATTTTCCTAAAATGATAAGAGAACCACCGTATAATTACAAAAGAAACATAATATAGAAAAAAAGATGTCAAGAGAATGCATGGACTTACTTTCTGATGAGACCTATTTCAGCCTTTGCAACTCTAAAGTGAATACAAGAATTTCAGAGAAGAATCTGCTTTAGCACTAACTCCAATGATGTTCTCGTACCTGGGAATGAAAAGCATCAACGTCTCGTAAATATTGTTTGGCCTTTGAATCATTTCCATGAAAGTTTGGAGTGTGCAGGTTTGAACAGGCTGTATCCCTTATCCACTCTCTGTTTGACTTGACTTGACTTGCTTTGCACACTTTGTTTGCACTGCAACTGATGAGACAAAACTGGTTTTAATCTGAAAATGCACTGATATTATCCATGGTCTACTTGTGATCAAGAATGGTCATAACTGAGAGAACTTTGGGAATTCAGCAAAGTAAAACTCATCAGATCAAAGTGAACAATAGAATTGTGAAAACATGAAATATTTCACATCAACAATTTCACATTCAGTTTGCTGGCAGTGAGGAAATGGGACTTCTCATTCTTTGACAGTGTTGGTGCTGAATCAAGTGTGTGAGTGAGGACAGCCGACATGCACTCCTCTCATGAGTAGGAAGGACAAAATTTGTTTCAGGAACCTCATTCTGTTTCCCTCCATCTACCAGTAACCACACGTTCAGAGCAATATGGAACCGATCTGGCATTTGCTTATTTTCTCTAACAGAAATAACAAACCAGTTTTCCAGTGATACCCTTCCCTTCTCACTTGCCTGTTGCTTGCTTACAGTTCAACTTGTACAGTTCAGATCTGCTTCCTGAATTCTTTTTAAATATTAATAACATACTGAGCTTGTTTTTCTGAATTAAGTAATCTTTGTGTTTTTCGTTTTTGCTGTGTCTGGGCATTAAAAATTGATACTTCAGTATTCCTGATTGCCAAAATGTCTTTCTTTGCTAAATGTTGTGAAAACAGATCAGATAATCAATCAAGTTTGACTCTATCCCCAGACTGCTCACTGGTTGGTGGGATCATAAGAGATCGTTGTTGAAAATGAAACAGATTTTCCCAAAATTGAAACAAATTCCAACATATTTACAAAGAAAACGTATTAAAATTCATTGGCACCGACCTGTCTTAAATGTGATTCATTCATGCTATTTTGTGTGAATGAAAGAATGTTCCAGGAATTGTTTGAATTTTTACGTGAAAATTTCATCTTCTTTATGCAGCATTTTCATAATTTGTAGGTGACACACCCAGTGTGCTCTGCCTATAAATCTGGTGAGGTGAAACCAGCTAATGGTGGAAAATGAAAATCATAAACAAAGCAACTCACAGAAAATGCTGGAGGAACTCAGCAGGCCAGGCAGCACCTATGGAAAAAACTAAACAGTTGACATTTTGGGCCAAGATGCTCATAATGATCCTTCATCTTGATTAAGGGGCTCAGCCCAAAATGTTGACTGTTTACTCTTTTCCATTGATGCTTCCTGGCCTGTTGAAATCCTCACCACATTAGTTTCCAGGACATTTTGTTTTCAGTGAGGAAACCAATGTTCATAGTTCCAAAACCTGCTTAGTTGCGCAAATTTTTCTAAATTCTTCAATACTTTTAATGAGCGACACTGTGAAGGCCATCCCAAACAAAACCAAAGCTACCTCTAAGCAGCAGCCTGCGTCAACAAGGATTGTACGGAGATGGATCAAGATGTTAATGAGACACTACAGGAATGCTTTGAGAGGATGGGCTGGGATGTGTTATGTGAGCCACATAGGGAGGACATTAACAAAATGACTGATTGTATCACAGACTATACCAAGTATTGTGAGAACACCATCTTTCCAGCCAGGACTGTACGCTGCTTCCCCAATAACAAGCCTTGGATCACTAGTGGCCTGAAAGAACTTTTGATTATGAAGAAGAAAGCATTCAGGTCTGGAGATAGACAAGTACTGAAGCGAGTACGGAGTGAACTGAGGGTAAGGCTGAGGAAGTGCAAAGAATCCTACAAGAGGAAGCTGGAGTACAAGCTCCAGCAGAACAGCATAAAGGATGTGTGGTCGGGCATGAAGCAGATCACTGGCTTCAAGATTAAGGAAAGGAAGATCAAGGGCTGCCTGGATAGGGCTAACCAATTGTACTTGTTTTTCAACAGGTTCAACATGGGACCTCCTGCTACCCCTTCCCCATTTTCCCAAGCCACACATCCTCCGACCTCAAAGCCTTCTACCTCCACCCTTCCTCCTCTCTGGTGAGTGTTTATATTCCAAACTCCCCAACCTTGGAGTATCCTACCTTCATGGGGATGATCACTCTCCCCTGCCTGATTTTGACCGCAGGTCAGGTTAAGAGTCAGCTGGAGAGATGACTTCATGACAAGGCTGCTGGACTGGACGGTAACAGCCCCAGGGTACTGAAGGCCTGTGTGAGCTAGCACTGCAACAAATTAGTCAAAACTGGATTTAATCTAAAAATGCACTGATATTATCCATAGTCTACTTGTGATCAAGAATGGTCATAAAATAGAGAACTCTGGGAATTCAGCAACACAAACCTAATCAGATCAATGTGAATAACAAAATTATTAAAATGTGAAATATTTGACATCAACAATTTCACGTTCAGTTTGCTGGCAGTGAGGAAATGGGACTTCTCATTCTTTGACACCGTTGGTGTTAAATCAAGTGTGTGAGTAAGGACAGCTGACATGCACTCCTCTCATGAGTAGGAAGGACAAAATTTATTTCAGAAACCACATTCTGTTTCCCTCCATCTGCCAGTAACCATATTTTCAGAGCAATATGGAACAGATTTGGCATTTGCTTATTTTCTCCAACAGAATTAACAAGCCAGTTCTCCAGTGATATAAACACGAGAAAATCTGCAGATGCTGGAAATTCAAGCAACACACATCAAAGTTTCTGGTGAACGCAGCAGGCCAGGCAGCATCTCTAGGAAGAGGTACAGTTGACGTTTCAGGCTGAGACCCTTCGTTAGGATGAACTGAAAGAAGAGCTAGTAAGAGATTTGAAAATGGGAGGGGGAGGGGGAGATCCAAAATGATAGGAGAAGACAGGAGGGGGAGGGATGGAGCCAAGAGCTGGACAGGTGATTGGCAAAAGGGATATGAGAGGATCATGGGACAGGAGCCCTAGAGAGAAAGAAAAGGGTGGGGGGTGGAAAACCCAGAGGATGGGCCAGGGGTATAGTGAGAGGGACAGAGGGAGAAAAAGGATGTGTGTATATAAATAAATAACGGATGGGGTACGAGGGGGAGGTGGGGCCTTAGCGGAAGTTTGAGAAGTCAATGTTCATGCCATCAGGTTGGAGGCTACCCAGACGGAATATAAGCTGTTGTTCCTCCAACTTCATCTTTACAGTATGGCTTCATCTTTACAGTAGAGGAGGCCGTGGATAGACATATCAGAATGGGAATGGGATGTGGAATTAAAATGTGTGGCCCCTGGGAGATCCTGCTTTCTCTGGCAGACATAGCATAGGTGTTCAGTGAAATGATCTCCCAGTCTGCATCGGGTCTCGCCAATATATAGAAGGCCACATTGGGAACACCGGACGCAGTATATTACCCCAACCGACTCACAGGTGAAGTGTCGCCTCACCTGGAAGGACTGTCTGGGGCTCTGAATGGTGGTAAGGGAGGAAGTGTAAGAGCATGTGTGGCACTTGTTCCACTTACAAGGATAAGTGCCAGGAGGGAGATCGGTGGGGAGGGATGGGGGGGAAGGAATGGACAAGGGAGTCGCGTAAGGAGTGATCCCTGCAGAAAGCGGGGGGGGGGGGGAAGATGTGCTTAGTGGTGGGATCCCATTGGAGGTGGCGGAAGTTACGAAGAATAATATGTTGGACCTGGAGGCTGGTGGGGTGGTAGGTGAGGACAAGGGGAACCCTATTCATAGTGGGGTGGTGGGAGGATGGAGTGAGAGCAGATGTGCGTGAAATGGGGGAGATGCGTTTGAGAGCAGAGTTGATGGTGGAGGAAGGGAAGCCCCTTTCTTTAAAAAAGGAGGACATCGCCCTCGTCCTGGAATGAAAAGCTTCATCCTGAGAGTAGATGCGGCAGAGATGGAGGAATTACGAGAATGGGATGGCATTTTTGCAAGAGACAGGGTGAGAAGAGGAATAGTCCAGATAGCTGTGAGAGTCAGTAGGCTTATAGTAGACATCAGTAGATAAGCTGTCTCCAGAGATAGAGACAGAAAAATCTAGAAAGGGGAGAGAGGTGTCGGAAATGGACCAGGAAAACTTGAGGGCAGGGTGAAAATTGGAGGCAAAGTTAATGAAGTCAACGAGCTCAGCATGCGTGCAGGAAGCAGCGCCAATGCAGTAGTCGATGTAGTGAAGGAAAAGTGGGGGACAGATACCAGTATAGGCTTGGAACATGGACTGTTCCCAGTATAGGTTTGGAACATGGACTGTTCACCAGTATAAGCTTAGTACAGTGATATATCTCCCTTTTCATTTGTCTTTTGGTTGCTTGCAGTTCAACCTGTAGTCCAGATCTGCCTCCTGGATTATTTTTAATTAGTAATAATATACTGAGGTTGTTTTTCTTAATAAAGTGATTTTTGGGCATCAACACTCAAAATTGATATTTCAGTATTCCTGATTGCCAAAATGCTTTTCTTTGCCAAAAATTGTGAAAGCAGATCAGATAATCATTCAAATTTGAATCTATCCACAGATTTCTCACTGATTGATGGTATCAAAAGAGATCATTGATGAAAAATTAAAAACACATTTTCCCAAAATGAAAAGCAAATTCCAACATAATTACAAGGAAAACAGGTTTGAGAATCCCCTGCTGTTGCTAGCAGCTCAGACAACATTGCCAGTCAACAGAATTGAATGAGAATTAGGAATGTCAGAATAGACAATGGAAAAACAGAAACAGGAATTGGGGATGTGAAAACAGGAAATGGCAATGCAAGACTGCTTACTCCTTTGCTTCTTACTTTGCTTATTCCTCTCCGTAGTTGCTGACTGACATCACAAACACGAGAAAGTCTGCAGACGCTGGAAATCCAAGGAACACACACAAAATGCCTAAGGAACTCAGCAGGCCAGGCAGCACCTGTAGAAAAGATCAATCAGTCAGTGTATTGGTCCAAGACCCTTCACGAGGATTGCAGAAAAAGATAAAATGTCAGAGGATGTCTTGGGGCAAGGAGAAGAAAAATTACCAGGTGGTAGGTGATAGGTGTTAGGTAAAACCAGGAGAGGGGGAGGAGTGAAGTAAAGAGCTGGGGTTGAATGGGGAAAAAGATATAGGGCTGGAGAAGGAGGAATCTGAGAGGAAGCGGTAGAAGACCATGGAAGAAAGGGAATGTTGAGGAACACCAGAAGGAGGTGATGGGTGGATAAGGAGATAAGGTGAAAGAGCGAAATGGGAGTGGGGAATGGTGAAGAAGAGGGGAGGTGTGCCAATTACTGGAAGTTTGAGAAATCTATGTTCATAACATCAGTTTTGGGGTTACCCAGCTGGAATATAAAGAGTTGCTCTTCTAGCCTAACTCTGGGTTCATCGCACAGGTAGAGGAGACCATGAATTGACATGTCGTTATGGGAATTGCAAGTAGAATTGACATGGATGGCCACTGGGAGATCCTGCTTTTTCTGGCGGGCGGAGCATAGGTGCTCGGCGAAGTGTCACCGACATGGGGTGGGGGGCACACTGGGAGCACCGGATACAGTAGATGACCCCAACAGACTCATAAGGTGGATGTGGTTCACTTGAAGATCCTGACCTGGAGTTACACTCTGACTTTGGTTCTTTGCAGGGATGCGATGCGCCCACAAGGGGTCATGACCGGCCAGTTTTTGATATCCCAAGGACGCGGTTTTCAGTGTTCTGAGTGGGTGGGGGTGGGGTTAGGTCATTACTTTGCTGCTGTTTGTGCGTGGGAGGTGGGTGTAGGGTGGGATTTTGGGTGCTAATGTTTTACCTGTCATTCATTCTTTGGGGCACTCTTCTGTTTTCAGGGATGTCTGGTAAGAAAAAGAATTTCAGGATGTATGTTGTATTCATTTCTCTGACATAGCTGGAACTATTGAACTACTGGAAGGGCTGTTTGGGACCCTGAATAATAGTTAAGGAGGAGGTGTCAGCACAAGTGTGGCACTTTCAAAGATGTGTACCAGGAAGGAGATCAGTGGGAAGGGACAACTGGAGAAGGGAGTCGCATGGGGAGCAATACCTGTGGAAATTGGGAAGTGTGTGGAGGGAGTGGGAAAGATGTGCTTGATGGTGGGATCCCGTCTGAGTTGGCGGAGGTTACAGAGAATTATGTGCTGGATGTGGGGGATAGTTGGGTGTTTGGTGAGGACTCTATCCCTGTTTGGCTGGCTGGAGGATGGGGTGAGGACAGACATGTGCAAAATGGAAGAGATGCAGGTGAAGGCAGCATTGATGGTGGAGGAAGGAAAGCCTCTTCCTTTGAAGAAGGACATCTCATTAGTTCTGGAATGAAAAGCCTCATCCTGAGAACAGATGCGGCGAAGACAGAGGAACTGACAGAAGGAGGTGGCATTTTTTACAAGTGACAAGGTGGGAACATGTATAGTCCAGGTAGCTGTGAGAATCAGTGGATTTATAAAGATATCAGTAGTTAAACTGTCTCTGGAGAGAGAAGAAGAGAGATTGGAAAAGGAAGGGAGGTGTCGAAAATGGAACAGGTGAACTTGCCTGACACCCTGGTTTCTGCAGTATTTTATGGGTGTTGCCATTGTGATGAAAAGTCGTTGATTGGAAACACTAACTCTGCGTCACTCTCCACAGAAGCTGCCAAACCTAATGAAGATTTCCAGCATTTTCTCTTTTATTTTAGATTTCCTGCTTTTCAAGTTTTTCACTTTGATAATCACAGATATCACAAGGTCAAAGAGTTAGGGAATAATGGTTCAGGTTAGAAAGCAAAACAATGTGAGCTGGCAGAAACAGGAGCAATTTAATGTTCAGTGAGAAGGATCGGTATGAAAGGAATTATTAATCAGATGTGAAGTAACAAAACATGAAAACCAAAAACAGGTGCTGCAAGTCTGAAATAAAACTGGAAAATGTCAGAAACCACAGGTCAGGCAATGTCCATGGAAAAAGAGATTTAGTTAGCATTTCAAGTAGAAGTACCTTTTATACAACTTGAAAATAGAGAAAATATTTTTGTTTTAAATTGCCAGGAAGAATTCTCCTGCTGGTTGTGAATGGAGTAACAGCTTCTTGCAGTCGTTCCTATCTCACTTACTTTACTGTTTCCAATCTGTTTTTGAATCTCACTTTTAAACGTGATATTTTTTACTATGAGTACGACGGGCGCCAAAAGTACTAAAAAAGAAGATGCTCCTGCATCCTTGGATTATATAATGGATTTGCTTTGAAAACACAGAAAAGAATCTTCCGACGAGTTCCAACAACTTAGATCTGAATTTAAACTGATGGACGCAAAATTGGATTCTATTCAAAAAACCTTAACTGAACATGATATACAAATTGAAGAGAATAAAGAAACTCTGATGATTTTGGACGCAAGAATGGATGGCCTGCAAAAGCTCTGTGAAAAGCAATCTAAATCTAATGAGAAATTAAGACAGAAGATTATCGATCTAGAAGACAGAAGTAGAAGAAATAGCCTACGAATTCTGGGTTTTGAAGAGTTAACGGAAGGTGATCAGCCTACTGAATTCTTTGCAAGCTTTTTGGTACAATTATTTCCTAAAATCTTACCATCTGCACCTATGATCGATCGAGCTCATAGATCACCAGTGCCCAGATCACCTCCGGGAGCCAAACCCTGATCAGTTATAATTTGTTTTCATGAATTTAAAACAATGGAACGTTTAATTCGTGAATCTCGTCAAAGAGGAATGATTGATTACAAGGGTCAGAAGATTAGGATTGTCGAATATTTTTCACCCGAAGTCATGAATGAGTGAGCTAAATTCAAAGAGGTTATGTCAGAACTTTTTAACAAAGGTTTAAAGTGTCTCTTCGTTATCCTGCTCATCTTAGAATCACTTTGCAAGATGGTTCTAAAGAATGGTTTTGCTTGAGTGAAGAAGCCCAGGAGTTCTTAAAAACAATGGATTGACTGTTTAGTATCTTGCTATATGAATAACTGCTTCCCTTACTTTTGGTGAACCTTCACAGCTAAACTTCCTTGTGATTTAAATGCTTTACTTATAGAATAAGATTTTAATGAGTTAATACTGACTGTGATTATATGTTATGAATTTTGCTAAGTTTTTTATTATTTTATACACTTTTCTCGAGGTTTTTTTTATCAATATGGCTTAGTTTGGGTATTTTTCATTCTATTGTTTTGAAACTATAATAATTAATCTTTTTGTGTTCTTGTTATGAGGGTTAAATTGTTTTTTGGCCGTTATTTAGTCTAACTTGGAATACAGTTGACCTTGAAATTAATTAGGAGTCAAATTCAGCAGGTTGTTTTGGGAGGCTGTAGCTGCCAGCCTTTGTTTGGCTGGCCTTCTGACTTTGGGAGGGGGAGAGGGGTGTCTCTTTCTGGGAGCTGTTTTGGGATGTTAGCCAAATCTGTTGCTTGGTTACCCTATTTCAAGGCCTATTGTTTGGTTTTAATGTTCATCTTATTGGTTATTACTTTAATTTCTCTATTAAATAGTATTAATAATGGGTTATACCATTAACTTACTCAGTGTTAATGTGAAAGGATTAAATCACCATGTGAGCGGAATAAGATATTTGCCTATATTAAAAAACTTAAGGCCCCTAAAATTATTTTACAAGAAACACATGTACATAATTGTGACAGCTTACATCTTTTCAGTAGATGGAATGAACAACATTTTTACTCCTCGTTCCAGGCTAAGTCTAGGGGAGTTTCAGCTTCCCTTTATCCAACATAAAGTAGTGTCTGATACTAATGGGTGTTTTATCATAGTGTCAGGAAAATTAGATAATAAATTATTGGTATTTTCCAATCTGTATGCTCCAAATACAGACGATCCAGGGTTTTCTGAGCATTTTTTTCCCGTTTCTGCCAATTTTGAGCCTTTGCTTATTGGTGATGGGAGGTGATTTTAATTGCTGGTTAGATCCAGTTTTAGATAGGTCATCATTTAAAACAGTGACACCTAATAAATCAGGTTTGTTTATTCAATCTCTTTTAATGAAATGTGGTATTTTTGATGTTTGGCGTTTCTTAAATCCACTAGATAGGGAGTATTCATTTTTTTCTCATGTCCATCATATGTATTCCAGGATTGATTACTTTTTAATTGATAGTCAAATGATTCCTTTAGTTCGATCTTGTGAATATAAAGAAATTGCTGTTTCAGATCATGCTCCGGTGCTTTTATCTTTAAATCTCCTTGGTCTTCCACAAATAAACAGATCTTGGCATTTTAATTTAACTTTGTTATCTGATAAAGGTTTTTTAAAATTTCCGGAGAGACAAATTATTCCTTTTTTTGAAGAGAATGCTTTGGAAGAGACTTCTAGTCTTAGTATATGGGATGCCTTTAAGGCTTTTATTAGAGGTCAAATTATTTCCTATACTGCAAGTGTCAAGATAAAAGCTAATAAAGAGAGAATTGAGTTAGCTAATCAGTTTAAATAATTAGACCAAAAATATGCCTTGGCTCCAGATCTTGCTATATATAAAAGGCATGTTGAAATTCAAACTAAATATGATGTTCTTTTAACATATCCAATTGAAACTCAGCTTTTAAAAGATAAAAGTCAATTTTATATCCACAGAGATAAAACAGGTAAATTATTGGCTTAACAATTAAAAACCTTCATAGCTAAATGGGAAATTAAAGAAGTTTGTAAAGCCAATGGTGATAGGACAACTGACCATTTAGAAATAAACGATATTTTTAAAGAGTTTAATTCTAATCTTTATAGTTCTGACCCTTCCAAAGATAACATTGTATTGAATAATTTTTTAGATCAATTAAACATTCCTACACTTTCTGTTGATAACTGTTAACAGTTGGATCAATCTATTTCGTATGAGGAAATTGCCGAAGCTGTACATTCCTTGTACTCGGGGAAGGCTCCGGGTCTTGATGGATTTTCTGCAGAATTTTATAAGGCTTTTTCCACACTGCTTATACCTCATTTATATGCAGTTTTCTTGGACTCATTTAAGTTGTGTAGGTTGCCACAATCTTTTTATGAAGCTTCTATTTTGCTTATTCTTAAAAAGAATAAGAACCCAACCGGATGCTCTTCATGCAGACCAATCTCTTTACTTAACGTTGATGCTAAAATCCTATCTGAAGTTCCGCCATGTAGAATTGAAAATATTTTACTATCTATCATTTCTGATGATCAGATGGGATTTATTAAAAATTGATATTTCCACTTTAATATTTGTCATTTGTTAAACATGGTTTATTCCCCTCCTAAGGAGATATTGGAATGTGTGATTTCTTTGGATGCTGAGAAGGCTTTTGGTCAGGTTGAATGGAATCATTTATTTAAAACTTTAGAAAAATTTAATTTTGGGCCCGATTTTATTCAATGGATTAAATTACTTTATATATCTCCTTCTGCTAGGGTACTTATCAATTTTCAGTATTCCAAACCTTTTAAACCTCAACGTGGAACTAGACAAGGTTGTCCCTGAGCCCTTTGCTCTTTGACTTGGCTTTAGAACCCTTAGCCATTGCTTTTCGAGAATCTAATGATATTACAGGTATTCTAAGGAAAGGGACTGTTCATAAAGTATCGTTTTATGCTGATGACCCATTGCTTTTTATTTCTAATGTCAAGATTTCATTACCTCCTGTGCTTTCTCTGCTTTCTTGTTTTAGCCAGTTTTCAGGATACAAACTGAATTTACATAAGAGTGAACTTTCTCCTCTGAATAATTTGTTATCAATTAATACTAACCTTCCTTTTAAAATTTTAAGAAATCAATGTACCTACTTGGGTGCAACAATTACCAAGAATGATAAATAGCTTTTTAATGAAAGTTTTCTTACCTTACTGAATTTTGTAGAAAGGACACTGTCAAACTGGTTGCCTTTTTCGTTATCCTTGATTGGCTGAATTAACTCTATTAAAATGAATATTTTACTTAAATTTTTATACCTTTTTCAGGCATTACTCATTTTTATTCCTAAATCTTTTTTTGATTCTCTCGATTCTATTATATCTTCTTATATATGGAAAAACAAATGTTCTCGACTAAATAAAGTTCATCTTCAAAAAATCTAAGAGGAATGGAGGTTTAGCTTTACCAAATTTTAGGATTTATTATTGAGAAGTATACAAAATCTTAGGTTTCGGACATATTATATTAACTGTGAAGACTGTCTGATATGTGTTTCTTTAGAAGCTAACTCTGTTAATAAATTTTCTATTATTTCTCTCCTTGGATCCTCATTCCCTTTATCCTTCAGTAAACTAACTGAAAATTTGGTAGTTAAACATACTTTGAGGATCTGGGTACAATTTAGGAAATCTTTTGGTCCATTGAGATTTTCTTTGTCTACTCTCATTTGTTCTAACTATTTTTTTTAAATCTTCGATGACCGATTCCTTTTTTAAAGAGTGGGATAGATTGGGTATTAAATGCTTCCAGAATTTGTTTGTTGGAGGAAGTCTTCTTTTGTTTGAGCAAATGTCAACTAGATATAGTTTACCTAAAACTCACTTCTCTGTTATTTACAAATTAGAGACTTTCTGCATTCTCAACTATATACATTTCCTGTAAGTTCTGATATGTACTTATTAGATGTAATTTTTAATTTGAAACCTTTTTATAATGATTCAATATTCAATATTTATGGTATGTTGCTAGGAATGAGAAATGTTCCTATAGACAAAATTAAAAAACCTTTAGGAACAAGATTTACAGACTTCAATCTCTGAGAAAACTTGGAATGAAATTTTTAAATTAGTGAACACTTCATCGTTATGTGCCCGTCATTCCCTCTTACAATTTAAAGTGGTTCATAGGGCTCACATGTCTAAAGATAAGCTATCTCGTTTTTATTCGGATATATCTCCTTTCTGTGATAGATGTAATAATGGAGAAGCTTCACAAGTTTTGGACTTGTCCAAGCCTTGAAAGATATTGGAAGAAAGTATTCCAAACTTTCTCGGTACTTTTCAAGTTAAATTTTAAGCCTAACCCTTTGACCGCATTTCTTGGTATTGTTGGAGGAAAAAACTTTATTTTGAAGACACCTGACTTGCATATTTTGGTTTTTATCTCTCTTATTGCTAGGAGGACACTCTTGCTTAAAAGGAAGGATGCTGTTCCGCCTACTCATGCTCAATGGTTACGCGATGTTATGTCATTCTTAAGTTTAGAGAAGTTCCTTTGTTCAGTTTTTGAATCTAGTCAAGACTTTTATACATTATGAGGACCATTTCTGAGTTATTTTCAAAATCTTTAATTTGTTGTAAAAGTACAGATAGTGGCTAATAATGTATTTTATTACATGATAAGGTTTTTCCCCCTTTTTTCTTGCTTTTCCTAACAGCGCTGACTTTGGTAGTGGGTTTAGATGTTTTTTTCTGTATAACAAAATTATTATATTTCAATATTATGATTTAATTTCATTTTTATGAATACAGGGTTTTGTGATTGTAACTGTATTTTTAATACAATGTATTTGGTACTATTTCATTTTTTTCCTTTGACTTATAATATATATCTTCTTGTACTCTGTATTCTCCTATGCAGAAACTAACAAAGAATATTGAAAGAGAAATTGCCAGGATAGAGAAATTATTTTTTTAAAGAGGTCATCTGGTTGATAGATCTTGATGAGCAGTGCCACAAAGTCATGATGTGTCTGAAATATTGGTGATTATATTGGTAATGTTTGTTCTTATCAAAGACAAACTTGTGTGGGTAAAAAGCTAAGACATTGTTTATTTCCAGAATGTCTTCAGCTCAACCACATTTTACTCTGGATACTCGAGCCCACCAACAGCGAATGTCACCAGTTCACCAACATCACATCTAGTTCCAGGTGAACCAGCTGAATTGCACACTGGGAATTGAAGTTCTTTATTATGTACACACATAATAACAGATCTTTCTCCTTTAAAGAAAACAAACACAATAGTATGTCCTCATAATACTGCAAGACACAATAACATTTTCCAACAAAGGTATTAACATTAACTTCAATTGTAATGAGCAAATACTGTCTGTTATTCACTCAATCACTCTCAGTCTGTCTCTGTGGTGGCTTACTAATCCCTTTTGGGCTGCTGTCTGTTTGCACCATTGTTTTGCTTTCACTTGCTGCATTAAAACTTTTGAGAACTCTGATCTACATATTTATTTCTTTCACATCCTTCTGGCAAGATCGTATCTTTTGCTTCTGTTGTTGTTCCTGCTGTGTGTCTGTAATTCGCTCCACTTGCCTCAGAATGGAGCTCTGGACTACATCTATGTGATCAGTGAGTCTTTGCATAAGTTCCAATTGAGTCTGTCTCAATTTACAGAGCTTTTTCTGTTGGCTATGTATCACAAATAGCAATTCCTCTTGTTACTTTGTGCTGAGCAATGCTGCTGTTCTGACCTTGAAGATTGCATGGTCTCCCTATCTTCCTATCCATTTCTCCTCTTCAACATTGGTGAGGATCATGGAGATATTTTTGATTTCCAGTCTTTAACTGGAAGCTGACGAGAGTCAGATTTTGCA